>NC_080201.1:63941110-64664786 GCF_030028045.1 Hippopotamus amphibius kiboko | reverse complement strand
TGCTGGCACATCCCTGGAGACGGAGCAGGCTTGGGTCCCAAGGCTGGGCTGGGGCTGAGCAAGCAGGGCAGGAACTGCCTGCAACGGAGCCTTCCCCTCCCACCTGCAGAGCCTGCTCCCCTGGCCATGAGACCTCCCTCTCCAGATCCAGGCGGGCCCTCCTACAGAGACACCAGGCCTCCTGCACCCAAAGGATGCTGGAGCCTCCGGGCTGCAAGAGCCCGGAAAAGTCCCCAGGGCTGCATGACTCCTGGTGGAGGGCTCCCACCCCCAGCCTCCTGCCTTAGGGTCGCCCACCTAGGCCGGGCAGCATCCCCCACAGAGGGCTGCGGCAGGATGTGGCATGTGTCGGGGCTGAAGGGTCGGGGGGAGCAGGTAAGGGGACACCAGCCTCGGGTGTTCCTTCGGGCACATCCCGTTGAAGCACCAAGCCAGGAGCAGGACCTTCCCTGAGGCTCTGGTTGCCTGGGAAACCGGGGTGCGGCACGAAGACGTGCTGCCGCCTGGTGGCCGATTCCCCGAACAACCACCTGAAAGCCGCACCAAAGACACTTCCTGTTCCCAAGGCCCTTGAGGCTGGGATGGACACCTGCCCTCCTGAAACGTCCTGGCGGAAAACATCGGAAAGCAATTCCAACCAGTGCCCACTTTCAAGGAGACAACTGCAAGAGGGAAATTGTACTCACCCTGTATTAGGGGAAAAAGAGGACGTGGAAAGATACCAGCATCACTAATTCTTCAAGGGATGCCAAATCCTAACTTCAATGAGGTGTCACCTCCCATCCGGCAGCATGCCCAGCATCAAAAACAAAAGGCGTCAAGAGGTAGATGCTGGAGAGGGCTTGGGAACAAGGGAATCCTCCTACACCGATGGTGGGGGTGTTAAAGGGTGCAGCCTCTATGGAGAGCACGGTGGAGGGTCTTTAAATAATTGCACATCGAGTTCCCCTAGGATCCCTTAATCCCACTCCTGGGCTTCGAGCCAGAGAAAAACCAGTAAAGAAAACGACACCTGCACCCCTGTTTTCAGGGCAACACTATTTACATTAACCAAGACACAGAATCAGCCAACGTGTCCACCCACAGAAAAATGAACATGATCGGGTCCATATACACAACGGAATACGAGCCAGCCCTAAAAAGGAACGAAATGATGCCACAGGCAGCAACACGCATGGACTGGGAGCTTATCATACTAAGTGAAGGAAGTCAGGGAGAGAAAGACATATATCATAAGTTATCTTGTCCTCCTGCAATCTCCAAGTGCATACAAATGAATTACTTTACAAAACAGGAAAGGCTCACAGTCGTAGGAAACAAGGTCATCAACATAAGAGGTGAGAAGGGAGGGTCACGATAGGAGGTCGGGATTAACGGACACACATACACACATCAAGCAGAATCTCACAGAGGGCCTACTGAAAGACACTGGGAATTCTATGGAACACTAAGCTGTATGGGGGAAAAGCCAAAAAAGAATAGATATGCACCTATGTGTAACCGAATCAAGTTCCTGTACACCTAACAGAAACACAACATTGGAAATCAACTCTACTCCAGCGTCATACAGAAATTGAATTAAAAAAAGAAACGAGAGACAGAGAGGGGTGAAGAGGTGCTGCCGCCTTGTGGCCGTTTCCTGTAACAACAACTTGGAAGCCTGTGCTGAAGGATGCCTCTATTCCCAAGGGCTGTGGGGCTTAAAGGAAACCCTCCTGCCCTCAAGGACCGTCCTGGGGTAGCTCTCCGACAGAGAATTCTAAACAGGGTGAACGTCCACGATGCCAACTTCACGAGGGATGTCTGACTCATCCTTTGAAAAAAAAATCACACCAAAACATATCAGTATTGCTAACTAGTAGAGAGAGGCAAATCAAAACGACAACCAGGTCTCACCTCACAGCGGTCAGAATGGCGACTGTCCAAAAGGCTACAGACAACCAATGCTGGAGAGGGTGTGGAGAAAAGGGGAACTGCCTATACGCGTGGTGGGAATGTCCATTGGGGACAGCCACTATGGGGAACAACCTGGAGGTTCCTTAAGAAACTCACAAGAGAATGAAAGTACAATACTCCCCAACACCAGACACAGAAACGGCACATGCACGAGAGATCTACGCTTCAGGCTGGATCCTCTCAGTGTTGAGGCACACCTAGGCAGAACCTGCTTTCACATGAATCGCAGCACTTTCTCTCTTGATCCACCTCTTAGAATCTTGAAAATCAACCAAAAAGAAACGAAAGGGAACTACGTTTCAACTTCAAAGCCTTTGCACAGCGCAGGAGACCCTACACAGAAACCAGAAGACAGCCCACAGAAGGGGAAAAAGGCTTTGCAAAGGAGATTCCCCACAAGGATTGGATTTCCAACACATACAAGCACGTCATGCAGCCGAGTAGCAAAAAAGCCACAAACAACCCTGTGAAAACGAGGCGACAGAGCTAAATGGACATTTCTCCCCGAAGGCTTCCAGATGGCCAAGGAGCACAGGTGATGAAGCTCGGCACCACTCACGATGGAAGAATTGCACATCCAGAGGACAATGAGGTATCACCCCACACAGGTCAGAAAGGCCATCCTGCAAAGTCAACAACAATAAAGGCTGGAGAGGGTGTGGAGAGAAGGGAACCCACTCACGCTGTGGATGGGAACATGGAAGGGGACATGCACGATGGAGGACAGGATGCATGTTCATGAAAACATGAAACACAGAAGTACCCTGGGACCCAGCCATGCCTCTCCTGGCTGTACACCGGAGAGAAGTAAAATTTGAAAAAGACACCTGCACCTCCACGATGCTGGCAGCACCATGCACAATAGCCCACACGGGGAGCCAGCCCTGGGTGGATAAGGACAGATACGTGGGTAAAGAAGATGTGGTCCAGATACACCATGGAAGATTACTCAGCCACAAAACAGGGTGAAATCAGGCCACTTCCACCCACACGGAAGGAAGGAGGGATCATCCCACTAAGTGAACTGAGACAGCGAAGGACATGACTCTTAAGCTACCATTTGTAGGGGAACCTGAACACACACACAGAACAGAAACACCCTCACAGGCTTAGAAGCGACACTCATGGTTACCAAAAGAAAGAGGTGGTGGGCAGGGAGAGATCAGCAGGATGAGATGAACAGATACACAGGGCTTCTCATAAACTCCTCAACAAGGATGCTGGGGAGAGCACAAGGAGCCCTACTCAACACTCTGTCAGAAGCTATCTGGGAACAGGTGCTGGAGAAGAACATAGAGGCATCTAGGTAGAAGTGAATCCAGTTGCTGTATACAGGCAAAAAAACAAAGGAAAAGAAAAAGACAAAACCATCCCAGAATATTCTACATCAGCTGTAGCCATATATAAACTAAAAAATTTCACAAAAGAAACAGGAAAAGGAAATGCTGACTCTATTCCCCTCAGGCCTGGCACATCCCTGGAGACGGAGCAGGCTTGGGTCCCAAGGCTGGGCTGGGCTGGGCTGGGGCTGAGCAAGCAGGGCAGGAGGTGCCTGCAACGGAGCCTTCCCCTCCCACCTGCAGAGCCTGCTCCCCTGGCCATGGGACCTCCCTCTCCAGATCCAGGCGGGCCCTCCTACAGAGACACCAGGCCTCCTGCACCCAAAGGATGCTGGAGCCTCTGGGCTGCAAGAGCCCGGAAAAGTCCCCAGGGCTGCATGACTCCTGGTAGGGGCGCTCCCACCCCCAGCCTCCTGCCTTAGGGTTGCCCACCTAGGCTGGGCAGCATCCCCCACAGAGGGCTATGGCAGGATGTGGCATGTGTCGGGGCTGAAGGGTCGGGGGGAGCAGGTTAGGGGACACCAGCCTCGGGTGTTCCTTCGGGCACATCCCGTTGAAGCACCAAGCCAGGAGCAGGACCTTCCCTGAGGCTCTGGTTGCCTGGGAAACCGGGGTCCAGCACGACGTCGTGCTGCCACCTGGTGGCCGATTCCCAGAACAACCACCTGAAAGCAACCCTCGAAGGCACATCCTGCTCCCAAGGCCAGTGGGGCTGGGATGTGTCCAAGACACCTGCCCTCCTGAAACGTCCTGGGGAAAACATTGGAAAACAATCCAAACCAGGGCCGACTTTCAAGGAGCCAACTGCAAGGGGGAAATTTACTCACAGCATACTATACAACAAGAAACAAAAAGGACACGGAACGATGCAACATCACTAATTCTTCAAGGGATGCAAATCCTAACTACAATGAGGTGTGACCTCCCATCCAGCAGGATGGCCAGCATCAAAAACAAAAACAGAAACAATCGACACAGAATAATTGCTGGAGAGGGCTTGGGGACAAGGGAATCCTCCTACACCAATGGTGGGGATGGTAAAGGGTGCAGCCTCTATGGAAAGCACGGTGGAGCTTCCTTAAATAATTACACATCGAGTTCCCCTAGGATCCGGCAATCCCACGCCTGGGCTTTGATCTGGAGAAAACCCAATCATGAGAGCGACACATGCACCCCTGTTTTCCGGGCAGTACTATTTACATTAGCCAAGACACAGAATCACCCAGCGTGTCCACCCACAGAAAAATGAAGACGGTGGGGTCCATGTATACAACGGAATACAAGCCAGCCCTAAGAAAGAACGAAATGATGCCACAGGCAGCAACATGGTTGCACTGGGGGGTTGCCACACTAAGTGACACAAGTCAGAGAGAGAGAGACATCATCAAATGTCTTTTCCACCTGCAATCTACAAAGTCACACACATGGACTCATTTACACAACAGAAACAGACTCACCGACGTAGGAAACACACTCCTGATAATCAACAAAAGAAGTTCGAGGGGAGGGCACGTTAGGAGGTCGGGATTAGCTGATACACACGAATACCTATCACATCGAATCTCACAGAGGACCTACTGAATGACACGGGGAATTCTACTGAACACACTGTCATAAGCTATTTGGGAAAGAAGCCGAGAAAGAATAGATATGCACCTGTGTGTAACCGAATCAAGTTCCTGTACACCTAACAGAAACACAACATTGGAAATCAACTCTACTCCAGCATCATATAGAAATTGAATTAAACAGAAAAAACCAACCAGAGAGGGGCGAAGAGGTGCTGCCGCCTTGTGGCCGTTTCCTGTAACAACAACTTGAAAGCCTGTGCTGAAGGATGCTTCTATTCCCAAGGGCTGCGGGGCTTAAAGGAAACCCTCCTGCCCTCAAGGACCGTCCTGGGGTAGCTCTCCAGCTGAGAATTCTAAACAGGGTGAACGTTCAGGAGGCCAACCTCAAGAGGGAAGTCTGATTCATCCTTTAAGAAAAACATCACACCAAAACATGTCAATATCATTACCTAGCAGAGAGAGGCAAATCAAAATGACAACCAGGTCTCAGCTCACAGCGGTCAGAATGGCAACTGTCCAAAAGGCTACAGACAATCAATGCTGGAGAGGGTGTGGAGAGAAGGAAACCCGCTCACGCTGTGGACGGGAATATGGGTGGGTACATCCACGATGAAGACCAGGAGGGAGGCTCATTGAAACACGAAACAGAGAAGGACCCTGTGACCCAGCCCACCCTCTCCCGGGCGTACATCTGGACACATTACAAAGTCATCTGCACCCCAGCGATCACGGCAGCCCTAGGCACAACAGCCCACACAGGGACCCAACCCAGGCGCATAAGGACGGAGGAATGGATAAAGACGCTGTGGTCCACATCCACAATGGGAGATTACTCAGCCACCAGACAGGGTGCAGGAAGGCCATTTCCAGCCACAGGGAAGGAAGCAGAGGTGATCCTCCTCAGGGAACTCTGTGAGACCGGGAGCAGCAAGTCTAGCCTAAGCCATCACTGGTGGGGCGGTGGACTCTAAACACAGATACAATGAACTTCTCTGCAAAACAGAAACAACCTCACAGGCTTACACAAGTCACCTATGGGTACCAAAAAACAGAGGTGGTGGGCAGGGACAAAGTAGCAGGTAGGGATAAACACATACACAGGACTGTCTATAACATAATCAACAAGGACCCAGTGTATGGCAGAAGGAACCCAACAACAGGCTTTAATAAGCTCTATGGGAACAGGTCCTGAAAAAGAACATAAATGCGTGTCTGCATATAAGGGACTCAACGTGCTGTATACCGGAAACACACAAAAAGGAAAACACAACGGAATATGCTAAATCAGCTGTAGCACACACACACAAAACTAAGGAATTTAAACAAAACAGAAATACAGAAAGAGAAATGCCGACTCCATTCCCCTCAGGCCTTGGTGACCTGGGCTGCTGGCACATCCCTGGAGACGGAGCAGGCTTGGGTCCCAAGGCTGGGCTGGGGCTGAGCGAGCAGGGCAGGAACTGCCTGCAACGGAGCCTTCCCCTCCCACCTGCAGAGCCTGCTCCCCTGGCCATGAGACCTCCCTCTCCAGATCCAGGCGGGCCCTCCTACAGAGACACCAGGCCTCCTGCACCCAAAGGATGCTGGAGCCTCCGGGCTGCAAGAGCCCGGAAAAGTCCCCAGGGCTGCATGACTCCTGGTGGAGGGCTCCCACCCCCAGCCTCCTGCCTTAGGGTCGCCCACCTAGGCCGGGCAGCATCCCCCACAGAGGGCTGCGGCAGGATGTGGCATGTGTCGGGGCTGAAGGGTCGGGGGGAGCAGGTAAGGGGACACCAGCCTCGGGTGTTCCTTCGGGCACATCCCGTTGAAGCACCAAGCCAGGAGCAGGACCTTCCCTGAGGCTCTGGTTGCCTGGGAAACCGGGGTGCGGCACGAAGACGTGCTGCCGCCTGGTGGCCGATTCCCCGAACAACCACCTGAAAGCCGCACCAAAGACACTTCCTGTTCCCAAGGCCCTTGAGGCTGGGATGGACACCTGCCCTCCTGAAACGTCCTGGCGGAAAACATCGGAAAGCAATTCCAACCAGTGCCCACTTTCAAGGAGACAACTGCAAGAGGGAAATTGTACTCACCCTGTATTAGGGGAAAAAGAGGACGTGGAAAGATACCAGCATCACTAATTCTTCAAGGGATGCCAAATCCTAACTTCAATGAGGTGTCACCTCCCATCCGGCAGCATGCCCAGCATCAAAAACAAAAGGCGTCAAGAGGTAGATGCTGGAGAGGGCTTGGGAACAAGGGAATCCTCCTACACCGATGGTGGGGGTGTTAAAGGGTGCAGCCTCTATGGAGAGCACGGTGGAGGGTCTTTAAATAATTGCACATCGAGTTCCCCTAGGATCCCTTAATCCCACTCCTGGGCTTCGAGCCAGAGAAAAACCAGTAAAGAAAACGACACCTGCACCCCTGTTTTCAGGGCAACACTATTTACATTAACCAAGACACAGAATCAGCCAACGTGTCCACCCACAGAAAAATGAACATGATCGGGTCCATATACACAACGGAATACGAGCCAGCCCTAAAAAGGAACGAAATGATGCCACAGGCAGCAACACGCATGGACTGGGAGCTTATCATACTAAGTGAAGGAAGTCAGGGAGAGAAAGACATATATCATAAGTTATCTTGTCCTCCTGCAATCTCCAAGTGCATACAAATGAATTACTTTACAAAACAGGAAAGGCTCACAGTCGTAGGAAACAAGGTCATCAACATAAGAGGTGAGAAGGGAGGGTCACGATAGGAGGTCGGGATTAACGGACACACATACACACATCAAGCAGAATCTCACAGAGGGCCTACTGAAAGACACTGGGAATTCTATGGAACACTAAGCTGTATGGGGGAAAAGCCAAAAAAGAATAGATATGCACCTATGTGTAACCGAATCAAGTTCCTGTACACCTAACAGAAACACAACATTGGAAATCAACTCTACTCCAGCGTCATACAGAAATTGAATTAAAAAAAGAAACGAGAGACAGAGAGGGGTGAAGAGGTGCTGCCGCCTTGTGGCCGTTTCCTGTAACAACAACTTGGAAGCCTGTGCTGAAGGATGCCTCTATTCCCAAGGGCTGTGGGGCTTAAAGGAAACCCTCCTGCCCTCAAGGACCGTCCTGGGGTAGCTCTCCGACAGAGAATTCTAAACAGGGTGAACGTCCACGATGCCAACTTCACGAGGGATGTCTGACTCATCCTTTGAAAAAAAAATCACACCAAAACATATCAGTATTGCTAACTAGTAGAGAGAGGCAAATCAAAACGACAACCAGGTCTCACCTCACAGCGGTCAGAATGGCGACTGTCCAAAAGGCTACAGACAACCAATGCTGGAGAGGGTGTGGAGAAAAGGGGAACTGCCTATACGCGTGGTGGGAATGTCCATTGGGGACAGCCACTATGGGGAACAACCTGGAGGTTCCTTAAGAAACTCACAAGAGAATGAAAGTACAATACTCCCCAACACCAGACACAGAAACGGCACATGCACGAGAGATCTACGCTTCAGGCTGGATCCTCTCAGTGTTGAGGCACACCTAGGCAGAACCTGCTTTCACATGAATCGCAGCACTTTCTCTCTTGATCCACCTCTTAGAATCTTGAAAATCAACCAAAAAGAAACGAAAGGGAACTACGTTTCAACTTCAAAGCCTTTGCACAGCGCAGGAGACCCTACACAGAAACCAGAAGACAGCCCACAGAAGGGGAAAAAGGCTTTGCAAAGGAGATTCCCCACAAGGATTGGATTTCCAACACATACAAGCACGTCATGCAGCCGAGTAGCAAAAAAGCCACAAACAACCCTGTGAAAACGAGGCGACAGAGCTAAATGGACATTTCTCCCCGAAGGCTTCCAGATGGCCAAGGAGCACAGGTGATGAAGCTCGGCACCACTCACGATGGAAGAATTGCACATCCAGAGGACAATGAGGTATCACCCCACACAGGTCAGAAAGGCCATCCTGCAAAGTCAACAACAATAAAGGCTGGAGAGGGTGTGGAGAGAAGGGAACCCACTCACGCTGTGGATGGGAACATGGAAGGGGACATGCACGATGGAGGACAGGATGCATGTTCATGAAAACATGAAACACAGAAGTACCCTGGGACCCAGCCATGCCTCTCCTGGCTGTACACCGGAGAGAAGTAAAATTTGAAAAAGACACCTGCACCTCCACGATGCTGGCAGCACCATGCACAATAGCCCACACGGGGAGCCAGCCCTGGGTGGATAAGGACAGATACGTGGGTAAAGAAGATGTGGTCCAGATACACCATGGAAGATTACTCAGCCACAAAACAGGGTGAAATCAGGCCACTTCCACCCACACGGAAGGAAGGAGGGATCATCCCACTAAGTGAACTGAGACAGCGAAGGACATGACTCTTCAGCTATCATTTGTAGGGGAACCTGAACACACACACAGAACAAAAACACCCTCACAGGCTTAGAAGCGACACTCATGGTTACCAAAAGAAAGAGGTGGTGGGCAGGGAGAGATCAGCAGGATGAGATGAACAGATACACAGGGCTTCTCATAAACTCCTCAACAAGGATGCTGGGGAGAGCACGAGGAGCCCTACTCAACACTCTGTCAGAAGCTATCTGGGAACAGGTGCTGGAGAAGAACATAGAGGCATCTAGGTAGAAGTGAATCCAGTTGCTGTATACAGGCAAAAAAACAAAGGAAAAGAAAAAGACAAAAACATCCCAGAATATTCTACATCAGCTGTAGCCATATATAAACTAAAAAATTTCACAAAAGAAACAGGAAAAGGAAATGCTGACTCTATTCCCCTCAGGCCTGGCACATCCCTGGAGACGGAGCAGGCTTGGGTCCCAAGGCTGGGCTGGGCTGGGCTGGGGCTGAGCAAGCAGGGCAGGAGGTGCCTGCAACGGAGCCTTCCCCTCCCACCTGCAGAGCCTGCTCCCCTGGCCATGGGACCTCCCTCTCCAGATCCAGGCGGGCCCTCCTACAGAGACACCAGGCCTCCTGCACCCAAAGGATGCTGGAGCCTCTGGGCTGCAAGAGCCCGGAAAAGTCCCCAGGGCTGCATGACTCCTGGTAGGGGCGCTCCCACCCCCAGCCTCCTGCCTTAGGGTCGCCCACCTAGGCTGGGCAGCATCCCCCACAGAGGGCTATGGCAGGATGTGGCATGTGTCGGGGCTGAAGGGTTGGGGGGAGCAGGTTAGGGGACACCAGCCTCGGGTGTTCCTTCGGGCACATCCCGTTGAAGCACCAAGCCAGGAGCAGGACCTTCCCTGAGGCTCTGGTTGCCTGGGAAACCGGGGTCCAGCACGACGTCGTGCTGCCACCTGGTGGCCGATTCCCAGAACAACCACCTGAAAGCAACCCTCGAAGGCACATCCTGCTCCCAAGGCCAGTGGGGCTGGGATGTGTCCAAGACACCTGCCCTCCTGAAACGTCCTGGGGAAAACATTGGAAAACAATCCAAACCAGGGCCGACTTTCAAGGAGCCAACTGCAAGGGGGAAATTTACTCACAGCATACTATACAACAAGAAACAAAAAGGACACGGAACGATGCAACATCACTAATGCTTCAAGGGATGCAAATCCTAACTACAATGAGGTGTCACCTCCCATCCAGCAGGATGGCCAGCATCAAAAACAAAAACAGAAACAATCGACACAGAATCCATGCTGGAGAGGGCTTGGGGACAAGGGAATCCTCCTACACCGACGGTGAGGATGTTAAAGGGTGCAGCCTCTATGGAGAGCACGGTGGAGGGTCTTTAAATAATTGCACATTGAGTTCCCCTAGGATCCCTTAATCCCACTCCTGGGCTTCGAGCCAGAGAAAAACCAATAAAGAAAATGACACGTGCACCCCGGTTTTCAGGGCAACACTATTTACATTAACCAAGACACAGAATCAGCCAACGTGTCCACCCACAGAAAAATGAACATGATCGGGTCCATATACACAACGGAATACGAGCCAGCCCTAAAAAAGAACGAAATGATGCCACAGGCAGCAACACGCACGGGCTGGGAGCTTGTCATACTAAGTGAAGGAAGTCAGGGAGAGAAAGACATATATCATAAGTTATCTTGTCCTCCTGCAATCTCCAAGTGCATACAAATGAATTACTTGACAAAACAGGAAAGACTCACAGTCGTAGGAAACAAGGTCATCAACATAAGAGGTGAGAAGGGAGGGACACGATAGGAGGTCGGGATTAACGGACACACATACACACATCAAGTAGAATCTCACAGAGGGCCTACTGAAAGACACTGGGAATTCTATGGAACACCAAGCTGCGTGGGGGAAAAGCCAAAAAAGAATAGAAATGCACCTATGTGTAACCGAATCAAGTTCCTGTACACCTAACAGAAACACAACATTGGAAATCAACTCTACTCCAGCGTCATACAGAAATTGAATCAAAAAAAGAAACGAGAGACAGAGAGGGGTGAAGAGGTGCTGCCGCCTTGTGGCCGTTTCCTGTAACAACAACTTGGAAGCCTGTGCTGAAGGATGCCTCTATTCCCAAGGGCTGTGGGGCTTAAAGGAAACCCTCCTGCCCTCAAGGACCGTCCTGGGGTAGCTCTCCGACAGAGAATTCTAAACAGGGTGAACGTCCACGATGCCACCTTCAAGAGGGATGTCTGACTCATCCTTTGAAAAAAAATCACACCAAAACATATCAGTATTGCTAACTAGTAGAGAGAGGCAAATCAAAACGACAAGCAGGTCTCACCTCACAGCGGTCAGAATGGCGACTGTCCAAAAGGCTACAGACAACCAATGCTGGAGAGGGTGTGGAGAAAAGGGGAACTGCCTATACGCGTGGTGGGAATGTCCATTGGGGACAGCCACTATGGGGAACAACCTGGAGGTTCCTTAAGAAACTCACAAGAGAATGAAAGTACAATACTCCCCAACACCAGACACAGAAACGGCACATGCACGAGAGATCTACACTTCAGGCTGGATCCTCTCAATGCTGAGGCACACCCAGGCAGAACCTGCTTTCACATGAATCGCAGCACTTTCTCTCTTCATCCACCTCTTAGAATCTTGAAAATCAACCAAAAAGAAACAAAATGGAACTATCTTTCAACTTCAAAGCCTTTGCACAGCGCAGGAGACCCTACACAGAAACCAGAAGACAACCCACAGAAGGGGAAAAAGGCTTTGCAAAGGAGATTCCCCACAAGGAATGGATTTCCAACACATACAAGCACGTCATGCAGCCGAGTAGCAAAAAAGCCACAAACAACCCTGTAAAAACGAGGTGACAGAGCTAAATGGACATTTCTCCCCGAAGGCTTCCAGATGGCCAAAGAGCACAGGAGACGAAGCTCGGCACCACTCACGACGGAAGAATTGCACATCCAGAGGACAATGAGGTATCACCCCACACAGGTCAGAAAGGCCATCCTGCAAAGTCAACAACAATAAAGGCTGGAGAGGGTGTGCAGAGAAGGGAACCCGCTCACGCTGTGGATGGGAACATGGAAGGGGACGTGCACGATGGAGGACAGGATGCATGTTCATGAAAACACGAAACACAGAAGTACCCTGGGACCCAGCCATGCCTCTCCTGGCTGTACACCGGAGAGAAGTAAAATTTGAAAAAGACACCTGCACCTCCACGATGCTGGCAGCACCATGCACAATAGCCCACACGGGGAGCCAACCCTGGGTGGATAAGGACAGATACGTGGGTAAAGAAGATGTGGTCCAGATACACCATGGAAGATTACTCAGCCACAAAACAGGGTGAAATCAGGCCACTTCCACCCACACGGAAGGAAGGAGGGATCATCCCACTAAGTGAACTAAGTGAGACAGGGAAGGACACGAATCTTAAGCTATCCCTCGTAGGGGAACCTGAACACACACACAGAACAGAAACACCCTCACAGGCTTAGAAGAGACACTCATGGTTACCAAAAGGAAGAGGTGGTGGGCAGGGAGAAATCAGCAGGATGAGATGAACAGATACACAGGGCTTCTCATGAACAACTCAACAAGGATGCTGAGGAGAGCACAAGGAACCCTACTCAACACTCTGTCAGAAGCTATCTGGGAACAGGTGCTGGAAAAGAACATAGAGGCATCTAGGTAGAAGTGAATCCAGTTGCTGTGTACAAGCCAAAAAAAAAAAAGGAAAAAAAAAGACAAAAACACCCCAGAATATTCTACATCAGCTGTAGCCATATATAAACTAAAAAATTTCAAAAAAGAAACAGGAAAAGGAAATGCTGACTCTATTCCCCTCAGGCCTCAGTGACCTGGGCTGCTAGCACATCCCTTGAGACGGAGCAGGCTGAGTCCCAAGGCTGGGCTGGGCTGGGGCTGAGTGAGCAGGGGAGGAGGTGCCTGCAATGGAGCCTTCCCCTCCCACCTGCAGAGCCTGCTCCCCTGGCCATGGGACCTCCCTCTCCAGATCCAGGCGGGCCCTCCTACAGAGACACCAGGCCTCCTGCACCCAAAGGATGCTGGAGCCTCCGGGCTGCAAGAGCCCGGAAAAGTCCCCAGGGCTGCATGACTCCTGGTGGAGGGCTCCCACCCCCAGCCTCCTGCCTTAGGGTCGCCCACCTAGGCCGTGCAGCACCCCCCACAGAGGGCTGTGCCAGGACGTGGCATGTGTCGGGGCTGAAGGGTCAGGGGGTGCATTTAAGGGAACACCAGCCTCGGGTGTTCCTTCAGGCACATCCCGTCGAAGCGCCAAGCCAGGAGCAGGACCTTCCCTGCGGCTTTCGTTGCCCCGGAAACTGAGGTCGGGCACGACTACGTGCTTCCACCTGGTGACCATTTCCCTGAATAGCCACCTGAAAGCCGGCGCTGAAGACGCTTGCTGTTCCCAAGGCCCTTGGGGCTGGGATGGACACCTGCCCTCCTGAAACGTCCTGGGGTTACACATCGGAACACAATTCAAACCAGGGCCGAGTTTATTTAAGCCAATTACAAGAGGGAAATTTACTCACACTGTACGAAAGGAAAAACCGGACGTGGAAAGATACCAACATCAGTAATTGTTGAAGGGTTGCAAATCCAAACTACAATGAGGGATCACTTCCCATTGGTCAGGATGGCCAGCATCAAAATCAAATCGAGAAAATTCGACAAGGAATAAATCCTGGAGAAGGCTTGTGGAAAAGGGAACCATCCTAGACATTCCCTTCCTCCTCTCTCCTCCTTTTTCTCCCCATTTTTGAAACCCTTTAATAATTATTATTTTTCCTTTTCAACTCCAGACGTTATGATAATAATATCATTATTGATCATTCAGGCAGAAAATTTTAATTTTATTCTCCACCTCGCTGGTTTTTAAATGTTAGAATTATAGCTAATTTATTTATTCCCAAAGCCTGCTTTATTAATTGTAGTCACACAGTGATCTGACCATAGTCCCTTAGAAGGCTGAGGTGTACATGACATTCCCTGAGGTATCTTTATTCTCTCCTGGGAGATTCAAAGCATCCTCTCCGGGCTTCACCCGTCGTTCAGGTCATCGTATGACCACCTTGCTCTGAGCTCTAGCTCACAGTGTGGGGCATGGGTCCAATTTTTTCCCATTGTTCGCAAGTTGCACCAACAAGTTTTAAAACAAATTCCTTATCTTCTCCCAGTGTTTGCGATTTTTGGAAGGAAATTAAGTTCTCTTAATATAGCTGGATAGGGTGGAGAAAGGGTCATTATTTGATGTCCCAGGGATACCTTTCAGAATAAAATTCAGGTGAGCAATCAGAAGAACTTCTCGTCTGGGAAACATAATCACTGACTCACGATCTCTTTTGCCATCTACCAGAATTAGGAATGTGGAATCTAGAAGCCCTGGTGTCACCAATGCTGCACCCAGGGACCTTGCAACTGGACACAGACTTGCAGACATGTCACTGTAGAAAATACAACATCCCTTCATGATTAAAATGCTCAACAATTTGGGTACAGAAGGAACATCACATGACACAGTAAGGTTCATATATGACGAGCCCTCCGCGAACACACTCCAAAATGAAGTGAAGCTTTTCCTCTAAGGTGAGGCACGAGACAAGGGTGCCCACCTCACCACTCTTATTCACCACAGTCACAGCTAGAGCCATCTGGAAGACAAAGAAAAGGTACCCAAATTGGAGAGGAGGAAATGAAGTTGTTATCATTTGCAGATGCTCCAGTTTCATATATAGAAAATCCTATGAAAAATGTTAGTCCTAATCAAGAAGTTCAGTCAAGTTGCAGGATATAACAATCAACACAGCAGTTGCATTTCTATGCACTAATGATGAAATGTAAGAAAAAGAAATAAAACTATTCTATTCACAATAACATTAAAAATAGAACACTTGGGAATATATTTAACTAAGGAAATGGAAGATCTGTACAGCGAATGCTATAGAGGAAGACATAAACAAGTGGAAAGGTATCCCGTGGTCATGAACTGGAGACTACTGTTACTGCCTGCACTCACCTATAAAGTCAACACAATCTGTATCAAAACTTCCATGGTAGCTTTCATATACATAGAAAAAAATTCCTAAAATTTGTATGGACCCACAAAAGACCTCAAGTAGCCAAAGAATTCATAAAAGAAACAAAACCAGAGGCATCACACTTTCTGATTTAATTACTAGAAAGCTATAGTAATAAAAGTATTATACTGGCATAAAAATAGACAGGTTGACCAATGGAGCAGAATAGAGAGACCAGAAATAAACCCACACATATACGGTCAAGTAACATTTGACAAGGGAGCCAAGAACACACATTTGAGGAAAGGATGGTGTCCCCACCAAATCGTGTTGGAAAACTGGGTAAATATGCACAGAAAAATGAAACTGGATGCTTATCTTACACCAGTCACAACAATGAACTCAAAATGGATTGAAGACTTAAGCATAAGACCTGATAAAGCAAAAATCCTGCATGAAAACCTAGGGGAAAATCTCCTCAACATTGGTCTCAGTGATGATTTTTTGAACATGACACTCAAAGTAACAGAATCAAAAATCGAAGATGGCGGCGAAGTAGAGAGACGTGGAGTGCATCCCTCTCCACAGATGCATTGGGAATGCACGGAGGGATGCAGTAATTCCCACAGAGAACCAGCTGAACACCAGCAGACGGCCTCGGACACCAGAAAGGACGGCAGGGAGCCCGACATGGCCGGTAGGGAGGCATCTACGAGGGCTCAAAGAGGGTGAAGCGGCGGAGCTGTGGCAGACGGGAGGGAGTGAGAAACATACGGAGGGTCCGCAGCGCAGCTCAGCGTTCCCGGACCGAGACATCGATCCGCGGCTGAACGGAGGGTCCAGGAGCGGGAGCGTGGGAACCGGAGAGCTGGTTCAGGGTGAGAAACATTGTTGCCGGTAGGGTGACGGACCGAGAGGACAGGAGGGAGGAGGTCCACGGAGAGGAGTGCCCATCCCTGAGAGCTGCCCGGCCATGATGGCGGCTGGAGGCTGCAGGCTTCCGGGTGGGGGGGAGGAGCCGCACGCATAGCCTCTCCCTCTCTTTCTGTGCCTCTGCAACAGGCAGTGGAGAGACGCCCTGTGGGCCACCTAAGGCGCTCAGGGATAACAAGCACCCTCAGGCACTCAGGCGGGGCTAGATTAAAACTCCTTGCAACGCCAGCAGCAGGGAGGCTGCCGAGAGAAAAAAAAAAAACCAGCATCAAAAAGAAAAAACCCCAAGAGAGGCCCAACTCTAAGACTTTCTGTGTACGCCTGAGCCACCAGCGCCCTCTGCAACAGGCACCTCCAAGCCTGACGGAAACAACAGTGCACCACTGCTCACTCACTCCCAGGAGAAGGAGCCACTATTGTACCTTCTCCCTCCCCACACACTGAGGCTTACAGACGAACAATAAAGGAACCTCTGCTGGTCACAGAATAACGCAAAAAAAAACCCAAGGCAAGGAGAAGGACACTTACAGCTGAGACACTAAGGAAACAGAAATAGTAGTATCAATACTTATTGAACTGGTCCATTCTGGGATCAGTTCTGGATTTTTTTTTTTCTTTCTCTCTCTCTCATTTTTTTTTTTGATTTATTAAATATGATCTTAGCCCTAAGGGATCTACAAGTTTTACAACATAATTTTTTAAGGATATTTTTTATTCTTTTTTTTTTTTTTTTTGCCTTTTTATATACTTCTATATCTAGCTAAGTTTTTGGTAGTACGGACAATATATCTTTCATACTTTCCTTTCATCCCTTTCTTTTATACACTTCTATTCCTTTCTTTTTCTTTGCATATTTCCAACCACATTATGCTCTTCTGTTCCCCTTTCTTCCAGCCATTTTAAGTGTATTTTATCTTAACATACTTATAAGCAACACTATCGGTCTGCTCAGACTCCTTGCTCTATTCTCCAGATGATGCACTGCCTTGGTATTAATATTAGGCTTTTGTCTTTATCTTAGTTCTTAGTACAGTTGTCTAATTACATTCTGAGAATCTCCATTCTCTCTGGTGGTACTCCAGCTCATTTCTATATTTGATCCTAGCTTACAAAATCTCCCTGGATTGATGTTTGTATGTGTAGGGTGTTATTTGTTGTTTGTTTGCTTTTGCTTTTGTCTCTGATTTGTTCTGTTTCAGTTGTCAATTTCTGCTGGGTTTCTCTTTGAATATCTGATAGCACACTGGGGTTCTGTCAGGTCTTTCTAGAGCCTTATGTCCTAACGGATTCAATAATTGTGTGTCTTATACATGTATGTGTTTCCTAGACTGAATATTCATTTAATCCAATACTTGGACATTAGTCTGAGGCTTGGACAGTCTTCTATAAACACCTCTATCACCAGGACAAGCAACCCCAAAAGCTTGGACAACCATGAGGAAACAAAGAAACCCCATGCAGGCAAAGGAGAAGGAAAAAAACCCACAAGACCAAATAAATGAGGAGGAAATAGGAAAAATGCCTGAAAAAGAATTTAGAGTAATGATAGTAAAAATGATACAAAATCTCGATAACAAAATAGAGAAAGTACAAGAAACAGTTCATAAGAACTCAGAAAAACAAACAGCAATGGATAACAAAATAACTGAAATTAAAAATACTCTAGATGCTACAACCAGCAGAATGACTGAGGCAGAAGAACGAATAAGTGAGTTGGAAGATAGAATGGGAGAAATAAACGCCACAGAGCAGGAAAAAGAAAAAAAAATAAAAAGACTAGAAGACAGCCTCAGAGACCTCAGTGATAACCTTAAATGTACCAACATTCGAATTATAGGCATCCCAGAAGAAGAAGAAAACAAGAAAGGGTCTGAGAAAATATTTGAAGAGGTTATAGTGGAAAACTTCCCCAACACGGGAAAGGAAATAATTCACCAAGTCCAAGAAGCACAGAGAGTCCCATACAGAATAAACCCAAGGAGAAATACACCAAGACACATATTAATCAAACTAACGACAATTAAACACAAAGAAAAAATATTAAAAGCATCAAGAGAAAAGCAACAAACAACATATAAGGGAAAACCCATCAGGATAGCAGCTGACCTTTCTACAGAAACTCTGCAGGCCAGAAGGGAATGGCAGGATATACTGAAAGTCCTGAAAGAGAGAAACCTACAGCCAAGAATACTCTACCCAGCAAGAATCTCATTCAGATTTGAGGGAGAAATCAAAAGCTTCCCAGACAAGCAAAAGTTAAGAGAATTCAGCACCACCAAACCAGCCTTACAACAAGTGCTAAAGGAACTTCTCTAAGTAGGAAACACAAGAAAAGGAAAACACCTACAAATACAAACCCAAAACAATTCAGAAAATGGTCATTGGAACACACATGTCAATAATCACTTTAAATGTAAATGGATTAAATGCTCCAACCAAAAGACACAGACTGGCTGAATGGATACAAAAACAAGACCCTTCTATATGCTGCCTACAAGAAACCCACTTCAGACCAAGGGATACATATAGACTGAAAGTGAAGGGATGGAAAAAGATATTCCATGCAAGTGGAAGTCAAAAGAAAGCTGGAGTAGCAATACTCATATCAGACAAATTAGGCTTGAAAGTAAAGACTATTAAAAGAGACAAGCAAGGGCACTACATAATGATCAAGGGATCCATGCAAGAAGAACAGATCACAATGGTAAATATCTATGCCCCCAATATAGGAGCACCTCAACACATAAGGCAAATGCTAACAGCTATAAAAGGGGACATCGACAGTAACACAATTATAGTGGGAGACTTGAACACCCCACTTACATCAATGGACAGATCATCCAAACAGAAAATCAATAAAGACACACAAGCTTTAAATGACACATTAGACCATCTCGACTTTATTGATATTTATAGGACATTCCATCCAAAAACGACAGACTACACTTTCTTCTCAAGTGCACATAGAACATTTTCCAGGATAGATCACATCTTGGGTCACAAATCAAACCTCAGCAAATTCAAGAAAATTGAAATCATATCAAGCATCTTCTCAGACCACAACGCCATGAGACTAGATATCAATTACAGGAAAAAAACTGCAAAAAATACAAACACATGGAGGCTAAACAATTCACTATTAAACAACCAAGGAATCACTACAGAAATCAAAGAGGAAATCAAAAAATATCTAGAAACAAATGACGACGAAAACACAACAACCCAAAACCTATGGGACGCAGCAAAAGCAGTTCTAAGAGGGAAGTTTATAGCAATACAGTCCTACCTTAAGAAACAAGAAAATGATCGAATAAACAACCTAACCTTACACCTCAAACAACTAGAGAAAGAAGAACAAAGAAACCCCAAAGTGAGCAGAAGGAAAGAAATCGTAAAGATCAGAGCAGAAATAAATGAAAAAGAAAGGAAAGAAACCATAAGAAAAATAAATAAAACTAAAAGCTGGTTCTTTGAGAAGATTAACAAAATTGATAAACCATTAGCCAGACTCATCAAGAAAAAAAGGGAGAAGATGCAAATCAACAGAATTAGAAATGAAAAAGGAGAAGTCACAACGGACACCTCAGAAATACAAAAGATCATGAGAGACTACTACAAGCAACTATATGCCAATCAATTGGATAACCTGGAAGAAATGGATACATTCTTAGAAAAATACAGTCTTCCAAGACTGAACCAGGAAGAAATAGAAACCATGAACAGACCAATCACAAGTACAGAAATTGAGGCAGTGATTAAAAATCTCCCAACACACAAAAGCCCAGGACCAGATGGATTCACAGGCGAATTCTATCAAACATTTCGAGAAGAGTTAACACCTATCCTTCTCAAACTCTTCCAAAATATTGCAGAAGGCGGAGCACTCCCAAACTCATTCTATGAGGCTACCATCACCCTGATACCAAAACCAGGCAAAGATGTCACAAAAAAAGAAAACTACAGACCAATATCACTGATGAATATAGATGCAAAAATCCTCAACAAAATACTAGCTAACAGACTGCAACAGCACATTAAAAAAATCATACACCACGATCAAGTGGGGTTTATCCCTGGGATGCAAGGATTCTTCAATATACGCAAATCAATCAACGTGATACATCATATCAACAAATTGAAGGATAAAAACCATATGATCATCTCAATAGATGCAGAAAAAGCTTTTGACAAAGTTCAACATCCATTTATGATAAAAGCTCTCCAGAAAATGGGCATAGAAGGAAATTACCTCAACATAATAAAAGCCATATATGAAAATCCAAAAGCCAACATCGTTCTCAATGGGGAAAACCTGGAAGAATTCCCTCTAAGAACAGGAACAAGACAAGGGTGTCCACTCTCACCATTATTATTCAACATAGTTTTGGAAGTTTTAGCCACAGCAATCAGAGAAGAAAAAGAAATAAAAGGAATACAAATTGGAAAAGAAGAAGTACAATTGTCACTCTTTGCAGATGACATGATATTATATATAGAAAACCCTAAAGACTCTACCAGAAAACTGCTAGCACTCATTGATGAGTTTAGTAAAGTAGCAGGATACAAAATTAATGCACAGAAATCTCTTGCATTCCTATACAGGAACAATGGAAGAGCAGAAAGAGGAATTAAGGAAACTCTCCCATTCACCATTGCAACAAAAAGAATAAAATACCTAGGAATAAACCTGCCTAAGGAGGCAAAAGATCTGTATGCAGAAAACTTTAAGACATTGATGAAAGAAATCAAAGAGGACACAAACAGATGGAGGGACATACCATGTTCCTGGATTGGAAGAATCAACATCGTGAAAATGACTGTACTACCCAAAGCAATTTACAGATTCAATGCAATCCCGATCAAATTACCAATGGCATTTTTCACAGAACTAGAGCAAGAAATCTTACGATTTGTATGGAAACGCAAAAGACCCCGAATAGCCAAAGCAATCTTGAGAAGGAAAAATGGAGTGGGTGGAATCAGGCTTCCTGACTTCAAACTATACTACAAGGCCATAGTGATCAAGACAGTATGGTACTGGCACAAAAATAGAAAGGAAGATCAATGGAATAGAATAGAGAACTCAGAAGTAAGCCCAAACACATATGGGCACCTTATCTTTGACAAAGGAGGCACGAGTATACAATGGAAAAAAGACAGCCTCTTCAATAAGTGGTGCTGGGAAAATTGGACAGCAACATGTAAAAGAATGAAATTAGAACACTTCCTAACACCATACACAAAAATAAACTCCAAATGGATTAAAGACCTACATGTAAGGCCAGACACTATAAAACTCCCAGAGGAAAACATAGGCAGAACACTCTTTGACATACATCAAAGCAACATCCTTTTTGACCCACCTCCTAGAATCATGGAAATAAAATCAAGAATCAACGAATGGACCTCATGAAACTTAAAAGCTTTTGCACAGCAAAAGAAACCATAAACAAGACTAAAAGGCAACCCTCAGAATGGGAAAAAATAATTGCCTATGAAACAACAGACAAAGGATTAATTTCCAAAATATACAAGCAGCTCATGCAGCTTCATACCAAAAAAGCAAATAACCCAATCCACAAATGGGCAGAAGACCTAAATAGACATTTCTCCAAAGAAGACATACAGATGGCCAACAAACACATCAAAAGATGCTCAACATCACTCATCAGAGAAATGCAAGTCAAAGCCACAATGAGGTATCACCTCACACCAATCAGAATGGCCATCATCACAAAGTCTGGAAACCACAAATGTTGGAGAGGGTGTGGAGAAAAGGGAACTCTCCTGCACTGTTGGTGGGAATGTAAGTTGGTACAGCCACTATGGAAAACAATTTGGAGGTTCCTTAAAAAACTACAAATAGAACTACCATATGATCCAGTAATCCCACTCCTGGGCATATACCCAAAGAAAACCATAATCCCAAAAGAAACTTGTACCATAATGTTTATTGCAGCACTCTTTACAATAGCCAGGACATGGAAGCAACCGAAATGCCCATCAACAAATGAATGGATACAGAAGATGTGGCATATATATACAATGGAATATTACTCAGCTATAAAAAGGGATGAGATGGAGCTATATGTAATGAGGTGGATAGAACTACAATCTGTCATACATAGTGAAGTAAGTCAGAAAGAGAAGGACAAATATTGTATGCTAACTCACATATATGGAATCTAAAAATGGTACTGATGAACTCAGTGACAAGAACAAGGGAGCAGATACAGAGAATGGACTGGAGAACTCGAGGTATGGGAGGGGGCGGGGGGTGAAGGGGAAACTGAGAAGAAGCGAGAGAGTAGCACAGACATATATATACTACCAACTGTAAAATAGTCAGTGGGAAGTTGTTGTATAACAAAGGGAGTCCAACTCGAGGATGGAAGATGCCTTAGAGGACTGGGGCAGGGAGGGTGGGGGGGACTCGAGAGGGGGCGTCAAGGAAGGGAGGGAATATGGGGATATGTGTATAAAAACAGTTGATTGAACTTGGTGTACCCCCAAAAAAAATAAAAATAAAAATAAATCAATGAGTGGGACTATATCAAATTTAAAAGCTTTCTCAAAACAAAGGAAACAAACAAGCAAAAAAATGAAAAGCCAACTTACAAAATGGGAGAAAAATATTTGCAAACCAAATGTCAAATAAGGGGTTAATAACCAAAACATATAGAATTCATACAACTCAACAAAACCCAAAAATCCAATAAAGATGGACAGAGGAGCTTTTCCCAAAGATGACATCCAAATAGCCTAGAGATACCTGAAACAATGGTCAACATCACTAATGGAAGCACAAATCAAAACCACAGAGCTCTGTCTTCCACCTGTGAGAAAGGCCATCACAAAGGAGGCGAGAGGGAAGTGTGGGTGAAGACGTGGAGAAGATGGAAACGTGTACCCTCTGTGTGGACATGTAATTGGGGTAACGATGGAACACAATATGGAGGTTCCCCCCATATTAAACATAGCACCACCATATCCCCCAGCAATCCACTATGTATATTACAAAGGAAATGAAGACAGAAGCTCAGACTCCTTGCTGGAAAAGAAACAGAAGCATCTGCACTCTGTGTTTACCGCAGCATCATTTGCAATAGCCAAAATATGGAAACTAAGTGTCCCTCAACAGGTAACTGGATAAAGACGTTGTGACATAGACACCTATATATGAGTATTGCTGAGCCATGAGAAAGAAGGGACGCTCATTTAAACGACACGTCACGTGACAGAACTGTCAGCTAACGCTGCGCTGGTAACCACACTGCAATATATACATGTGTCCATAGCACACTGTACACCTTAAACCAAGTTACATGTCAATTATAATGTAAAACAGATCACAGTGGGTTTATATAAAACTTTGATATGAAGTGCGTAATTACTGAACAGTATAATCATGGCTGTTATCGTAGTTGACTCTATGTGTTTAGATTCTCCACAATACACGAGTAGCAACTAGGAGCTCTAGGATCCCTCAGAATCAGCAGCACGGGGCCAAGAGCAGGAAAATGTGGAGCCAAAATAGGCGAGATCTGCATCTACCACAGAGGAGAGCCCACTAAAGCAATAACATAAAGAGGAAAAATAGAACTTAGCACGTAGCAGGTGTCGAAAGTGACCACCAGCATCAGGATGGTGTGGGCGGCTCTGGTCTCTGGGGGCACTGGTGGCAGCCAGTGGGCGTGTGAATACACTGCATTCCCTGGTGGTGTCTGTGCAGGAGAAGCACCATAGAGCCCCTGGACCAGATCATGAGGCCAGTAAACACAGCACCAGAGGTGGACCACAGGACGGCAAAGCAGAGACTCACACACACGATTCTTGTGCACGTGGCCATGGCCAGCCAACTCCTTGGTTCTTCTCCGCACTGTGATTCCCCACACAATGGCAGCTTTCATCTTAAGGCAACCCTTGTCCAGTCTTGGGTGTAAATTTGTGTATTATATACAGAGCGTGGCTCGCAGCACTACCCTGTGCTGCACCTGTGTCCTGAGCGCCTATCGGTCCCCCACCCTCATCCCCAGCAGACTGGAGTGGAGGATGCTCAGGGGAAGAGCGCCAGGCATATCCAGGTCATCGTACCCAACAGCAGCAGGATACACATCCTTTAGCACACACTCGACAGTCACCAGGGGAGCGCATGTGTTAGGTCCCAAACAAGTTGTAATAGACTTACAAGATTGTAACAGGATTCACAAGGTGAAACCATTATCAGTTATCTTTTCTGACCACAATGATAGGAAACTAGAAATCAATAACAGCACGAAAACTGGAAAATCCATGAATGTGTGGAAGTTAAATATCACATTCCTAGATAGCCAACAGGGCAAAAAAGAAATCAGAAGGAAAATCAAAGATGATCTTGAGACAAGTATAAATGCAGTCACAATACACCAAAGGTTGTGGAATCCAGAAAAAGTTGTTCTAAGAGGAAATTTTATAGTGCTAAGTGCTTACATTAAGAAAAAAGACTTTGGCAGTCAAGTCTTACCTGTCCCCCAGCAAGGATCAGAGTGACCTGGATTTCCCTGCCTATGCCTGGAGCCTTCCTGGAGGAGGCAGAGTGGAAGGAAAGGAAGAGAAAGCAAAGTCGGGGCACCGGTCTTCTCTAGGCTCTGCAGTTCTGGATCTATGAAATAGGAGGCTGCCTTTTATAAGTTAATGAAACAATGAAGCTTTTTAAAGAAATAAAAATTTAGGTTAAACAAAGTATCTAAAGGAAATTAAGAAAGTAATTCCATTTACGATACCATCAAAAAGAATAACACATTCATATGATATCACCTGTATGTGGAATCTAAAAAAAATGATACAAATCAACTTATTTGCAAACTGGAAACAGACTTAGAGAACGAACTTATGGTTACTGGTGGGGGAGGGGAGTGATAGGGAGTTTGGGATGGAGATGTAAACATGGCTATATTTAAAATGGATAACCAACAAGGACCTACTGTATAGCACAGGGAACTCTGCTCAATGTTATGTAACAATCTACATGGGAAAAGAATTTTGAAAAGAATACATATATATGTATAACTGAATCACTTTGCTGTACACCTGAAAGTAACACAACATTGTTAATCAACTTTACATCAATATAAACTAAAAAGTTACCCCCCCCCAAATAAAGAATAACACACTGAGGAATAAACCTAAACAAAGAAGTAAAAGACTTGTACACTGAAAACTAGAAAACATTGATGAAAACCTTTAGACAATTCACAAATATATGGAAAGACATCCTGTATGGATGGGCTGGGGGACTTCGCTTTGGGTAGCCCTAGCATCTTAACAATACTGTGTACAGATACAGTGAGCTCCCTGTCAAAATCCCAACAATGCTTTCTTGCAGAAATAGAAAAAATGCATCCTAAAACTCATAAGGAATTTCAAAGGACCCACGAATACTCAAAACCATATCGAAAAAGAACAAAGGTGGAGGTCTCACACTTCCTGATTTCAAAACTTACTGCAGAAAGTTACTGATTACATCAGTGTGGTACTGTCATGAAGACAGACATAGATACAGACACGTGGAGACTAGAGAGCCCAGAAATACACCCTCATGTGTATGATGGACTGATCTTCAACAAGGGTGTCAATACCTCTCGACAGGGAAACTCAGCCTCTTCAACAGATCACGTTATACAACTGCATATCCACATGCAAAAGAAAGAAGTTGGGCACTAACATTACACAATATACAAAAATTAACCCAAAATATATTAAAGATGTAAGCGTAAGTTGCAAAGCTATAAAACTTGAAGAAGCATAGGCTGAACTGTCCATGTTGGGTTTGACAGTAATTTCTTGGATGTGACATGAAATGAACTGGGAACAAAGTAAGAACAGACACATGAGACTACATCCAACTAAAAACTGCTGTGAGTCAAAGAACACAATCAACAGTGTGAAAACACATCCTACAGAATGGGAGAAAGACTTGTAAATCCTATCTGATAAGGTGTTTTGTATTTAAATAAATTCATTTTTATTTATTGGCTGCATTGGGTCTTCGTTGCTGCATGTGGACTTTCTCTAGTTGTGGAGAGCGGGGACAACTCTTCGTTGCAGTGCGCAGGCTTCTCATTGGGGTGGCTTCTCTCGTTGCAGAGCATGGGCTCTAGCGCGCAGGCTCAGTAGTTGTGGTGCACAGGCTTAGTTGCTCCGTGGCATGTGGGATCTTCCCAGATCAGGGCTCAAAGTTGTGTCCCCTACCTTGGCAGGAGGATTCTTAACTGCTGTGCCACCAGGGAAGTTCCCTGATAAGGTGTTAATACCTAAAATATATCAACAACTCCTGCAATTTAATGGAAAGTCCCCAACCTGATTAACATATGAGCAGAGGATACTACATAGACTTTTCTTTACAGGTGGTATATAATTGGCCAACCAGAATAGAAAGCGGTGCTTAACAGCACTGATATTTAGAAAAATGCAAGCAAAACCCCAAATGAGATATCAGAAGTTAACATAGATACTATTAAAAAAAACTAAACTAAACCCCAGAAAACAACTGTTGGTGAGGATTTGGAGGAATTCAAACCCTTGTGCACTGTTGTTAGGATTGAAAATGCAGCCACCACCATGGAAAACAGTGAGGGAGATCCTCAAAAAATTGAAAATAGACCTACCATATGCCCAAGTAATCCAAATTTAGGTGCAAATCCAAAATAATATAAGACAGAGACTTGAAGAGAGATTTGCAAATTCATGTTCACAGCAGTACCATTCACAGCAGCAAAGAGGCACAAACAACCCAACTGCTGATCTTCAGACGAATGGGTAAATAAGCAAAACATGATCTATAGCCCCACTGGAGTATCACTCAGCCTTTACAGGGACCTCCTCTCACGCAGAACAACATGCAAGTGAAACAAGCCAGTCACACACAACAAATACTGTAGAATTCCACCCATGTGTGGTATGTAGAGCTGTCAATCTCATAGACAATTGAAATAGTTGGGGGGCGGGGAGCACAAAATAAGGATTTACTGAACGGGTATGGAGATCAGGTTTGCAGGATGGAGACGTTCTGGAGATCTATAGCGTAACAACAAGAATATGCTTGACAGCCCTGACCACTACAGCAAAAACTGGCTGTGTATTAAACTCATTTTTTCATTTTTCAACAACAATATCTTTCTTATGTCATTTTCAACATAAATACAAGTTACAATACTAAAAAACATTTTTCATAGTGAACTAATTAGGTTTTAAAAAATTCCAGGAAGAAAACTGTACAATATTGTTACTTATTTCTAGACAAATTAAGGTTCTGTGGGTATTAGCATAGCCCACTACATGTGCTTTGTTTCTGTTTAAAGATAATGACAAGTTTGGATTTTTTTCCCTAAACTTTAAAATACGAATAACATTTTCTGTAAAGGAAAAAAAAAGATCTCAATAGACAACCTAACTTTATACCTCAGAGAACTAAAAAAAGAAGAAACTTCGCCTAAAGTTAGCAGGAGGAAAGGAATAATACAGACCAGAGCAAAAGTAAATGAAATAAAGGCCAGAAAAACAATAGGAAAGATCGGTGAAACCAAGAGTGTGTTTTTTGAAAAGAAAACGTTTCACTCCTTACCCCCGGCAGGACCGTGAGGGAGGCTAACATTCACAGGCACCCAAGGCTTTCCCCATCTCACTCCTGTCCTCGCGCCCTTCTCACTAGAGCCAGCTGAATTCCCTTCCCTTGAAAAAACAAGAAACACGTCTGTTTCATCACAGCCCCTCACACGCTCCCTCTTCCTGCAATTCCCTCCCCCAGCACTTCAACTGCCTCGCTCCTCGTCCGCCCCCAGCCCCGCTGATGGCACCTGCTCAGGCACCTGCCAGTCACCCTCAGTCACCGGGACCTCCTCACTCTCTTCGTCTCACAACGGAATCCATACTTTTTTGTTTTGGTGTTTTACTCCTTTATCCTCTCTCTTCCTAATAAATGAGAGCTAGATCAGGACAGGTGCCTTTCTCCTTATCCACTGAGAGACCGTCAGCCACAGGGTCTGGGCACACGGAGCATCCCTGCTGCTCTCCCACAGCCTCTCCCACCACAGAGGGGGAAATACAGAAATTCATTCTGGTCTCTCCTCTGAGTTATAATCACTAGCAAAGTGACAGGCACTTCAAGGTGCTAGCTTTTATGGTACCTTCAATAGAGCCCATAGAATCTTCTTCATTGGTAAGAAATCTGACTTGAAGCTCACGGCCAGTGAATCCCCCTATGACCCCACTAGAAACCCCACTCTCCGCTCCCTAAGTCACGCCTCCACTCGGCCAGAGCCTGGGTGTGGACACTCAGAGTGCGGCCGGGGCAGCGTGTGTCCCGCCCAAGGTCAGTGCACAACCACAGCCCCAAGTCCTCTCCTGTTGGAGGGAGACCCCTTCTTCTCCTGCTTGTTTGTTTGCACTGAGATTGAACAAAGAAAGCACTCACCTGACTTGTCTGTGCTCCGGAGCTCCGTGCAGGGCCGTGTCTACCAGGATGGCCCGGGGGCTCCTGAGCCCACAGCTCTAGGGACAGGGTCCCCGACCTCACCTCCCCACAGAGACGCCATCGGCACGTCACGCGCAACACCAGAGGCTCCGTCTGCGTGCAGAGTCCGCGTGTCTCTGCTGAGGAGGGGATTTTATCCTCGGCGCACCCTTCCTGCTCCTCGCCTCCTCAGGTGATTAAGGACAGCTGCTGGCAATTATCAATACGTTCCCAGCGGGCAGCAGAGCAACAGGCAGAGAAGGTTTCCTGCCTTCCCTGTGGTAAAACGGCTCAGGACCACAGCTGAAATCAGGCGTGAAAGGGACACTCACATGTGGAGCAAGAACGTTCTTTGCTGTGTTTCCAGCTGGGTGTGTTCCTCAGTGCTTTTCCATCTCTCTCTCTATTTACACACACACACACACACACACACACACACACGGTGTGAAATGACTGCCACAGTGAGGTTAACGCCTGCAGCCCTCTCTCTCTTAATTCATATTTTGGGGTTGATGACGTTTAATATCTACTCTCTGAACAACTTTCAAGGATATAATTCAGGATTGCCAATTGTGGTCACCATGCTGTACATTAGGTCCCCAGAATTTACTCATTTTCTACTTGGAATTTAGTGCTCTTTGACCAACATTTCTGCTTTTCCTCCAGCCCCTGGAAATCATTTTTCCTCTGAGTTTGGCTTGTTTAGATTCCACACATAAGAGACATTATACAGAAGAGTGTTTGTCTTTCTCTGTCTATCTCATTTAGCAAAATGCCCTCAAGGTCCATCAGTGTTGTTGCAAAAAGCAGGACTTCCTTCTTTTTATGGTGGAATAATATTCCATTGCATGTGTTTTGCTACACACTTTTTATTATTATTATTAATTTTTATTGGAGTATAGCTGATACAGTGTTGTTACTTTCTGCTGTACAGCAAAGAGAATCAGTTATACATACATAAACATCTGCTCCTTTTTAGATTCTCTTCCCACATAGGTTTTTACAGAGTATTGAGTAGAAATTCCTGTGCTATACAGTAGGTGCTTATTAGTTACCTATGTTATATATAGTAGTGCCTACACATTTCTTAATACATTCATCTGCTGATGGAGACGCAGGTTGTTTTCTTTTTTTAAAACAGATTAAAAAAAACATTTTATTTTGGCCACACTGTGTGGCTTGTGGCATCTCAGTTCCCCCACCAGGGATCAAACCTGTGCCCCTGCAGAAAAGGGTGGAGTCCTTACCACTGGGCCGCCAGGACATTCCCCCTAGGTTATTTTCCTATCTTACTTGTCATGAATAACGTTGCCATAAACACAGAACTGCAGACATCTCTTCAAGACCCTAACTTCAGGAAGGTCCTGCCAAGGACGCATCAGCTGAGCCTGGTCACAGGGATGACCCAGGACGCCGGGGAGGCTCACCTCAGAGAGGGGAGTGGCAGAGGACAGGAAAGAGAAGAAAGGAGCTATTTTGGATCCGTGGGGAAGTTTGAACACAACCTGTGCAGAGCGAGCAGGGTTGCGTACACCTTGGTTTTCTACATGGAAAGGCAGTGGGGTTGTTATGCAGGATACTGTCTTTGTTAAGGGAAAATCACAGCTGTGAGTTTAGGGGGGCATTTGCCACGTTCACACATTGCTGCAAGAGGTTGAGAAAAGTCTAGTGATCACGAGAGAAAATATAGAGGAAGTCAAGGACAAATCAAATGTATTAAAGTGTTAACTGCTGGAGTATCTGAGTAAGGCAGAAAATAAAGTATGTTTGAAAAGATTTCAAATCAATTCTTTTAAAAATAAAAATAATTCATAGGCATTTAATTCCTTAGTGTTTAAAATCAGGTTATATAGTGCTAAGTATCTTTATTGTCGATCATATTTTTTAACAGGGAAAACAGCAAATAAAAGTACGATATTATAAGATAAACATTGAAACAATTCAAGTGACAAATATAAAGAGGGTAGCTTTTACTTCATCCTTCATATTACTTCATCCATCCAGTCAATCAAACTTATAGATACTCAACCATGCAAAGAAAATCCAGGTAGAAAAAAGAAGCAACCCATTGGACAGCATTTATTTTCTGCATTAATACTGAAGTATATTGGAAAATTTGAGTGAAATAAAGGTACATGGTAATTTAGAAAAACTCCTCCATGGACTTCCTAGGTGGCATAGTAGTTAAGAATCTGCCTGCTAATGCAGGGGACACAGGTTCGAGCCCTCCCCTGGGAAGATTCCACATGCCATGGAGCAACTAAGCCCATGCGCCACAACTATTGAGCCTGTGGTCTAGAGCCTGTGAGCCACAACTATTGAGCCCATGTGCCACAACTATTGAAGCCCATGCACCTAGAGCCTGTGCTCCACAACAAGAGAAGCCACTACAATGAGCAGCTTGCACACCACAATGAAGAGTAGCCCCTGCTTGCAGCAACTAGAGAAAGCCCATATGCAGCAACGAAGACCCAACACAGCCAAAAAAAAAAAAAACAACCCATTTTCCAGATTTCTAAATCTTATTCATGAAATAAAATTTCCACTCACCTTGCAGTACTATTTCTCTAGACAAATACTAGATTGTACGACAATGTGTATCAGGTATTAACCACACCATGGAAAAAAATTTGTAAAAACTCCTGAAGAAAGGAGATTTCTAATCAGACAGCTGCACTGGTCAAAGAGGAAATGGTTTCAAGTATGGTCTGCATTTTTTTTTTTTGAGCTAATAATTTCACGGCTTGACATTCAGATCTCCCAAGGCAACATCAGCATTCAATTGACTAAGTATGTTGGATTTTATGTAAAAAATTGGTATTGACCCCAAATGTCAAAAGGTAATAATTTACAGTCACAAAATAAATCAGATATGGGGATAGAATATACAACATGGTGACTATAATTAATTATGCTGTATTGCAGATGTGAAAGGTGCTAAGGGAATCAATCTTCACAATTCTCTTCACTAGAAAAATATTTTGTAACCACGTATTGAAATGGACAGATATTAACTAGACTTAGCTGGTGATCATTTTGTAATATATAATACAAATACGCATTCATTATGGTGTACAACTGAAGCTAATACCATGTTATATATTAACTATAACTCTGTAAAAAAATTATTGACTAAATAGTTTCAGAGAAAGTAATTACAGTTACTATTGAAGCTGTCTATCACATATTGATCACTTTAACAATTCTTTTTAAAAATTCAGGAACAGAACTGAGGAGTTCTAGGATCCCTAAGGAGCAGCAGGAAGGGGGAAACAGTGGGAAAACATGAAGCCAAGACCTCTGAGACCTGTATCAACCATGGACGAAAATCATCGAGGGCACTGATATAAAAAGTAGAAATAGAATTCAGCACGTAGAAGATGACAAAGGTGAGCACCAGCATCAGGATGGTGTGGGCGGCTCTGGTCTCCGGGGGGCATTTGTGCTGCCCAGTGGGGGTGTGGATACACTGCATTCTCTGGTGGTGTCTGCGCAGGAGAAGCACCATGGAGCCACTGCACCAGGCCATGAGGCCAATAAACACGGCATCAGAGATGGGCCATGAGAAAGTAAAGCCTAATTTATGACCCAAGGCTGTGCAGAACCACTTGCCTTGGGTATCAGTATAGTTGTGCATGTCCTGTGTATCAGTGATATTCACAGGAATCCAGATATTCACTAAGACACTGACTATCCAGCAGGTGCAACAGGAAGAACCAGTGTACCTGGGGGCTCTTCTGAGCAATGACCACCCTTCTCTCCTGGGGATAAGGGTGAGGGACTGATAGGTGCTCAGGACGCAGGTGGAGCACAGGGCAGTTCTGCGAGCCACTCTCTGTGTATAATATACAAATTTACACCCAAGACTGGACAGAGGTTTTCTCAATACAAAAAGTGCCCTTGTGTGGGGAATCCCAGTGGAGAGAAGAACCAAGAGATTGCTCACAGCCAGGTGGGTGAGAATGATGTGTGTGGGTCTCTGTTTGTGGCCAAGCAAGACTGGAGAGATGTTGTAGAGAAACAGGATGACATTGGCCAGAGATCCAACTCCAATCTGTAAAAGATATGTGGTTTTCAGGGCTGCCTGGCTTGTGGTTCTCAGGGCATCTTTGTGAAAATACATGGAGAGGGCTTCAGAGTGGCCTGGAGCAGAAAGGAGGCTGTACCAGTGACGATGTCAGCAGTCTTCTTACACAGCCAACGCTGGACAAGAATTCTTGCTTTTTACTTCTCCTGTGAGAAAAGACACTGTCATACTGCAGAGAAATGACTTTACCTGGAGAACTTACACCTCACAGTAGTTACTTCTTTCTCTATTACTCCTTTGCATTTACTTCTATTTACTTTTTTTTGTCACTTAACCATTTGCATTTATTCTTTTCTTTTTATTTAATTTATTTATTTTTTTATTATTTTTGGGAGGGTACACCAAGTTCAATCATCTGTTTTTATACATATATCCCCGTATTCCCTCCCTCCCTTGACTCCCCCCACCCTCCCTCGAGTCCCCCCCACCCTCCCCGTCCCAGTCCCCTAAGGCATCTTCCATCCTCGAGTTGAACTCCCTTTGTTATACAACAACTTCCCACTGGCTATTTTACAGTTGGTAGTATATATATGTCTGTGCTACTCTCTCGCTTCATCTCAGCTTCCCCTTCACCCACTGCCCCCTCCCAAACCTCGAGTTCTCCAGTCCATTCTCTGCACCTGCGTCCTTGTTCTTGTCACTGAGTTCATCAGTACCATTTTTAGATTCCGTATATGTGAATTAGCATACAATATTTGTCTTTCTCTTTCTGACTTACTTCACTCTGTATGACAGACTGTAGGTCTATCCACCTCATTATATATAGCTCCATCTCATCCCTTTTTATAGCTGAGTAATATTCCATTGTCTATATACTTCTATTTACTTTTATATCCTGATCCTTCACCTGCATGTAAGGTTCATGAAGTTTGGAGCCATGTCTGTCTTCTTCAAGAACACTGTTGACACATAATAGATGTTAAATAATATATATTGAATACATTAGTGAGTGACAAGAGACAAAGGCAGGAATATAATCTACCACCTTTATTTTTTTTATTTTTTTATGATTACTTTTCATTTTTCTTAGACAAAGTATTCAATTTTTTAAATTAATTAATTTATTGGCTGCGTTGGTTCTTCGTTGCTGTGTGCAGGCTCTCTCTAGTTGCAGAGAGCGGGGGTTACCCTTCATTGTGGTGCGTGAGCTTCTCAGTGCAGTGGTTTCTCTTGTTGTGGGGGCATGGGCTCTAGGTGCACAGGCTCCAGTAGCTGTGGGACATGGGCTCAATAGTTGTGGCTCTTGGGCTTTAGAGAGCAGGCTTAGTAGTTGTGGTGCATGGACTTAGTTGCTCCGTGGCATGTGGGATCTTCCTGGACCAAGGCTCAAACCTGTGTCCCCTGCATTGTCAGGCAGATTCTTAACCACTGTGCCACCAAGGAAAGCCTATTCTACCACCTTTAGAATTTATGCTTACCCTGCTTATTATAAGAATGTGTTGGGTGATGGCACCAGGATGGCAACACAGGAGTTTCCCCTCTTCCTATGGACATACTAATATACTTAGCCATGAATCAATTCCTTCTGAGAGGAATTCAGAAGCTAGTTGAGTGCATTGCACTCTTCAGGTGACTGGGAAAATACTGACATTGAAATGGGTGGGAAGGTCTGGAACACCTGCTCACTGTGAACCCCACCCCCAGTGTAGTAGCTTCCCATCACGGTGAGACCCTCAACTCCCTGATTCTCCCTGAGAGGCAAAGGGATTGAACCACACACCTAGCACCCCAACTACTAAAGATGCCACCAGAGGAAGAGGACCCCAAATCGCTTAGCTCTGTAGCCAGTGGAGCTATCAAGTATTCATGAGCACCACAGGACTAAGCATACAAAAAAGCAGCAGTGAAATGGACTTGCCAGCACTCACCATGGCCATGACCACAGGCTCGGTGTAGAGGGAATGGGTATAAACACCCAGTGCCCAGTTCTTCCTGGAAGGAGCTTGACTGCCCACTTTACCAGTTGCTGCCTGAGGGTCTGGCTTCTAGTAGGTCCTGCATCTAGCAGCTGACTGGGATTCCCTAAGGAGACTGAGGGAGCGAATGGCACTTCCTCCACATTCTGTTTCCCAGGCAGTTTCTCAGATCGTTGTGCTTTTCTTAGCAGCATTTTTTTTTGAAAAGTACAGAGCTGAGGTGTTTTAGTGTTTGTTCAGATATGTTGTTGTCAAGCCCAGTGTCTTATCTTTTCAGCACCCTGCTGCTCACAATTAATGGTATCCTTGCTGGCCTATGAGGGACTGCATGGAGCCCCACCTTGATCTAGGCCTGGGGGAGGTGACTCAGCTGCCCACGTCTGGGACTGGCTGGGTCCAGATTTCGTGTGGGGCTGGGCTTGGACAGGCTCCAGGTGAAGGGGTGGATTAATTTCTAGAATATACAGAGAACCAGTAAAACTCAAAAACAAAAGGATTAACTATCAGACTCAAAAATTGGTAAACATCATGAATAGAGATTTTTCATTCAGCTGATTTCTCTGCAGAAACTTCACAAGCCAGAAGAGTTTGGCATAATATATTCAAAGTCTTGAAAGGGAAAAACCTGCAACCTGGGATGCTATAGTCAGCAAGATTATTATTTAGAATAGGAGAGAACTTCTTAGACAAGCAAAAACCAAAGGAATTCAGCAATAGTAAGCCTAAAAGAAATATTAAAAGGATCCTCTCTAAAGAGAAAAAAAGTATAAATCTACACAAAGGAGAAAATCACAATAGGAAAGGCACATGTATAAAAGGATTAAAGATTACTTAACTAAGCCAGAACATGGATTTTAAAAATTTTTGTAAAAGTGATTATAACTACAACTAACAGCAAAAGGTGAAGCATTAAGGTATAAAATAGGATATCAAAATCACAAAATTTGGTTGAGGGGAGTATAAAAATCTTTTTTTTTTAGAATGTGTTTGAACTTGTATGACTATCAGTTTAAAGCAAGTAGATACAGTTATGGGTCAACATACTTCATCAACATACTTGATCTTCATGGTAACCACAAATAAAAAAAACATACAGGAGATTCACAAAAATCAAAAAGAAAGGAGCTCAAGCATACTACTAAAGAAAATCATCAAGCCACAAAAGGAAAAACAAAAAAGAAGAAATGAACAAAGAACCATAAAAACAACTGGAAAACAAAGTTTAAAATGGCAATAAGTACATACTTATCAATAATTACTTTAAATGTCAATGACTAAATACTCTGAACAAAAGACATAGAGTGACAGATAGGATTGAAAAACAAGAACCTGCAATATGCTGCCTACAAGAGACTCACTTCAGGGCAAAAGACACACACAGACTGAAAGTGAGGGGATGGAAAAAGTTATTTCATGCAATGGAAGTGACAAGAAAGAGGGGGTAGCAATACTGATCAGACAAAATAGACTTTTAAAAATGTCCAGAAAGGACAAAGAAGGATACTATATAATGATAAAGGGATCAATACAAGAAGAGGATAGTATACTCTTTAACATATATGTACCCAATACAGGAGCTCTTAATATATTTTGGGTTGGCCAAGAAGTTTTTTATTTTTTCCCATAAGATGGCCCTGGAAGCACTTAGTTGTCTTTGACTTCATTTGAAACAGTTTCATTAGATTGTATTGTGACAGCTTGTCATATCAGCGTGTATTTTTAAAAACTTATCAAAATTGGTGAATTTCTGTGTAGCCATTTTAGTATTGAATCTGGAAAAAAAGCAACATTTCTAGCATATTAGGCTTTATTATTTCAAGAAATGTAAAAATGCAACTGAAATGAAATATAAAAAGATTTGTGCATTGTATAGAGAAGGTGCTATGACTGATCAAATGTGTCAAAAAGAGATTTCTTGCTGGATGATGCTCCACGGTCAGGTAGACAAGGTAAAAGTTGATAGTGATCAAATTGAGACATTAATTGAAACAATCAACATTATACCATGTGGGAGATAGCTGACATACTTAAAATGTCCAAATCAAGCTTTGAAAATCATTTGCACCTGCTTGGTTATGTGAATCGCTTTGATGTTTGGGTTCCACATAAGTTAAGGGCAAAAAACCTTCTTGACCATATTTCTGCATTCAATTCTTTACTTAAATGTAACAAAACATTCCATTTTTAAAACAATTTGTGACAGGCAATGAAAAGTGGATACTGTGCAATAATGTGGAATGGGAGAGATTGTGGGGCAAGAAAAATGAACCACTAGCAACCACACCAAAGGCCAGTCTTCATCCAAAGAAGGTGATGTTGTGTGTATGGTGGGATTGGAAGGGAGTTCTCTATTATGAGCCCCTTTCGGAAAACCAAATGATTAATGCCAACAAGCACTGCTCCCAATTATACCAACTGAAAGCAGCACTCAATGAAAAGCATCCAGAATCAGTCAACAGAAAATGCATAATCTTCCATCAGGATAACACAAGATCCCATGTTTCTTTGATGACCAGGCAAAAACTATTACAGCTTGGTTGGGAAGTTCTGATTCAGCCACCATATTCACCAGACATTGCACCTTTGGATTTCCATTTATTTTGGTCTTTACAAAATTCTCTTAATGGAAAAAATGTCAATTCCCTGGAAGACTGTAAAGGGCACATGGAACATTTCTTTGCTCAAAAAGACAAAATGTTTTGGGAAGTTGGAATTATGGAGTTGCCTGAAAAATGGCAGAAGGTAGTGGAACAAAATAGTAAATATGTTGTTCAATAAAGTTCTTGGTGAAATAAAAAAATGTGTCTCATTTTTACTTACAAACTGATGGAAAGTTTTGGCCAACCCATATAAAACATATATTACAAGACATAAAGGGAGAAATTGACAGGAATACAATAAGGGTAGGAGAATTTAGCACCCCACTAACATCAATGGACAGATTACTCAGATAGAAAATTGATAAGACAACAGAGGTCCTAAGCAATGCTATAGTTCAGTTTGCCTTAATTGATATCTGCAGGACACTATGCATAAATACAGCTGATTCACTTTATTGTACAGTAGAAACTGGCACAACATCATAAAGCAATTATACTCCAGTAAAGATCTGGAAAAAAAATAAAAGCCCAGAATACACATTATTTTCAAACACACATGGAACATTATGATAGACCACATAATAGGTCACAAAGCAAGCCTCAATAAATTGAAGAGGATATAGATTATTTCAAGCATCCTTCCTGACCACAACAACATGAAACCAGAAATTAGTCACAAAAAAAGGGGAGGGGGAGAACAAACACAGGGGCACCTATTCAATTATATCAATTTTAATGTTATATCAATTTTATTATTAATGAGTTTTTCTTCTGGGTTAATGTCTTCCTGGTCAATGTTCAATGAATACTTGAAAGAAATCTGTGTTTTTAGTTGTTGAGTGAAACTGATTATATACACACATAAATTTTTACTGTTTAGGTAAGTTTTCTTTTCTTTTTTATTTATTTTTAAGTAGCCACTTGTTTTTATTAATAAAGCTTATAGGTCCATGGAAGTTTTCTTTTCATATATAAAAATCCTTTCATACTTTGGGTCACAACCAAACTTTATTTAGTTAATAACCTCCATTACAAAGTTAATCTCACAAAAAAATGAAATGAAAACATTTGGAACTTGATGTGAAAGTCAGAACAGGAACAGAAATAAAAAAACAAGTCCCAAAAGAAACAACCATAAAACACTTAATGTTTGAAAGGTAGTTTTCTTTAACATAGTTAATTTGTGTTCATAACTTATGAACTGTTCCCCATGCTATGCTTTTGTACCATCCACGTACAAGCAGAAATAGTCCAAGTTATGGTTATGTCATACATGGGTCCTGACAGATAGATGAACAATGCCAGGGTAGGCACTGGGCCTCCCCCATCTCAGGGACTTTGTGGCTCAGGAAGATGTGGTTTGAGTGGTGAGCAGAAGCCAAAAGGGTTTCTCCACCTCCATCCCAATGTCCTCTTTCCTTGCTTCTTTGTCTCCCCCGGGGCTCCAGGATACTCCTGGCTCCTGAGCGCCTGCCTTCAAACATCTTCATACCTTCTCTGTGCATAATTTTTCTTTTCCCTCCTGCTTTGGCTCCTCCTTCTTATATTTCTAAACCTTTTAATCACCAAAATCTTCAATTTTCACTCCAGGCACATGAGAACAATATTGGTATGAGATCATTAACTTAGGATAGCCACCTTTTATTCTCCCATCTCCTTAGGTTTGTTGTTGTTTTTGTTATTGTTGTTGTTATTATTATTATTATTATTATTATTATTATTATTATTATTATAGCATGTAATAAAGTTTATCTATTCTCAAAGAATATTTGATTCCTGAAAGATCACAAATGCTCTCGTCAGGAGCCTTATAGGGCTGGGTTGTTAAAGGCATCCCCTGAAATATTTTCTGATTCTCTCTCTTGGAAGATTCAGGACACCCTCCTCAGGTCTCTCTTTTTGGTTTAGGAAGTCTCCTGCCCACCCAGGCACCAAGCTGTACTTGACAGCATAATGAATGGGTTCATTTTTTCCTCTTTTTCATTGTACAATTTTTATAAATTTCTCAAATTCGCAGATTTGAGATCCTTGGAAGGAAATGAAGTGCTCACAAATAGTTAAAAAGTCTTGAGACAGGGCTATTCTTTAGTGTTCCAAGAGTGATATTCAGAATAAAATATAAGTGAACAATCAGGAAAACTTCTGCTCTGGGTTGGATATTGTAATACTTGATTCCTGATATCCTTTACAGCTGTCTACAAGAATTAGGAAGATGGGATCAACAGGCTCTACCATTCATTGTTGCTGCACCCAGGGACCTTGAAATTGGACCCAGACATGTTGCTGTAGAAGATACAGCACCTTTTCATGATGAAAACACTCAATAAATTGGGTTTTGAAGGACCATGATACTACATTCTCAAGCCCACATATGAAAAGCCCACAGCTAACATTATACTCAATGATGAAAAATTAAAGCTTTCGCTCTAAGATCAGGAACTAGAAGAAGGTGTCCACACTCTCCACACTTATTCAACATAGTCCCACCTAGAGCAATTAGGCAAGACAGAGAAAGAAAAGTCATCCAAATCAGAAAGGAAGAAGCAAATCCATCATTACCTGCAGATGATATGATCTTCTATACAGAAACTCTTACAGACTCAATGAAAACACTGTTAGAACTAATTAACAAGCTCAGTAAAGTTGCAGGATACAACATAAGCACACAGAAAACAATTGTTTTTTGTGCACTAACAGTTAAATATCTGAAAAAGAGATAAAACTATCCAATTCACAATAGCATCAAAAATAATAAAATACACAGGAATACATTTAACTAAGGAAGTGAAAGTTCTGTATAAGGAAAACTACAACACCTTGATGAAGGAAATTGAAGGAGACACCACATATGGAAAGGTAGCTCATGTTCATGGACTGGAAAAATTGATTGTTAAACTGTCCATAGTTCACAAAGTTATCTATTGATTCAATGTAATCCTTACCAAAATTTCCAAGGAATCCTCACAGATATAGAAAAAAAAACTTTACTAAAATTTCCATTGAACCAAGATAGACTTCAAATAGCCCAAGTGATAAAGAGAAAGAAGAACAAAAACAGGTGCCTTAATTATACTTCCTGAATTAATTACTACAAATCTATAGTCATTAACTATGTATGGTATGACAGTTATATAAATAGACACATAGACCAGTGGAAAAGAATAGAGAGCACAGAAGTAAATACACACACCTAAGTTCAAGTAATACTTGACAAGGCAGCCAGGAAAATTCATTGAGGGAAAGACAGTCCTTTCAACAAATGGTGTTGAAAAATTGAATCAAGACATAGAGAAAAATGAAACTGTACTCCTATCTTACACTATCCAAAAACAATTTAACTGAAAATGATTAAAGACTTAAGCATAAGACCTATGCCATAAAACTCCAAAACATAAGGAAGAAGAACCTTGACATTGGTCTTGACAATGATTTATTGGCTATGACATCAAAAGCAAAAGCAACAACAGCAAAAATCAGCAAGTGGGACCATGTCAAACTTAAAAACCTCTGCACAGCAATGGAAACAACAAAATAAGACAAACTATGAAGTGGGTGAAAATATTTGCAAACCATATATGATAATGGGTTTATATCCAAAATATATAAACAATGCAGACAACTCAGTAACAAAAAGCAAACAGTTCAATTTAAAAAATGGGCAGAGGAACTGAAAAGACATTTTTCCAAACAAGACATCCAAATGGCCAATAGTACGAAAAGATGCTCAACACCATTAATCAGGAAAATACAAAACAAAACTACAATGAGACATTACTTCACATCTGTTAGAATGGCTATCATCAAGAAGACAAGCAAACACAAGTGCTGGTGAGAATGTGGAAAAGTGAAACCCTTGTACAATGTTGGTGGTAATATAAATTCCTACAGCCACCATGACAGTAATAGGGAGGTTCCTCAAAAAATTAAAAACAGAACTACACGATGACCCAGCATGTCCACTTCTGGATGTAAATCCAAAGAAAATGAAAACAGAAGCTTGAAACATACCTGCATTCCCATGTTTACTGTAGTAGTATTCACAATAGCCAAGATAAGGAAACAAACTAGGAGCACATCAACAGATGAGTGAAGAAGAAAGTTGTGTATACATATATACCCTGGCACACGTATGCACACACACGAACATATACTTCATCCATGAAAAAGATAAAAAATCTTGCTATTTGCAGCAACATAGATGGACCTTGAGGGCATTAAACTGACTGAAATAAGCCAGACAAAGAAAGCCAACTACAGAATGATATCATCTGTATGTAGAATCTTAAAGAGCCAAGCATAAAAATAGAGAGTAGAATTGGATTATCAGAGGCACAGAGGTGGGGAAATTGGGGATAATTTATTTAAGGGTATAAATTCGGAAAAAGTAGATAAACAAGCCCTGAAGAGCTAACTCACAGCAGAGTGATTGTAGTAAAAATCACTACATTATCAAATTTAAAGTTGCAAAGAAACTAGATCATAAATGTTGCTACCACAAAAGAAGATACAATAATTATATGATGTGTTAGAGCTGTTCAACACGTTGTACACCTTAAACTTACACAATGCTACGTGAATCACATTTCAAGGGAAAGTGTAAAACAAAGATCGTTGTGGGTTTTGCATTAAAAAACTGATATTCTGTACGTGATTATTGAACAGTGGAATTATGGCTACTATTGAAGCTGACCTATATATTTAGATTCTCAACAGTCATTTTCCTCATTTCAGGAGTAGAAACTAGGAGCTCTAGGATCCCTAATAATCAGCAGTAAGAGGAAAACAGTAGGGAAACATGAAGCCAAAATATGAGAGGTATGCATCAAGCATAGATGATATCCCACTAAAGCAATAACATAAAAAGCAAAAACAGAACTCAGCGTGTAGAAGATGACCAAGGTGACCACCAGCATCAGGATGATGTGGGAGGCTCTGGTCTCTGGGGGGCATATGTGGTAGCTGTTGGGGTTGTGAATACACCGCACTATCTGGTGGTATTTGCGCAGGAGAAGCACCATGGAGCCACTGGACCAGACCATGAGGTCAATAAACATGGCATCAGAGATGGACCATGAGTAGACAAAGCCTGGGTCAGGACCTGAGGATGAGTGGAAAGACTTGCCTGGGGTACCAGTATAGTTGCCCATGTCCTGTGCACCAGTGACTTTCACAGGAATCCAAATATTTATTAAGACACTGAATATCCAGCAGATGCAACGGGAAGAACCAGTGCCTCTGGAGGACCTTCCTCTGAGCATCCTCCACTCCATTCTCCTGGGGATGAGAGTGACACACTGGTAAGTGCTCAGGACACAGGTGGAGCACAGGGTGATGCTGTGAGCCATTTGGTGGATGTAATAGACAAGTTTACACCTAAGACTGGACAGGCATTGCCTTAAGACAAAAGCTGCATCATGTGGGGAATCCCAGTGGAGAGAAGAACCAAGGAGTTGGCCACAGCCACGTGGATGAGAATCGTGTGTGGGGGCCTCTGTTTGTATCCCACCAAGATTGGGGAAATATTGTGAAAGAAGAGGATGACACTGGCCAGAGACCCAACTCCAAACTGTAACAGAACAATGGCTTTCAGAAACATTTTCCCTGTTGTTTTTGTTTTGTTTTGTTTTGTTTTGTTTTGTTTTGTTTTGTTTTGTTTAGGGCATCTTTCTGAACATACATGGAGAGGGCTTCAGAATAGCCTGGAGTGGAGACTAGGCTCTGCCAGTGCAGGCATGAGGACTCTTCTTAGTTACATGCCCTCATACAAGCTTTCTGGGCCTTTTCTTCTCCTGAAAAGAGAGACACTGTCATGGGATTTTCCTGGCGGCAGAGTTGTTAAGAATCTGCCTGCCAATGCAGGGTACCTGGGTTCGAGCCCTGGTCTGGGACAATCCCACATGCCTCGGAGCAATTAAGCCCGTGCGCCACAACTACTGAGCCTGCATTCTAGAGCCCTCGAGCCACAACTATTGAGCCCACGTGCCACAACTACTGAAGCCCGCGTGCCTAGAGCTTGTGCTCCACAACAACAGAAGCCACTGCAATGAGAAGCCTGCGCACCGCAACGAAGAGTAGCCCTACTTGCCACAACTAGAGAAAGCCCACCCACAGCAATGAAGACCCAATGCAGCCAATAAATTAATTAATTAATTTGAAAAAGAGAGAGAGAGAGACAGACTGTTGGTTTCCACAGGAGAGACTTAACCTGGAGAATATATCACTGATACCTATTTCACATTTTATCATTATTACTTTGTATTCATTTCTATTTCCTTTTATATTCTGACTTCCCACATGGATGTAAAATCCATGACCTTAAAAGCCATTTCTAAAAAAAAAAAAAGCCATTTCTGTCTTGGTAAAAAATATGTTTTATACATAATGGGTGTTATATAAACATATAGTTTGTAAATAAATGAAAGGAGACAAAAATAAGAAAATGCTCTATAATTCACTATCATCCTCCCTGCCATTATAATGCATTAAGAAAATTAAATGGAAAGGCAAAATAACATACATATTGCAAGGTTATTGAACTAATTTAAATTGTCAGAGAATACATTTTCAACTGTTGAGAAATCTCAAAATTATACATTAAAGTGACAGTATACAAAATACCTATCATACAATCAGTAGCACTCTGAGAACACAGGCTGCTAAAATGTCCCATAGGTCATCTCTACAGTACAGAAGATAGCCTTAGTTGTGAAGGAATTTTAATTAACAATGATTTCGGAGATCTTAACTTGTTGAGAAGTTAATTCGTGGAGAGATTTTTCTGGAGCCCTCTCCAGCTTGCCTCAGTCCATATGTAAAAATAAACTGTAGATTCAAAACATTCAGGTGTACACCTTCAATATACACAATTTTATTTGTGAGTTATGCCTGCAAATCTAATAAAATACTTCCATTATTAGACCTGATACACAGAAAGATTGCTTTACATCTTCATTAGTTTTTGAGTGCCTATGTTTTGTCTAACATTTGTTCTGGATTTATCAACGTGAGTGAGACTAGGTACCTGAGCTCAAAACCGACCACAGCACTTGTGGGCAGCACATTAAAATCAAGTTTGATCTGAGCCCTTATAAGTGAAAAAGGAGGTTCTGTGTCATACAACAGAAACATTGACTTACTCTGGTAAAAGATTTGAAGTACCAGAGGTAATAATCTTAATTTTTACTACAAGATTCAGAGGTATTTGTCAACAGAAGGGGAAAATGATATACAAAAAAATAATAGTATTCAAAAAACCAAACTCTTCAGAGTTACCAAAACTTCCTATTTTAAGGAACATAGGATCTATCTGATGACTACTCTAGAGACAACAAAGGAAGAAGCACAGTAACTAGCTGATAATCCCCACCTTTGGACTCAACCAAGTCATGTCTTGTTTCTCACTCCCCACTCATCAATGTTGACTCATGGGGTTGGGACACTAGGATATAACTCTGAGCTCTGAGAACCTTGTTCTCTCATTTGTGGTATGCCAATAATAGTAGAACCTTGGGTTAGAGGTTGTTGAGAAGGTTAAGATTCCATCCTCAGCACTCAGAAAGCTCTTATTTTATGTCATAATCATTAGTGTATTAGCTCTCATTGTGTCAAGATCACCCAAATTTTTACCTTAGTCTTACCTGGGGAATTTTATTTACCACTCTCTGTGTCTGTTTTCTCATTTAAAAAGTAAAGTTTGCATCAATGTAGAATATGGTTTGTAAGTCTGGTGTGGACCTACAAGGTGGATTTCATGTTACGTTTAGCTCACAATGGCTAGGAAAAAATACTTCACATTGAGTAGTGGTAGAAATTACTGGTATGGTAGATGCCGTTTCTTCCCTTCTCTTTTTAAATTACCTATCACTGCCAGGGATATGAGGGAATAATAACAACCTGTAATGTGGAAATAATAAATCAGCTATATTCCAACACTCACACTTTTGTGAGACTTGAAAATGTCTGAGTTCACCTCACTCAAATTTTTTTCTCTCTCCACTTGCTGTCTCACATTAAACAAGGATAGTGGGGCCCTTTTCCAGTTATTTAGTTTAAAATATGAGCAATATCCCCACTTTCAATAACAGATTAGATAATCCAGACAGAAAATCAAATCAACAAGGAAATATTGACCTTGACTAACACTTCAGGCCATTGGACCCAACGGATATATCCCAATCATTCCATCCAATAGCAGCAGAATGAACACCCTTCTCAAGCATGCACACAGAAAAACACAAGGACAGATCAAGTGTAGCATCTGAAAACACTTCTTAACATATTCAAGGTTGAAATCATATCAAGTATCTTTACCAATCCCAGTGATATGAAACTAAAAGACAATAATAGCAGAAAAGCTGGAAAAGTCATAAATAATGTGGAAATTAAACTTAGTTCTGGAGAATTAATAGGGCAAAGAAGAAATAAAAAGAGAAATCAAAAGATATCTTGAGACAACCACAAATGGAAGCAAACACCCCAAACTTTGTGGGATTCAGTAAAACTTCTATTAAGAGGGACATTTATAGCAATAAATGCCTATGCTAAGGAAAAAGGAAGATCTCAGCAGTGAAGTCCAGCTTGTCCCCACAGGAGAATCAGATTGGACCTGGTCTATCCTGCCTGTGCTTCAGGTCCTAGCTGGATGAGGCACAGTGGAAGGAAAGGAAAGGAAAAGAGGGATGCTGTTCTTCTGTAGGGTCTCTGTTCTGGAGGAGGCAAGTGGGAGAATAGGAAGAGAAAGTAAAACAAGGATGCCAGTCATCTCTACACACTGTTGTTCTGGGTCTAGGAAATAGGAGCATCTGACACCAAAGGCTGCTTTTTATAAATTAACACAATAATGAAGCTTTTTAAAGAAATAAAAATTTAGGCAAATGAGCAATCTATAAAGGAAAGTTGAAAAAGAATTTCATTTAAAATATAATTTAAAAGAATAAGAAAAAAATGAGGAATATACTCAATAAAAGAATTAAAAGACTTGTACACTGAAAACTAGAAAACTGATGAAAAACATGAAGAGGGCACAAATATAAGAAAAGACATTCTGTATACATACCAAAGGACTCACTGTGGTTAAGACATCAATACTACCCAAAACTATCTACAGGTTCAGTGCAATCTCTAGCAAAATCCCAACAATATTTTTTGCAGAAATAGAAAATCCCCTCCTAAAATTCAAAAGGAATTTCAATAGATGCACAAATGCTCAAAACAATCTTGAAAATGAACAAAGTTAGAGGTCTCATGTCCCCTGATTTCAAAACTTATGGCAAAAATTTATTAATCAAAACAGAATGGTGGGACTTCCCTGGTGACACAGTAGTTAAGAATCAGCTTTCCAATGCATGGGACACGGGTTTGATCCCTGGTACAGGAGGATCCCAGATTCTGTGAAGCAACTAAGCTCATGTGCCACAACTACTGAACCTGTACTCTAGAGCACATGTGTCACAGCTACTGAGCCCGCGTGTCACAAATACTAAAGCCCACACACCCAGAAGCTGGTGCTCCACAACAAGAGAAGCAACTGCAATGAGGAGCCCGTGCACCACAACAAAGAGTAGTCCCCACTCTTCACTACTAGAGAAAGCCCATGGGCAGCAACGAAGACCCAAGGCAGCCAATAAACAAAAAAACAAACAAATAAATAAATATTTTTAAAAGTGTGGTATTGGCATGAAGACAAATATGTGTATAAACCAGTGAAGAAAACTAGAGAGCTCAAAAAGACATCATTGGGTATATGATCAAATTATTTTTGACAAGATACAAATACCTCTTACTGGTAACTCTACAGTGTCTTTAACAGCAATATTTGATACCCAAATACAAAGGAAAGAAGTTGGACACTTATTTTGTACCATACACAAAACTAACTCAAACCATATGAAACACCTAAATGTAAGACACAAATCTATAGAATACCAAAAATAAATATATATATGGGAAACTTTCTTGGCATTGGATTTGGGAGCAAATCTGACTTCTGTTGGATGTATTCCTTTAGTGCTAACCTTTGCGCCCTGTTGCCCGTGATTAGTCCTGCTGGCTCTGCACCTTTGCAAAACAATGTTGCCTACAGCCTGAACTATTTCAAAGCTCTGCCTCCAGGCTGGACCTTTAAAGGTATAACACGTTTCACTCAAATGGAGATGAAAAGTTGTGGGACAGAAAATAACAGCTGTCTTGTTGGAGGTTTATAGGAACATTGTGACCAGACCTCCATGAACAGCTGTAAGAACAAAGGATTCAGGCACCAAGAAGCTTGCAACAGCCAGCCACAACCCCTCTCCTTTTAGTATAAAGGAAGCCTGAATTCTAACTCGGGTAAGACGGTTTTCTGGGACACCAGTCCACCATCTTCACTGTCTAATGGCTTTCCAAATAAAGTCTGTATTCCTTGCCCCAGCACCTCATCTCTCACTTTATTGGCCTCTTTGCAGTGAGCCATAAGACCTTGGACTCAGTAACACAATGAATCCCATAGAATCTTCTTTATTAAGCAAAATATATGACTTGAATCTCATGCCCAGTGAATCTCATATTACTCTTCTAGAAACCACTCTACCTTCCTTAAGTAAAACCTCCACCCAGGCAGAGCACGTGTGGATGCTCAGAGGGAGGCAGGGTCAGCATGTGACCTGCCCAGTGTTAGTGCACAAACACAGCTCCAAATTTCTCTGCTGTTGGGGACCCCTTCTGTCCTGCTTTTGCCCTGATATTGAACATAAGGAAGCACTCACCTGACAGGTCTTTGCTCCAGAGCTCTGTGCAGGGACGTGTCGTACAGGGTGGGCCAGACACTGCTGAGGCCACAGTTATAGGGGCAAGGTTTTTGGAGCTGATCTCCCCACAGGGGTGCCATTATCACATCATCTGCTGTACTGGTGACACTGTCTGCATGGAGAGTCTGGGGCATCTCCAATGAGGAGAGAGTTTTATCCCCAGGGCAGTCATCCTCCTCCTTCTCAGGTAATTAAGGACAACTTTTGGCAATTATCGAGGAGATCCTTGTGGGTAGTCAAAGAGTTGGCAGAAAAAGTTTTGTGTTCCCTTTGGAGAATCGTAGCTCAGAATCAAAGCTGTAACCAGGGGTTAAAGGGACATGCGAAGGTGCATCAAGAGCTCCCTTTACCGTGTTTCCCGTTGGGCGTGTTCGTTGATGCTTTTTGACCTCTTCATAATACTGAGCATTATCACTGGATCAGGCGTCTGACTCAAACGACTTTAAATTCCATGATTCCTGCTATCAATGGCCTTGGGTTACTTTAATCTGGAAAACATCCCATTTGAAGCCAACTTTCCCAACCTCGAAATACTGTGTATCCCTTTTGTCCACACGACTCCTCGGGAAGATGGTGCTTTTAATTAGAATATTTATCAAAGCATTGTATTTGCGTGCAGCCACACCCATTTTCATACTATGGAAAACAGCATGGAGTGTCCTCAAAAAATTTTTAAAATAGAACCACCATAAATGCAGCAATTCCATCTACAAAGGCAGCGTTAAGGAGGCTGAAGGGATGTGGAGAGGGCCTCAGAATGGCCTGGAGTGGAGAATAGGCTCTGCCAGTGCCTGCACAAGGACTCTTAGTTACACAGACTCTAAGCCTTTTCTTTTCCTGAAAAGGGAGACACTGTCACATTCCACAGGAGGGGCTTAACCTGGAGAACATACCACTGACAACTGTTTCACATTTTGTCGTTATTACTTTGTGTTTATTTCTATTGACTATTCTGACTCCCTACACAATGTAAGGTCTGTAAACAGGGACCACGTCGGTCTTGGCCAAAAATATTGTTGGCACACAAAAGGTGTAAAATAAAAATGTATTTTGCAAATGGATAAGTATTTGGAGACAAAGGTAAGAGTATCCTGGACCATATTTATAATTCATTATCATCTACTTGTCATTATAGCACATTAAGGAAATTAAATGGAAGTGAAAATAATATACAGATTATAAGAGTATGTAACTCATTAAAATCACAAGGGAATACATTTTCAACTTCTGAGAACTCAGTGTTATTAGACTGATAGTATATAAGTTATCATTAAAACAAATTGGCAGTCCTCTGCATACACGTCCCTAAAATGTTCTAAGATAATCTATTCAGCATAAAAATATCCCCAGTGGCCAAAGCATTCTAATCAGTAATAATTCCACAGATGTTAACTTGTTGAAGAGGCAGTTCATGGAGAAATTTTCCAGAGAGGTCTATAGCTTACCTCAGTCCACATGAAAAAATACACACTCCAATCAAATTATCAGCTTGTGCACCTTCAATGTATACAATGTTTACTAGCCAAATACACTTCATTGCAGACAATAAAGTAAACCACTTCTATTATTAGACTCATTGCTCAGACACATTGCTTTGCATCTTTAGTCACTGAGTACCATTATTTTGTCCTTCTTCGGTTCTCTAGTTTATGCATGAGAATAAGACTAGGTGCCTGAGCTCAAAGGCAATCATAGCACATCTGGTTGCACATCAATATAAAGCTGCATCTGAGCTCTTTGAGTGAAAAGATGGTTCTGTGACATGCAACACGAAGAGTGACTTATTCTGGTAAAATGTGTGATGTCTTCCAAAGGCAATAATTTTCAATATGACTTTAGGAATCAGAAGCCATTGTCAAGCACAGAAGGGAAAATGAATTCTTAACAATAATACAGTAAAAATTAGACCAACAAACAACCCAGAGTTCCCAGAGTCTCTTGCTCTTCAGGAACATCGGGTCCACCTTGTGGAGCTGCTGCATAGACAACACAGGAAGCAACACAGTAAATAGCATATTATCATCAGAATTGGATTCTCCCAACTGGGTCTTGCTCCTTAGTCCCCTCTCCTTAATGGTGATTGATGGGGCTGGGACATTAAGACACACTCTTGAGCTCTGAGCAACTTGTTCTTCATCTGCGGTATGAAAATAACAGTAGGGACTTGGGTTAGAAGCTGTTGAGCAGCTTGTGATTCCAACCTCTGCATCAGAAAGCTCTTATTTTGTGTCACAAACATCCACTTCCTTGCTCTTACTTTGTGCCACGATCACCCACCTATTAGCTTAGTCTTACCTGGCGAACATTCCTTACTACTCTATGTGTCTGCTTTCACATTTAAGAAGTACAGTTTGCATTAATATAAAACATAGTTCATAAGTTGGTGTGGACATACAAGGTGGATTTTATTTTAAGTATTATCACAATGGCTGGAACACACTTTGTGGAGGACTGGAAGAAATCATAATCATGCTAGATGTTTTCTCTTATCTTTTATTTTTTTCTTTCCTACTACTACTAGGGACACGAGGAAAGAACAACAACACATACAAAAGGAAGAATAGATCAGCTATATTCCAACACTAATACTAGTTTATGAGACTTGAAAATGAATCAGAGTTTGTTTCACTAAAATTCTTTCTCTCTACACTTGATGCCTGAGATTAAGCAACAATAGAAGGATCTTTTTCCACTCGTTGAGATAAAAATACTAGCAATATCCCCACTTTCCACAATGGCTTGATCATTCAGACAGAAAATCAATAAGGAAACATTGACCTTGAATTACACTTTAATCCAATGGGACCTAACAAACATATTCTGATCATTTCACCCAACAGCAGCACAATACATATTCTTCTCAAGAGCACACAGAACATTAACCAGGAAAGAACATTTTTAAGTCCCAAATCAAGACTAACCCAATTTAAGAAGATTGAAATCATATCAAGAATCTATTCAGACCACAATAATATGAAACTAGGAATAAATAACACCCAGACATCTGGAAAATTCACAAATATATATAGATTAACAACACACTCTTGGAAAACCAATGGGTCAAAGTAGAAATTAAAAGCTAAATTTAAAAATATCTTGAGCAAAGCATAAATGGAAACACAACCCTCCAAAAGCTATGAGATTAAGCAAAAGCTGTTCTAAGAGGGAACTTCATAGTGATAAAAACCCACATTAAGAAAAAAAGATCTCAATAAACAAGCTATCATGATACCTCAAGTAACTGAAGACAAGAACAAAACAGAACTAACCCACTAAGCTCACAGGAAGAAGGAAGCCAATAAGAAAAACGGGAGAGGAAGTAAATGAAAGAGAGACCAGAGAAGTCATAGAAATGATGAATGAAATCCAGAGTTGGTTTCCTGAGAAGAAAAATATGCATTTCATGGCTTCCCCTGGCAGGACATTGAGGGAAGGTCGTAACATTAAAGATGCGGCACCTACAGTCACGTCCCACCTCGCTGCATCCTCTCTTCCCTTTCTCACTAAAGCCAGCTGAATCCATATCCCTTGAGAACACAAGAAACACGTTTGGCTTCATCACTGTGGCTCCCAGTTGTCCCTCCTGCTGGAATCCCTCTCTCCCCATCACTGCAGATGTCTTGCTTCTTCTCAGTCTCCAGCCCGCTTGACTTCACCAGCTCACACACCCCATAGTCACGTGCAATCACCATGCCCAGCGGGCTCTCTTCATCTCAAGGTGGAATTTATACATTTCTGGTGTCTTCCTAACACATTGAGAGCTGCATGATGGCAAGTACTCATCCCCTTATCTGCTGATAGATACCCACACATGGTGTCTGGCCACAGGGAGCATCACCTCCTGCTGTCCCACAGCATCTCCAACAACAGCAGGAGGAAATACAGAAACTTTCTCTCTTCTAATCTCTGCTGGAATTATACTTACCTGCAAATTCGCAGGAATGGCAGGCTGCTAGGTTTTACTGTAACTTCAACAGATCCCATAGAATACCCTTTGCTGGCAAAGGATCTGACTTGACACTCATGCCCAGTATATCCATGCATAAGCTCCCTAAAAGTCCTATTCATTACCCCCAAAATCATACTTTGCAGTAACCCCTAAGGTATGCAGTTCCCCCTCATCCTCCTTCAACCTCTTCTCCCCCAAATAGGACCCACGGACTCCTTCCTGCGAGGCTGTTTACTGGGGTGAGTGATGTGTTTCCACCTTCAGTGGGACACACAGAGATCAACCCCCCAGGGGAGGAACCTCCAGAACACCAAGGATCATTAGGAAGAGAGGCAGAAGGACTCACCTGGTACAACACAGGTGATGACCACCCATCCCATAAGGTCGCACACGGGGGCATCGCCTCAGCCAGAGTCAGTAACAAATCCACAAAATGTGCCCTTTGATGTCACGGGAATGCACATCTCATTACCTGCCACCCCTCCCCAGCCTCTCTTCATCCACAGGTGTGGGGGGACCAACCTGGGCAGGTCACTCTCCATGTAACAGGACAAGCTGGAAGCAACCTTTCATGGAACCAGAAAGAAGACTCCGAAGGCCTATTTTCCAACAACTTTTCTGATGACACAGCTCTGCTTTCACAAAAGGAAATTTAAAAAAACTTGTGTCTCTCTTGTGTGTGAGCTCATTCCCCTCCACTAGCTTCCTCGTATCTTCTGGGATTTTAAAACTTCTGTTATTAAACATTCTTCCAATACAGTGGAGGCAGCAGGAATTAAATCTGTGTTGTGACGGCAAGAGAGAGCGTAACTCATCACAGGTGAGCATGGAACTCAGGGCTGGTTTGCAGCAACGTGCCGAGGGAGAGCAGAGAATGAGCCGCTCAGTGGCACCATCCTGAGCCGTGGGCAGCGGGACTGAAGGAGCTGGGAATAAGGCCCTGGAGAGAGACCCACTGAGAGCGGGGGTGGTGGGTCCTGCACCTGCGAGCCTAGATCCACGAGGTCTGATAAAACGAGCAGAGTCCTTGTTAACAGCAGGGAGGAGCTCAGACTCTCTGGTCACCCAAGGCGTGGCCCAGATCCCACAGTGACCCCATCCCTGTTTCCCTCATTGTCAAGGGCTCCAGGGCACAGAGATTTGCAGCGAACCATGCCATCCTGGTCCCACCCTGAGACACCCACCAGCACATACCCACCCTCCATCCAGCCAGGGCGTGGATATGGATGCTCAGAGTGTGACAGGGTTTGCATCTGTCCTGCCCAATTTTAAGGCAGAACCACCACTCTGAGTTCTCTCTTGTTGCAGACACCTTCTCCCCTGGTTTTTGCCCTGGGACTTAACAGATGAAAGCACTCACCCAGCTGGTCTTTGCTTCAGAGCTCTGTGCAGGGACGTGTCCCTCAGGATGAGCCCTCAGCACCTAAGGTCATGATTATAGGGACAGGGCTCCTGGCCCTGATCTCTCCACAGAGATGCCATTATCACATCATCTGTCATGTCAGTGACTCTATCTGCAGGGAGGTTCAGAGCAGAAACTCATTCAGAGCAGAAACTCATGGCCTTTGGTTGGCCACACGTCAGGACTGAAATCAACCTTCCCCTAGAACAACTTTGGGACTGAGTGGAGTGGGATCCTTTGGGTCTAGTCACAGGATCATGCCACAGATTTTTTTAATAGCCATAAAACAATTGTATTTTTCTTACAGTGGCTGCCAAACCATGCTGTTCTCCTTCCATCATTCCTTTTACATTTACTCTTTCCTACCAGAAATTTTGAAGCCTGGCTCTGCCACTGTAGCTCAAGTAATTGAAAGGAAAGAAACCAAGGGTCAGCCCAGAATTTTGCACCCAGTGAGAACAATCTTCAGAAATTAGGGTGACACTTTCTTCTCCGTTTTTCTCTTTACCCACGTCATCCCTTTCTTTTTTTTGTCCTTTCCTTTCACCTCTTAGGCCATGATGGTGTTGGCATAGCTGCAGATACACACATTGGTCATGGGATGGGAGCCCCCAGAGTGCAGACAGTGACGGAGGAAGTGGGCATAGCAGCCTCATCGTTGTGTGTTTTCATCACAATAAAGACAGGGATGCAGGTGTGAGGAGGTAGGGGAGCCTAGTGGAGGAACAGTAGCAAGAAACTCTCATTGCATGAAGGTGCTGGGAGATGTGAGAATGGAGGAAGATGAGAAAATAGTAAGTATATTGAGATGGATGTGGTCCAGGTTTCTCGCTTTTGGTGGAATATTTATAAGTATAGAAGAGGGAAAGGCTAGAATGAGCTCTTGGGCTTTGTTTTGAATTGGAGGAATCATGAAGAAATCGTAGTTCATTATTAGTACGTCTGTGCATTTGGGTGTGTCTGTGTGCACGTACATGAGACCAAAATAATTATGAGCTCTTTTTGCTGAGAGTTCCCAGAACCAGAAACATACCTGGCAGCAATGCGCAAAGCTAATAGTAGATCTTGGATTCTGTAATCAGATCTCCATTTGAGGGAATCTGTATTATTTGGTGAAATGACTGATACATCTGCACCAGTACAAGAGAAGCCTGCAACAACTCTTTCTGTTAAATTATGGGAGCTTTAGACCCTCCATGGCTCACACCTGGGGCAATGTGGGCTTGAAAACAGACAATGATTGTATGAGAATGTATCCCATATTAAATATAGGAGTATATTTAATATGAGTAAAAATGAATGAATGAATGACTACGTGGGGAAAGGGAAACTTCTTCACTCAATAGACTCCTAATAGTAAATGTAGATGGCTGAAATAAGACAACCATCACATTTGATTCAGGTGGTAGTTCTGTTGGGTGCTAAGGTGGGTTAGTGTAGGGGTGACAACAAAGAGGATATTAGGACAATCAGGATATCTCCCATTAAAGAACTAACCAATTGCAAAGACCAAGTGGTAAATGAAACATGGAAAGACTTGGCAGATACCCATCACCAGTGCTGGGATAGGTAGACATGGTGTGTCATTTGGTGTGAAGCACTGAGAATATTACAGCATCTTTTTTTTTTCTTGAGATATTATTGACAATTACATATATAAGTTTAAGATTTAGAACGTGGTGGTTTGATACACACATATATTTTGAAATTAGTATCACAATAATGTTAACACCTCCATTCCCTCATTTCATTACCTTTTATAGGTTTTGGTAGTGATAACATTTAATATTTACCCTTTTAACAACAGTCAACTACATAATACAGTATCATTAATTACAATCACCATGCTGTGCATTAGATCCTCCAGGACTTATTTGTTTTCTACTTGGAATTCACTACCCTTTGAGCAACATCTTTCCATTTTCTCCACACTCCAGCCCTTAAAAACCACCATTCTACTCTCTGTTTCTTGAGTTTGGCTTATTTAGAGTCCACATAAAAGAGATATCAAACAGTATTTGTCTTCAGTTTGACTTTTCCCATTCAGCATAATACTCTTAATATCCATCCGTATTGTTGCAAAAGACAGGAGTCTCCTTTTTTACAGCTGAATGATACTCCACTGTACATATACATTTTATCTATCCATTCATCTTTTTTTGAATTTGAAAAAAATTTATTGGAGTATAGTTGATTTACAATGTTGTGTTAGTTTCTGCTGTACAGCAAAGTGAATCAGTTATGCATATACATATATCCACTCTTTTTTAGATTCTTTTCCATGTAGGTCATTATAGAGTATTAAGTAGACTTCCCTTTGCTATGCAGCAGGTCCTTGTTAATAGTCTATTTTATACCTACTCAGCTTTTGATGGAGACTTAAGTTGTTTTCATACCTTGGTTATGGTGAATAATGCTGCAATAGCCACAGGGGTGCAGATATTTCCTCAAGTTTTTAATTTCAAGATGTTCCTGTCAAAAAAGTGTAAACATATCTGGTCAAAAGGAATCAGAAACACCAAGGGGAGGGTCATTGTATAGAATGAAGTAGTTCAAAAATATGAAAAATACAGGAATAGGGAAGATTTTGAGACTGGAGGAAAAGGAAAAGTTGCAGCAACTAAATGCAACACACAATCCTAGCTCAGAATCTCAACCAGAAAAGAGAGGACATATTTTCGATCAGTTGAAAAATTTGAACAGGACCTGTGGATAACAAGTCATGTTGCATCCACACTGGTTTCCTATATCAAAGGGCAATATAATTGTTATTTAGGAGATTGTCTTTGTTTAGGTAAAATCACATTAGTCAGTTCAGGGTGGAATTCACCGTGTTCACACATTGCTCTTAAGTGGTGGAGAAAGGAAGAGTAGTGATGATGGAATAAAGTGGAGAAATTAGATGAGAAATCAATTCTATTAGAGTGTTAACAGCCGGAATATCTGAGTAAGGGAGAAAATGAAGTATATTTGAAATCATTTCAAATAAATTATTTTTAAAAAAAGTAATCCATAGACATTTAATTCCTTAGTGTTTAAAATAAGGTTGTATACCACTAAGTATACTTTTATTATTGATCACATTTTATTATCTTGCTCACTTTAATAAGAAAAACAGCAAGTAAAATTAAGACATTTTAGATAAGTGAACATTGAATCAATTCACCCATAGAAAACAAAACTACCTGAAAGTTAAAGAAAGTTCTTCATAATGAAGGCAAGTTATACCAGAGGAAAACATTTTTACAAAAAGAATTTTAAGCAGCAGAAATGGCAATCATGTACTTACATGCATAATTGACACTTTATTTTATTTCTTTTATATAAGAGACCCCTAGCTCATGACATCAAAAATCATAGCATTAATTGTGGGTGATACATATAGCATAAAATTTCATAAAAACAATAGCATAAAGCATTACAAGATATGTGAAATTATTCTATTCTAAGATTTCTACATATTGTGTTAAATGGTCAACAGTAGTTCTAACTAGAACATAATATTTTAGGAACCAACTGATATATAATGGTTACAACATTCAACATGAGTTATAACTTAACACTATAGATTTTGAAAAATAGAACATAAAGAACACCAGACTATCCAAAGACAAGGCAAAAGAAATAATAGCAGGGGGTGGGGGGAGCAGATAGGGCAAATAGAATAAATACTAAGTCCCAAATTTCTGTTTTGCTATGATGAAAAGTAACATTCAAGTGACAAATATAAAGAGGGCAACCTCCTCTCCATCACTTAAATTACTCCACCCATCCAATCAATCAGTTTTACTGAGGGTCAACCATGTAAAGAACGCCCAGGTTTAAAGGAGAAGCAAGCCATTGATTAATGTTGATTTCTCTGTGTAACACTACAGCATATCAGAGAAATATGAGTAAACATACGTAGTAATATAGATAGACACCTTCTCCACTTTCCAGGTTTCTTATCTTCAGCTATGAAATAAAATCTCCACCCACCCTGGAGAAATATTTATCTACACCAATATTGGGTTCTGTCCCTATATATGCCAGGTAATAGCCACAACGCATGGAGATAAAATTTGTGGAAACACTTCAAATTTTTCTATAGAAAGAAGATGTCTTTTAGACAGCTACATGTGTCAAGAGGGAAATGGTTTCCTCAATAATTGTTGGTATTTTATCAAGCTGATAATTTCATGGATTGACTTGCAGATCTCCCAAGGCAGCACCAGCATTAAACTGACCCTCCATGTTACATAAAAAATTTGGAATTTAGGACAAACATCAAAATATATCATCTTCCAGTTATAAAATAAATAAGACAGGAGGATGTAATGTACAACTTGGTGACTATAGTTAACTCTACTCCATTTCATATTTGAAAGGTCCTAAGAGAGTCAGTCTTCAATCTCATCACAAGAAAAAGAATTTTTGTAACCATGTGTAGGCATGGACGGACATTAACTAGACTTACCCTGGTGATCATTTTGTAACATATACAAATACTCATTCCTTATGTTATAAAACTGAAACAAAAATAATATTATGTTACTTATTCCTCAATTTAAAAAACTGGTACAGAATAGTTACAGAAGAGAGTAATTTCTGTTATTACTGAAGTTGTCTACTATATATTTAGCACTTCAGCCATAATTTCTAACAACTCAAAAGGAGAACCTAGGAGTTCTAGGATCCCTCAGGAACAGTAGGAAGGGCCAAACAGTGGGATAACAGGAAACCAAGGTAGTAGAGGTCTGTATCAACCATAGACAAAAATCAAAAAAGCAGTGACATAAAAAGCAGAAATAGAATTCAGCACGTAGAAGATGACAAAGGTGACCACCAGCTTTAGGATGGTGTGGGTGGCTCTGGTCTCTGGGGGACATTTGTGGTAGTCAGTGGGGGTGTGAATATACTGCATTCCCTGGTGGTATCTGTGCAGGAGAAGCACCATGGAGCCACTGGACCAGACCATGAGGCCAATAAACATGACATCAGAGCTGGACCACAAGTAGACAAAGCCTGTTTTAGGAGCTAAGGATGAGCAGAACCACTTGCCTTGGGTATTAGTATCGTTGTTTGTGTCCTGGAGATCAGTGACTGTCACAGGAACATAGATATTCATTAAGAAACCAAACATCCATTAGGTGCAACAGGAAGGACCAATGACCTTGGGAGATCTTCCTCTGGGCATCATCAATTCCACTCTCCTGGACATGAGATTGAAGGAATGATAGGCACTCAGGACACAGGTGGAGCACAGGGTGGTACTTCATGACACTTTCTGTATATAATATACAAGTTTACACCCAAGACTGCACAGGCATCACTTTACGACAAAAGCTGCCATTGCACGGGGAATCCCAGAGGAGAGAAGAACCAGGAGATTGGCCACAGCCATGTAGGTGAGAATCATGTGTGTGGGTCTCTGCTTGCAGCCACGCAAGACTGGAGAGATGCTGTAAAAGAAAAGAATGACATTGGCCAGAGACCCAACTCCAATCTGTAAAAGATATATGGCTTTCAAGGCTGCCTGGCTTGTGGTTGTGAGGACGTCTCCCTGAAAAGACATGGAGAGGGCTTCAGTGTGTCCTGGAGCAGAAAAGGAGGCTGTGCTGGTGATGACATCATCAGTCTTCTTACATAACTAACGTTGGACAAGGCTGCTTTCTCTTTTCCTCTCCTGAGAAGGAAGACACTGTCATACTCCAGAGAAATGACTTTACTGAAAGAACATACTCCTGACACCAGTTATAACTTTCAACATTATTATTTTTATTATTTCTATTTATTTTTATATCCTGATTCTCCACCTGCTTGGAAGGTCCATGAACTTTGGAGCCATGTCTGTCTTGTTCAACAATATTGTTCACCCTTAATATGTGTTAAGTAATGTGTACTTATGAATATATGAATGTGAGTATATGAATAAGTGACGGGAGACAAAGACAAAAACACACTCTATCTCTTTTAGAATTCATGATCACCCTGCATATCACAAGAATGTATTGGGTAATGTTATCAAGAGGGCAACACAGGAGGCTCCTTCCTCATATGGACACAATAAATATACTTAAACATGGATCAATTCCCTCTGAGAGAAGTTCAGAAACTAGTTGGGTGCCTTGCACATATTAGGTGACTTAGAAAATCCCCACATCAAAATGAGTGGGAAAGTCGGAGACACCATGAGCCTCACCCCCAACACAGTGCCTTCCAATCACAATGGAACCCCCAAATCCCTGCCTCTCCCTGAGAAGTGAAGGGTTTGAACCAGACACTAGCATCCCAACTTTTAAGGCTGCCACCAGAGGAAGAGGTTCCCAAATCACTTAGTTCTGGTAGCCAATGCAGATTGGTATTCCTGAGTCCTGCAGAACTAAGCAAATAAAAAAGCAGTGACAAAACAGGCCTGTAGGCATTCACCCTGGCCATATGCCCAAGCTCGGTGCAGAGGGAACAGGCATGAACACCCATCACCCAGTTTGACTTTGCACACTGTACCAGCTGCTGCTTGAGGGTCTGGCTTCTAACCACTGCATCTAGCAGCTGACTGGGATGTTCTCAGGAGCCTGAAAGAACACGTGGACACTGCTTCCAAACTGCCCCTCTAGCTTGATCCAAACAAAATCAATTCTCCAGCTTCTGTCTGGAAAGATCTTGCCACACATTTCATGCCCCAATCTTTGCGGCTGCCCTCCAAGGGGTTAGCCCACTAATCTGCTAGCCTCTGCAGCCAGTGGTGCTCAGCACAGTCAAGTTCCACAGGCCCATGTCATGCAAAAAAAGCAGTTATCATGGCCATGCAGAGACTAAAAAGACAAGACATTGAAAAAGATATGCTGTGCAAAAGGAAACCAAAAGAGGGTAGGGGTAGCTGTTCTTATATCAGACAAAATAGACTTTACACCAAAACCTGTCACAAGAGAGAAAGAAGGTCATTACATGATGACAAAGGGGTCAATTCATCAAGAAAATATAATAATTGTAACTACTTGTAAACCCAACATTGGAACACTTAAATATATTAATCCAATATTATCAGAACTCAAGGGAGAAATAGATAACAATGTAACAATAATACAGACATTAACTCCACACCCTCAGCAATAGCTAGATCCAATAGAAAGTCAACAAGGAATCATTGGAATTAAACTACATATCAGATCAGAGAAACATAACAGACATACACAGAACATACCATCGAAGAGCAGCAAAGCACACATTCTTCTCAAGTGCACATGGTCCATTCTCCAAGAGAGATCATGTGTCAGGCCAGAAAACAAGACTTAACACATTTAAGAAGACTGAAGTCATGTCAAGAATCTTTTCTGACCACAATGGTGTGAAACTGGAAATCAATTATAAGAGAAAAACTGGATGATTCACTAATATGTGGAGAGAAAGCAACATGTGCCAAAGAAGAAATCAAAATGGAAACAAAATTTCTTCAGACAAATGAAAATGGAAATACAACATACAAGATCTTATGGGTACTAGTTTCAAATAAGCGGATAGTGATAAGTAACTACATTAGGAAAGAGGAATATCTACAATAAACTAACTTTACACCTCAAGGAACAAACTCAGCTCAGGATAAGTAGAAGAAGAGAAGTAACAGGATCACAGCATAAATAATGGCATTTTTCAGATATATTGTGGCTTTGGTCCTAGATCCCAGCAATAAAGCAGATTGCAGTAAAGGGGCTCACACTTTTTTTTTTTTTTTTTTTGGTTTCCCAGTGCATATAGAAGTTATATTTATACTATACTGTACTCTATTAGGAGTGCAATAACATTATTTTTAAAGGTACATACCTTAATTTTAAAATGTGCTATTTCTTAAAAAAACGCTAACAATCATGTGAGCTTTCCACAAGTCATAATCTTTTAGCAATAGTAACATCAAAGTTCACTGATCACTGATCAACATAAGAAATATAATGAAAATGTTTGAAATATTACAAGAATTACCACACTGTGACACAGAGACACAAAATGAGCAAAAGCTATTGGGAAAAAATGGTACCAAAAGACTTGCTTGATGCAAGGTTGCCACAATCCTTCAGTTTATAAAAATGCAATAACTGCAAAGCACAAGAAAGCCAAGTGCAGTAAAGGATGTCTATAAATCAAATACAGACTTGGAATACGATAGAAACGATCAAGAAAACTAGGAGCTGTTTTGTTTTCTTTCTTTTTATTTTTGAAAAGATAAACTACATTGATAACCTTTAGTTAGACTAAGAAAGAGAGAAGACTCAAAGAAAAAATCCTTGAAGTCCTACCCTATCCTTGACTGATTCCACAGAGCAATCCCTTCCTTGTAGCACCTTTGGTATATCTGTATTACACAAGAAGGCTCTAATCAGAAATTTTAATTATTTAAATTTAATGTAACTACTCAGGTATCTTCTTTTTACTTACGTGTAAAATTCATGTTTCTCCAGTGTGTTAAATATTACTCTACCCCATTAATCCAACAGACCTTCTTTATTGGCAAAAGATGTGACTTGAATCTCATGTCCACAATAAATCCTCCTATGACCGTCTCCCACAAAAAAACCCACTCACGGCTCCCTACATAACACCTTCCAGTGATTCCTAGGTGCATGCAAGTCCCCCTCATTCCCTCACACCTCTCCTCCCAGAGGCTCCTCTCCCACTTCCCTGCCCTTGGAAGATACGTTCTACCCATCTTTCACACTGCTGGAGCTGTTTTCAAGGGCACAGCCTTGAGAGAGTGAGGGGTTGAAACCACCTGCACTGAATACAAGACTGAACCCTCACCTCCTTCACATCATCTTTAGGAGTTATGATTCCAACATATGAATGCTGGGGGGACACAGACGTTCAGATCACAGCATGGAGCAAGGTACATTCCACTGTATTCCCAAGTATACGATGCAAAGGGGAATACCTCAGAGAGTATTGTCTTCATTCCTAACTCCAGTTTTTAAGAATCATGCATTTTAAAATTTGCCAACAATAACAGGATTTGGCAGGACTGAAAAATTAACTGTGTTTCAACTAACTACACATGATTTTTTCTTCCTCCTGTTGATTAAGGTTAAGGAAGGACAGAGGGGCATTTTCCATGGAGAGATAAAAAGAGTAGGAACACTTACATCTACAAACACAACAAACACACAGAACAATCTGCACAGAAATTACAGCTGAAGTCTACTGGAGATTATGAGAAAATAAAATGTGCATGTCATTACAGGGCAGCATATTTCTCCCTGCATATTTGTATGTGTATGTGTCTGCATCTAGATCTTAATTCAGCACAGTCCTACCTCTACCTGTCCAGCCAGGGCAGGAACGGGGCAGCTCAGCACAAGGCAGGGTGAGCACCTGTCCTGCCCAAGGCTGCTAACCACACAGCTCTGAGCTCCTCTCCTCGTGGAGAGCCCTTCTTTCCTGTTTTCTGCCCTGAGACGGAACACAAGAAAGCACTCACCTGCCTGGACGTGGCTCCAGAGCTCTGTACAGGGACGTGTCAATCAGAATGGGCCACCGTTATAGGGACGGGGTCCCTGGACCCGATCTTCCCACAGAGGTGCCATCATCATGCCACCTGCAGCACAGGTGACACTGTCTGCATGGAGAGTCTGGGGCATCTCCCATGAGGAGCATGTCTTACCCCCAGTGCTTGTCCCCCTCATCCACATCTGGGGACTCATGGCAACTCCTCGCAATTATGGAGAAGATCTATGTGAGCAGCTGAGCAGAGGGCAGAGGAAGTTTTCCATGTTCCCTGTGGGAGAATCCAAGTTTAGAGTGAAAGTCATAATTAGGGGGAAGGGACAAAGTGAACTGGGGGCTCCCTTCACTATGGTTCCCATTGGGCATTTTCCTTCATGGCCTCAGGTTTCCAAACTGTTCCAAAGTTCGTTCACACTGATCAATGGCATATGATCTGGAGGCTGGTCTATCCCCGAGTTTAAGTTTTACAACCCTTTCTAAGCCTTTCTATTTATGGCTGCAGGTCTCTTTTATCTGGAAAACAGATCACTCAAAAGTGCAAGAATAAAGATGCAGATGCAGAGAATGGATGTAAGGACATGGGGTGGGGGGCAAAGGGGAAGCTGGGATGAAGAGAGAGAGTAGCACTGACATATATACACTACCAAATGTAAAATAGCTAGTGGGAGGCTGCTGCATAACACAAGGAGATCAACTTGATGATGGGTGATGACTTAGAGGGCTGGGATAAGGAGGGTAGGAAGGAGTCTCGGGAGGGATGGGACATGGGGATATGTGTATAAATACAGCTGGTTCACGTTTTTGTACAGCAGAAACTAGCACAACAGTGTAAAGCAATTATACTCCAAAAAAGATCTGTGAAAACAAAAACAGTGTTTCCCTCAGAATCCTCAGATCTCCCTTGAGTCCACATGACTCTGCGATGAGATTGTAATTTGCCCTGAGTCACCCGTGGATCCTTTTCCCTGAGTCTCTCATTGGACCACCAGCCCGTCCCTAGGTTCTGCGCCATTTGGGCTGGAAAGGAGACAAAATAGACTGTAAAATGAAGACTGTTACAAGAGACAAGGAAGGACACTATGTAATGAACAAGAGATCAGTTCAAGAAAAAGATATAACAGTTGTAAATACATATGCACCCTCAGGAGCACCTCGATACATAAGGCAAACATTAACAGACAAAGAAAGAGAAACCAATAGCAACACAATAATTGTTGTTGTTATTGTTAAAGTTACAGGAGACAAAATTAATATACAGAAATCTGTTGCATTTCTATACACTAACAACAAACTCTAGGAAAGAGAAAGTAAGGAAACAGTCCATTTGTTATCACATCAAGAATAAAATCCCTAGAAATAAATCAGCTGAAAAAGGTAAAAGAACTGTACTCAAAAAACTATAAGACACTGATGCAAGAAACTGAAGGCGACACAAACAGATGGAAAGATATACTATGTTCTCAGATTGGAAGAATCAATATTGTTAAAATAACCATAGTACCCAATGCAATCTACAGATTCAGTGCAGTCCCTACCAAATTACAGATGGCGTTTTTCACAGAACTAGAACAAGGAAATGTAAACTGATCTGGTCATGAGGCGTCATCAGAAACACCACAGGCAGGGTCATTCTATGGAGGGAAGAAGGTCGAAGATATTATAAAAGAAAGGAGTGACAGGGGAAGACTCTGAGATTGGGGAAGAAGGAAGAGGCGTGACAACCAAATGCAACACAAGACCCTGGTTGGGAACCTCAGCCAAAACCTAGAGGAGATATTTTCGATCACAGGAAAATTTACACAGGACCTGTGGGTAGCAAGTAGTGTTGTATCCATGCTGGTTTTCTATATGAAATGGCAGCATGTTTGCCATGTAGGAGAGTGTCTTTGTTTATGGAGAACCACACTAGTCAGTTAAGAGTGGAATTCTCCATGTTCATGCACTGCTGTTAAGTGGTTACAAAAAACAATCTAGTGATAATGGGGTAAAATATAGAGAAAGTAGTTGATGAACCAAATGTACAAAAGATACAGTTGGAGTATCTAAGTGTGGGAGAAAATAAAGTATTCGAGAAATTATTCTAATCAATTATTTAAAACATAAAAATAACACCCAGGCATTTAATTCCTTGGTGTTTAAAATGAGGTTTATTAAGTATGCTTTTATTATTGATCACATTTTATTGTATTTTTATACACTTTAATAGGGAAAACAGCAAATAAAATCAAAATATTTTAGATGAATAAACATTGAAACAATCGACCCCTAGTAAACCTAACTCCTTAAAAGTGAAAGGAAGTTTTTTATACAGAAGGTAAATTATACCAAAGTGAAAACCATTTACAGAAAAAACCCTAACAGCAATAGAAATGGCAACTATTTTGACACAGGCATAAACTATACTTTCTCTTCATTTCTTATTTTGTACAAAACACAACTAGTTCATGACAGCAAAGAGCAGTGTTAATTGTGTGTAACAAATACACACACACACACACTATTTGGGTTCCGTATATAATAGCTACACCAATCAATCAATACAGTTATACCATAACACTATAATATTTTTAATGGAATATAAGAAACACCACACTGTCCAAAAAGGCAAACTAAAAAAAAAAAAAAAAACAGGAAAAATAAGAAACGACAGATAAAAAACAAATCCCAAGTTTCTGGTCTGCAATGATGAAAACTAAATATTCCAGTGACAAATAGAAAGAGGGAAGCCTCTAGTCTGTCCTTCCATCACTGCAGCCACCTAATGAATAAGGCTTACTGAGGGTCAACCACGTAGAGAAAATCCAGGTTGAAAGGAGAAGGGCCCACTGAACACATTTATTTTCTGTGTTAACCCTACAGCACTCGGAGAAATGTGAGTGAGATAAAGACACAAGGTAACATAGAAAAAGACCTTCTCCATTTTCCAGGTTTCTTATCTTCGTCTGTGAAGTAAAATCTCCACCCACCCTGGGTTAATATTTAACGAGACCAACATCGGATTCTGTGCCCATGTCTGTCAGGTATGACCTGCACCTTATGGAGATGAAATCTGTGGAAACTCTTGAAACGTTCCTGGGAAAGGAGTGTTCTTTCAGAGAGCTGCATGGGTCCAGGCGGAAATGGTTTCCTCGGTAACAGTTTGTGTCTTTTCCAAACTGATTTCCTGGATTGACATTCAGATCCCCCAAGGCAGCGCCTGATTAAATTAACCTTCTGAGTTCATCGGATTTTATGTAAACAATCTGGTAGAGAGTCCAAAAGTGAAAAAGTACCACCTTTCAGTTATAAAATAAATAAGCCATGGCGATGTAATGGACAACATGGTGACTACAGTTAATTACACTGTATTGCATATTTGGAAAATGCTGAGGGATTCAAACGTCAAGATTCTCATCACAAGAAACAATTGGTACCATGTATGGGGACGGATGGATGGTGTGGAATTACTGTGGTCATCAGTTTGCAGCAAATATGAGTACCCATTCGTTATGTTGTACAACTAACACTAATGCAATATTACACATTAATTATAACACAATTTTCAAAAATTGGTACTGATTAGGTACAGAATAATTTCTGTTATTATTCAAGCTGTCTACTAAATAGTTATCACTTTAATCAAACTTTCTAAGAACTCAAGAGCAGATCCGGGGAGTTCTAGGATCCCTAAGGAGCAGCAGGAAGGGGGAAACAGTGGAATAACAGGAGACCAAGGTATTCGAGGTCTGTATCAACCACAGACGAAAATCTAAAAAGGCAGAGATATAAAAAATAAAAATAGAATTCAGCACGTAGAAGATGACAAAGGTGACCACGAGCATCAGGATGGTGTGGGTGGCTCTGGTCTCAGGGGGGCATTTGTGGTGCCCAGTGGGGGTGTGAACATACTGCACCCTCTGGTGGTGTCTGTGCAGGAGAAGCACCGTGGAGCCACTGGACCAGACCATGAGGCCAATAAACATGCCATCAGAGATGGACCACAAGTAGCCTACACCTATTTCAGTACCTGAGTATGAGCAGAACCAAGTGTCTTTGGTCTCCGTATAGTTGTGCATGTTCTGTGGACCAGTGATATTCAGAGAAACACAGATATACAGCAAGACACTGGCTATCCAGCAGGTGCAACAGGAAGAACCAGTGAACCTGGGGGCTCTTCCTCTGAGCAATGTCGTCCCTGCTCTCCCAGGGATGAGGGTGAGGGACTGATAGGTGCTCAGGACACAGGTGGAGCACAGGGTGGCACTGCGAGCCACTCTCTGTGTATAACATACAAGTTTACACCCGAGACTGGATAGGGGGTTTTTTGAAACAGAAGCTGCCAGGGTGTGGGGAATCCCAGAGGAGAGAAGAACCAGGAGATTGGCCACAGCCATGTGGGCGAGAATTGTGTGTGTGGGTCTCTGCTTCTGGCCAAGCAAGACTGGAGAGATGTTGTGGAAGAAAAGGATGACATTGGCCAGAGACCCCACTCCTATCTGTATAGAGTAGATGGTTTTCAGGGCTGCCTGGCTTGTGGTTCTCAGGGCATCTTTGTGAAAAGACATGGAGAGGACTTCAGAGCGGCCTGGAGCAGAAAGGAGGCTGTGCCAGTGAAGACGTCAGCAGTCTTCTTACACAGCCAATGCTGGACAAGTTTTCCCACATTTCCCTTCTCCTGAAAAGGAAGACACAGTCATAGTCCAGGGAAACGACTTTACCTGGATAACATACTTCTGACACCAGTTGAAACATTCACCAGTATTATTTTGGTTTTTTTTTTTCTATTTACTTTTATATCTTGATCTTTAACCTCCACGTAAGGTGTATGAACTTAAGAAACATGTCTATATCTTTCAACAACATTGTTGGCCCAGCTCAACCATTTTCAATGTCATTATTCACAGAAACAGAAAAAAATCCCAAGATGTGTATGCAACCAGAAAATTCCCCAAATACTCAAAGCATCCTGTGAAAGAAGAACAAAGCATCAAACTCCCTCATTTCAAACTATATGTCAAATTTGTGGTAACAGGAACAGTATGGTGTGGGCATAAAAACAGGCAGATCAATGGAACAGAATAGAGAGTGCAGAAATAAGCCCATGCACCTGTGCTTAATTAATTTTTGACAAAGGCTCTAAGAATATATAATGGAAAAAAAGATAATCTCTTTCATAAATGGTGTTTGGAAAACTGGAGACTAAGATTGAAGCTGAGAGACTAAACTTCACAGGTTCTGACAGCACACAAAAAAATCATAAACTGAGTGAATAATGGGTATTAATTGGACTTGTGATCATTTGGCAGGATATACGAATATCAAATAATTATTGTGTACCCATGAAACTAACATAACATTATGTCAGTTATATCCTAATTTTAAAAATTGCAAAAAAAACAAAAACAAAAAACCCAAACCTGGATCCCTATTAGACCATACACAAAAATGATCTCAACTGGATTAAGACTTGGATGTTAGACCTGAAACCATAACTGCCAGAGGAAAGAAGTAAGCTCCCTGACACTGGTCTTGGTAATAATGGTTTGGATTTGACAACAAAAGCAAAAGGAAACGGATGGGAGTACTTCATATAAAAGTCCCTGCACAAGAAAGGAGACCATGAACAGAAAGAAAAGGCTAGCTATGCAATAGGAGAAAATATTTGCAAACCGCATATCTGGTAATGAGTTAATATCCAAAATTTGAAAGGAATTTGTGCAAAAAACCAAATAACCCAGCTTAAAATGGGCAAAGGACCTGAACAGACATTTTTCCAAAGAATACATACAAAGGGCTAAAATATGGAAACATGGACATGGAAAGGTGCTCAACATCTCTAGTTATCAGGGAAATGCAAATCAAAACCACAGTGAGATAGCTTCTCACACCTGTTAGTGTGTCCTTTACCCAAAAGACAAAAGAGAACACATTGGCAAGGATATTGACAAAAAAAGAACACTTTACACACTGTTCGAGGGAATGTAAACTGCTACAGCCTCTCTGGAAAACATTACAGAACTTGATCAAGAAATTTACCACAGAACTGCCACATAACCCAGCAGTCCTGCTTCTCGTATGTATCCAAGGACATGAAATCAAGATCTCCAAGAGATACCTGCACCTCCATGTTCATTGCTGCATTATTTACAATAGCCACGACATGCAAACAAGCCAAGAGTCCCCTAATAGATAAATATATAAGGAAGCTGTGGCATATTATATAACGGAATATTATCCAGCTTTAAAAAAAAAAAAAAGGAAATCCTTCCTTTTGCAACAACAAGAATGAAATTGGAGGACAATTCTGGTATGTAAAATATCCAGACATAGAACACAGACAAACACTGCATTCTATCACTTAAAGGTGGAGTTTGAAAAAAAAATCAAGTCTCATAGAAACAGAGAGCAGAATGGTGGTTGCTTGGGAACTGGGGTTGGGGGAAGAGGGGAGAATATGGTTAAAGGGCACAAACTTTCAGTTATAAGATGAACAAGGGCTGACACTCTTGTAGCACATGGTGACTGCAGTCATGATACTTGATATGTGAGGTGATGGATGCACAAAGTAACTCAACTGAGGGAACCCTTCCACAGTGTATACACACATCACACCATAACGTGCGTTTTACATATACTGTAGTGTTACTGGTCAGCTATGGCCCACGGCTTCCTTCCTGTGGGGCTGAGAGTTTCCTGGGTGAGTGATGAGGTCAATCCTCCTGGGTGTACATTTCCTGGGACACACAGAGACCAGCCCCACAGGGGAGTACTTCCCTGACACCCACAACCATGACCCAGAACAGCAAAAGGACACACCCGTCCCCACACAATCCAGGACCCCCAGCACCACCCAGTCACATGCGGGCACCAGCACAGCCAGAGTCAGACACCACCCACAGAAGGTGCCCTTGTGCTGTGACAGGGACGCACACCCCTGTGCCTGCCGCCCTCCTGAGCCTCTCTTCACCCACAGGTGTGGGGACCAGCGTGGGCAGGTCAGCTTCCCTGTATCTGGACAAGCTGGTGCAAACCATTCTTGAAAGACAAAGGGAGTGATCCTGAAGCCCTATTTTCCAACAACATTTCTGATGTCACAATTCTGCCTTCATAGAAGGAAATTTAAAGGAATTGTATCTCTCTTTTGCTCATGAGAACTTTTTGCTCCATTAGCTTCCTCATATCTTCTAGGGTTTGTAAATTCTGTTGCTAAAAATGCTTACAATACAGTGGAAACAGCAGGAATTAAATCTGTGTTGTGTCGGCAACAGAGAGCGTAACTCATCACAGGTGAGCATGGAATCGGGGCTGGTTTGCAGCAACGTGCTGAGCGAGAGCCGAGAAGGAGCCGCTCTGAGGCACCATCCTGAGCCGTGGGCAGCGGGACTGAAGGAGCTGGGAATAAGGCCCTGGAGAGACACACACTGAGAGCGGGGGCAGGGGGGTCCTGCATCTGCGAGCCTAGATCCACGAGGTCTGATAAAATGAGCAGAGTCCTCGCTGACAGCAGGGAGGAGCTCAGTGACTCTGGGCACCCAAGGCATGGCCCAGATTCCCAAGAGACCCCGTCCCTCTTCTCTCACTTTTAGGGACTCCACAGCACAGGGATCTGCACTAAACCACACCATCCGGGTCCCACCCTGAGACACCACCCCCCCCAGCACACGCCCACCCTCCATCCAGCCAGGGCGTGGACATGGATGCTCAGAGTACGGCAGGTTTGCATCTTTCTTGCCCGATGTGAGTGGAGTCTTAAGTTCCTGTCCTGCTGGAGGCCTCTTCTCTCCCAGGTTTTACCCTGAGACTGAACAGAAGAAAGCACTCACCTGGCTGGTCTTTGCTTCGGAGCTCTGTGCAGGGACGTGTCCCTCAGGATGAGCCTTCAGCACCTGAGGTCATGGTTACAGGGGCGGTATTTCTAGTCCCAATCTCCCCACAGAGATGCCATTATCACATCACCTGTTGTATGGATGATGTAGTCCCCATGGGAGTCTGGGGCATCTCCAATGAGGAGCCAATTTTATCCCCCTGCAAATCATCATCTTCCTCCTTGGGTGATTAGGCACAACTTTTGGCAATTAATGAAAAGATCGTAATGGCAGCCAAATAGCTGGCAGGAAAACTCTTCTGTGTTCCCGGTGCAGAACCATAGCTCAGAATCAACGTTGTCATCAGGCGTTAAAGGGACACTCGAAGGTGCGTCAATAACTTCTTTTACTATATTTCCAACTGGGCTTGTTCCTCAATGCGTTTTCACATCTCCAAAATAATGAACAGCATCACTGGATCCTAAATCTAGTATTCCTATGACTTTATTAAAAATCTTTTTTCTGGCTGAAAAAATTTCTTTTTTGTTACTTTTATATACAAAAATTCAACCATGTACCCTTAGCCCAGTTTGGTGGCCAGTTCTTTGGCCTTTGCTTCTCCAGTTCGGTAATGTGAGCCACCGATTTTGGACCCAGGACATTGCCTCCCCAGTGATGGTGGCTCTCGTCACATCTGTAGTTGTAATTGGTCCTGACGGCTTCCACCAGCTTAGCCAGAGTGCCCTTGTCTTCCGAGCTGACTTGTATGAAGGCAACAGTGGTGCAGGGTTTCCTGTGGACCACAAGCCTCAGCCTGGCTGTCCTCTTGTTGCTGTAGGGAATGATCAAATTCCTAGAGGAAAATAATAGAATGAAAAATTCTTGACATTGGGTTGGCAACGATTTCTTGGATATGACATGAAAAGCACAGGCAATAAAAGCAAAAATAGACAAATGAGACTACATCCAACCAAAAACTGCTGCACGTCCAAGGACACCATCAACAGGGTGAAATAAAACCTACAGAAGGGGAGAAAATACTTGCAAATCACATATCTGATAAGGTGTTAATATCTAACCAAGAAGAAATCCTATAACTTAAAAAACAACCTGATTAAGAAATGAGCAAACAGACATTTCTCTAGAGATGACATAGAAATGGGCAACCAGAATGTGAAAGGGTGCTTGACATCACTCATCTTCAGAGAAATGCAAATAGAGACCAACATGGGGTATCACCTCACACAAATAAGGTATCGCCTCGCACAAACTAACATGGCTACTATTAAAACAAAAACAAAAACAAAAACAGAAAATAACCACTGTTTTTGAGGATGGGGAGAAATTCAAACCCCTGTGCACTGTTGCTAAGGTTCTAAAAGGCAGCAACCACTATGGGAAACATGGCAGATCCTACAAAAATTGAAACTAGAACCTCCACACAACCAAGTCATCCAAATTCTAGGTACATACCCAAATAATAGAGAGCAAACTGGAAGAACATTTGCAAACCCATGTTCACAGCAGCACTTTTCACAATAGTGAGGAAATGAAATAATCCAAAGCTGACCTTCAGATGAACAAGGGAACAAAATACTGTATGGTGTTTACCCACAGGGGAATATGACTCAGCCCTTTAAAGGAGGGAACAACGTGGATGAAACTTGAGGGCAGTATGCCGGTGGAATAAACCCGACACACACACACAAATTGTTTTAGAATTCCACACACATGTGTGATGTAAAGTGGTCACATACATAGAATGTCAAAGTAAAATGGTGGATACCAGTGGCTGGAGACAGAAAATAAGGATTATTTTTAAGTCTATAAAGATCAATTTGGTAAGATGAAAAAGTTCTGGAGATCTATAGACTAACAACAAGAACATTCTTGACATTACTGACCACTATACTAAAAAATGGTTATATAGTAAATTTATTTTATGATTTCAACATTTTTTTTTCTTCTTTTGGCTGCAGGATCTTAATTCCCCCACCAGGGCTCAAACCCACGTGCTCTGCAGTGGAAACTCCCAGTTTTTTGTTTTTTGTTTTTTTTTTTTTGGAAGAAAATAGTATTTTATTTTGGTTTTATTTCCTGAGCCAGAAAACTGACACAGTTGTGAAATGAGAGAAAGCTGCTTGAAATGGCAAGAACTATCAAAAATGCAGTTCTGTTTGCTTCTACAGCCCCTAGAAAACAGGTCAGAAGCAAAATTCAAACAAACCAAAGGACTGGTAGAAAAGGAATTGAGTACACAAGTTCAAAACAGAGGAAACTCTGAGTCTTAACCACTGGACCGCCAAGGAATTCCAGCAACACATTTTTTAAATGTAGATTTTCAACATAACACAAATTAGTCAGAATAATACAAAACATTCTTCAAGATGAACAAATTATTTTTCTTTTTGAGGGGATATAATTGCTTGAACGAATTAGTTTTCTGACAAATATTCCAGAAAGAAAAAGCACATTAATGCTGCTTTCTTTCTTCTAGATAAGATTAAGTTTCTGTAGATACTACAGTTATTATTAGGATAACTGTATCCTACGGGCATTGTTTCTAATTACTGATAATGAGAACTTTGAATTTTTTCCTGAAATTTAAATATAAAAATTACATTTTTTTTGTAGAAAAAAAACTCAAGAAACAACCTAACAACACTTCACGAAACTTAAGAACAAACTAAGCTCAAAGTTAGCAGAAGGAAGGAAAAAACGAGCAGGACAAAAGTAAATAAAAGAGATACCAGATAAAAATTAGATAAAAGTAAATGATACCAAGAGGTGTTTTGGTTTGTCTTTTCTTCTTTCTTTTTTTTTTTTTTTTTTTCAGCTGCACCGTACAGCCTGCACGATCTTAGTTCCCCTCGGCAATGAGGGCGCTGACTCCTAACCACTGGACCACCAGGACTTTCCACCAAAAGTTGATTATTTTTACAATGATAAACATTCCTTTTGTTACTTACCACTGGCAGGAACGTGAGGGAGGGGAACATTCGTGGTTCAGGCACCTAAGGCTTTTCTAACTCCACTGCCGTCCTCTCTCCCTTTCCCCACCAGAGCCAGCTGAATTCCTTTCCCTAAAAAACAAGAAACACGTTTTGGTTTCATCACAGCAACTCCTGGAACGCCCCCTTCCCAGCACGTTGGTTGTTTTGCTCCTTCTCTGACGCCAGCCCGCTTGGCTTCACCTGCCCTTCATCACCTACTGGTTACCCGCGGTCACCACAACCCACTCACTCTCTTCCTCTCAAAATGAAATGTAAACTTTTTTTCTTGTTGTTTGTTCACTCCTTTATCCTGTCTCTTCCTAGTAAATGAGAGCTAGATCAGGACAGGCACCTTTCTCCTTATCCACTGAGAGACCCTCAGCCACAGGGTCTGGGCACACGGAGCATCCCTGCTGCTCTCCCACAGCCTCTCCCACAACAGAGGGGAAAATAGAGAAATTCATTCTGATCTCTCCTCTGAATTATAATTACCTGCAAATTTTCTGGTGTTCCAGGGAACCAGGTATTACTATAGCCCCGATGAACCCCATAAAGCCCTCTGTATTAACAAATGAACTGACTTAAAGCTCATGCCTAGTGAATCCTCCTATGACCCCACTGGAAACCGCACTCTCCGCTCCCTAAATCACACCTGCACTCGGCCAGAGCCTGGGTGTGGACACTCAGAGTGCGGCAGGGGCAGCGTGTGTCCTGCCCAAGGTCAGTGCACAACCAGAGCTCACATCCTCTCGTGTTGGAGACTTCCTCTGTCCTGTTTTCACCCTGAGATTGAAGCGCTCACGGGACTGGTCTCTGCTGCAAAGCTCTGTGCAGGGACGTGTCGATCAGGGTGGGTCAGAGGCTCTCGAGTCTATAGTTACAGGGACACGGTCCTCGAACCTGCTCTCCCCACAGAGATGCCGTCATCCCATCACCTGCTGTCTCGGCCACACCATCTGCATCTGCGTGGAGGGTGTGGGGCGTCTCCCGAGAGGAGCCAGTTTTATCCCGAGTGCTCCTCCCCCTCCTCCTCAGGTGATTAAGTGATTGAAGAAGAGCCTAAGCAGCAGCCCAACAGCAGGTGAATGAAGTTGTCTCGATCCCTGCGGAGACCAAGGTTCAGAACCAAAGCTGTCCTCAGGCGTTAAAGGGACGTCAAAGGTGCAGCAGTGGCTTCCTTTCCTCTGTCTTCCGTTGGACGTGTTCCTCAAAGCTTTTTCATCTCGACAGAATACTGAACATCATCTTGAATCAGGAGTCTGATTCCGATGACTTTACATCCTGTGATTCTTGATGCTTGTGGCCCTTTGCATCTGCAACACACCCCATTTCGAAGCCATCTCTCTCTCCTCAAAGTGCTGTGTATCCCTAATGCCCACATGACTCCACGGGAAGATGTTGCCTTTATTGGGAAGAGTATTGGAGGATTTTATTGGAATGCAGTCACACCATTTTCTTTTCTCTTTTTTTAAAAAATTAATTTATTGGCTGCATTGGGTCTTCGTTGTTGTGCACAGGCTTTCTCTAGTTGCAGTGAGCGGCAGCTTCTCTTGTCGTGGAGCACGGGCTCTAGAGCGCAGGCTCAGCAGTTGTGGCACACGGGCTTAGTTGCTCCGAGGCATGTGGGATTTTCCCGGACCACGAATCGAACCCGTGTCCCCTGCATTGGCACTGGTTTCTTTTTTTTTTTTTTTTTGCTAGATATATTAATAATCAGATTTTCTATCTTTTTAAATCGGTTTTTATAAGTTGTGGGTTTTTTTAAATTTTTTCAAGCTCTTTATTGGAATATAATTGCTTTACACTGTTGTGCCAGCTTTTGAGGTGCACCAAAGTGAATCAGCTGTATATATACATATATCCTCACATCCCCTCCCTCCCACGACTGCTTCCCACCTTCCCTATCCCAGCCCTCTAAGGCATCACCCATCATCAAGTTGATCTCCCTGTGCTCTGCAGCAGCATCCCACTAGCTATTTTCCATTTGGTTGTGTGTGTGTGTGTGTCAATGCCACTCTCTCTGGCAGCGGATTCTGAACCCCTGCACCACCAAGGAAGCCCCCACACCATTTTCACATCATCTATGTCCACGTCCACCTACAAAGGCAGCATTGAGTAGGTGTGACAGAGACCATATGGCCCGGGACCTAAAATACTTACTCTCTTACTCTTTAAGAAAAAGTTTGCTGGCCCTGCAACTCCTTGTAATTTGCAACATTTTTAGGACCTGCCCATGCCCCCCTCACCCCATCTGAAAGTCTACAGTACACACACCTCTGGCATAGCCACACACATCCTCCGGATTTCCAACAGGTTTTCACCAAGAAACTGTTCTTTTTGTTGTTTTTTGTTTCCTACTGAGTAAGTCTTCATGATTTTATTCTATTTTTAGGGCTAATTTGTTGCCTTCTCCAGTCATTGTAAATGATGAGGAACTCTTCAGCTGTGTCAATATCAAAGGTCACATCCCTGCAGAAAGAAAAAAATCATAGTTCAGCCAAAGGACAGACTGTACACTCACTCATCATTTCTACTGCAAAGACCCAAGATCTCATTCGGTGTAGCTTTCCTAATTCTGCTTTTCTCTCTCAAATCTAAACTTCCTAGACACTGTACCGAGCATCCCAGGTAGCTCAACTCATCCTTATACGTTTTGTAGAAACCCTTGCCTTTTGTTCAAAAGAGTCATTATGTTGAGAGTAAGTTCTGTGGTTATCACATTAAAGATGTTTCTTCTCTTTAACATGTAAGACACAAGAAGGCATTTAGTGTACATGTTAGTACAAGACCTATCAAAGTGCGGGTATATCATAGATGCTTTTAATGAAGGAAAATAATTATATTTAAAATAGAATAATGCTGAAAATAGCAAACCTTAATTTTCTTACAATACTCTTTCCCATTTCATCTTGTTCTCTATACTGTTCCATTCCAGTCATGCTTTCCTAGTGCTATAAAAAATGAAGCGATAAAACTAGGATTTCTGGAATGAGTTGGGGTGCCTATAGGAAAGTCATGATACCAGAAAGGGACTCACTTGTACATGAACGTGGTTCTTGGCAGCAAGTGGATACAAGACTGCAAGAAAATTGAGTGTCTATGGAATAATATCAAGTATCACAACATGCATGTCATCGGAGTTATGAAAAGAGTGCAGAGGGGAAAAAGAATAGAAAAATGAATTGAAGACACATGGCTGAAGACTTCCTCATGATTTTTTTCTTTTCCTGAGGGTGTTCAGAAACTTCCTTGATTTTCTTTTTCTTTTGGCTGCACTGCACGGCACGCGGGGTCCCAGTTCCCTGACCAGGGATCAAACCCTTGCTCGCTGCAGTGGAAGCTCGGAGTCTTAACTGGACCTTCAGGGAGGCCCTGAAAACATCCCAATTTTGATTAAAAAAAAATCAAGCTACTGATCCAAGAATCTCAACAAACCCTAAGTACAAAAGCCACAAATTTTACACTTGGACAATGTCATAGTCAGACTAATAAAGATCAAATGTAATGAGAAAATCTTGAAAGTTGCAAAAGAAAATGACATACCACTCATAAGGACGGGTGCCTAAACCTTAGGTCATTGATGGTTTTCTCAACAGTCAAGGTCATATCCTCTGCAGGAAAAATTCAATCAGCAAATCCACACTACAGGCAGACTCTTGACTTCTCCTCTAAAGGCACAAATACCTCACTTTTACTTCTGTGATTCTACTTCTTCCATAAATGAGAATTTTCCTGCAGAAACCTCCTTGTTCCTTGATTAGGTAAAATTTTACATACAGAATGAATAATTGTAATTGGAACTACCCCTCATTCACAGTGTCTATTCCCTTTACATTAAGTTATTTGATTACTTGATTAATTACTTAAATTATTATTTAATTTTCTTCTCTCTGGTAAGTAATATACATTAAAAAATGCAAAAGTGTCATTCTCAAATTATTATGACTATACACAGATTCCAAATATAGACATTCTTGAATGACTAAAAATATTTTACTTATTGCAGAACAATGATGAAATAATAAAGGTTCTCTTTTCTTCTTTGGCAATTAACTCCTCATTTACTGTTATTGAATAGACAATTGTATTCCAGGCCTTTCTTCCCCTAAGGCTATAAAAAATGAAGACGCAATGGGAGGAGTTTTCAGAAGAGATGGGTTTCCTCTGCACAGTCCAGGTAGAGGAAAGGATTCTCGTGGACAGGATTAGGGATGCCCTGGGAGCTTGGTGGCAACTTAGATCTCAAAGTCCATGCGGCAGTGCTGAGAGGGGCAGGTAAATTGGAGAACGACTGTGTATTGGCAGCATCTCCAACTAACCCTAGTGTCGAGTATGGTGCATAGAGCTGCTTGTCCTAATGCCACCGTGTGGATGGCGCCTCAGAAATAAACCCTCTGGACCACAGATCCATTACTGGACTGGACTCCCTTAGGACCTGGTTTATTGGAAGACATTTGACTTACCCCACACTGAGACAGCAGTTGTCAAGGAAAAATTGTCTCGGACAGTTTTCACCATCCTAAGTGCACGTTTGCATGGAGCAAGAAGAAAATACTTCTTTTCCCCCCACAGCTGATATTGCATTGTGGAATACTACAAAAACACACCCAACCTCTTACCAGAGCATAGGTCTTGTCTTGTCACACACAGAATTCAGAGGCCAGACACGGAGGGCGAGAAAGCAAAGTGAGGGTTTATTAAGCCATAGTAGCCTCTCAGGAGGGAGAGCGGGCAGGTTGACTCAGGGGAGCAGCTGCCTCCAGGTCCTTAGGTGATCTGGTTATATAGGGTGTGAAAATGGGCAGAATATTCATCGAGGGGGGAGGGGGTTTGGGGGTAATTTCCAGGGTTTTGTCCCAGCTCCACCTTCCCGAGGGGAGGGGGAGTTTTTGTCCTTATATAGTCTTGCTAGGAAGTGTCATGTTATTGACATAAAGAGTGCACGATGGGTCCCTTTTTTTTTTTTTGCAAGGCTAATTTTATTGTAACAAGGCCATAAAGAACAAAAGGTTACATTCTGATGCCGGAGCTTCCTGCCTTTTCCCACCTTTCTTGGTCTGTCTCTAGACACCACAAGATGTGTGGTTTCCTGTCAGCCTGGAGGTGCCTACTTTTCTTTGGCCCAAGCACCCCTGTCATCTCAGGATGCCACCCTGTGCGTCTGCAGAGCCTGCAACGGTAGGACCTGCAGCTGGCCGTCCGTCCAGGGGAACAGCCACCGCCCACACCTCCTACCCGCCTCCTCCGAGCCCTGCTTAACGTCGTGTGCTCACCGGTGCCAGTGCTCTCAGGGCATTAGAACTTCTCGGGGGAATCTGGATGCTTGATTCCGGGGCCTCTCAGCCAGAGAGAAATTCAAGTTTAAAGCCTCTAAGCTTTTGTTCCTCAAAGCATGGCCCCCAAACCACACCAGAAATCTCTCCCTTCAGAATCTGCATTCTCGCAAGATCCCCAGGTAAATCTTTCATGCTCTAAGTTTCGTGAATTCTGGTCTGGATCAGACCTAGACGGCACTGCTTTGGGTTAAACATCATTAAGTGACAACATCTGTTGTCAGGGCTCAGAAAGACAAAGTCTGGAGGAGCAAGAACACATATGCTGACAAAATGTAGTAGCTCAAGTGAATAGAGAATTCAAAGAACAGTCCCTTTTCCTGGGCTCTTGGTGGAAAGAGTCGGGTTTTACAGACTGACCTTGGAAATTCAGCATCCTAGCTTCATCTGAAGACTATCTCTGAGCAGAAGCTCCCCACCCTGAATCTTGGAACTGAGCTCCACCAGCTGCTGTTTGAGCCTGGTGAGGTCCTTCTGAGTAACTACAGGGCGAGAGGGGCTTAATTAACCTCTGTATCTATTATTATTTCCATGCAAGATACCCGAAAATATCATGTCATTTTTCGTACATACTCACAGTGGGGGAAAAATCTGTAAGTGATCGATCTGGGAAAAAAATGAGTAAGCAGTACTTAGGAAAAAAACCAAGAAGAACATTACAAAAATAATACTACACCATACAGCATATATTCCTCCCTTCTTTTATTTGAAAATGGTTCCGAACTAGCTAGTAATGCAGTAAAGATCTGGGTGCAGGTATGTCTGCGAGATCCTGATTTTAAGGTGCTCACGCCAAGGAAATGTAAAGTGATCTGGTCATGAGGAATCATCAGGTCCATCGGGAGGAGAGACCCTCTACAGAATGAAGTAGGTCAAAGATATGATGAAAGAATGACAGAGGAAGACTTTGGGATGAGAGAAGAAGGAAAAGGCCTGACAACTTAATGCAACACATGATCCTGGTTGGCAATCTGACCCCGAGAAGAGGAGGAGATATTTTGGATCGGTGGGGAAGTTTGAACACGACCTGTGCAGAGCGAGCAGGGTTGCATACACCTTGGTTTTCTACATGGAAAGACAGTGGGGTTGTTATGCAGGAGACTGTCTTTGTTGAGGGAAAATCACAGCTGTGAATTTAGGGGGGCATTTGCCACATTCGCACATTGCTGCAAGAGGTTGAGAAAAATCTAGTGATCACGAGAGAAAATATAGAGGCAGTTGTTGATAAATCAAAAGTATTAAAGTGTTAACTGCAGGAGTATCTGAGTAACGGAAAAAATGAAGTAGATTTTTATTTTGTTGTAGTTGATTTACAACGTTGTGTTAGTTTCAGGCGTACGGCAAAGTGAATCGGTTACACATATACACGTATCCACTCTTTTTCAGATTCTTTTCCCATATGGGCCATGACAGAGTTTTGAGTAGAGTTCCCTGTGCTATACAGTAGGTCCTTATTAGTTATCTATTTCATATACAGTAGTGTGAAAAAATGAAGTAGATTTGAAATTATTTCCAATCAATTCTTTTGAAAATAAAAATAATTCATAGACATTTAAATCCTTAGTGTGTAAAAGCTGTCTATCGCTAAGTATACTTTTATTATTGAAAACATTTATTACCTTTTTATACACTTTAACAGGAAAAACTAAGTAAAATTATGATAAATAAACTTTGAAACGATTCACTTATAGTAAAACTAACTCCTTCAAAGTTAAAGGAGGACTTCCTAGGTGGTGCAGTGGGTAAGAATCTGCCTGCCAATGCAGGGGAAATGGGTATGTTCCCTGCCCCCTGAAGATCCCACATGCTGCAGAGCAACTAAGCCCATGCGCCACAACAATTGAGCCTGCGCTATAGAGCCCGTGAGCCACAACTATTGAGCCCATGTACCTCAACTACTGAAGCCCACACGCCAAGAGCCTGTGCTCTACAAGAGAGGCTACTGTAATGAGAAGCCCACGCACCACAATAAAGAGTAGCCCCCGCTCACCACAACTAGAGAAAGCCCGTGTGCAGCAACGAAGACCCAACACAGCCAATTAAAAAAAAAATGTTAAAGGAAATTCTTCATACAGAAGGCACATTATACAAAGAGAAAAACACAAAAAGATCTACAAGCAGTAGAGGTGGCAATCACATAGATATATGAATAAACTATAGAGAATAAACTTCTCTTCCTTTCTGATTTTGTTTGACACACCTAGCTGATGACAGTGAAAATCATAGCATTTATTGCGGATAAAAACATATACAGGTACACTACTTGGGATCCACATATGATGGCTAAAACAATCACTGAAAAATAGTTATACCTAACACCTCACATTTTTAAAATGGAACTTAATAAATAATACGCTATCCAAAGGGATGGCAAAAACAAAACAAAACAAAACACACCCGGAAAACAACATATTGGACAAATAGAAACAAATCTCAAGTTTCTGACTTGCAATCATGAAAACTGTGTATTTAAGTGACAAATAAAAAAGAGTGCAGCCTCTAATCTGTCCTTCAGACTACATCATCATCTAATCAATTAAATTTACTGGTGGTCTACTGTGTAAACACTCCAGGTTTAAAGGAGGAACAACCCACTGAGAAACATTTTTCAAACAACACTACTGAGTGAAATAAAGCTACAATAGTAGTAATACAGAAAGTAATACAGAAAACCACATTCTCTATTTTCATGTATGTAATCTTCATGTAGGAAGTAAAATCTCCACCTACACGACAGTAATGTGTACGGAGACCAATATCCGATTATGTGCCAATGCATGTCGGATGTCAGCCACAACACATGGAGATAACACTTGTGGAAACTCTTGAAATGTTCCTGAAGAAAGAAAATTTCTTTCAGAGAGCTGCCCTGGTCAAGGAGGAATGGTTTCCTCAATAATGGTTTGTACCTTTTTCGAGCTGATAATTTCATGGATTGACTTTCAGATTTCCCAAGGCATCACTGGTATTACATTAACCTTCTACGTTCATTGGAAATTATGTAAAAATTTGAGTATAAACATCGAAAGGTATCCACTTTCAGTTACAAAATAAACACGTCATGGGGATGTGACGAACAACATGGTAAATACGGCCAATTATATTTCATTGCTTATTTGAAAAATGCTAAGAGAGTCAACCTTCAGAGTTCTCGTCACAAGAAAAAAGCTTGTATCATCTATGAAGGTGGAAGGATGCTAACTAGGCTTATTGTGGTCATTTTGCAACATCCACAAATACCCATTCATCATATTGTATATCTGAAACTAATATAATGGTATGTGTTAATTGTACCTCAATAAAAAAATTGGTACTGGGTACTCACAGAATAATTATGGTTATTACTGAAGGTGCCTACTAGATATTCAGCACTTTAGCTGTATATTCTAACAACTCAAGAGCAGAGCCTAAGAGTTCTAGGATCCCTAAGGAGCAGCAGGAAGGGGGAAACAGTGGGAAAATAGGAGACCAAGACATTAGAGGCCTGTAGCAACCATAGACGAAAATCTAAAGAGACAGTGATGTGAAAAACAAAACTGTAGTTGAGCACGTAGAAGATGACAAAGGTGACCACCAGCATCAGGATGGTGTGGGCAGCTCTGGTCTCCGGGGAGCATTTGTGGTGCCCAGCGGGGGTGCGAACACACTGCATTCTCTGGTGGTGTCTGCGCAGGAGCAGCACCGTGCAGCCACTGGACCAGACCATGAGGCCAATAAGCACGGCATCAGAGATGGACCACAAGAATGTAAAGCCTAATTTATCATCCAAGGCTGTGCAGAACCACTTGCCTTGGGTATCAGTATGGTTGCGCATGTCCTGTGGACCAGTGAGTGTCACAGGAACACAGGTGTACATTAAGACACTGACTATCCAGCAGGTGCAACAGGAAAAGCCAGTGTGTCTGGGGGCTCTTCTGAGCATCCTCCACTCTGGTCTCCTGCGGATGAGGGTGAAGGACTGATAGGTGCTCAGGACACAGGTGCAGCACAGGGTGGTGCTACGAGCCATTCTGTGTATATAATTTACAAGTTGACACCCAAGACTGGACAGGGGGTTCCTTGAAACAAAAAATGCCAGGGTGTGGGGAATCCCAGAGGAAAGAAGAAGCAGGAGATTGGCCACGGCCATGTGGGCGAGAATCGTGTGTGTGGGTCTCTGCTTGTGGCCAAGCAAGACTGGAGAGATGTTGTGGAAGAAAAGGATGACATTGGCCAGAGACCCCACTCCTATCTGTATAAGATATGTGGTTTTCAGGGCTGCCTGGCTTGTGATTCTCAGGGCATCTTTGTGAAAAGACATGGAGAGGACTTCAGAGTGGCCTGGAGCAGAAAGGAGGCTGTGCCAGTGACGACATCAGAAGTCTTCTTACACATCCAATGCTGGACAAGGTTTCCCACATTTTATTTCTCCTGAAAAGAGAAGACACTGTCATAGTTCAGAGAAACGACTTTACCTGGAGAACATACGCCTGCCACCAGTTAAATTATTCGCCATTCTTATTTTGTATTTTTCCTATTTAGTTTTATATCCTGATCCTCTACCTCCATGTAAGGTCTATGAACTTAGGAAACGTGACTGCCTTGTTCAGCAACATTGTTGGCCCAGTTCAATCATTTTCAATGTCATTATTCACAGAAACAAAAAAACCCCGCAAATTTGCATGCAGTCGCAAAATACTCCACATAGTCAAAGAATCTGGAGAAAGGAGAACAAAGCATCAAACTTTCTCATTTCAAACTATATGTCCAATTTATGGTAACAGAAGCAGTATGGTATGGGCATAAAAACAGGCAGATCAATGGAACAGAATAGAGGGCGCAGAAATAAGCCCATGCACCTGTGCTTAATTAATTTTTGACAAAGGCACTAAGACTATATAATGGAAAAACGGTAGTCTCTTCAATAAATGGTGTTTGGAAAACTGAACATCCACATCTAAAGAATGAAACTGAGAGACTAAACCTTTTAAGATCTGATTGCATGAAATGAATTATAACTACATGTATAATGGATATTAACTAGACTTACTGTGATCAATTGGCAATATATACAAATATCGAATTATTATTTCATACCCATGAAACTAACATAACATTACGTCAATTATATCCTAATTTTAAAAACTACAACAACAAAACAACAAAACAAAACAAAACAAACAAACAAACCTGAACACTATGTTACACCATACCCAAACATGATCTCAACCGGATTAAGACTTGGATGTAAGATCTGAAACTGTAAAACTCCCAGAGGAAAGAAGTAAGCTGCTTCATATTGGTCTTGGTAATAATGGTTTGGATTTGACAACAAAAGCAAAAGGAAATGAATGGGAGTACTTCATATAAAAGGCCCTGCACAGCAAAGGAGACCATGAACAGAATGAAAAGGCTAGCTATGCAATAGGAGAAAATATTTGCAAACCACATATCCAGTAATGAGTTAACATCCAAAATATAAAAGGAATTTATCCAAAAAACCAAATAACCCAGTTGAAAAATGGGCAAATGACCCAAATAGACATTTTTCCAAAGAAGATATATAAAGGGCTAAAAGGCATGTGAAAAGGGGCTCAGCATCTCTAGTAATCAGGGAAATAGAAATCAAAACCACAGTGAGATAGCATCTCACACCTGTTACTGTGTCTGTTATCCGAAAGACAAGAGGTAACACATTGGCAAGGATGTTGAGAAAAAGTAACACTTTATATACCCGTTGGTGGGAATGTAAACTGGTAGAGCCTCTGTGGAAAACATTACGGAAGTTCCTCAAGAAACTAAAACTAGAACTACCATATGACCCAGCAGTCCTGCTTCTAGTATACATCTGACATGAAATCAACATCTTGAAGAGATACCTGCCCCTCCATGTTCATTGCTGCATTATTTACAATAGCCAAGACATGGAAACAAGCCAAGTGTCCACTGAGAGATAAATAGGTAAGGAAGCTGTGGTATATTATACAATGGAATATGATCCAGCTTTCAAAAAACGGAACTCCTTCCTTTTGCAACAACAAGGATGAAACTGGAGGACATTTTGGTATGTGAAATATCTAGACATAGAAAGACAAACACTGCGTTCTATCAGCTAAAGCTGGAGTTTGAAAAAAAATTCAGTCTCATAGAAACAGAGGACAGAATGGTGGTCACTTGGGAATTAGGGTTGTGGGTAAAGGGGAGAAGATGGTAAAAGGGTACAAACTTTCAGTTATAAGATGAACAAGGTCTGAGGATCTAATGTCGAACATGGTGACTACAGGTGATGGTACCTAATATGTGAGGTGTTGGGTGTGGTAATTAACTCAACTGTGGGAATCCTTCCACAGCATATACACACATCACATCAGGTCCTCCATGTTAGCTATACTGCAACTTTACTAAGCAGTTATACCTCAGTAAAGCTGAAAAAATAATGTAATAACTTAAGTAAATAAAATGGAAAATATGAAAATACTGTGGAAATTCCAAGATTTTCTGACTCATTTTAATACAGTTGCAAGAGGATCACTACCTCTGAGAACTCATTAATTCATCCAACAGAGTCACTGGATAGAAAATATCTTTAAAAAATATTTACTGGCGTATAGCTGCTTTACAATGTTGTGTTAGTTTCTGCTGTACAGCAAAGTGAATCAGCTACATGTATACATATATCCCCTCATTTTTGGATTTCCTTCCCATTTAGGTCACCACAGAGCATTGGGTAGAGTTCCCTGTGCTGTACAGTAGCTTCTCATTAGTCATCTATTTTATACATAGTGGTGTATGTATGTCAATATCAAAAAAAATCAGACACCATCTGAATACACAAGTTGACTATAAAATCTACTAAAATACTCTGTTACAGAAAAGATCTGCAGTGAGCAAAATAGTCTAATCCTCAAAAATTCCCTAGATATTAATTTATAGAGCTTGGAAGTCAGGTTGTGGACACTTTCTCCCGAGTATACTCCAGCCCTTAGTGTTCACCAAAAATTAAACATCCCAAATGTTAGACACAAGGCTTAGATTGTTTTCATTCTTCATTAGTTCTGAGTGCCTGCCTTTGACACTGCTTTATTCTGAATTTCATAAAAATGAATCAGCCTCCTTGCTTCAACTCAAAGTCACCCACAGCACACACGGTGTTCCCTTAAAATCAAGTTTAGTCAGCCCCTCATGAGGGAATAAGAAGGTTATATGAGGGCAGAGCAATATTGACTCCCTCTAGTAGAAGGTGTGTGCTTTCTCGAGAAGAAATAATCCTCAATTAAATACGTAAAATTCAGAAGCCATTGTCAGGTACAGAACAGGGAAAGGAATTGGAAACAAAAGTCCAAAGTCAGGTGGGACTTCCTTGGCAGTCCAGTGGTTAAGACTCTGAGCTTCCATTGCACAGGGCCCAGGTTGGGGAACTAAGATATCTAGTGCGTACTGTACAGCATGGTCACAAAAAAAAAGAAAGAGAAAGAAAAAAGAAAAAAAAGTCCAAAGTTAGAAATAAAACTAGATCTTCAGGAAAGCCGTGTCCATCTTTTGAAAATACGAAGCAAAAGGGCAGCAGGACTGTGAAGTTCTAAACAGCTGTGGCTCCACCAGGTGGTCCTGGTGCCCACTCCCCACCCCCTGTGCTGAGACATGAGAACACAGGCTGGACTTCAGAACCTTCCCCTCATCTGTACTGTGTACCTCATTACAGCACCTGGGGTTAGAGGCAGGAGCGCAGGTGTCAAGGGTCCAGCCTCTGGATCAGAAAGCTCTTCTCTGAGTCGAGATCACCCACTTACTATTTCAGTGCAACCTAAGGAATTTCGTCACCAGCCTGAGCCACTTTTCTCCTGTAAAGAGTAAAGTATAACTAAGGAAGAACACGCATCGCAGGGTAGGCGTGAACACCCGATGTGGATTTCCTTGTGGATGGGATTCTGGGACAAAGTGGTCATTTACTATTAGTAGGAACCACCCTTATTGTAAACACTGTGCATGTTTTGTTTTCATAAGCCCTGGCGGGAAGACAGGAGAGATAATAAAATGCAGAGCTGGGCACCTAACTGCAGTCCCTGCCCCTCTTGCTTTACTCGCTAGATGCAGCCTGTGGAAGGAACAAGAACCGTGCGTTTCTGCTTCACACAGTAAAGCACATCCTTCTCTCTCATGGGACTCCCATCTTCCCACCACTTGCCTTGCTTCCTCCGTCTGGCTCTCCAGCTGCACGCGACCTTCAGCTGCACAGACACCTTCAATCACGCGCACTCGCCACGCTCCATTCCCTCCTTCATCTCACAATGAAGTGATGGCTTTTCCGTTTCTTTGTTTCTCCTTCTCTTCTCTCGTCCTAATACACTGAAAGCTACACCAGGGCAAAGCATAAGCCTGTTTCCTGCTGAGAGATCCTCAGTCCATAATCATGTCTGTTCACAATTCCTACCTATCCCTGGAGCACAGCACACTCATTCAGAGAGTCTTTTAAAAAGTTCCAGATCCAGGGATTTCCTAGGTGGTGCAGTGGTTGAGAATCCTCCTGCCAATGCAGGGAACACGGGTTCGAGCCCTTCTCTGCGAAGATTCCACATGCTGCGGAGCAGCTAAGCCGGTGCACCGCAACTATTGAGCCTGCACTCTAGAGCCCGTGGGCCGCAACTATTGAGTCCGTGTGCCGCAACTACTGACGACCACGTGCCTAGAGCCTGTGCTCTGCTACAAGAGAGGCCACTGCAGTGAGAAGCCCGTGCACCACAACGAAGGGTAGCTCCTACTCGCCGCAACTAGAGAAAGCCTGTGTGCAGCAACGAAGACCCAACTCAGCCAATAAAAAAAAAAAAAAAAAGTTCCAGATCCAAAGTCAATACAGTTATGGAAAATGTATCTGGTGCCAACATGTGTTTGTGTGAATGTCCCTGAGCATGTATGTGTATGTGTGTGAGTGTGAGCTGAGGGGACCGTGTCCTCACATACTTTGACTCCAACCCACATATCACACTGTGTTTTTTTTTCTCTCCAAAATTGTTGTCCCCTGGCATCTTCTTTCAAGTCCAACTTGCATCTGTTCAACAAAGCAAACTCTTCCCTGCAGTGTCTTTTGATGAGCCTGTACTATACAAGAAGATTTCAAACAGAGATTATTCAAATCTCGCCTTTGAGTTACAATTACCTGTACAATTCATAGTTCTCCAGTGTGTTAAATTTCCCTCTATTCTGCAAATCCAGCAGAACCCTGTTTATTGGTAAAAGATCTGACTTGCATCCCATGCCCAGTGAATCCTCACATGACCCTCCCTGAAACCCCCTCATTTCCCCTCTATCTCCCCTCTAAGTGCACACAGGTGCCCTCATCCCCGTGCACCTCTCCTCCCAAAAACACGGCCCACGGCCTCCTTTCTATGGGGCTGGGAGTTTCCTGGGTGAGTGATGAGGTCACACCTCCTGGGTGTACATTTCCTGGGACACACAGAGACCAGCGCCACAGGCGAGTACCTCCCTGACACCCACAACCATCACCCAGAACAGCAGAAGGACACGCCTGTCCCCACACAATCCAGGACCACCAGCCCCCCCAGCCACACATGGGCACCACCACAGCAAGAGTCAGAAACAAGCCACAGAAGCTGCCCTTGTGCTGTGACAGGGATGCACACCCTGGTGCCTGCTGCCTTCCTGAGCCTCTCTTCACCCGCAGGTTTGGGGACCAGCGTGGGCAGGTCAGCTTCCCTGTATCTGGACAAGCTGGTGCAAAACAAACTTGAAAAAAAGAGAGAGACCCCTGAAATCTTATTATGAAACAGCTCTGATTTCATAAAACAACACAAAATAAAAACAAAAAACTTCAAGTCAGCTGTGTATCTGGTGCCTGAGAATTTCTCCTCCACTAGCTTCCTCGCAACTTCTGGGTTTTATAACCGCTGTGACTGAAAATGCACACAATACAGGGGAAGCAGCAGTAATTAATGTGATGCTGAACCAGCAGAGGAGAGTGTCACTCACCTCATCCCAGGTGAGCACAGACATCAGGGCTGCTCTGTGAAGACCTCCTAAGAGGATGAGGGAGTTCTGCTAAGAGAGCTCATCCTGTGCCCAGGACCATGGACAAAGGAGTCGTGAACAGGGCCCCAGACAGAGGGACACAGGGAGAGCTGGGGGTGGGGGTGGGAGCCCTTTGCTTCCCGTGTAGAATCTCTACACCTTTTCTCAGAAACGGCCTCTGATGGGGACTTGGTCTTAGCTGTGACCTCCACCTGGAGTCCTTTTCTGTGGTGCTCACACGGTGCCTCCCTGGTGAGCGCCCTCTCCCTGATTTCTGCCTGGTGTCTTCTGGCTGTGTCCTCACGTGATGGACAGGGCTGAGCTGTTCTGGGGACTCTTTTATAAAGACACTATCCCGCTCACGAGGGCCCACCTTCCTGATTAAAGGACTTCTGAGAATCCACCTCCTTGTGCCATCCGTTTCGGTGGCAAACATTCCAACATATGAATGTTGGGGAGACACTAACAGTTGAGCCCTAGCTTGGCCCAAGGCACCTGCCACTGTATCTTCCAATGTACAATGCAATGTGGATTGACCACAGACAGTCCTATTTAATCCTGTTCCCAATGAGAAACAGCATACATTGCTTATTTTCCAACTGTCATAACATTTGGCAGACTTGAAAATCCATGGATTTCATTCCATTACATATTCTTTTTTCTTCCTTCTGCTGCTTCAGGTTTAACAAGGACAGAGGTGCATTTCCCATTTCAATCACACAGATAAAAGTATGAGCAACACTTACACACACAACGTAAAGACACTCACAATGGTGACTTACGAGGGTGAATCAAAAATTATCCCACCTCTGGCTGGAGAATTTACAGAGGTTATAATATAACTGGAGTGCGGATAGTTTTTTACTCACCCCTGTATATCTCAGCAAAATGACACACCAGACCCTAATCTGTAGGTCCTACAAAATCAGGAGACCCTTTTTAACGTGACCAGAAGCTCAGTGGCTTTGGCCATACGAGGCTTGGCACAGGTTCCACAGTGACCCCGTCCCTCTTTCCCTCACTGTCAGGGACGCCAGGGCACAGGGATTTGCAGTGAACCCACGACTTTGGTCCCCTCAGATACACACCCCAGCACAGTCACACCTTCTACCTGCGCAGCCAGGGCAGGAACGGGGCAGCTCAGGACAAGGCAGGGTGAGCACCTGTCCTGCCCAAGGCTGCTGACCACGCAGCCCTGAGCTCCTCTCCTGGGGGAGAGCCCTTCTCTCCTGTTTTCTGCCCTGAGATGGAACACGAGGAAGCACTCACCTGCCTGGACGTGGCTCCAGAGCTCTGTGCAGGGGCGTGTCCATCAGGATGGGCCACCGTTATAGGGACGGGGTCCCTGGACCCGATCTCCCTACAGAGGTGCCATCATCACGTCACCTGCAGCACAGCTGACACTGTCTGCATGGAGAGTCTGGGGCATCTCCCGTGAGGAGCACGTCTTACCCCCAGGGCTCATCCTCCTCATCCACGTCTGGGGACTCGTGAAAACTCCTGGCAATTATGGAGAAGATCTACATGAGCAGCTGAGCAGAGGGCAGGGGAAGTTTTCTACGTTCCCTGTGGGAGAATCCAAGTTTAGAGGGAAAGTCATAACTGGGGGGAAGGGACACTCAAAGCACACCCAGGCTCCCATCACTATGGTGCCCGTTGGGCATGTTCCTTCATGGCCTCATCTTTCCAAACTGTCCCAAAGTTTGTCCACCCTGATCATCAGCATATGATCTGGAAGCTGGTCTTCCCCCGAGTTTTAGTTCTACAACCCTTGCTATTTATGGCCTCATCTCTTTAATCTGGAAAATACCCCATTTGAAGCCAGTGTTTCCCTCCTCAGAATCCTGAAGTCTCCCTCGTGTCCACGTGACTCTGCAAGGAGGTTGTCATTTGTTCTAAGTCACCCCTGGAGCCCCTCCTGAAGCCTCTCACTGGACCTCCAGCCTGTCCCTGTGTTCTAGGCCACTCAGCCTTGTAAGATGCATTCCTGGACATACAGACAGGAGTTAGGAAAAAGAATTTTTTTTATTTATTATTTTTTGGGGGTACACCAAGTTCAATCATCTGTTGGAAAAAGAATTTTTTAGGAACATATTAGGGAGACATTAGAATTCTTCAAATTGATCACTGGAATGATCTATTGATACTGGAAATTTAAATTGATAATTGGATCTTTGAAACCTGGTCCATTCGCTGGGAAATAGGACTGATGTCATTCTTCTGAGGGACCTCGGAGCAGAAGGGGCTCCGTAGACCCTGCCCATTGGCTCCTTCTGCAGTGAGTTGGTGCATGAGGGCAGCAGAAATGTCCACATCTCATAAACACGGGTTTTTCCTGATAAGCCAGGCAGATAGAACATCTACCCCTTCATTAAAGTTGTACAGTCACAGCCCCTGACTGGGAAGATGTGCGTGATAATGGTTTTACTATGATGAATGATTACTCACCATGCAGATGCTTCCCGACTTGTTCAAACACACAGAGATACTTTGGACCTACTATGAGCCATACCGAGCACTACATAGTGAAGATACAAAGAGAATCACTAACACCCGGATTGTGGTACTTGAAACACATGATTCGTCACCAGACTCCTAGCTGAACTGGCAAAAGGGCCCAGAGCTGGGCTGTCCAGTGTGGAAGCTCCAGTCCCATGTGACTATCGAGCTCCTGAAACGGGCTCATCTGAACAGAGAGCAGCTGTGAGGGTCACACACACAGTGGATTTGCCTTATAGGTGGAGGTGCTCCTGTGTTGGGTGCATATCTATTTACAATTGTTCGATCTGCTTCTTGGCTTGATCCTTTGATCATATGCAGTGTTCCTCTTTGTCTCTGATAACAATCTTTATTTTAAACTCTATTTTGTCTGGATAAGTTTTGCTACTCTGGCTTTCTTTTGATTCTCACATGTGTGGAATACCTTTTTCCATCCCCTCACTTTCAGTCTGTGTGTGTCTCTAGATCTGAAGTGAGCATTTTGTGGGCAGCACACATGTGGGCCTGTTTTTCTATCCATTCAGCCAGCCTCTGTCCTTTGGGTGGAACATATATATTCTTACATATCCTTTGAAGTGGTCATAGTAGTTCTTATGAAAATACACTTCTTTGGGAATCTATACATAATGGCTACAGCAATCAATACAAATAGTTATACCTTAGGACTAGCAGTTTTAAAAATGGAATATTAGAGAAAAAGATGGCGGCGAAGTAGAGAGACGTGGAGTGCATCCCTCTCCACAGATGCATTGGGAATGCACGGAAGGACACAGTCATTCCCACAGAGAACCAGCTGAACACCAGCAGACGGCCTCGGACACCGGAAAGGGCTGCGGAGAACCTGACATAGCCGGTAGGGAGGCATCTACGAGGGCTCAAAGAGGGTGAAGCGGCGGAGCTGTGGCAGACGGGAGGGAGTGAGAAACATACGGAGGGTCCGCAGCGCTGCTCAGCGTTCCTGGACCGAGACATCGATCCGCGGCTGAACGGAGGGTCCAGGAGCAGGAGCGTGGGAACCGGAGAGCTGGTTCAGGGGGAGAAACATTGTTGCCGGTAGGGTGACGGACCGAGAGGACAGGAGGGAGGAGGTCCGCGGAGAGGAGTGACGATCCCTGAGAGCTGCCCGGCCATGATGGCAGCTGGAGGCTGCAGGCTCCCGGGCGGGAGGGAGGAGCCGCGCGCATAGCCTCTCTCTCTCTTTCTGCGCCTCTGCAACAGGCAGCAGCGGAGAGACGCCCTGCGGGGCCACATAAGGCGCTCAGGGATAACAAGCACCCTCAGGCGCTCGGGCGGGGCTAGATTAAAACTCCTTGCAACACCAGCAGCAGGGAGGCTGCCGAGAGAAAAAAAAAAAAAAAAAACCAGCGTCAAAAAGAAAAAACCCCGAGAGAGGCCCAACTCTAAGACTTTCTGTGTACGCCTGAGCCACCAGCGCCCTCTGCAACAGGCACCTCCAAGCCTGACTGAAGCAACAGTGCGCCACTGCTCACTCCCTCCCAGGAGAAGGAGCCACTATTGCACCCTCTCCCTCCCCACACACCGAGGCTTACAGACGAACAATAAAGGAACCTCTGCTGGTCACAGAATAACGCAAAAAAAAAAAAACCCAAGGCAAGGAAAAGGACACTTACAGCTGAGACGCTAAGGAAACAGAAATAGTAGTATCAATACCTATTGAACTGCTCCATTCGGGGATCAGTTCTGGATTTTTTTTTTTTTTCCTTTCTCTCTTTTTTTTTTTTTTTTTTTTTTTTGATTTATTAAATACGATCTTAGCCCTAAGGGATCTACAAGTTTTACAACATAATTTTATAAGGATATTTTTTACTCTTTTTTTTTTTTTTTTTTTTTTTTGCCTTTTTATATACTTCTATATCTAGCTAAGTTTTTGGTAGTATGGACAAAATATCTTTCATACTTTCCTTCCATCCCTTTCTTTTATACACTTCTATTCCTTTCTTTTTCTTTGCATATTTCCAACCACATTATGCTCTTCTGTTCCCCTTTCTTCCAGCCATTTTAAGTGTATTTTATCTTAACATACTTATAAGCAACACTATTGGTCTGCTCAGACTCCTTGCTCTATTCTCCAGATGATGCACTGCCTTGGTATTAATATTAGGCTTTTGTCTTTATCTTAGTTCTTAGTACAGTTGTCTAATTACATTCTGAGAATCTCCATTCTCTCTGGTGGTACTCCAGCTCATTTCTATATTTGATCCTAGCTTACAAAATCTCCCTGGATTGATGTTTGTATGTGTAGGGTGTTATTTGTTGTTTGTTTGCTTTTGCTTTTGTCTCTGATTTGTTCTGTTTCAGTTGTCAATTTCTGCTGGGTTTCTCTCTGAATATCTGATAGCACACTGGGGTTCTGTCAGGTCTTTCTAGAGCCTTATGTCCTAACGGATTCAATAATTGTATGTCTTATACATGTATGTGTTTCCTAGACTGAATATTCGTCTAATCCAATACTTGGACATTAGTCTGAGGCTTGGACAGTCTTCTATAAACACCTCTATCACCAGGACAAGCAACCCCAAAAGCTTGGACAACCATGAGGAAACAAAGAAACACCATGCAGGCAAAGGAGCAGGAAAAAAACCCACAAGACCAAATAAATGAGGAGGAAATAGGAAAAATGCCTGAAAAAGAATTTAGAGTAATGATAGTAAAAATGATACAAAATCTCGATAACAAATTAGAGAAAGTACAAGAAACAGTTCATAAGAACTCAGAAAAACAAACAGCAATGGATAACAAAATAACTGAAATTAAAAATACTCTAGATGCTCTAACCAGCAGAATGACTGAGGCAGAGGAACGAATAAGTGAGTTGGAAGATAGAATGGAAGAAATAAACGCCACAGAGCAGGAAAAAGATAAAAAAATAAAAAGACTAGAAGACAGCCTCAGAGACCTCAGTGATAACCTTAAACGTACCAACATTCGAATTATAGGCATCCCAGAAGAAGAAGAAAACAAGAAAGGGTCTGTGAAAATATTTGAAGAGGTTCTAGTGGAAAACTTCCCCAACATGGGAAAGGAAATAATTCACCAAGTCCAAGAAGCACAGAGAGTCCCATACAGAATAAACCCAAGGAGAAATACACCAAGACACATATTAATCAAACTAACAACAATTCAACACAAAGAAAAAATATTAAAAGCAGCAAGAGAAAAGCAACAAACAACATATAAGGGAAAACCCATCAGGATAACAGCTGACCTTTCTACAGAAACTCTGCAGGCCAGAAGGGAATGGCAGGATATACTGAAAGTCCTGAAAGAGAGAAACCTACAGCCAAGAATACTCTACCCAGCAAGAATCTCATTCAGATTTGAGGGAGAAATCAAAAGCTTTCCAGACAAGCAAAAGTTAAGAGAATTCAGCACCACCAAACCAGCCTTACAACAAGTGCTAAAGGAACTTCTCTAAGTAGGAAACACAAGAAAAGGAAAACACCTACAAATACAAACCCAAAACAATTAAGAAAATGGTAACTGGAACACACATGTCAATAATCACTTTAAATGTAAATGGACTAAATGCTCCAACCAAAAGACACAGACTGGCTGACTGGATACAAAAACAAGACCCTTCTATATGCTGCCTACAAGAAACCCACTTCAGACCAAGGGATACATATAGACTGAAAGTGAAGGGATGGAAAAAGATATTCCATGCAAATGGAAGTCAAAAGAAAGCTGGAGTAGCAATACTCATATCAGACAAATTAGACTTGAAAGTAAAGACTATTAAAAGAGACAAGGAAGGGCACTACATAATGATCAAGGGATCCATCCAAGAAGAACATATCACAATGGTAAATATCTATGCCCCCAATATAGGAGCACCTCAATACATAAGGCAAATGCTAACAGCTATAAAAGGGGACATCGACAGTAACACAATTATAGTGGGAGACTTGAACACCCCACTTACATCAATGGACAGATCATCCAAACAGAAAATAAATAAAGACACACAAGCTTTAAATGACACATTAGACCATCTCGACTTAATTGATATTTATAGGACATTCCATCCAAAAACGACAGACTACACTTTCTTCTCAAGTGCACACGGAACATTTTCCAGGATAGATCACATCTTGGGTCACAAATCAAACCTCAGCAAATTCAAGAAAATTGAAATCATATCAAGCATCTTCTCAGACCACAACGCCATGAGACTAGATATCAATTACAGGAAAAAAACTGCAAAAAATACAAACACATGGAGGCTAAACAATTCACTATTAAACAACCAAGGAATCACTACAGACATCAAAGAGGAAATCAAAAAGTATCTAGAAAAAAATGACAACGAAAACACAACAACCCAAAACCTATGGGACGCAGCAAAAGCAGTTCTAAGAGGGAAGTTTATAGCAATACAGTCCTACCTTAAGAAACAAGAAAATGATCGAATAAACAACCTAACCTTACACCTCAAACAACTAGAGAAAGAAGAACAAAGAAACCCCAAAGTGAGCAGAAGGAAAGAAATCGTAAAGATCAGAGCAGAAATAAATGAAAAAGAAAGGAAAGAAACCATAAGAAAAATAAATAAAACTAAAAGCTGGTTCTTTGAGAAGATTAACAAAATTGATAAACCATTAGCCAGACTCATCAAGAAAAAAAGGGAGAAGATGCAAATCAACAGAATTAGAAATGAAAAAGGAGAAGTCACAACGGACACCTCAGAAATACAAAAGATCATGAGAGACTACTACAAGCAACTATATGCCAATCAATTGGATAACCTGGAAGAAATGGATACATTCTTAGAAAAATACAATCTTCCAAGACTGAACCAGGAAGAAACAGAAACCATGAACAGACCAATCACAAGTACAGAAATTGAGGCAGTGATTAAAAATCTCCCAACACACAAAAGCCCAGGACCAGATGGATTCACAGGCGAATTCTATCAAACATTTCGAGAAGAGTTAACACCTATCCTTCTCAAACTCTTCCAAAATATTGCAGAAGGCGGAGCACTCCCAAACTCATTCTATGAGGCTACCATCACCCTGATACCAAAACCAGGCAAAGATGTCACAAAAAAAGAAAACTACAGACCAATATCACTGATGAATATAGATGCAAAAATCCTCAACAAAATACTAGCGAACAGACTGCAACAGCACATTAAAAAAATCATACACCACGATCAAGTGGGGTTTATCCCTGGGATGCAAGGATTCTTCAATATACGCAAATCAATCAATGTGATACATCATATCAACAAATTGAAGGATAAAAACCATATGATCATTTCAATAGATGCAGAAAAAGCTTTTGACAAAGTTCAACATCCACTTATGATAAAAGCTCTCCAGAAAATGGGCAAAGAAGGAAATTACCTCAACATCATAAAAGCCATATATGACAAACCAAAAGCCAACATTGTTCTCAATGGAGAAAAACTGGAAGAATTCCCTCTAAGAACAGGAACAAGACAAGGGTGTCCACTCTCACCACTGTTATTCAACATAGTTTTGGAAGTGTTAGCCACAGCAATCAGAGAAGAAAAAGAAATTAAAGGAATCCAAATTGGAAAAGAAGAAGTAAAATTATCACTCTTTGCAGATGACATGATACTATATATAGAAAACCCTAAAGACTCTACCAGAAAACTGCTAGCACTCATTGATGAGTTTAGTAAAGTAGCAGGATACAAAATTAATGCACAGAAATCTCTTGCATTCCTATACACTAACAACGGAAGAGCAGAAAGAGAAATTAAGGAAACTCTCCCATTCACCATTGCAACCAAAAGAATAAAATACCTAGGAATAAACCTGCCTAAGGAGGCAAAAGATCTGTATGCAGAAAACTTTAAGACATTGATGAAAGAAATCAAAGATGACATAAACAGATGGAGGGATATACCATGTTCCTGGATTGGAAGAATCAACATCGTGAAAATGACTGTACTACCCAAAGCAATTTACAGATTTAATGCAATCCCGATCAGATTACCAATGGCATTTTTCACAGAACTAGAGCAAGAAATCTTACGATTTGTATGGAAACGCAAAAGACCCCGAATAGCCAAAGCAATCTTGAGAAGGAAAAATGGAGTGGGTGGAATCAGGCTTCCTGACTTCAAACTATACTACAAGGCCATAGTGATCAAGACAGTATGGTACTGGCACAAAAATAGAAAGGAAGATCAATGGAACAGAATAGAGAACTCAGAAGTAAGCCCAAACACATATGGGCACCTTATCTTTGACAAAGGAGGCACGAGTATACAATGGAAAAAAGACAGCCTCTTCAATAAGTGGTGCTGGGAAAATTGGACAGCAACATGTAAAAGAATGAAATTAGAACACTTCCTAACACCATACACAAAAATAAACTCCAAATGGATTAAAGACCTACATATAAGGCCAGACACTATCAAACTCCTAGAGGAAAACATAGGCAGAACACTCTTTGACATACATCAAAGCAACATCCTTTTTGACCCACCTCCTAGAATCATGGAAATAAAATCAAGAATAAACGAATGGGACCTCATGAAACTTAAAAGCTTTTGCACAGCAAAAGAAACCATAAACAAGACTAAAAGGCAACCCTCAGAATGGGAAAAAATAATTGCCTATGAAACAACAGACAAAGGATTAATTTCCAAAATATACAAGCAGCTCATGCAGCTTCATACCAAAAAAGCAAATAACCCAATCCACAAATGGGCAGAAGACCTAAATAGACATTTCTCCAAAGAAGACATCCAGATGGCCAACAAACACATGAAAAGATGCTCAACATCACTCATCATCAGAGAAATGCAAGTCAAAGCCACAATGAGGTATCACCTCACACCAATCAGAATGGCCATCATCACAAAGTCTGGAAACAACAAATGTTGGAGAGGGTGTGGAGAAAAGGGAACTCTCCTGCACTGTTGGTGGGACTGTAAGTTGGTACAGCCACTATGGAAAACAATTTGGAGGTTCCTTAAAAAACTACAAATAGAACTACCATATGATCCAGTCATCCCACTCCTGGGCATATACCCAAAGAAAACCATAATCCCAAAAGAAACTTGTACCATAATGTTTATTGCAGCACTCTTTACAATAGCCAGGACATGGAAGCAACCTAAATGCCCATCAACAAATGAATGGATACAGAAGATGTGGCATATATATACAATGGAATATTACTCAGCTATAAAAAGGGATGAGATGGAGCTATATGTAATGAGGTGGATAGAACTACAATCTGTCATACAGAGTGAAGTAAGTCAGAAAGAGAAAGACAAATATTGTATGCTAACTCACATATACGGAATCTAAAAATGGTACTGATGAACTCAGTGACAAGAACAGGGAAGCAGATACAGGGAATGGACTGGAGAACTCGAGGTATGGGAGGGGGCAGGGGGTGAAGGGGAAACTGAGAAGAAGTGGGAGAGTAGTACAGACATATATATACTACCAACTGTAAAATAGTCAGTGGGAAGTTGTTGTATAACAAAGGGAGTCCAACTCGAGGATGGAAGATGCCTTAGAGGACTGGGGCAGGGAGGGTGGGGGGGAATCGAGGGGGGGGCGTCAAGGAAGGGAGGGAATATGGGGATATGTGTATAAAAACAGTTGATTGAACCTGGTGTACCCCCCAAAAAAATAAAATAAAATAATAAAAAAAAAATGGAATATTAAAAATGCCAGATTTCATATACCCAAAGAAAACCATAATCCCAAAAGAAACTTGTACCATAATGTTTATTGCAGCACTATTTACAATAGCCAGGACATGGAAGCAACCTAAATGCCCAGCAACAAATGAATGGATAAAGAAGATGTGGCATATATACACAATGGAATATTACTCAGTTATAAAAAGGGATGAGATGGAGCTATATGTAATGAGGTGGATAGAACTACAATCTGTCATACAGAGTGAAGTAAGTCAGAAAGAGAAAGACAAATATTGTACACTAACTCACATATACAGAATCTAAAAATGGTACTGATGAACTCAGTGACAAGAACAAGGACACAGATACAGAGAATGGACTGGGGAACTCGAGGTTTGGCGGGGGCAGGGGTGAAGGGGAAACTGAGAAGAAGCGAGAGAGTAGCACAGACATATATATACTACCAACTGTAAAATAGATAGTCAGAGGGAAGTTGTTGTATAACAAAGGGAGTCCAAATCGAGGATGGAAGATGCCTTAGAGGACTGGGGCAGGGAGGGTGGGGGGGACTCGAGGGAGGGGGAGTCAAGGAAGGGTGGGAATACGGGGATATGTGTATAAAAACAGATGATTAAACTTGGTGTACCCCCAAAAAAATAATTTAAAAAATGCCAGATTTTCCAAAAGAAGGTATAAGGAAAAGGGAAATAGAAAACAGCAATTAGGTTAAAATAGAAAAGTTCCAAGACTCTGCATTTCCGTGATGAAAATGAAACATTTAAGTGACAAATAGGAAGAGGGCAGTGTCTACTATTTCCTTCCTATTACTTCATTCACCACATCAATCAGATTTACTGAGAGTCAACCCTGGAAAGAAAATCCAGGTTCAAAGGTAAAGTGGCTGATTGCACAATATTGATATTCTATGTAACATGACAGCATATTACAGAAATATAAGTGAAGTAGACACAAAATACTCTAGAAAATCTCCCCCATTTTCCAGGCTTCTTATCTTTATCTTAAAATAAACTCTCCCCCTACCCTGGAGTAACGTTTATCTGGACCAATATTGGAATAAGTGCCGGGAGATGTCAGGAGTGAGTCACGCTGACACGGCAATGAACGTGTGAGGACACATTTCACGTGTTCCTGAAGAAAGGACATTTCTTTCAGAGAATCACGCTGGTCAGGAGGGCAACCCGTTTCCTCACTATTTCTGTGAATCAATTTTGAGCTGGTATTTCCTGGATTGGCTTTCAGATCTCCCAAGGCAGCACCAATATAAAATTGACGTTCTGAGTTCATTGGATTTTATGTAAAAATTTGATGCTTAGTATAAATGTCAAAAGGTACAGGGAATTCCCCGATGGTCCAGTGATTAGGACTCCATGCTTTCACTGCCAGGGCCCGAGCTGGATCTCTTATCATGGATCTAAGATCCTGCAGCCATCAGGCAGAGTCCAAAAAGAAAAGAGCAGAAAAGAATTAATTTTTTTAAAAAAGGCACATACCTCCTCTTATAAAATAGTAATTCATGGGATGGTAATGTACTACATGGTGATAAAACCTAATAATACTCTATTGCATGTGTGAAAGTTGCCTACAGAGTCAGTCTTAAAAGTTCTCACCACAAGAAACGTTTTTGCATCTGTGTATAGAGACGATGTTAACCAGACTAGTCATATTTTGCATTATATATAAATATTGCATTTATATGCTGCCCAGTTGAAACTAGTATCATGTTATCTGCTAATTCTACTTCAGTATAAATGGTCGTGAATAGTCACAGAACAGAGAAGTTGCGGTTATGCTTGAAGCCTCTTCTACGTGTTTACCACTTCACCCCAAGAGCAGAACCGAGGAGTTTTAGGATCCCTGAAGATCAGCAGGAGGGGGCTAAACGAGGGGAAACAGGAAGCCAGAATGTTCGCGGTATGCAGCAACCACAGGCGCAAGTCTAAAACGGCAGCGATATAAAAAGCCAAAATGCAATCCAGCACGTAGAAGATGACAAAGGTGACCACCAGCATCAGGATGGTGTGGGCGGCTCTGGTCTCAGGGGGGCATTTGTGCTGCCCAGCGGGGGTGCGAATACACTGCATTCTCTGGTGGTGTCTGTGCAGGAGAAGCACCGTGGAGCCACTGGACCAGACCATGAGGCCAATAAACACGGCATCAGAGATGGACCACAAGTAGACAAAGCCTGCTTTACGAGCTGAGGTGGAGCAGAACCACCTGCCTTGGGTATCAGTATAGTTGTTTGTGTCCTGGGGACCAGTGACTCCTACAGGGACATAGATGTGCATTAATAAACTGAATATCCAGCAGGTGCAGCAGGAAGGACCAATGACCTTGGGGACTCTTCCTCTGAGCATCATCCACTCCTGTCTCCTGGGGATGAGGGTGATGGACTGATAGGTGCTCAGGACACAGGTGGAGCACAGGGTGGTGCTGTGAGCCACTCTCTGTGTAAAATATACAACTTTACACCCTAGACCAGAGATGGGGTTGCCTGAAGCAAAAGCTGCCATTATGTGGGGAATCCCAGGGGAGAGAAGAATCAAGAGATTGGCCACAACCATGTGGGTGAGGATCGTCTGTGTGGGTCTCTGCTTGTGGCCAAGCCAGATGGGAGAGATGTTGAGGAAGAAAAGGATGACATTGGCCAGAGCCCCAACCACCATCTGTAACAGCAAGATGGTGGTCAGGATCACCTCCCCTTGGTTTCTCGGCATCTTTGTGAAAAGACATGGAGAGGACTTCAGAGTGTCCTGGAGCAGAAAGGAGGCTGTACTGGTGATGACATCAGCAGGCTTCTTACACAACCAATAGTGGAAAATGTTTCTTGCTTTTCCTCTCTCTTGAGAAGGGAGACATTGATGTAGTCAAAGCGGGGGGTCTCAACCTAGAGAACATACGCATGTTATCAGTTATAGTTTCCCTGTTCTTATTTTGTAGTTATTTCTATTTACTTGTATATCCTGATTTCCAAAAGCCTGTAAAGTTCATGAACTGAGAACGATGTCTCATGTGGTCAATATCATAATTGACTAATACTTGCTCTTAAATAATATGTCCTGAATATATACATATTTGATCTGAGACAAAGACAATGTTATACTCTACCTCTCTGAGAGTGTATGGTCATCCTGCCTGTTATAAAAACATATTAACTTAGGAAAATGAAATGGAACAATGCAAAAACATTGCTGAGATTATATGACTGTCCAACTAAATTTAATACAGTTGCTGGTAAATCAGTGTCCACGTTTGAGAATTCACACTTGATCAGAGTTCCTGGATACAATATAACAATAAAACATCAGTCATAGAGTTTTGGCTTTTGGTTTCTCGTGGAAGTCAACTTTCCAACCTAACAATGATGAAAACAAGGAACTCTGAAAATTCCTGGATGTAACAGAGGTGAGAACACACGGAACATCACTGCCTCCCAGACTGGAGAGGTGGACCAGTGAGTAGAAGGAATCCAGGCTTATTGGAGCAGAGAGTCACGAGTGGAAACACCTCAGGAGCAAGACCCAGGGTAGGAAAACATGTAGTACAATGGATGTATGATGGATATACTTATCCTCCGTAGATTGTTGGAGGCTCAGTGTGCAGACGTCTGGTAGGCAGAACCTCCAGGAAAACCAAGTTCTAGGGAGATCCCAGTTTTGTGAGTTTTGTGATATTTCTCTCAGCAAATATCAGAGGAGAGTCGCTTTGTGCTGTTGGTGGGGGCTGGGAGGGGAAAAAACCACTTTGAAATCACCAGAGCGCTGGGCTCTGCTTAACAAGGTCTGCGTTAAGGAGAGATGAGGTAACTGCAGGCACACCTGCTGGGGTTTCCTTCGAACATATCTGACCCGGGAAGGGAACTAGCCAACCCTAGCACACTCTAGCCATCCTGTCCCACCCAAGGGGCAGAAGGAATGGAGAAACTCTTGTGGCGTTCACAGGCCAGAAGCACAGGCTCACTGAGAGACTGAGACCCACTCACAGGATATAGCAGCTTCCTCTCTGCCCACACATCACCACCTCCTCACTAAAGGTTTACTAACAGTAGTTCCTTTCACCTCGTACATCATGTCCAGATATCAAAAGAAAAAACAATGCTGACTAACAGGCAAAAAACAGTTTGAAGACACAGAGGAAGCAGCAGATCCAGACTTGACAAGAACGTGGGAATCATCAGATCAGAAACATGAAACAACTACAAGTAACACACTAAGGATGCTCGTGGATAAACCAGACCACACGCAGGAACAGATGGGCAATGTCTGCAGCGACTTGGACATTCTAAGAAACAACCAGAGAGAAATGTTAGAGACTAAAACCACTGCCGCAGAAATGAAGAATGGCTCTAGTGGGCTTGTTAGTGGATTGCAGGAGACTGGTGAGGAAAGACTCTCTGAGCTTGAGGCTCTATCTGTAGAAACACTGCAAAGTGCAAAGCCAGAACAGAGCCTTAAAAATCACAAAACAGAATAGACAGGCCTGTGGGAGAACTACCAGGGGTGTAATGGGATTAGCCAAAGGCGTAGAAAGGCAGAAAGAAAGAGAAGAAATATTTGAAGCAACAATGACTAAGAACATCTCCAAATTAATGTCAACACCAAACCAGAGATGCAGGGAACTCAGAGAACTCCAAGGAGGAAAAATACCAAAACCCCCGCAGACCTAGACATATCGTATCCAAGCTGCTGTACTCTCAAAATTAAGAAAATATCCTGAAATAAGACACAGCAACGTGGAGTGGGGTGGGGTGGGGTGGGGGTGGGGGGTGGGGGGTCACCTCACACATTGATAAATGTGCCTCTGACTTCTCCCCAGACTCTAAGGAAGAAGAGAATGGAGTGAATTATCTACAGCGTGGAAAGACAATATCCAACAACCTAGAGTCCTGTTTCCTATGAAATCATCTTCTGAAGTAAAAGAGAAATACAGGGACTTCCTAGGTGGTGCAGTGGGTAAGAATCCGCCTGCCAATGCAGGGAACATGGGTTCGAGCCCTGCCCCAGGCAGATACCACATGCGGTGGAGCAACTAAGCCCGTGCACCACAACAAATGAGCCTGTGCTCTAGAGCCTGTGAGCCACAACTATTGAGCCCATGTGCCACAACTACTGAAGCCCGTGCTCTACAACAAGAGAAGCCATGGCAATGAGAAGCCTGCACACCACAATGAAGAGTAGACCCCACGAGCCACAACTAGAAAAAGCCTGTGTGCAGCAACGAAGGCCCAACACAGCCAATAAAATAAACAAATATATAAATAAATAAATTTAAAAAAAAAAACTCAAAAAAAAAAAAGAGAGAAATACAGACTTTCTCGGACAAAATAAAATTGAGGGAACTTGTTGCCAGTAGACAGGCCTTAGAAGAAATGCTAAATGAAGTCCTTTAGAGGAAGGAAAATGATATAGATCAGAAATTCAGATGCACATAAAGAAGGAAGGACACTGAAGAACGATAACTGAAGTAGAATCAAAACATTTACTGTTCTTAATCTTAGACATAAATCTGTTGAAAATAATCATAGTAACACTGTGTGCGTGTGTGATCTCGTCTGTGTGTGTGTGATCTCATGTGTGTGTGTGTGTGATCTCATGTGTGTGTCCCACGTTTTCTTTATGGATTCAACACAGAGAAATCCCTTTCCTGCAGTTCTTTCAATAAACCTGTACTATACAAGCTCTAATGAGAAATTTAAATTATTCAGATCTCTCCTTTGAGTTACATTTACCCGTATAATTCCATGCTTCTCCAGCGTGTTAAATTTTACTATAGCCCCGGTGATCCCACAGAACTTTCTTTGTTGGCAAAATAAAATACTTTTAGCAAGAAATCAGGGTGCTGTCAAATTCATGGGCTAGAGTACAACCACTGTCACTAAGACTGCTCACAATACAGGGGAAGCAGCAAGAATTAATGTGATGCTGAACCAGCAGAGGAGAGTGTCACTCACCTCATCCCAGGTGAGCACAGACATCAGGGCTGCTCTGTGGAGACCTCCTAAGAGGATGAGGGAGTCCTGCTAAGAGAGCTCATCCTGTGCCCAGGACCATGGACAAAGGAGTCGCGAACAGGGCCCTGGACAGAGGGACACAGGGAGAGCTGGGGGTGGCGGTGGGAGCCCTTTGCTTCCCATGTAGAATCTCTACACCTTTCCTCAGAAACGGCCTCTGATGGGGACTTGGTCTTAGCTGTGACCTCCACCTGGAGTCCTTTTCTGTGGTCCTCACACGGTGCCACTCTGGTGAGGGACCTCTGATTAATTCGTGGCTGGCGTCTTCTGGCTGTGTCCTGACATAATGGACAAGGCTGAGCCATTCTGGGGACTCTTTTATAAAGACACTATCCCACTCATGAGGGCCCACCTTCCTGAATAAAGGACTTCTGAGAATCCACCTCCTTGTGCCATCCGTTTTGGTGGCAAACATTCCAACATATGAATGTTGGGGAGACACTAACAGTTGAGCCCTAGCTTGGCCCAAGGCACCTGCCACTGTATCTTCCAATATGCAATGCAATGTTGATTGACCACAGACAGCACTATTCTAATCCTGTTCCCAATGAGAAACAGCATACACTGCTTATTTTCCAACTGTCATAACATTTGGCAGACTTGAAAATCCATGGATTTCATTCCATTACAAATTCTTTTTTCTTCCTTCTGCTGCTTCAGGTTTAACAAGGACAGAGGGGCATTTCCCATTTCAATCACACAGATAAAAGTATGAGCAACACTTACACACACAACGTAAAGACACTCACAATGGTGACTTACGAGGGTGAATCACAAATTATCCCACCTCTGGCTGGAGAATTTACAGAGATTTTAATACAACTGGAGTGTGGATAGTTTTTTACTCACCCCTGTATATCTCAGCAAAATGACACACCAGACCCTAATCTGTAGGTCCTAGAAAATCAGGAGACCCTTTTTAACATTGTCCAGAAGCTCAGTGGCTCTGGCCATACGAGGCTTGGCACAGGTTCCACAGTGACCCCGTCCCTCTTTCCCTCACTGTCAGGGACTCCAGGGCACAGGGATTTGCAGTAAACCCATGACTCTGGTCCCCCTCAGATACATCCCCCAGCACAGTCCCACCTTCTACCTGTCTGGCCAGGGCAGCAACGGGGTAGCTCAGGACAAGGCAGGGTGAGCACCTGTCCCTCCCAAGGCTACTAACCACGCAGCCCTGAGCTCCTCTCCTGGGGGAGAGCCCTTCTCTCCTGTTTTCTGCCCTGAGATGGAACACAGAGAAGCACTCACCTGCCTGGACGTGGCTCCAGAGCTCTGTGCAGGGACGTGTCCATCAGGATGGGCCACCGTTATAGGGACAGGGTCCCTGGACCTGATCTCCCCACAGAGGTGCCATCATCACATCACCTGCAGCACAGCTGACACTGTCTGCATGGAGAGTCTGGGGCATCTCCTGTGAGGAGCACGTCTTACCCCCAGGGCTCGTCCTCCTCATCCACGTCTGGGGACTCGTGACAAGTCCTGGCAATTATGGAGAAGATCTATGTGAGCAGCTGAGCAGAGGGCAGGGGAAGTTTTCTACGTTCCCTGTGGGAGAATCCAAGTTTAGAGGGAAAGTCATAACTGGGGGGAAGGGACACTCAAAGTGCACCAGGGTCTCCCTTCACTATGGTTCCCGTTGGGCATGTTCCTTCATGGCCTCATCTTTCCAAACTGTCCCAAAGTTTGTCCACCCTGATCATCAGCATATGATCTGGAAGCTGGTCTTTCCCCGAGTTTTAGTTCTACAACCCTTGCTATTTATGGCCTCATCTCTTTAATCTGGAAAATACCCCATTTGAAGCCAGTGTTTCCTTCCTCAGAATCCTCAAGTCTCCCTCGTGTGCACGTGACTCTGCAAGGAGGTTGTCATTTGTTCTAAGTCACCCCTGGAGCCCCTCCTGGAGCCTCTCGCTGGACCTCCAGCCTGTCCCTGTGTTCTAGGCCACTCGGCCTTGTAAGATGCATTCCTGGACATACAGACAGGAGTTAGGAAAAAGAATTTTTTAGGAACATATTAGGGAGGCATTAGAATTCTTCAAATTGATCACTGGAATGATCTATTGATATTGGAAATTTAAATTGATCATTGGATCTTTGAAACCTGGTCCATTCGCTGGGAAATAGGACTGATGTCATTCTTCTGAGGGACCTCGGAGCAGAAGGGGCTCCGTAGACCCTGCCCATTGGCTCCTTCTGCAGTGAGTTGGTGCATGAGGGCAGCAGAAATGTCCACATCTCATAAACACGGGTTTTTCCTGATAAGCCAGGCAGATAGAACATCTACCGCTTCATTAAAGTTGTACAATCACAGCCCCTGACTGGGAAGATGTGCGTGATAATGGTTTTACTATGATGAATGATTACTCACCATGCAGATGCTACCCGACGTGTTCAAACACACAGAGATACTTTGGACCTACTATGAGCCATGCCGAGCACTACGTAGTGAAGATACAAGGAGAATCACTAACACCCGGATTGTGGTACTTGAAACACATGATTCGTCACCAGACTCCTAGCTGAACTGGCAAAAGGGCCCAGAGCTGGGCTGTCCAGTGTGGAAGCTCCAGTCCCATGTGACTATCGAGCTCCTGAAACGGGCTCATCGGAACAGAGAGGAGCTGTGAAGGTCACACACACAGTGGATTTGCCTTATAGGTGGAGGTGCTTCTCTGTTGGGTGCATATCTATTTACAATTGTTCGATCTGCTTCTTGGCTTGATCCTTTGATCATTATGTAGTGTCCTTCTTTGTCTCTTGGAACAATCTTTTTCTAAAGTCTATTTTGTCTGAATACATTTTGCTGCTTTGTCTTTCTTTGATTTTCATGTGTGTGGAATACTTTTTTCCATCCCTTCACTTTCAGTCTGTGTGTGTCTCTAGCTCTGTCGTGAGTATTTTGTAGGCAGCATGTATATGGGTCTGTTTTTGTATCCATTCAGCCGGTCTCTGTCCCTTGGTTGGAACATTTAGATTCTTACATATTCTTTGTAATGGACATGGAAGTTCTAATCAGAATGTAATAATTTGGGGACCCGTACATAATGGCTACAGCAATCAATACAAAGAGTTATACACTAAGACTAACCATTTTAAAAATGGAATATTAAAAATGCCTGATTTTCCCAAAAGAAGGTATTATAAAAAGGGATCACAAAAAACAGCAATGAGGATAAAAGAGAAAACGAAGCCCCACGATTCTGTATTTCAGTGATGAAAACTAAACATTTAAGTGACAAATAGGAAGAGGGCAGCCTCTACTATTTCCATCCTATTACTTCACCCAACAAATCAATCAATTTATTGGGAGTCGACCATGGAAAGAAAATCCAAGTTCAAAGGGAAAGCTACCCATTGTACAATATTGATATTCTGTGTGACGTGACAGCGTATACAGAAATAGAAGTGAAATTAAGACACAAAATAATGTAGAAAATTACCACCATTTTTCAGGTTTCTTATCTTCATCTCCAAATAGATACTCGCCCCACCCTGGAGTAACGTTTATCTGGACCAATATTGGAATGAGTGCCGAAGGGTGTCAGATGTGAGCCAAGCTGACACGGCAATGAACGTGTGTGGACACATCTCACATGTTCCTGGAGAAGGGACACTTCTTTCAGAGAACCATGCTGGCCAGGAGGGCAACCCATTTCCTCACTATTTCCGTGAATCAGTTTTGAGCTGATATTTCCTGGATTGACTTTCAGATCTCCCAAGGCAGCACCAATATCAAATTGACCTTCTGAGTTCATTGGATTTTATGTAAACATTTGGTACTGAGTATAAATGTCAAAAGGTATAGGGAATTCCCTGGTGGTCCAGTGGTTAAGACTCTGTGCTTTCACTGCCAGACCCTGGATTTCTGGTCTGGGATCTAAGATCGTGCAAGCCATGCAGTACAGCCAAAAAAGCAAAGAAGAGAAAAGATTTAGTTAAAAAAAAAAGAGAGAGAAGGCACATACCTCCTGTTATAAAATAATAAGTCATCAGGTGGTAATGTACCACATGGTGATAATATTTAATAACACTCTATTGCATATTTGAAAGTGGCTAAGAGAGTCAATCTTCTTTTTTCTTTTTTTAAGCCCTTTATTACAGTGTAGTTGCTTTACACTGTTGTGCCTGTTTTTGCTATACAACAAAGTGAATCAGCTGCATCTACACATATATCTGCATATCACCTCCCTCCTGCGACTGCTTCCTGCCTTCCCTATCTCAGCCCTCTAAGTCACCACCCATCATCGAGTAGATCTCCCTGTGTTATGCAGGAAGTTCCCACTAGCTATCTATTTTACATTTGGTAGTGTATATATGTCAACGCTACTCTCTCACTTCGTTCCAGCTTCCCCTTCCCAACACCCCCCCATCCCATGTACTCAAGTCCATTCTCTACATTGCGTCTTTATTCTTGCCTTGTCACTGGGTTCATCCGGACCATTTTTTTATATTCCATATACATGAGTTAGCACACAGTATATGTTTTTCTCTTTCTGGCTTACTTCACTCTGTATGACAGACTGTGGGTCCATCCACCTCACTACAAATAACTCAATTTCATTCCTTTTTATGGCTGAGTAATATTCCATTGTATATATGTGCCACATCTTCTTCATTCATCTGTTGATGGGCATTTAGGTTGCTTCCATGTCCTGGCTATTGTAAATAGTGCTGCAAGTGAACATTTTGGTACATGTTTCTTTTTGGATTATGGTTTTCTCAGGGTATATGCCCAGGAGTAGGATTGCTGGGTCATATACTAGTTCTATTTTTAGTTTTTTAAGGAATGTACATACTGTTCTCCACAGTGGCTGTACCAACTTACATTCCCACCAACAGTGCAGGAGGGTTCCCTTTCCTCTACACCCTCTCCAGCATTTATTGTTTCTAGATTTTTTGATGATGGCCATTCTGACTGGAGTGAGGTGATACCTCATTGTGGCTTTGACTTGCATTTCTCTAATGATTACTCATGTTGAGCATCTTTTCACGGGTTTGTTAGCCATCTGCATGTCTTCTTTGGGGAAATATCTATTTAGGTCTTCCACCCATTTGTGGATTGGGTTATTTGCTTTTTTGGTATTAACCTATTAACCTACATGAGCTGCTTGTATATTTTGGAGATTAATCCTCTGTCAGTTGCTTCCCTGGCAAATATTTTCTCCCATTCTAAAGGTTGTCTTCTTGTCTTGTTTATGGTTTCTTTTGCTGTGCAATAGCTTTTAGGTTTCATTAGGTCCCATTTGTTTATTCTTTTTTTTCTTTTAATTTTATTTAGATGTAATTAACATACAATATTTTAAATTTAAGGTGTACAACATAATGATTTGATTTATATATATTGGGAGATGATTATCACAATATCCACACTCAATAAAATGTGATACCCTAACATTTCTACTGTTTAACTATTTATTTCTTTTTTTATTTAATTTTATAAATTTTTTTTGAGGTACACCAAGTTCAATCTTCTGTATTTATACACATATCCCCGTATTCACTCCCTCCCTTGACTCCCCCCCACCCTCCCCATCCCAGTCCTCTAATGCATCATCCAACCTCGAGTTGAACTCCCTTTGTTATACAGCAACTTCCCACTAGCTATCTGTTTTACAGTTGGTAGTATATATATGTCTATGCTACTCTCTCACTTCTTCTCAGTTTCCCCTTCACCCCCCACCCCTCCAAACCTCGAGTTCTCCAGTCCATTCTCTGCATCTGCGTCCTTGTTCTTGTCTTGTCATTGAGTTCATCAGTACCATTTTTAGATTCCGTATATATGAGTTAGCATACAATATTTGTCTTTCTCTTTCTGACTTACTTCACTCTGTATGACAGACTCTAGGTCTATCCACCTCATTACATATAGCTCCATCTCATTCCTTTCTATATCTGAGTAATATTCCATTGTAAATATATATGCCACATCTTTATCCATTCATTTGCCGATGGGCACCTAGGTTGCTTCCATTTCCTGGCTATTGTAAATAGTGCTGCAATAAACATTACAGTACATGTTTCTTTCGGGATTATGGTTTTCTCTGGGTATATGCCCAGGAGTGGGATTACTGGATCATATGGTAGTTCTATTTGTAGTTTTTTAAGGAACCTCCAAACTGTTTTCCATAGTGGCTGTACCAATTTACATTCCCACCAACAGTGCAGGAGAGTTCCCTTTTCTCCACACCCTCTCCAACATTTGTGGTTTCCAGATTTTGTGATGATGGCCATTCTGACCAGTGTGAGGTGATACCTCATTGTGGCTTTGACTTGCATTTCTCTGATGATTAGTGATGTTGAACATCTTTTCATGTGTTTGTCGGCCATCTGTATGTCTTCTTTGGAGAAATGTCTATCTAGATCTTCTGCCCATTTGTGGATTGGGTTATTTGCTTTTTTGGTATTAAGCTGCAGGAGCTGCTTGTATATCTTGGAGGTTAATCCTCTGTCCATTGTTTCTTTGGCAACTATTTTTTCCCATTCTGAGGTTTGCCTTCTTGTCTTATTTATGGTTTCTTTTGCTGTGCAATAGCTTTTAAATTTCATTAGGTCCCATTTGTTTATTCTTGATACTATTTCCATTATTCTAGGAGCTGGGTCCAAAAGAATCTTGCTTTGATGTATGTCATAGAGTGTTCTGCCTATGTTTTCCTCTGAGTTTTATAGTGTCTGGCCTTATAATTAGGTCTTCAGTCCATTTTGAGTTTTGTGTACGGTGTTCGGGAGTGTTCTGATTTCATTCTTTTACATGTAGCAAGTGTTCCAATTTTCCCAGCACCACTTGTTGAAGAGGCTGTCTTTCCTCCATTGTATATTCTTGCCTCCTTTGTCAAAGATAAAGTGCCCATATGTGCGTGGGTTTATCTCTGGGCTCTCTGTCCTGTTCCATTGGTCTATATTTCTGTTTTTGTGCCAGTACCATACTGTCTTGATCACTGTAGCCTTGTAGTATAGTTTGAAGTCAGGAAACCTGATTCCATCAGCTCTGTATTTCCTTCTCAAGATTGCTTTGGCTATTCAGGGTCTTTTGCATTTCCATATGAATCATAAAACTTTTTGCTTTAGTTCTGTGAAAAATGACATTGGTAATTTGATTGGGATTGCACTGAATCTGTAAACTGCTTTGGGTAGTATACTCATTTTCACAATGTGGATTCTTTCAATCCAAGAACGTGGTATGTCTCTCCATTTGTTTGTATCATCTTTGATTTCTTTCATCAGTGTCTTATAGTTTTCTGCATACAGGTCTTTTGCCCCTAGGCAGGTTTATACCTAGGTATTTTATTCTTTTTGTTGCAATGGTAAATGAGAGTGTTTCCACAATTTCTCTTTCTGCTTTTTCGTTGTTAGTGTATAGAAGTGCAAGAGATTTCTGCGCATAAATTTTGTATCCTGCTACTTTACAGAATTCATTGATTAGTGTTAGCAGTTTGCTGGTAGCATCTTTAGGGTTTTCTATGTATAATATCATGCCATCTGCAAAGAGTGACCGTTTTACTTCTTCTTTTCCAATTTGGATTCTTTTTATTTCATTTTCTTCTCTGATTGCTGTGGCTAAACCTTCCAAAACTATGTTGAATAATAGTGGTGAGAGTGGGCACCCTTGTCTTATTCCTGTTCTTAGCAGGAATGCTTTCAGTTATTCACCATATAGGGTGATGTTAGCTGTTGGTTTGTCATATATGGTGTTTATTATGTTGAGGTAATTTCCTTCTATGCCTATTTTCTGGAGAGCTTTTTTTTATCATGAATGGATGTTGAATTTTGTCAAAAGCTTTTTCTGCATCTGTTGAGATGATCATATGGTTTTTATCTTTCAATTTCTTAATATGATGTATCCCATTGATTGATTTTTGTATTTTGAAGAATCCTTGCATTCCAGGAATAAACCCCACTTGATCATGGTGTATGATCTTTTTAAGGTGCTGTTGGATTCTGTTTGCTAGTATTTTGTTGAGAATTTTTTCTATCTATATTCATCAGTGATATTGGCCTGTAATTTTATTTTTTGTGTGACAACTTTAAGATAGTCAATCTTAGTTCTCATCACAAGAAACATTTTTGCACCTGTATATAAAGATGATGTTAACTAGACTTGTGCTATTTCACATTACATATAAACACTGCATTATTATATTGGCCAATTGAAACTACTATCATGACATATGCTAATTATACTTCAGTATAAGTGGTACCAAATAAATAGTTACAGAAGAGAGAACATGTGATTATTACTAAAGCTTCTTCTTCTAAGTGAATTTACCACTTCACCCCAAGAGCAGAACCGAGGAGTTTTAGGATCCCTGAGGATCAGCAGGAGGGGGCTAAATGAGGGGAAACAGGAAGCCAGAATGTTCGCGATATGCAGCAACCATAAGCGCAAGTCTAAAATGGCAGCGATATAAAAAGCCAAAATGCAATCCAGCACGTAGAAGATGACAAAGGTGACCACCAGCATCAGGATGGTGTGGGCAGCTCTGGTCTCAGGGGGGCATTTGTGCTGCCAAGTGGGGGTGTGGATACACTGCATTCTCTGGTGGTGTCTGTGCAGGAGAAGTACCATGGAGCCACTGGACCAGACCATGAGGCCAATAAACACGGCATCAGAGGTGGACCATAGGTAGACAAAGCCTGCTTTACGAGCTGAGGTGGAGCAGAACCACCTGCCTTGGGTATCAGTATAGTTGTTTGTGTCCTGGGGACCAGTGATTCCTACAGGGACAGAGATGTACATTAAGAAACCTAACATCCAGCAGGTGCAGCAGGAAGGACCAATGACCTTGGGGACTCTTCCTCTGAGCATCATCCCCTCCAGTCTCCTGGGGATGAGGGTGAAGGACTGATAGGTGCTCAGGACACAGGTGGAGCACAGGGTGGTGCTACAAGACACTTTCTGCATATAATATACAAATTTACACCCGAGACCAGAGAGGGGGTTGCTCGAAACAAAAGCTGCCATTATGTGGGGAATCCCAGGGGAGAGAAGAATCACGAGATTGGCCACAACCATGTGGGTGAGGATCGTCTGTGTAGGTCTCTGCCTGTGGCCAAGCCAGATGGGAGAGATATTGAGGAAGAAAAGGATGACATTGGCCAGAGCCCCAACCACCATCTGTAACAGCAAGATGGTGGTCAGGACCACCTCCCCTTGGTTTCTCGGCATCTTTGTGAAAAGACATGGAGAGGACTTCAGAGTGTCCTGGAGCAGAAAGGAGGCTGTACTGGTGATGACATCAGCAGTCTTCTTACACAACCAATGGTGGAAAATAATTCTTGTTCTTTTTTGTGATTTGAGAAGGGAGATATTGCCATACTCCAAAGGAGGAGTTCAACCTAGAGAACATATGCATGATATCCGTTTTAATCTCCCTGTCATTATTTTGTCTTCCTTTCTAGTTCTTGTATGTCCTGATTTTCTACCAGTGTGTAAGGTCCATGAACTTGAGAACTGTGTATCTCTTGGTCAGTAACATGGTTGACCAACAGTTGGTGTTAAATAAAATGTCTTGAATATATGTATGTGTAACACGAGATAAAGACAACCAGGGGACTTCCCTGGTAGTCCATTGGCTAAAACTCCACACTCCCAATGCAGGGGGCCAGGGTTCGATCCCTGGTCAGGGAACTAGTTCCCACATGCATGCGCAACTAAGAGTTCCCACACCAGTGCTAAAGGTCCTGCATGCTGCAACTAAGACCTGGCACAGCTACAATAAATAAATAAATATTTTTTAAAATTGAGCAACAGACTCTATCCCTCTTAGAAAGTATGGTCTTCATGCCTATTATAATAACATATTAAGTAAGGAAAATGAAATGGAAAGTGCAAAAATATTGCTGAGAACATACGATTGTCAAACTAGATTTAACACATTTGTTGTTGAATCCGTTTTCCACATTGGAGAATTCACACTTCATCAGAGTTACTGGATACAAAACAACAGGAAAACATCCATCATGGAGTTTTGGCTTTGGGCTCCTCATGGAAGTCAATCTTCTGTCCTAACAATAATTAAAACATTGAACACTCTGAAAATTCTTGGATTCATAACATGTGAGAACACACGGAACATCACTGCCTCCAAGATTGGAGAGATGGACCAGTGAACAGAGGGAATCAAGGCTTATTGGAGCAGAGACCCATGAGTGGAAACATCTTGGGAAGAAGACCCAGCGTAGGGAAACCTGCAGTACCATGGATTTATACTGGATTTCTTTATCCTCCATAAATGTTTGGAGGCTCAGTGTCTTGCAGTGAGAACCTCCAGGAAGACCAAATTCTAGGGAGATCCCCACAGTTCTGTGAGTTTTGGGATATTTCTCTTGGCAAATATGAGGAGAAAATCCCTTTGTGCTTTTGGTGGCCTTTGGGAGGGCAATACTTCTCTGAAATACACCAGAACACTGGGTTTTTCTTTACAAAGTCGGCCTTCAGAAGAGACTAGTTAACTGGAGCCTAACCTTCTGGGGTTTTTCTCAGAGCCTGACTGACCTGGGAAGGGAAACACCCAACTCCAGCCCACTCTAGACTTCCTGTCCCACCTACTGGGGAGAAAAAGAAAGACAAACCCTTGTGAGGTTCACAGGCCAGAGGCACAGGCTCACTGAGAGACTGAGACCCAATCACAGAATATAGCAGCTTCCTCTCTCCCACACCTCACCACCTCCTCACTAAAGGTTTATTAATAGTTGTTTCTTCTACCTGGTACATCATGCCCAGATTTGAAGAGAAAAACAAGGCTTACTAACAGGCAAAAAACAGTTTGAAGACACAGAGGAAGCAGCAGATCCAGACATGACAGGAACGTGGCAGTCATCAGATCAGGAACATGAAACAACTACAATTAACACACTAAGGACGCTCGTGGATAAACTAGACCACACGCAGGAACAGGTGGGCAATGTCAGCAGGGACTTGGACATTCTAAGAAACAACCAGAGAGAAATGTTAGAGACTAAAACCACTGCCGCAGAAATGAAGAATGGCTTTAGTGGGCTTGTTAGTGGATTGCAGGAGACTGGTGAGGAAAGACTCTCTGAGCTTGAGGATCTATCCGTAGAAACACTGCAAAGTGCAAAGCCAGAACAGAGCCTTAAAAATCACAAAACAGAATAGACAGGCCTGTGGGAGAACTACCAGGGCTGTAACGTGTGTGTAATGGGATTAGCAGGAGGCGTGGAAAGACAGAAAGAAAGAGAAGAAATATTTGAAGCAACAATGACTAAGAACATCTCCAGATTAATGTCAACACCAAACCAGAGATGCAGGGAACTCAGCGAACCCCAAGGAGGAAAAATACCAAACCCCCGCAGACCTACACATATCGTATCCAAGCTGCTGTACTCTCAGATATAAAGAAAATATCCTGAAATAAGCCTCAGAGTGGTGGAGAGGAGGGGAAAGCAAAAGACATATAGAGAAGCCAAGATGAATATGACCCTGACTTCTCTCCAAACTCTAAGTAAGAAGAGGGTGGAATGAATTATCTAAAGCGTTGATAGAAAATATCCACCAACCTAGAATTCTGTTCCCTGTGAAACTGTCCTGCTGAAGGAAAAGTGAAATAAAGACATTCTCAGATGAAATAAAATGGAGGGAACTTGCTGCCAGCAGACAGGCCTTAGAAGAAATGCTAACTGCAGTCCTTTAGAGGAAGGAAAATGATATAGATCAGAAATTCAGATGCACATAAAGAAGGAAGGACACTGAAGAAGCATAACTGAAGTAGAATCCAAACATTTACTGTTCTTAATTTTAGACATAAATCTGTTGAAAATAATGATAGTGACACTGTGCGTGTGTGTGTTTGTGTGTATATGTGATCTCATGTGTGTGTTCCACATTTTCTTTATGGATTCAACACAGAGCAATCCCTTCCCTGCAGTTCTTTCAATAAACCTGTACTATACAGGCTCCAATGAGAAATTTAAATTATTCAGCTCTCTCCTCTGAGTTACATTTACCCGTATAATTCCATGGTTCTTCAGCATATTAAATTTTACTGTAGCCCCAGTGATCCCTCAGAACCTTTTTACTTGTAAAGGAAAATATCTTTAGCAAATAAACAGGTTACTGTCAGGTTCATGGGCTAGGTTTTAATCGCTGTGATTAAGAGTGCATACACGGGGGGATTCCCTGGTTTTCCAGTGGTTAAGATTCCAAGCTCTCACTGCCTCGGGCCTGGGTTCAGTCCCTGATTGGGGAACTTAGATTCCACAAGCCATGCCATGCAGCTACATAAGTAAATAAATAAATAAATCAAATTAAATTAAAGAGAAAAAAAGAGTACAGACACCGGACTTCTGAACTTCCACTACCCAGGGGTGCGGGTTCGATCCCTGGTTAGGGAACTAACATCCCATATACCATGCAGCGTGGCCAAAAGCCAAACAAACAAACAAACAAAATACAAAACAAACAAAACAAAAGAGTGTATACAATACAGTGGGAGCTGCAGAAATTAATGTGATGCTGAACCAGCAGAGGAGACTGTAGCTCACCTCATCCCAGGTGAGCACAGAACTCAGGACTGCTCTGTGGAGACCTCCTAAGAGAATGAGGAAGTCCTGCTAGGAGAGCTCACAGTGTGCCCAGGACAGTGGAGCAGGGAGTCAGGAACACGGCCCTGGATGGAGGGACACAGGGAGAGCTGGGGAGGGTGGGAGCACTTTGCTTCCCGTGTAGAATCTAAACCTTTTTCAGAAATTGCCTCTGATGGCGTCGTGGTTCTAACCCTGACAACCACCTGGAGTCCTTATCAATATTGGCCTGTCTTAGTGCGTTTGAGCTGCTTTATCCAAATGTCAAACTGTAGCAACTGGGCAGCTTATAAATGAGAGGAATTCATAGCTCACAGTTCTGGAGGCTGGACGTCCAAGATCGAGGCTGCGGCATGGTCCCTGTCTGGTGAGGCCCTCTTCCTGACTCATGGCTGGCACTTTCTCCCTGAGTCCTCACACGATGGAAAGGGCTACGGAGCTCTCTGGAGCTTTTTAAAAGAAGGGCATGAATCCTACGTGTGAGGGCACCCCATGACCTAAGCACCTCCAGAGGCCCTCCCCCATCACGATCATGTTTGGGGCTTAGGTCTCAACATATGAATTCTGGGGAACACGAACATCAGACCACAGCATCACCCAAGGTGCATTCCAGTGCATCTCTGAGTATAAAATTCAAAGTGGAATTACCACAACCAATGTTATTCTAACTCCTATTTACCTCTAAAAAAGTGTGTACCCTGATTGTGTTCCATCAGTCACATCTTTTGTATTCTTGAAAATTAGCTGGATTTCATCTCACAGCAAATTCTTCTTCCTTCCCCTGCTGCCTCGGATTAAGGAAGGACACAAGGTTTTCCCATTTAATTGAGAAAAATACATGCATCACTTACACACGTGACACAAAACCCACACACAATGGTGAGGGAGTATCTTTGCAGAAATTAGTGAAGCAAGTGCATCCAGCTGAAGAGGGGTTGAAACAGAAAAACCGTGTGTGTTGTTTCAGGGCCACGTATTTCTCTGTGCAGCACTGCGTGTGCGCGCGCGCGCGCGTGTGTGTGTGTGTGTGTGTGTGTGTGTGTGTGTGTGTGTGTGTGTGACACTAGGTCTTATTTTCTGTTGCAAGAACTTTAAGTTCTAACCCAAACCCTGCACATAAGTTTCTCATCCTATATTCATACCCAACCCTAATCTGTCAGGTCTGAAAAATCCCGAAGACCCTTTTCTACATGATTGAGAAGCTAAGTGGCTCTGGCCATACAAGGCTTGGCACAGGTTCCACAGTGACCCCGTCCCGCTTTCCCTCACTGTCAGGAACTCCAGGGCACAGGGATGTGCAGTGAACTCATGACTTCGTCCCCCTCAGATACACCCCCCGGCACAGTCCCACCATCTACCTGCCCAGCCAGGGCATGAACAGGGCAGCTCAGGACAAGGCAGGGTGAGCGCCTGTCCCGCCCAAGGCTGCTGACCATGCAGCCCTGAGCTCCTCTCCTGGGGGAGAGCCCTTCTCTCCTGTTTTCTGCCCTGAGATGGAACACAAGGAAGCACTCACCTGCCTGGACATGGCTCCAGAGCTCTGTGCAGGGACGTGGCCATCAGGATGGGCCACCGTTATAGGGACGGGGTCCCTGGACCCAATCTCCCCACAGAGGTGCCATCATCACGTCACCTGCAGCACAGCTGACACTGTCTGCATGGAGAGCCTGGGGCGTCTCCCGTGAGGAACACGTCTTACCCCCAGGGCTCGTCCCCCTCATCCACGTCTGGGGACTCGTGACAACTCCTGGCAATTACGGGGAGGACCTACATGAGCAGCTGAGCAGAGGGCAGGGGAAGTTTTCCATGTTCCCTGTGGGAGAATCCAAGTTTAGAGGGAAAGTCATAATTGGGGGGAAGGGACACTCAAAGTGCACCTGGGGCTCCCTTCACTATGGTTCCCATTGGGCATATTCCTCCATGGCCTCACGTTTCCAAACTGTTCCAAAGTTTGTCCACACTTATCGTCAGCATATGATCTGGAAGCTGGTCTTTCCCCAAGATTAAGTTCCACGACCCTTGCTATTTATGGCCTCAGGTCTTTAATCTGGAAAATACCCCCTTTGAAACCAGTGTTTTTCTCCTCAGAATCCTCAGGTCCCTCTTGTCCACGTGACTCTGCAAGGAGGTTGTAATTTGTTCTGTCACCCATGGAGCCCCATCCTTGAGTCTCTCATTGGACCACCAGCCTGTCCCTGTGTCCTAGGAAATTAGGGGTGGAAATAAGCATTAGTGGACATACAGGGAGGGATTAGGAAGAAGCAATGGTTAAGGAACACAGAGATCTACTAGAAGTCTTTAAATTTGACATTGAAGTAATCAACTGATATTTAGACATTTCAACTGAAAATTGAATATTTGAAACCAGCTCCATCATCTGGCAGATGGGCCTGGTGCAAGTCTTCTCTTAGGCGATAGGAAAAAAAGGGCACATAAATCTTCCTAGTGGGCTCCTTCTGCAGGGAACTGATGCACTGGGGCCAGCAGACATGTCCACATTTCAGGTACATGGATTTTAAAAGATAAGTCAGTCAGATAGGACAGCTACTGCCTCTTTAAATTGTTTCTGTGGTCTCTACTTGAGGAAAATGTGTATTATAACGATTTAATGTGTTGAATGACTATTCATCCTCAGAATCTGTCCCCACCCATTTAAGCACATGGAGGTGCTATGAAGCTACTGTGTGCCACCCCTAGTACTAGTTAATGAAGATACAAACAGAAATACGCATCATCCTGGTTCTGATATTTCAAATGCTGATTACTTAAAAGACATGATTCATCATTAGACTTTTCACTGAACTTGTGAAAGGGTCCAGATCTGGGCTGTCTAGTATGGTAGCCACATGACACTAGATTTCAAACGTGTGTTAAGATAGACAGATTGTGAACTATCTTGTCAAGACCTTTTCAGAATTGATTACAGCTCTAAATGGCAATATTTGTGATACCAAAATAATTGACAGTTTCTGTTCACTTTCTTTAATGTGGCTACACGTAAATTTTGAACCAGGAAAATATATAGGTCCAGAAGAAACACTCATTAATTACAAAACTGATATAATATACTCATTCTCTATACATGTTCTCTAATGGCAAGAGAATTAAATTAGAAATCAGAGGCAAAAATTCTGGGAAATCCCTCCATGTGTGACAATGACACACCACACTTATAAATAGAGAGCAAAGATGAAATTATAAGAGAATTAGAAAATACCATGAACTGAATGAAAACAAAAGCACAAAGTATCAAAATGTAGATGCCCCTAAATATTAGAGGCAGATGTACAGCATCGAAAACTTTATTAGCAAGGATGAAAGTACCATGATCAGTTATAGAATCTTCCACTTTAAGCTAGTACACCAGGAGCAATTGACCTGCAGAAGATACAGTAGGAAAGAGGTAATAAAAACCACGGTGGCTATCAATAAAACAGAAAATTGAGAAATATGAGATAAAGTCAAGAAACTTAATGTTGGATTCCACAAGATCAACAAAATGGATAACTCTTTACTTACAGCAAGAAAGAGGTTGGGGTAGCGAGAGGACACACATTACCTGTAGTATAAGGAATGAAGAAGCAACATCACTACAGATGCTGTAGACGTTAACAGGACAGTAAGAGAAAATAAGAGAGTAGCACCCAGAAAGCTTGCAAAATAACAAACAAGGCATAGGTCATCTCTCCATATCAAAAAGTATTTCAACCCAAAATGTCAATATTACTAGTTGTAGAGATGCAACGTTATGAATATGTCATTATTCTCTTGCAATTTTTAAGATTTTCTCTTTACCTTTGTCCCTTATTAGTTTGAGTATGATAATGTCCAGATATAGTTTTCTTAGCTTTTGTACTTAGGGTTTCTTGAGCTTCTTGGAGTAGTAAATAGATACTTTTGGGCCCAAAGTGGGACCTTTTCAGCACGTACTTCTCCAGTTAATTTCTGTCCTTTTCTCTGTCACTACAACTTCCTTGACTCCACTTACACGTATGTTTTAAGCCTGATGTTTCTGCACACACCACTCTTAATTCTACTCAGTTTTTCATTTTTAAAGAATTGCAGCAAGATACACAGAACATGAAATTTACCACCTTAACCATTTTAAAGGGGACAATTCAGTGGTATTAAGTACATTCATGTTGTGCTGCAATTATCATTATACACCACTTCCAGAAATCTTTTTGTTTGCAAAACTGAAACTCTGTACCCATTAAACAATAACTATTTTAACATGAATTCCCAGGACCTGGCAACCACCATTCTTTCTGTCTTTATAAATTCAACTCCTTAATGGTCTTTGTATGTGGGGTCATAGCATATTTTTCTTTTTGAGATGGGTGCCCCTTTATGTAACACAATATCTTCAAGGTTCACCCATTTTGTAGCGTGTGTCAAAACTTCCTTCCTTGTCCAAATGTTATCATCAACTTATAATATTCCAGGTCAATCTCAGAAGGATAAAAAATTAATATTTTAGCTATATTATTAAAAATAAGTAAAGGATGTATTTTAGGCGGTAGGTTTTAACATTTTTGAAACAGTCAGTCCCTATTCATAGAACTGTAAAATAGGACAGAAGAAGCAGGAGACTCTTATAGAATGAAGAGTAAAGAACAAGGAAGTAAAAAATTAGAAAATATCTGATTGATTGGGACCACATATGAAAGGTCGTTTGGGTGAGAAGAAATAGGAAATAGGTACAGGGTCCAGAGGTGGCTTGGCTATTGGAGGTAGGCTGATGGGATCTACTCTGTTTATGATCGAGTGGAGCTCTTACAGGGAAACAGGAGCTGTCTAAGATTCAGTGAGCTGACCTGGCAGCAGTAAGTAGGGGCGGCTCCACCTTAGACCTAGAAGGGTGTTTTATTACTATTAACAATATTGCTAAAAATAAAATGACCCCCAGGATAAATTGTTTTCCTTTGTTTGTGGTCACCTCCCTACCTTCAATAAAACCTCACATATTCCAGAAATAAATCAAAATTTGACTAGGTTAAGGAATGTGACTATGGAGGAAATGGGAACCATATACAGTAAAAGCCCCTGCCGGGGAAGCTCCCTCCACAGCTGAGCGGTCCGTGGAAGCAGGTGGAGGCCGCAGGGGAAGCTTGTGGACAGAAGGTGGGTCCCCTCTGGTGGAATTTCTTCTTCCCTTCTCAAGTTTCTCCAAAAGGCACATTGGAGGGACCAAGGTCTGCAGGACGGAGGCATTTATTAACTCAGCAAGTGTTGTCTGAGGCCATCTCTGTGCCAGGCAGTGTGTGAGTGTGCATTTAGGGGCACTGGACTGAATACTCTGTCCCGAGGGAAGTCAACTGACTTTGATTTTATACAAAAGCTAGAGAAAGGACAGGGTCTTCATTTTGTTTATCGTCACAGCTTCACATGGTCCATAAGATGGTGAGTGTCCCCCAATGACTAAATCACCCTCCCAGGTTCTGCCAGGCCTCCTGCCACAGCCAGGTGGGTCCAGCCGAGGGGCAGAAGGGTCGGAGCGTGACTGGCAACGTCCGACAGAAATGGAATACGGCCCACAGAGCTCAAGGTGCTCTTGAAATGACTGCATGTTTTTCAGTTGTTGAATGACACTGAATACATGCACACATTTTTACTGTTGAAACACGTCTTATTTCCATAATACACAGAAAAATGAATCTGAAGAGTCACAAATGAGCTTTATGTAGTTTATAACCTCCATTACACACTAAGTTAAGCTTACAGACAATTAAAAAAATTTAGAAATTGATCTGAAAGAACATAATAATTGGAACACAAATAAACAAGTCCTGAAACCATCACACTAATTCTGGAAACGTAAGTTTCCCTGATACAATTTGTGTTAATGATTCATGAGTTGTCCCACAATTTCCTGTTACGCTTTTGTACCAAATGTGTAGCAAACAGGAACGTTCCCATCCACAGCTGTGTGTACACAAGAACTTTCTACCCATGTTTCCGTAGTCAGAGTTTCATTTGCTTTGCCCTGGATTTATCGGAGGACATCAGTGCCTAGATTCATCACAGGACAGGTTCTCAGCAAGCTTTGAGCATCCTCAGTCAGATATGCAGGAGAGAAAAATGGAAGCAGTGGCTCCGCAGCAGAAACTTTAGTGAATGTAAATATACAGGATCCATCACCAACGTGATAAATGGAAACAATCCCAATATTCATATCCAGGAAAATCCCCACTCGATGTAACCGGGGGCTCACCTTGAGAACAGTGGAAGGCACAGTGTGGGCAGAGAAGACGTCTCCATTTCTCAAACTCACAGTCCAGGAGCCAAGATCTGGAGCCAGCTGAACCTTCCCTCGGCAAAGCACAGATTCTTTGCAAACGCCCACATCCCACTCTTGGCTGGACCCTACCCACCTCCCAGTAATGGCGGCCAGAGGTGAACAGAGGGAATCCCAGGACACAAGTTGTACGGCTGAACCTCTCCCGTTGTGTATATGGACCACATCATCTTTATCCATTCATCTGTTGATGGACACTTGGGTTGCTTCCACATCTTGGCAACTGTAAATAATGCTGCTATGAACATCGGGGTGCATGTATCTTTCTGAATTAGTGTTTTTGTTTTTTTCAGATCTATGCCCAGGAGTGGAATTGCTGGATCCTATGGTAACTCTATTTTTAGTTTTTTGAGAAACCTCCATCCTGTTTCCATAGTGGCTGCACCAATTTACATTCCCACCAACAGTGTAGGAGGGTTCCCTTTTCTCCACATCCTCTCCAGCATTTATTGTTTCTGTTCTTTTTTAATTTTAAAGATGAAAATAATTCAGATTCAGCACAATTCCTGTTAAAATGCCAACAACATTTTTACAGATATAAAACAAATAATCCTAGTATTTATAAGAAACCTCTCAAAGACCCCAAATAGCCAAAGCAATTGTGCGGAAGAAAAACATAGCTGGAGGCACTCCCCCCCCTTATTTCACACTCTATTACTAAGCAAGAGTAATTAAAACAGTGTGGTATTGACATAAAAATAGACACATAGATCAATGGAATAGAATAGACAGCCCAGAAATAAACCCACACACACACTGTCAGTCAACTTATGACAAAAGAGCCAAAAATAATGAATTCAGTGACAAGAACAAGGACACAGATGCAGAGAATTGACTGGAGAACTCGAGGTTTGGGAGGGGGCGGGGAATGAAGGGGAAGCTGAGACGAAGCGAGAGAGTAGCACAGACATATATATACTACCAACTGTAAAATAGATAGCCAGTGGGAAGTTGTTGTATAACAAAGGGAGTTCAACTCGAGGATGGAAGATGCCTTAGAGGACTGGGATGGGGAGGGTGGGGGGGATTCGAGGGAGGGTGCGGGGGGAGTAGAGGGAGGGAGGGAATATGGGGATATGTGTATAAAAACAGATGATTGAACTTGGTGTACCCCCCAAAAAATAATAAATAAATAAATAAAATTAAATAAAAATCTGCCAAAAAAAGAAAAGAGCCAAGAATATATAATGCGGACATAGTAGTATCTCCAATAAATGCTGCTGAGAAAACTGGACAGCCACATGCAAAAGAATGAAACCCTACTATTGTCTTCCACCACACACAAAAACAAACTCAAAATGGATAACAGATTTGAACGTAAGACTTAAAACCATAACACTGCTAGAAGAAAACATAAGTGGCAATCTCCTTGACACAGGTCTTGGGATAATATTTTTAACCTCACAACAAAACCAAAAGCAACAAAAGCAAAAATCAACAGGTGGGACTCCATCAAACAAAAGCTTCTGCAAAGCACAGGAAACCATCAAGAAAATGAAAAGACAACCTACGGAATGGGAGAAAATATTTGCAAACTATATAGCCAATAAGGGGGAAATAACCAAAATATACAAAGAACTGATATACCTCAACAGAAAACAAAAAAATAAAACTCCAAACAATCTGATTAAAAATTTGGCAGAGGAACTGAATAGATATTTTTTCCAAAGAAGACATACAGATGGCCAAGAGGCCCATGAAACGATGCTCAGTATCACTAATCATCACTGATTCGTGAAATGAAAATCAAAACCACAATAAGATATCACTTCACACCTGTCAGAATGGCCATCATCAAGAAGTCTCCATGTAACAAATGTTGGCAAGGATGTGGAAAAAAGGGAACCCTTGTATGCTGTTGGTAGGACTATAAAGTGGTACACCCACTGTGAAAAATAGCATGGAAGGTCCTCAAAAAAGTAAGAATACAACTACTACATGATCCAGCAATTCTACTCCTGAGTATACATCTGGAAAAAACAAACACGACTTGGAAAAGGTACATGCACCCCTGTGTTCACAGCAGCACTATTTACAACAGCCAAGACAAGGAAGCAACCTAAATGTCCATCAACAGATGAATGGTTACAGAAGATGGTTCGTATATCTATAAACACAAAATGGAATATTCCTCAGTCATAAGAAAGAATAAAATTTTGCAGCAACATGGATGGACCTGGAGGGTATTATGCTTTAGTGAAGTAGGTCAAACAGAGAAAGAAAATACTATATGTTATCATTTATATGTGGACTCTAAAAAATAAAGCAAATGAACAAATGTAACGGAACAGAAACAGACTCATACGGATAACAAACTAGTGTAGGGGGCACAATAGTGCAAGGGGCTTAAGAGGTACAAACTACTAGGTATAAAATAAATAAGATACAAAGACATAACGTACAGCACATGGAACCTAGCCAGTATTTTATAATAAAGTCTTATAATAAGGTTAAATGGAGTATAATCTACAAAAATATCAAATCACTGTGTTGCACACCTGAAACTAGTATAACATTGTAAAGCAATTAAGCTTTAATAATAAATAAATAAATAAAAATATCACGCTGCCCCAAAAGAAGGCAAAAAGTAAAAACAAGGAGAGGAAAAAAGCAAATAGGACAAACAGAAACCTTAGCCTCAAGTTTCTGCTTTTCAATGATGAAAACTAAATATTCAAGTGAAAAATATAAAGATGTCAGTTTCTTCTCCCTTTTCATATGGCTGCATCCAACCAATCAGTAAACTTCACTGAGGGTTAGCCATGTTAAAAAAAGAAAAATCTGTGAGGATTAAATAGGAAGCAACTCACTGAACAAGACTGATTTTCTGTGTAACACTACAACATATTTGAGAAATGTGAGAGAAACAAAGATACAAAATAATGTCAAAAAACACCTTTATTTTTCTTTTTCTTCGTGTTCCACCCATGTTATCTTCATCTATGAAGTAAAATTCATGCCCAGCCTGGAGTGACAGTTATCTTGACCAATACTAGATCATGTGCCAATATATGTTAGCTATTGGCCACACTCTCATGGATATAAAACAGTGCAGACACTGCAATTGTTCCTGAAGAAAGGAGATATCTTTCAGGCAGCTGTCCTGGTTGAGGGCGAAACTGACTTCCTCAATAATTTGTCGCAATTTTTTCACGTCAATATTTCACCTATTGACTCAGACCTTCCAATACAGCACCAGTATGAGATTGATCTTCTAAGATTTTCGTGGATTTTCTGTGACAGGTTGCTACTAAGAAAACAGTTATAGAAGAGAGTAATTCTGATTATTATTATGATTATTATGGAAGCTGATTTCTGCATATTTAACACTTCACCCATGACTTCTGACAACTCAGGAGCAGAACCTAGAAGTTCTCGGACCCCTCAGGAGCAGCAGGAAGGGGCAAACAGTGGGAAAACATGCAACCAAAACATGAGAGGTCTGCATTAGCCACAGACGAGAATCTAAAAAGACACTGACATAAAAAGCAAAAATAGAATTCAGCACGTAGAAGATGACAAAGGTGAGCACCAGCATCAGGATGGTGTGGGCGGCTCTGGTCTCTGGGGGTCATTGGTGGCAGCCAGTGCGGGTGTGAATACACTGCATTCTCTGGTGGTGTCTGTGCAGGAGAAGCACCGTGGAGCCACTGGACCAGACCATGAGGCCAATAAACACGGCATCGGAGATGGACCACAGGACAACCAATGTCTGCACTGCAACTTGAGGTTGAACAGAACCACTTCCTATCGGTGTCGGTATCATTTCTTGTGTCCTGTGGACCAGTAAGTTTCACAGGAATATACATGTTCATTAAGAAACTGAACACCCAGCAGGTGCAACAGGAAGGACCAATGACCTTGGGGGCGCTTCCTCGGAGCATCCCCCACTCCACTCTCCTGGGGACGAGAGTGAAGGACCGATAGGTGCTCAGGACACAGGTGGAGGACAGGGTGCAGCTGCGAGCCACCTTCTGTATATAATGTACAAATTTACACCCAAGACTGCACAGGGGGTTCCTTGAAACAAAAGCTGTCATCATGTGGGGAATCCCAGAGGAGAGAAGAACCAGGAAATTAGCCACGGCCATGTGGGTGAGAATTATGTGTGTGGGTCTCTGTTTGTAGTCAAGCAGGATTGGAGAGATGTTCTGGAAGAAAAGAATGACATTGGCCAGAGACCCAACCACCAACTGGAAAAGGAAGATGATTTTCAGAGTCATTTTTCTTGGGGTTCTTAGAGTGTTGTTTATTATTGTTATTATTATTATTATTTTATTGAAGTACAGTTGATTTACAATGTCGTGCCAATCTCTGCTCCACAGCAAAGTGATTCAGTTATACCCATATAGGCACTGTTTTTTCAATATGCTCTTCCGTGATGGTTCATCACAGGATATTGAATACAGTTCCCTGTACTACACAGTAGGACCGTATTGTTTATCCATTCTATATATATAATACTTTGCATCTGCTCATCCCAAACTCCCATTCCACCCCTCCTCTACCCCTCCCCCTAGGCAACCACCAGTCTGCTCTCTATGTCCATGATTCTGTTTCTGTTTCACACATAGGTTTGTTTGTCCATATTTTAGATTCCACATACAACCGGTATCATATGGTGTTTGCCTTTCTGACTTACATCACTTAGTGTAATAATCTCTAGCTGCATCCACGTTGCTGCAAATGGCATCATTTCTGTCTTTTTCATGGCTGAGTAGTATTCAGTTGTATATATGCACCACATCTTCTTTATCCATTCATCTGTCGAAGGACATTTACCTTGTTTCCATGTCTTGGCTATGGTGAATAGCGCTGCAATGAACAGAGGGATACACGTATCTTTTTGAGTTATAGTTTTGCCTGGGTATATGCCCAGGAGTGGGATTGCAGGATCATATGGTAGTTCTATTTTAAGTTTTCTGAGGAACCTCCACACTGTTCTCCATTGTGGCTGCACCCACTTACATCCCACCAACAGTACCTCCTAGGGCATTGTTCTGAGGAGATGTGGACAGAGCCGCCGAGGGGCCTAGAGGGACGAGCAGGCCCAGCCAGTGCAGACGTGAGGACTCCCCTTAGTTACATAACCTGGTACAAGGATCCCGGCCCTTTTGTTCTCCTGTAAGGGGAGACACGGACACATTCCACGGCAGGGGCTTCACCTGGAGAACATATCACTGACACCAATCACATTTTTCCATTATTACTTTTTATTTAGTTCTATTTATCCGTATCGTCTGACTCTTCGCTAGAATGCCAGGTAGCATGGACTTCGGAGCCATGGCCTGTCCAGTTCAAAACTGTGGACGAGCCATAAATAAATGATAAGTAATACGTACTTAGTAAGTGAGTATGCGAAAGAGAGACAAGGGCACTGGACCCCCCTAGAGTTCACGGTCATCAATTATAACACATCAGCCTAAGACAATGAAATAGAAATATGCAAACTAACGTTCAAATTATAAGGTTCTCCAACTCATTGAAATTGCAAGAGAATCAACTGTCAGCTTTGGAGAACTCTTAACATTGTTCACCAGAGTGACTGGTGACAAAAAACCTTCCAAAAAAATCAACAGCCTTCTGAATATTCAATATGACCCTAAAATGTCCTCAAATATTATATTCAGTATAGAAAAGCTCCTCACTGGCCAAAGATTTTAAGTTATTAATAATTCTACAGGGAATTCCCTGGTGGTCCAGTGGTTACGACTTCGCACATCCATTGCTGGGGACCCAGGTTCAATCCCTGGTCAGGGAACTAGGATCCCACATGTCGTGTGGCACGGCCAAAAAATAAAAAAAAATTTTAAATCCCACAGATCTGAACTTGCTGAGAAGTCGGGTCCAGGAGAGCTTTGTCTGAGTGACCTCTTAGTCCACACCAAAAAATAAACACTATACAAAGTAGTAGCAAAAGAACCTAAGATACCTGCAAAGAACAAATGGATAATATAATATTACTAGACAATGCTTCACAGTTTAGTTTAACATCTTGTCTGGTAATCTGTTTCAGTATAATGGAATGAGTTCTAAACAGAATGAGCAGAGACAAAGTGAACTTCACTAACATAAATTCCTGGCTTCCATGAATCAACTCTTTAATTTAAAATTATTTTCTCTCTCTGAAAAATATAATATTATGATTATTCACATTTATGCACATATTCAGAGTATTAAAAATTGCTACTGAAAAATTATATTTATACTATAAACCTGAAAAATTCAGTAAATATGAATGAGATATGTTTAAAACTTAAAAAAAAAAATAAACACCGTGAATGTTAGACCCACTACACAGCAGATGGTTTTACATCTTCATTAGTTTTTGTGTTCCTACATCTTGTCTGACTTTTTACTTTGTTCTGGGTTTTACAAATCAGAGTCAGCTAGCGATCTGAGCTCAAAAAAATTGCCTATAGCACCTATGGTGTCATGTAAAAGTGAATTTTGATCTGAGCCCTTATGAGGGAATACCAAGTTTCCGTCAGGTAGAATGCAAATGTTGAAATGTTCTGATGAAAGGAGTAATGTGTCCCAGAGGCCGTAATCTGTAATATTTCTATAGGATTCAGAAGCCATTGTCAGGTGCAGGAAAGGAGATGAGAACTTGCAACAAAATCCCAGAGTTACCAAGACTCCCTTCTCTTCTGGAAAATCGGTTTTCTCTTGTGATAGTCTGTGCAGACATTGCGGGCAGTGGCAAAGTGAATAGCTCATGACCATAAGCTTGGGGTTCACCAGATCTTTTCCTTGGCACCCCCTCACTGCTGCTGGGACGTTAGAACACCTCTTTAAAGTCTCAAAACCTTATTCCGTCATGTAGAATATGGGGTATTAATAGGACAGTAGGTAGATGTCATGCACAGGTTAAAATTTCAGCCACTGGACCAGACAGCTCTTGTTTGATGTCAAGATCACCCACTTGTTAGCTTAGTCCAACTTGGGGAATTTTATTTATCTCTCTGTGTCTCTATTTCCTCATAAGAAATGTAAAGTAGGCATTGATACAGAACATAGATGCAAAAGCTGGCATAACAGTGAAATGAAAAGAACTCAAAACTCCTGTCTATATGGTTGTGCATTTGGGAATCATTTGCATCAGAAGATAACTTCTGGGATGTCCCTGGTGATGCAGTGGTTAAGAATCTGCCTGCCAATTTAGGGGACATGAGTTCAAGCCCTGGTCCGGGAAGACCCCACATGCCACGGAGCAACTAAGCCCGTGCACCACAACTACTGAGCCTGAGCTCTAGAGCCCACGAGCCATAATTATTGAGACCTTGAGCCACAACTACTGAAGCCTGCACACCTAGAGCCCGTGCTCCACAGCAAGAGAAGCCACCGCAATGAGAAGCCCGCACGTCACAACAAAGAGTAGCCCCTGCTTGCCGCAACTAGAGAAAGCCCACGTGCAGCAATGAAGACCCAACACAGCCAATAAATAAATAAATAAATAAATTTTAAAAATAAAGAAGAAGATAACTTTCATTTGCAACAGAAAGAGACTCACAGACATAGAAAATAAACTTACAGTTACCAAAGGGGAAAAGTGGGGGAAGGATAAATTAGGAGTTTGGGATTAACATATACACACTACCATATATAAAATAAACAACAAGAACCGACTGTATAGCACAGGGAAGTATATTCATTATTTGGTAATAACCTATAAGGGAAAGAATCTGAAAAGAATATAATTATACATATTCTATAGCCAGAGAGCAGTGACTGAACTTACCCAGTTCTGGGTCACCCTCTTCCATTTTCCAGGCATGGGGACAGAAAGTGGGGGGTCAAATGGGACAAGAAATGACTGACTCCTGTCACTATATGGTGCCTTTTTTAAAATGAACATTAAAAGTTTCCTTTTAGTAAAAGAAAAAAATTTTTTAAGTATTATTGAAACAAAAATAACTCAGTGCTTACCATGTTCCAGGTACCATGATGGAGGAAATGTGGAGAGAGAGAAAAGATGCTACTTCTGTTGAGAAGCTCATAGTTCAATGAGATTTTTAAGAATTGTTTGAATTTGAAAAACAAACAAAAAACGGCTGACGTGCACACATGTTTTCATGTTCATGGTTGATCACAGTAGCTTGAACAAAGTGCTCTAATATGGCATTAGTAGTAGCAGCAGTAAAAGCTACAGAAAATTTTACTGAATTATCCTTCACTACTAGGAATATGAGGGAAGGATATTAAAATGTAAAGCGGGAAGGATAGTTCAGCTATGTTCCACCAGCCCAACTATTCCTGAGACTTGAAAATTTAATAGAGTTCTTCTCAGTAATTTTTTTCTTTCTCCCCTTGTTGCCTGACACACACACAAAGCAGTACTCTCTCAAACACACACACACAATACAGAACATAAAGAAAAATTTGACCCCCCATATTTTGGAGGAATACTGAGGCAGCAGCACCCTACTGCAACAGGATTTCAGAAAAGAAACAAAAAAAGGCAACACAATGTCATTTCAGCACAGGCTATCTTTCTCTGTGAATATCTGTCTGTACATGTAAGTAACTATATGCCAATGGACCTTAGTTGATGCGTCAGGAGTTTGAAGTTATAACCCAGACTCTGCACATCAATGTCCCATATGTAGTCACACCCAAGCCTAAACCTCTGTGAGGTTTGGGAGAATAAGCAGACACTTGGGTACATGGTGGAGTGGTTCATCCAAGATTGGATCACATTCCAGAGACCCCCCCACTTTCTTCCCTCCTTGTCAGGGACACTAGGACCCAAATACCAGCACTGAATCTCATGATCATGGTCCCACCCTGCCACACCCCCCAGCACATTCCCATCTTCTACCTGCCCAGCCAGGGCAGGAACGGGGCAGGGTGAGCACCTGTCCTGCCCAAGGCTGCTGACCATGCAACCCTGAGCTCCTCTCCTGGGGGAGAGCCCTTCTCTCCTGTTTTCTGCCCTGAGACAGAACACAAGGAAGCACTCACCTGCCTGGACGCGGCTCCAGAGCTCTGTGCAGGGACGTGTCCATCAGGATGGGCCACCGTTATAGGGACGGGGTCCCTGAACCCGATCTCCCCACAGAGGTGCCATCATCACGTCACCTGCAGCACAGCTGACACTGTCTGCATGGAGAGTCTGGGGCGTCTCCTGTGAGGAGCACGTCTTACCCCCAGTGCTCGTCCCCCTCATCCACATCTGGGGAGTTGTGACAACTCCTGGCAATTACAGAGAAGATCTACATGAGCAGCTGAGCAGAGGGCAGGGGAAGTTTTCCATGTTCCCTGTGGGAGAATCCAAGTTTAGAGGGAAAGTCATAATTGGGGGGAAGGGACACTCAAAGTGCACCTGGGGCTCCCTTCACTATGGTTCCCGTTGGGCATGTTCCTTCATGGCCTCACGTTTCCAAACTGTCCCAAAGTATGTTCACCCTGATCACCAGCATATGATCTGGAGGCTGATCTTTCCCCTAGTTTAAGTTCCACAACGCTTGCTATTTGTGGCTGAGGTCAGTGTAATCTGGAAAATACCCCCTTTGAAACCACTGTCTCCTTCCTCAGCATCCTCAGGTCTCCCTCATGTCCACATGACTCTGCAAGGAGGTTGTCATTTGTTTAAGTCACCCATAGAGCCCCTCCTGGAACCTCTCACTGGACCTCCAGCTCTCCCTGTGTTCTAGGCCATTAGCCCTCGTAAGATGCATTCCGGGACACACAGACATGGGTTAGGAATAAGAATTTATTAGGAATAGAGAGACAACATTAGAATTCTTCAAATTGATTATTGGAATGATCTATTGCTAGTTGGAAATTTAAATTGATAATTGGACCTTTGAAACCTGGCCCATTACCTCGGAAGTAGACCTGATGTCATTCTTCTGAGGGACCGTGGAGCACAAGGGGCTCAGTAGACCCTGCCCATCAGGCTCCTTCTGCAGTGAATTGGTGCATGAAGGCAGCAGACACGTCCACATCTCATGAACATGTGTTTTTCCTGATAAGCCAGGAAGATAGCACAGCTACTGCTTCTTTAAAGTTGTACATTCATGAGAGTCAATACTGTTAAAATGACTATACTACCCAAAGCAATCTACAGATTCAATGCAATCCCTATTAAATTACCAATGGCATTTTTCACAGAATTAGAACAAAAATTTTTACTTGTAGAGAAACACAAAAGACCTTAAACAGCAAAAGCAATCATGAGAAACTGGAGCTGGAGGAATCTGGCTCCTTGATTTCAGAATATACTACAAAGCTACAGTAATCACGACAGTATGGTACTGGCACAAAAACAGAAATAGAGATCAATGGAACAGGATTGAAAGCCCAGAGAAAAACCTATGCACATATGGTCACCGAATCTTTGACAAAAGAGGCCAGCATATACAGTGGAGCAAAGACAGCCACTTCAATAAGTGGTGCTGGGAAAACTGGACAGCTACATGGAAAAGAATGAAATTAGAACACTCCCTAACACCATAGACAAAAATAAACTCAAAATGGATTAAAGGTCAAAATGTAAGGCCAGACACTATAAAACACTTAGATGAAAACATAGGCAGAACACTCTTTGACATAAATCACAGAAACATCTTTTTTGACCCACCTCCTAGAGCATAAGAATAAAAACAAACAAACAAACAAAAACAAACAGGACCTAATTAAAGTTAGAAGCTTTTGCACAGCAAAGGAAACCATAAACAAGACAAAAAGGCAACCCTCAGAATGGGAGAAAATATTTGCAAATAAATCAACAGACAAAGGATTAATCTCCAAACAGCTCATGCAGCTCAATAGCAAAAGAACAAACACCCCGATGAGAAAAATGGGCAGAAGACCTAAAAAGATATTTCTCCAAAGAAGACATACAGATGGCCAAGAGTCCCGTGAAACGATGCTCAACATCACTCATCATTAGAGAAATGCAAATTAAAACTACAATCATGTATCACCTGACACCGGTCTGAATGGCCAAAATAAAAAAATCAACAAACAATAAATGCTGGAGAGGGTGTGGAGGGAAAGGGAACCCTCCTGCACTGTTGGTGGAAATGTAAACTGATACAGTCCCTATGGAGAACAGTATGGAGATTCCTTAAAAACCTAAAAAGAGAGCTACCATATGACCCAGCAATCCCACTACTGGGCATATGCCCAGAGAAAACCATGATTCAGGAAGAGATGTACACCCCAATGTTCATTGCAGTACTATGTACAATAGCCAGAACATGGAAGCAACCTAAATGTCCATCAACAGAGGAATGGATAAAGAAGAGGTGGTATATATATACAGTGGAATATTAGTCAGCCATAAAAAGGAATGAAATTGGGTCATTTGTAGAGACATGGATGGACCTAGAGACTGTCATATAGAGTGAAGTAAGTCAGAAACAGAAAAGCACATATCGTAGATTAACACACATATGTGGAATCTGAAAAACTTGGTATAGACTATCTTATTTACAAAGCAGAAATAGAGACACTGACATAGAGAAAAAACATGGATACCAATGGGGAAAAGGGGGTGGTGGTGGGATGAATTGGCAGACTGGGATTGATGTATACACACTATTGATACTACGTATAAAGTAGATAACTTAAAAGAACCTACTGTACAGCACAGGGAACTCTACTCAATGCTCTGTGGTGACCTAAATGGGAAGGTAATCCTAAAAAGAGGAGATATATGTATACGTATAGCTGATTCACTTTGCTGTACAGTATAAACTAAGACAATATTGTGAAGCAACTATACTCCAAAAAAAAAAAGTTGTCCATTTATGGCCCCTGACTGGCAAAATGTGCATGGTAATGTTTGTTTGTTTGTTTTTATTTCCTCGGCTGTGTTGGGTCTTCATTGCTGTGCACGGGCTTCCTCCAGTTGTGGGGAGTGGGGGTTACTCTTCACGGTGGTGGGAGTGCTTCTTATTGTGATGGCTCCTCTAGTTGCAGAGCATGGGCTCTAGGTGCGTGGGCTTCAGTAGCTGCAGCATGGGGCTCAGGAGTTGTGGCACATGGGCTTAGTTGCTCTGAGGCATATGGGATCTTCCAGGACCAGGGATTGAACCCATGTCCCCTGCACTGCCAGGCAGATTCTTAACCACTGCACCACCAGGGAAGTCCCATGATAATGGCTTTAATATGTTGAATAATTATTCACCATGCAGATGCTGCCTGACATGTTCAAACACTCAGAGATACTTTGGACCTACTATGTATCATTCCGAGCACTAGGTTACGAAGATACAAAAAGAACCACTAATATCCGGGCTGTGATACTTGAAACACGTGATTCATCACCTGACATCTAGCTGAGCTGGTGAAAGTGTCCAGATGTGGGCTGGGCAGTGTGAAAACTCCAGTCCCATGTGGCTACTGAGCTCCTGCAATGGGCTCATCTGAACGGAGAGGGGCTGTGAGGGTCACACACACACTGGATTTTCCTTATATGTGGAGGTGCTCCTTTGTTGGGTGCGTATCTATTTACAATTGTTCTATCTTCCTCTTGGCTTGATCCTTTGATCATATGCAGTGTCCTTCTTTGTCTCTGATAACAATCTTTATTTTAAAGTCTATTTTGTCTGAATCAGTATTGCTATCCTGGCTTTCTTTTGATTCTCATGTGTGTAGAATACCTTTTTCCATCCCCTCACTTTCAGTCTGTGTGTGTCTCTAGATCTGAAGTGAGCATTTTGTAGGCAGCACGTATATGGGTCTGTTTTTGTATCCATTCAGCCAGTCTCTGTCCTTTGGGTGAAACATATATATTCTTACATATGCTTTGGAATGGTCATAGTAGTTCTAATGAAAATATACTACTTTGGGAATCTATACATAATGGCTACAGCAATCAATACAAATAGTTATACTTTAGGACTAGCAGTTTTAAAAATGGAATATTAAAAATGCCAGTATTTGCAAAAGAAGATATAAGGAAAAGGGAAACAGAAAACAGCAATTAGGTTAAAGTAAAAAACTAAGTTCCAAGACTCTGCATTTCCGTGATGAAAACTAAACATTTAAGTGACAAATAGGAAGAGGGCAGCGTCTACTATTTCCTTCCTATTACTTCATTCACCACATCAATCAGATTTACTGAGAGTCAACCTGGGAAAGAAAATCCACCTTCAAAGGTAAAGCAGCTGATTGCACAATATTGATATTCTGTGTAACATGACAGCGTATTACAGAAATATAAGTGAAATTAAGACACAAAATAGTCTAGAAAATCTCCCCCATTTTCCAGGTTTCTTATCTTTATCTTAAAATAAACTCTCCCCTCACCCTGGAGTAACGTTTATCTGGACCAATATTGGAATAAGTGCCAAGAGTTGTCAGGTGTGAGCCACGCTGACATGAGAATGAATGTGCACGGACCCATTTCACATGTTCCTGAAGAAAGGACATTTCTTTCAGAGAATCACGCTGACCAGGAGGATAACCCATTTCCTGACTATTTTCGTGGATCAATTTTGAGCTGATATTTCCTGGATTGACTTTCAGATCTCCCAAGGCAGCACTAATATAAAATTGACCTTCTGAGTTCATTGGATTTTATGTAAAAATGTGGTACTGAGTATAAATGTCTAAAGGTAGAGAGAATTCCCCAGTGGTCCAGTGATTAGGACTCCATGCTTTCACTGCCAGGGCCCAAGCTGGATCTCTGATCACAGATCTAAGATCCTGCATCCACCAGGCACAGCCCGAAAAGAAAAGAACAGAAAACAATTAATAAAAAAAAAAAGGCACATACCTCCTCTTATAAAGTAATAATTCATGGGGCGGTAATGTACCACATGGTAATAATATCTAATAATACTCTATTGCATATGTGAAAGTTGCTAAGAGAGTCAGTCTTAAAAGTTCTCACCACAAGAAACATTTTTGCATCTGTGTATAGAGACGATATTAACCAGACTTGTCATATTTTCCATTATATATAAATACTGCATTTATATGTTGCCCAGTTGAAACTAGTATCATGTTATGTTTTAATTCTACTTCAGTATAAATGGTCGTGAATAAATATCACAGAACAGAGAAGTTGTGGTTATGCTTGAAGCCTCTTCTACGTATTTACCACTTCACCCCAAGAGCAGAACCGAGGAGTTTTAGGATCCCTGAGGATCAGCAGGAGGGGGCTAAACGAGGGGAAACAGGAAGCCAGAATGTTCGCGGTATGCAGCAACCACAGGCGCAAGTCTAAAATGGCAGCGATATAAAAAGCCAAAATGCAATCCAGCACATAGAAGATGACAAAGGTGACCACCAGCAGCAGGATGGTGTGGGCGGCTCTGGTCTCAGGGGGGCATTTGTGCTGCCCAGCGGGGGTGCGAATACACTGCATTCTCTGGTGGTGTCTGCACAGGAGAAGCACCGTGGAGCCACTGGACCAGACCATGAGGCCAATAAACACGGCATCAGAGATGGACCACAGGTAGAAAAAGCCTGCTTTAGGAGCTGAGGTGGAGCAGAACCACTTGCCTTGGGTATCAGTATAGTTGTTTGTGTCCTGGGGACCAGTGACTGTCACAGGGACATAGATGTGCATTAAGAAACTGAGTATCCAGCAGGCGCAGCAGGAAGGACCAATGACCTTGGGGACTCTTCCTCTGAGCATCATCCACTCCTGTCTCCTGGGGATGAGGGTGAAGGACTGATAGGTGCTCAGGACACAGGTGGAGCACAGGGTGGCGCTGCGAGCCACTCTCTGTGTATAATATATGAATTTACACCCGAGAGTGGAGAGGGGGGTCCTGGGAACAAAAGCTGCCATTATGTGGGGAACCCTGGGGGAGAGAAGAATCAAGAGATTGGCCACAACCATGTGTGTGAGGATCGTCTGTGTGGGTCTCTGCTTGTGGCCAAGCCAGATGGGAGAGATGTTGAGGAGGAAAAGGATGGCATTGGCCAGCGTCCCAACCACCATCTGTAACAGCAAGATGGTGGTCAGGACCACCTCCCCTTGGTTTCTCAGGGCATCTTTGTGAAAAGACATGGAGAGGACTTCAGAGTGTCCTGGAGCAGAAAGGAGGCCGTGCTGGTGATGACATCAGCAGGCTTCTTACACAACCAACACTGGAAAACGTTTCTTTCTTTTTCCATCTCTTGAGCAGGGAGACATTGATGTAGTCTACAGAGTAGTCTCCACCTAGAGAACATAAGCATGGTATCAGTTATAATTTCCCTGTTCTTATTTTGTAGTTATTTATATTTACTCATATATCCCGATTCTCCAGAAGCCTGTAAAGTCCATGAACTTAGAACCATGTCTCACATGGTCAATATCATGATTGACTAGTAATTGCTGTTAAATAATATGTCCTGAATATATGCATATTTGACCTGAGACAGACAATGTTATACCCTACCTCTCTGAGAACGTATGGTCATCCTGCCTGTAATAATAACATATTAACTTAGGAAAATGAAATGGAACAATGCAAAAACATTGCTGAGATTATATGACTGTCCAACTAAATTTAATATAGTTGCTGGTAAATCAGTGTCCACGTTTGAGAATTCACACTTGATCACAGTTCCTGGATACAAAATAACAATAAAACATCAGTCATAGAGTTTTGGCTTTTGGTTTCTCGTGGAAGTCAACTTTCCAACCTAACAATGATGAAAACAAGGAACTCTGAAAATTCCTCAATGTAACAGAGGTGAGAACACATGGAACATCACTGCCTCCCAGACTGGAGAGGTAGACCAGTGAGTAGAGGGAATCCAGGCTTATTGGAGCAGAGACTTATGAGTGGAAACACCTCAGGAACAAGACCCAGGGTAGGAAAACGTGTAGTACAATGGATGTATAATGGATATATTTATCCTCCGTAGATTGTTGGAGGCTCAGTTTGTAGATGTTTGGCAGGCAGAACCTCCAGGAAAACCAAGTTCTAGGGAGATCCCACAGTTTTGTGAATTTTGTGATATTTCTCTCAGCAAATGTCATAGGAGAGTCACTTTGTGCTTTTGGTGGGGGCTGGGAGGGGAAAAAACCACTTTGAAATCACCAGAGCCCTGGGTTCTTCTTAACAAGTTCTGCTTTGAGGAGAGACTAGTTAATTGCAGCCTAGCCTGCTGGGGTTTCCTTAGAACATACCTGACCTGGGAGGGGAAATACCCAACCCTAGCCCACTCTAGCCATCCTGTCCCATCCTAGGGGAAGAAGAAAACAGAGAAACTCTTGTGGCATTCACAGGCCAGAGGCACAGGCTCACTGAGAGACTGAGACCTAATCACAGGATATAGCAGCTTCCTCTCTCCCCACACCTCACCACCTCCTCACTAAAGGTTTACTAACAGTAGTTCCTTTAACCTTGTACATCATGTCCAGATATCAAAAGACAAAACAAGCACTTCCTAGGTGGTGAACTGATTGAGAATCTGCCTGCCAATGCAGGAACATGGGTTTGGGCCCTGCTCTGGGAAGATCCTACGTGCCGCAGAGCAACTAAGGCCATGAGCCACAACTATGGAGCCTGTGTGCCGCAACTATTGAAGTCCATGTGCCTGGAGCCGGTGGTCTGCAACAAGAGAAGACACCACAATGAGGAGCCTGTGCACCAGAAGGAAGAGTAGCCCCTGCTCACAGCAGCTAGAGAAAGCCCACGTGCAGCAATGAAGACCCAACACAGCCAATAAATAAATAAAATAAATAAATAAAAAGAAAAAAAAGAAAAAACAAGGCTTACTAACATGCAAAAAACAGTTTGAAGACACAGAGGAAGCAGCAGATCCAGACATGACAGGAACGTGGGAATCATCAGATCAGGAATATAAAACAACTATAATCAACATACTAAGGAGAGAGGAATCAAGATGGTGGAGTAGGAGGACATGCACTCACACCCTATTGCAAGAGCACCAGAATTACAACTAACTGCTGAACAATCATCGACAGAAAGACACTGGTACTCAGCAACAACAAAAAAACACTCCACATGCAGAGACAAAGGAGAAGCCGCAATGAGACGGTAGGAGGGGCGCAATCGCATTAAAATCAAATCCCATAAATGCTGGGTGGGTGACTCACAAACTGGAGAACAGTTATACCACAGAAGTTCACCCAGTAAAGTGAGGGTTCTGAGCCCCATGTCAGGCTTTCAAACCTGGGGGTTCAGCAATGGGAGGAGGAATCCCCAGAGAATCTGACTTTGAAAGCCTGCGGGATTTGATTGCAGGACCTCCACAGGACTGGGAGAAACAGAGACTCCACTCTTGGAGGGCACACAAAAAAGTGCGCTCACCAGGACCTGGGGGAAGGAGCAGTGACCCCATAGGAGACTGAATGAACCTACCTGCTGGTGTTGGGGGGTTGCCTACAGAGGTGGGGGGAAGCTGTGGCTCACCGAGGAGACAGGGGCACTGGTGGCAGGGGTTTGCGGAAGTGTTCATTGGCATGAGCCCTCCCAGAGTCCACCATTAGCCCCATCAAAGAGCCTGTAAGCTCCAGTGCTGGGTCGCCTCAGGCGAGACATCTAAGAAGATGGGAACACGGCCCCACCCATTGGCAGACAAGCAGATTAAAGTGTCACTGAGCTCTGTCCACCAAATCAGGTTAAAGTTTTACTGAGCTCTGCCCATGCAGCCCAACCCACCATCAGTCCCTCCCATCAGGAAGCACCCACGAGCCTCCTAGACAGCTTCCTCCACAAGAGGGCAGACAGCAGTATCAAGCAGTATCAGCACTATTTCATCTTATGGAACTGAAAACCACAGCCACAGAAAGACAGAGAAAATGAAAAGGCATAAGACTTTGTACCAGATGAAGGGACAAGATAACACACCAGAAAAACAACTAAATGAAGTGGAAATAGGCACTCTTCCAGAAAAAGAATTCAGAATAATGATGGTGAAGATGATCCAGGACTTTGAAAAAAGACTGGATGCAAAGATCGAAAAGTTGCAAGAAAAGTTTACCAAAGACCTAGAAGAATTAAAGAGCAAACAGAGATATGCAACACAATAACTGAAATGAAAAATACACTAGAAGGAACCAATAGCAGATTAACTGAGGCAGAAGGGCAAATAAGTGACCTGGAAGACAGAATGGTGATAATCACTGATGCAGAAAAGAATAAAGAAAAAAGAATGAAAAGAACTGAAGACAGCCTAAGAGACCTCTGGGACAACATTAAATGCACCAACATTCACATTATAGGGGTCCCAGAAGGAGAAGAGAGAGAGAAAGGACCTGAGACAATACTGGAAGAGTTATAGCTGAGAACTTCCCTAACATGGGAAAGGAAATAGCTACCCAAGTCCAGGAAGCACAAGGAGTCCCAGGTATGATAAATCCAAGGAGAAACATGCCAAGACATATAGTAGTCAAACTGACAAAAATTAAAGACAGAGAAAAGTTATTAAAAGCAACAAGGGAAAAATGACAAATAACACACAAGGGAACTCCCATCAGGTTAACAGCTGATTTCTCAGCAGAAACTCTGCAAGCCAGAAGGGAGTGGCATGATATATTTCAAGTGATGAAAGGGAAGAACCTACAACCAAGAATACTCTACCCAGCAAGGATCTCATTCAAATTCGATGGAGAAATCAAAAGCTTTACAGACAAGCAACAGCTAAGAGAATTCAGCACCACCAAACCAGCCTACAACAAATGCTAAGTGAACTTCTTTAAGCAGGAAACATAAAAGAAGAAAAGGACTTACAAAAATAAAAACAAAACAATTAAGAAAATGGTAATAGGATCATACATATTGATAATTACCTTGAATGTAAATGGACTAAGTGCACCAACCAAAAGACACAGACTGGCTGAATGAATACAAAAACAAGACCCATATATATGCTGTCTCCAAGAGACCCACTTCAGACCTAGGGACACATACAGACTGAAAGTGAGGGGATGGAAAAAGATATTCCATGCAAATGAAAATCAAAAGAAAGCTGGAGTAGCAATACTCATATCAGATAAAATAGACTTTAAAATAAGAATTGTTACAAGAGACAAGAAAGGACATAAAGATTGAGGGATCAATCCAAGAAGAGGAGATAACAATTATAAATATATATGCACCCAATATAGGAGCACCTCAATACATAAGGCAAATAACAACTATGAAAGAGGAAATCAACAGGAACACAATAATAGTGGGGGACTTTAACACCCCACTTACACCAATAGACAGATCATCCACACAGAAAATTAATAAGGAAACACAAAGTTTAAATGACACAATAAATCAGCTTGATTTAATAGATATCTACAGGAAATTACATCCAAAAACAGCAGATTACACATTCTTCTCAAGTGCACATGGAACATTCTCTAGGATAAATCACATTTTGGGTCATAAATCAAGCCTTGTAAATTCAAGAAAATTGAAATCATATCAAGCATCTTTTCTGACCACAATGCTATGAGATTAGAAATCAATTACAGGAAAAAAACTGTAAAAAACACAAACACATGGAAGCTAAACAATAAGCTACTAAATAACCAAGAGATCACTGAAGAAATCAAAGAGGAAATCAAAAAATACCTAGAGACAAATGACAATGAAAACACAATGATCCAAAACCTATGGGATGCAGCAAAGGCAGTTCTAAGAGGGAAGTTTATAGCAATGCAATCCTACCCCAAGAAACAAGAAAAATCCCAAAAAAATAATCTAACCTTACACCTAAAGAAATTAGAGAAAGAAGAGCAAACAAAACCCAAAGACAGTAGACAGAAATCATAAAGATCAGAGGAGAAATAAATGAAATAGAAACAAAGAAAACAATAGCAAAAATCAATAAAACTAAAAGCTGGATCTTTGAGAAGATAAACAAAATTGATAACCCTCTAGCAAAGCTCATCAAGGAAAAGAGGGAGAGGACTCAAATCGAAAAAATAGGATATGAAACAGGTGAATTCACAATGGACACCGCAGAAATAAAAAGCACCATAAGAGACTACTACAAGCAACTATATGCCAATAAAAGGGTCAACCTGGATGAAATGGACAGGTTCTTAGAAAGGTATAATCTTCCAAGACTGAATCAGGAAGAAATAGAAAATATGAACAAGTGAATCTCAAGTAATGAAATTGAAACTGTGATTAAAAATCTCCCAACAAACAAAAGTCCAGGACCAGATGGATTCACAGGTGAATTTTATCAAACGTTTAGAGAAGAGCTAACGCCCATCCTTCTCAAAGTCTTCCAAAAAATTGCAGAGGAAAGAACACTCCCAAACTCATTTTATGAGGCCACCATCACCCTCATACCAAAACCAGACAAAGATACTACAAAAAAAGAAAACTACAGACCAACATCACTGATGAATTTCGATGCAAAAATCCTCAACAAAATACTAGCCAACAGAATCCAACAACACATTCAAAGGATCATACACCATGACCAAGTGGAGTTTATCCCTGGAATGCAAGGATTCTTCAATATACACAAATCAATCAATATGATACACCATATGAATAAATTGAAGGATAAAAACCACATGATCATCTCAATAGATGCAGAAAAAGCTTTTGACAAAATTGAACAACAATTTATGATAAATACTCTCCAGAAGGTGGGCATAGAGGGAACCTACCTCAACATAATAAAGGCCATATGTGACAAACCCACAGCAAACATCATTCTCAATGGTGAAAAACTGGAAGCATTCCCTCTAAGATCAGGAACATGACAAGGATGTCCACTCTCACCACTACTATTCAACATAGTTTTGGAAGTCCTTGCCACAGCAATCAGAGAAGACAAAGAAATAAAAGGAATCCAAATTGGAAAAGAAGTAGTAAAACTGTCACTGTTTGCAGATGACATGATAGTATACATAGAAAATCCTAAAGGTGTCACCAGAAAACTACTTGAGTTAATCAATGAATTTGGTAAAGTTGTAGGATACAAAATTAACACACAGAAATCTCTTGCATCTCTATACACTAACAATGAAAGATCAGAAAGAGAAATTAAGGAAACAATCCCATTCACCACTGCAACAAAAGAATAAAATACCTAGGAATAAACCTAACCAAGGAGGTAAAAGACCTGTACTCAGAAAACTGTAAGACACTAATGAAAGAAATCAAAGATGACACAAACAGATGGAGGGACATACCATGTTCTTGGATTGGAAGAATCAACATTGTGAAAATGACTATGCTACCCAAAGCAATTTACAGATTCAACGCAATCCCAATCAAATTACCAATGGCATTTTTCACAGAACTAGAACAAGAAATTTTATGGTTTGTACAGAAATACAAAAGACCCCGAATAGACAAAGCAATCTTGAGAAGGAAAGACGGAGTTGGTGGAATCAGGCTTCCTGACTTCAGGCTATAATACAAGGCTACAGTGATCAAGACAGTATAGTACTGGCACAAAAACAAAAACATATCAATGGAACAGGACAGAAAGCCCAGAAATAAACTACGGTCAACTAATCTATGACAAAGGAGGCAAGGATATACAATGGAGAAAAGGCAGCCTCTTCAATAAGTGGTGATGGGAAAATTGGTCAGCTACATGTAAAAGAATGAAATTAGAACACTCTTTAACACCATACACAAAAATAAACTCAAAATGGATTAAAGACCTAAATGTAAGGCCACACACTATAAAACTCCTAGAGGAAAACATAGGAAGAACACTCTTCGACATAAATCACAGCAAGATCTTTTTTGATCCACCCCCTAGAGTAATGGAAATAAAAACAAAAATAAATAAGTGGGACCTAATGAAACTTCAAAGCTTCTGCACAGCAAAGGAAACTATAAGCAAAATGAAAAGACAACCCTCAGAATGGGAGAAAATATTTGCAAATGAATCAACAAAGGATTAATCTCCAAAATATATAAACAGTTCATCCAGCTCAATATCAAAAAAACAAACAACCCAATCAAAAAATGGGCAGAAGACCTAAATAGGCATTTCTCCAAAGAAGACATACGGATGGCCAAGAGGTACATGAAAACCTGCTCAACATCACTAATTAGAGAAATGCAAATCAAAACTACAATGAGGTATCACCTCACACCAGTTAGAATGGGCATCATCAGAAAATCTACAAACAGTAAATGCTGGAGAGGGTGTGGAGAAAAGGGAATGCTCTTGCACTGTTGGTGGGAATATAAATTGATACAGCCACTAGGGAGGACAGTATGGAGGTTCCTTGCAAAACTAAAAATAGAACTACCATATGACACAGCAATCCCACTGCTGGGCATGTACCCAGAGAACACCATAATTCAGAAACACACATGCACTCCAATGTTCATTGCAGCACTATTTACAATAGCCAGGACATGGAAGCAAGCTAAATGTCCATCAACAGATGAATGGATCAAGAAGATGTGGTACATATATACAATGGAATATTATTCGGCTGTAAAAAGCAATGAAACTGGGACATTTGTAGAGACATGGATGGACCTAGAGACACTCATACAGAGTGAAGTGAGTCAGAAAGAGAAAAATAAATATCGTATATTAACACATTTATGCGGAATATAGAAAAATGGTGCAAATCAGCTGGTTTCGCAAGGCAGAAATAGAGACAAAGATGTAGAGAACAAACATGGACACCAACGGGGGAAAGAGGGGAGGGTTGGGGGGGAATGAGTTGGGAGATTGGGATGCCAAATTGTACACTCTAAATATATACAGTTTATTGTATGTTAACTGTATCTCAATAAAAGTTCTTAAAAAAAACACACTAAGGACACTCGTGGATAAACTAGACCACATGCAGGAACAGATGGGCAATGTCAGCAGGGACTTGGACATTCTAAGAAACAACCAGAGAGAAATGCTAGAGACTAAAACCACTGCCACAGTAATGAAGAATGGCTTTAGTGGGCTTCTTAGTGGATTGCAGGAGACTGGTGAGGAAAGACTCTCTGAGCTTGAGGATCTATCCATAGAAACACTGCAAACTGCAAAGCCAGAACAGAGCCTTAAAAATCACAAAACAGAATAGACAAGTCTGTGGGAGAACTACCAGGGGTGTAACGTGTGTGTAATGGGATTAGCTGAAGGCGTAGAAAGGCAGAAAGAAACAGAAGATATATTTGAAGCAACAATGACTAAGAACATCTCCAAATTAGTGTCAACACCAAACCAGAGATGCAGGGAACTCAGAGAACTCCAAGGAGGAAAAATACCAAAACCCCCGCAGACCTAGACATATCGTATCCAAGCTGCTGTACTCTCAAAATTAAGAAAATATCCTGAAATAAGACACAGCGATGTGGAGTGGAGTGGGGTGGGGTGGGGTTGGGGGGCGTGGGGAAACCTCACACTTATCGATAAATGTGCCTCTGACTTCTCCCCAGATTCTAAGGAAGAAGAGAATGGAGTGAATTATCTACAGTGTGGAAAGAAAATATCCACCAACCTAGAGTTCTATTTCCTGTGAAATCATCCTCTGAAGTAAAAGAGAAATAAAGACTTTCTCAAACAAAATAAAATGGAGGGAACTTGTTGCCAGTAGACAGGCCTTAGAAGAAATGCTAAATGAAGTCCTTTAGAGGAAGGAAAATGATATAGATCAGAAATTCAGATGCACATAAAGAAGGAAGGACACTGAAGAAGGATAACTGAAGTGGAATCAAAACACTTACTGTTCTTAATCTTAGACATAAATCTGTTGAAAATAACCATAGTAACACTGTGAGTGTGTGTGTGTGTGTGTGCGTGTGTGATCTCATGTGTGTGTCCCACGTTTTCTTTATGGATTCAACACAGAGAAATCCCTTTCCTGCAGTTCTTTCAACAAACCTGTACTATACAAGCTCTAATGAGAAATTTAAATTATTCAGATCTCTCCTTTGAGTTACATTTACCCGTATAATTCCATGCTTCTCCAGCGTGTTAAATTTTACTATAGCCCTGGTGATCCCACAGAACTTTCTTTATTGGCAAAATAAAATACCTCTAGCAAGAAGTCAGGGTGCTGTCAGATTCATGGGCTAGAGTACAACCACTATCACTAAGACTGCTCACAATACAGGGGAAGCAGCAGGAATTAATGTGATGCTGAACCAGCAGAGGAAAGTGTCACTCACCTCATCCCAGGTGAGCACAGACATCAGGGCTGCTCTGTGGAGACCTCCTAAGAGGATGAGGGAGTCCTGCTAAGAGAGCTCATCCTGTGCCCAGGACCGTGGACATGGGAGTCGCAAACAGGGTCCTGGACAGAGGGACACAGGGAGAGCTGGGGGTGGCGGTGGGAGCCCTTTGCTTCCCATGTAGAATCTCTACACCTTTCCTCAGAAACGGCCTCTGATGGGGACTTGGTCTTAGCTGTGACCTCCACCTGGAGTCCTTTTCTGTGGTCCTCACACAGTGCCTCTCTGGTGAGCGCCCTCTCCCTGATTTCTGGCTGGCATCTTCTGGCTGTGTCCTCACGTGATGGACAGGGCTGAGCCGTTCTGGGGACTCTTTTATAAAGACACTATCCCACTCATGAGGGCCCATCTTCCTGAATAAAGGACTTCTGAGAATCCACCTCCTTGTGCCATCCGTTTTGGTGGCAAACATTCCAACATGTTAATGTTGAGGAGACACTAACAGTTGAACCCTAGCTTGGCCCAAGGCACCTGCCACTGTATCTTCCAATGTACAATGCAATGTGGATTGACCACAGACAGTCCTATTCTAATCCTGTTCCCAATGAGAAACAGCATACATTGCTTATTTTCCAACAGTCACAACATTTGGCAGACTTGAAAATCCATGGATTTCATCCCATTACAAATTCTTTTTTCTTCCTTCTGCTGCTTCAGGTTTAACAAGGACAGAGGGGCATTTCCCATTTCAATCACACAGATAAAAGTATGAGCAACACTTACACACACAACGTAAAGACACTCACAATGGTGACTTACGAGGGTGAATCACAAATTATCCCACCTCTGGCTGGAGAATTTACAGAGGTTGTAATATAATTGGAGTGCAGATAGTTTTTTACTCACCCCTGTATATCTCAGCAAAATGACACACCAGACCCTAATCTGTAGGTCCTAGAAAATCAGGAGACCCTTTTTAACATTGTCCAGAAGCTCAGTGGCTCTGGCCATACGAGGCTTGGCACAGGTTCCACAGTGACCCCGTCCCGCTTTCCCTCACTGTCAGGGACTCCAGGGCACAGGGATTTGCAGTGAACTCGTGACTCTGGTCCCCCTCAGATACACCCCCCAGCACAGTCCCACCTTCTACCTGCACAGCCAGGGCAGGAACAGGGCAGCTCAGGACAAGGCAGGGTGAGCACCTGTCCTGCCCAAGGCTACTAACCACGCAGCCCTGAGCTCCTCTCCTGGGGGAGAGCCCTTCTCTCCTGTTTTCTGCCCTGAGATGGAACACAAGGAAGCACTCACCTGCCTGGACGCGGCTCCAGAGCTCTGTGCAGGGACGTGTCCATCAGGATGGGCCACCGTTATAGGGACGGGGTCCCTGGACCCGATCTCCCCACAGAGGTGCCATCATCATGTCACCTGCAGCACAGCTGACACTGTCTGCATGGAGAGTCTGGGGCGTCTCCCGTGAGGAGCACGTCTTACCCCCAGGGCTCGTCCCCCTCATCCACGTCTCGGGAGTCGTGACAACTCCTGGCAATTACGGAGAAGATCTACATGAGCAGCTGAGCAGAGGGCAGGGGAAGTTTTCCATGCTCCCTGTGGGAGTTCAGAGTCAAAGTTGTAATATTTGGTAGAGTTGGAATTTCAGGTTGGGTCTACAGTTCCTTTTATACTACTATACAATTATACATTTCCTAATAGGTATTTTTATTTTTTTAATTGAAGTGTAGTTGATTTACAATATTGCTTTCATTTCACATATACAGCAAATAGACTCAGATATATATATTATATATATATATGTTCTTTTTCAGATTCTTTTATAACTTATTACAAAACAATCATGTAAAGCTAGTCTATCCCAGCTCAGCATCCATGAGTATCCTTAATGTCTACGTGACTCCATGGGGGATCATGACATGCTAATATATTCACCCAGAAAGGACTGCTCCTAGAAATTACCTGGCAGGCTAGTGGTTAGGGCTCAGCTCTTTCACTGCCAGGCCTGGGTTCAATCCCTGGTCAGGGAACTAAGATCCCACAAGCCACGGCAAAAAAAAAAAAAAAAAAAGGACTGCTTCCTTGTCCCTCCTTGGACAACCAGCCTTTCTTTATTTTGAGGACTTATTTCACGAAGTAGTATTCTTAGACATACAGACAGAATTCAGGGGAACATGATACATAAGACAGAAGGAAAGCATCAGAGTGCTTTAAAATTGAGAAACAGGTCAGAAAACAAATGGTAAGTTTGGCAAAACAATAAAGAGAAACTTCACAAGATAGACGAAGATTCATCCTGAATTGTTTGAATGTTATGACAAGTTATTCTTAAAGGTTGACTTGGATATTCTATACTTTTTGCGTTTTCATATTATTTTTAGAATAAGTTTGCCAATTTAAACAACGGCAGCAAAACAAAAGCAACACAAACAGAATTGGATTATCTTCGGGCTCTGTCAACGCTGCAGATCAATGAGGGGTTTATAGGGTCAGCGAGTATATGGAAAACCTCTGTACTTTCCTTCAGTTTTGCTGTGAATATAAAACATCTTTAAGAATAAAGTTTATTAAAAATGGGGGAGGGAATTATTGGGAGTTTGGGATGAGCAGATGAAAACGATTATATGGAGAATGGATAGACAACAAGGTCCTACTGTAGAGCACATATCAATATCCTGGGATACACCATCATGGAAAAGAACCTGAAAAACAATGTCTATACGTGTGCAACTGAGTCACTTCACTGTACAGCAGAAATTAACACAACATTGAAAATCAACTATACTTCAATAAAATAAATCTTTGTAACATGTTATACCCAACAAAAATCAAATTCTATACAAGGCCAAGTGTAAGGCATTAACAATTTATCATGAAGGCAACAGAGAATTAGGCAATGTTTAATGATGACAGTGAGGTATTTATGTGTACTTGAAAAGAAAATATTGAATTAAGCTGTGTAGATACATTTGAAAAATACTGAATTTTTTTAAAAATGGAATAGCATATACTAAAGGATAAATAGAGATCTGGAAATATGCTTTTTTACTAAACCAGAAAACTGATGAAAAACTAAATTTGGACAAACTGAAAATGAAAGGTTTGGGCGGGACATTAGACGCAGAGAATAAATTCTAAAATCTAGAGACACCTCCTCGCAGTGTTTCTATGTCAGAAGTGTCAGAGAATCATGGTTTCTTCAAACCCAAGCTCCTACAGCCCAAGACATCTGGTAAGAAAATAAAGTCACGCTTTCCCCAGTGTTTACCCGTTTAACGTATCTGTTCTTGTAAACACTGTGAGGCAGGATGGGAGGTTTAAGGACAGGGCACAGAGGACGTAGGCACAGGCGGCACGTCCCACAGCCGTACTGCTAGAACACTCTGAAGGGAGAGCTCTGAAATCACAGCCCCCACTGCCCTGATGAACAAGTTACAGGACAGGGTGTGTCAGGAGAAGAAAAGCCCATTGCAGCCAAGGGGAAGCCTTTGCGAGAGGATGACTTCAGGATGTTCCCCCATCAAACAAGCACACCCCTGATCCTGCTCTCGTAATCAGTCCAGAGATCCTGAGACACGGTCAGGTGGGGGTGCGCCTCCTCCACCTCTGTCAGCAGCCTCTGAACGTCCTCATCATATGAATATTTATTCAGGCTGGGAAAATACAAAAAAAAAAAGATTCCTGACCCACGATTGTTGGCCTCTCTACACCCCAATGGCTACTTCCTCTCCACTCTTTCCTAGAAATGGCTGCAAGAGTTGTGTTGACCGTGCAAAGAAGGCACGAATCTCTCCCAGAGACTAGGAAAGGGAGCAAGAAGGATGTGGACCATTTTGTCCGTCCTGAGGTCATCAAGGTCCTAGCACATGGAAGGCACTCAAATATTCATTCCATGGATGTCAACTACACACACTCTACATGCAAACATAATGTTCCAAACAATATTAACTGCTACTCTTCAGGAAATGTACTTCTGGGTCAAGACTCCACTCAGTCCTTTACAGAACCCCTCTCAGCTCTGAGCTGGAGTTGCATCCTTGTGGGCAAAGGAAGTAGGAAATGATTCCTGCCTGGCGGTGATTTTGCCTCTCAGGAGACAATGCCAGGAGCCTTTAAAACAATTTCAGGGAATAGATATGATAGGCATTCTTTGCAAAAATTAATCAAAAATTTTTTGAGATATAATTGACATACAACATTGTGTAAGGTTAAGGGGTGAAATGCGTTGGTTTGATACATTTATATATTGCAAAACGATTACCACCAGCACGTTCGCTAACACCTCTGTCATATCGCACTGTCTCTTTTGATGGTAAGAATAATTAAAATCTTGTCTCTCAGGTCAACTTGATGATGGGTGATGCCTTAGAGGGCCAGGACAGGGAGAGCAGGAGGGAGTCATGGGAAGGAGGGGATATGAGGATATGTGTATAAATACAGCTGATTCACTTTGGTGTACCTCAAAAGCTGGTACAAGAGTGTAAAGCAAATATGTCCCAATAAAGAGCTTTAAAAAAAGATGCATAATAAGTACAGATTAAAAAGAAATCTTGTCTCTCAGGGACCTCCCTGGTGGTGCAGTGGTTAAGAATCCACCTGCCAATTCAGGGGACACAGGTTCGATCCCTGCTCCGGGAAGATCCCACATGCCGCGGAGCTACTATAGGCCATGCACCACAACTACTGAGCCCATGTGCCACAACTACTGAAGCCCGAGCACCTAGAGCCTGTGCTCCTCAATAAGAGAAGCCACCGCACTGAGAAGCCTATGTATCCCAACAAAGAGTAGCCCCCACTCGCCGCAACGAGAGAAAGCTCGTGCGCAGCAACAAAGACCCAATGCAGCCAAAAAATAAAAATATTAATAAAAATCAATAAATCTTAAAAAAAATCTTGTCTCTTAGCAATTTTGAAGGGTTTTTTTTTGTTTGTTTGTTTTGTTTTTTTGCCACATGGCTTGCAGGGTCTGAGGTTCCCAACAAGGGACTGAACCCAGGCCACAGCAGTGAAAGCTTGGAGTCCTAACAACTAGACCACCAGGGAAGTCCCTGAAGTTTCCATTTTCGATCATCATGACTGGAGCGAGGTACCCAAGGGAATGGAGTGTGTGGGCAGAGACCAAAGATGCTATCCAACCTCCTGCGATGCACAGGACAGCCCTACACAGCAAATAACCCTCCAGCCCAAATGTCACCTGTGCTGAGGCCGGGAAAACCTGTGGCAGTCTACCCTCCCTCTGAGGTCACTCACCACCGAGGGAAACAGCGTCCACTCACCCAAGCACCTGCAGGCCACATTCCAGACTGCTCAAGGCTTCACACAGCACCACCACCCCATCACGGTCCAAGCTAATCCATTCCAGGTTCACGCACTTCAGTGACTTACAGACAGTAAGAGCCAAGGCCAGGTCCTCACAACAGGCAGATGTGAGCTCACACATCTCCAGCCTACACAGGGAACACCCCCTTGAAATGCGGATTCCATGCCTCTGAGAGAAGACTTTACAATCTAGACAAGTGCGTCTCAACGGGGGCACACGTGGCAGTGTCTGGAGGCATCTGACATGCGTGAGGAGTGCTACTAGCATCTCATGGGTGGAGAGATGCCAGAGATACAGTTAAACATCCTAAGATGTACAGGACAGCCCGCTTCCCCACCACAGCCAAGAACCACCCAGTCCCAGAGGTCAGCCGTGCCAAGCTTGAGCAAACCCTGGTTTCGCGGCTGGCGTTTCATTTATCAGACTGTAGCAGACACACCTGTTCTCAAACGTGCTTCCCCTTTATCCCTTTAATCCCCTAGCCCTTCCCCTTTTTGAAATAGGCAAGCTTTCCCATCATCAGTGGACACCCACCCAAGATTCTCTAATTTACACTTAGGATGCTTTAAAGCTTCACATAACTGTCTGACACCAGTGTCGTATATCTTGTTGTTCTTTAGTTTCAGGGCTGTTTGTGTCTCACTGTGAATAAGAACAGTAGCAATGTCCACACAGCAAACAGACGTGAAGTAACAGCTCATCAACCTGGAGAGAAAAAATACAGAAAATACACATAGACACACAAATATATACACTCACGAGGTCCAACCTGGAATGACTCCGCTTATGTTCACTTATTCCTGTAAAGGGGGAGCGATGCAACTGCTCCCGAGATGACGGTGGTGGAGACAAGATAATGTCTCTGTTTCTCCACTTCCTTCACTCTGCCCCACACCCTGGGCTCCCCGCAGTTCTCCTGCCCTGCCTGCTCTCTCCCCCCAGGGCCTCTGCTCTTGCTGGTTCTAACGCTCTTGGTCCAAGCATCAGCAGGGCTACCCCCTTACTTCCTCCAAGTCTCTGCACAAGCGTCCCCTCGGTGAGGACGTCACTGAATATTTCATATTCTAACTCCTATGTATCCCCTGCCTCTAAGCGCACGATACAGAGCTACCACATGACCCAGCAATCCCACTCCTGGGCATATGTTGGGAGCAAACCATAATTCAAAAAGATACATGTCAGGACTGGCTGTAACGGGACTTTTCATCTGGTGTCTAAAACAGTGCCTGGTACCTAGTAGGTGCTAAATTAAAATTTTTTTAAAAGAAAAAAAAAAAGACACATGCACCCCTATGTTCATTGCAGCACTGTTTACAATGGCCAGGACGTGGAAGCAACCTAAATGTCCATCAACAGAGGAATGGATTAAAAAAAAAAAAAGATGTTGTACATATATAGCATGGAATATTAGCCACAAAAAGGAATGAAACAATGCCATTTGCAGCAACATGGATGCACTTGGAGATTGTCATACTGAGTGAAGTAAGTCAGACAGCAGAAGACAAACATCATACGATATTTCTCACATGTGGAATCTAAAAAAAAATGGGTACAAATGAACTTATCTACAAAACACATAGTGAAGAATCATAGTGAAGAAAACAAACTTATGGTTACCGGGGGTGAGGTGGGGGAAAGGATAAATTGGGAAATTGGGATTGACATACACACACGACTATATATAAAATAGATAAGTAATAAGGACCTGCTGTACAGCACAGGGAACTCTACTCACTACTCTCGTGGCCTATATGGGAAAAGAATCTAAAAAAGAGTGGATATGTGTGTGTGTGTAATGGATTCACTTTGCTGTACACCTGAAACTAACACAACACTGTAAATCAACTGTACTTCAATAAAGATTTTTTTAAAATGCTTGTCATCCATTACATATGTACACCTGTGCATATACATAACACACACACATATATACACACACGCATGTACACATAAGCCTGATGTATGTATGTGCATGTATGTGTGCGTGTGGACACAGGTAGAGGCATATATACATCTGTACGTGTCTGCTAGGCACATATATATAATATGTATAGAGTGTGTCCATGTGCATCCATGTTCTCAAGAGGGAATGATGTTTGCTCCCCACCGCCAGGGGACACTGGGCAGTGCCTGGAGGTATTTTTTGGTTTGCCGCACAGAGAGAGGGTGCTACCACCATCTAGTGGGTAGAAACCAGGGATGCTGTTAAGTACCCTACCATGCATCGGACCACCACTCTCCACAAGAAAAAACAATCTAGGCCAAAACGTCGATAGCTGACATATATACACTACTGTATATAAAATAGATAACTAACAAGGACCCTCTGTACAGCACAGGGAACTCTGCTCGATGCTCTGCGATGACCTATACAGGAACAGAATATTTAAAAAGTGGATATATGTATACGTGCAACTGATTCACGTTGCCGTACCCTGAAACTAGCACATTGTAAGTCAACTCTACTCCAGGAAAAATTAATTTAAAAAGTCAACAGTGCTGATTGAGAAGCCAAGATAGATGCACATGTACACGCATGCTTGCAGCTCTACATCACAGGTGTGTGCACACACCTGTGTACACGTGCATCTATGCGTGTGTGACACTCCATGGAAACAGGGATGACGGAGTGCTTCACTTGCCGATTGACCTTATCTGCCCAGTAAAAGCACTGACCGGCCCTCACACTACGTCCGTCACTCCCTGTGCGCTTCTCTGGGGCAGCCTCTGACAACAGCACTTTACATGCGTTCTTCCCACTGGTCCCTCTGTCTTTTGAGGTGGGAGATATAGTTATTCTCATGTCACACGTGGGCAGAGTGAGGCACCCTCATGAGTTCACGCAGCTGGTCTAAGGCACTCACAACTCCATGTCCAGTCTCTCCAAGGACAGAGACCCAGCCCCAGAGTAGCAGACCTACCAAGTCCTGACAAGCACTACCGTCAAGACACACACCTGTCGGTGAGCCCCAGAAGTAGCAGGTGGGGTAAACACGTAGCCTCTTTTTTTTTCTCCCAGCAAACTCCATGCTTTCCCCCTCATTTCCTTCCCAGGATGCCAACAGCCAAAAAGGAAACCTTGGCATTGAAGCAAATCACAGGCAGAGCTACCACATCTTCTGTAGGTTGCAGTTTGGGTGCTTCAGTGATTCACACAGAGTTATCACTCCATCATCTTCCAGGAAATTTAACCCCAGATCAAGAAAAGACAGGAATTCATTGCACAGAAGGACTTGGGAGAGGTAGTCGCAGGCTACAGAGGTGAGGCAGCAGTACTCCAAACTGCAAAGACCACACACTTCATCCGTCAACTTACTTAAGCCCTATAGGGTAATATTTTCATGAAACTCCATGTAAAAATTCTCCTGGTCTCTGTGGTCACTTGGAAAAATAAGAGGATTAAAATGTGTAGCAGGTGTTAAAATACAGAAGGATGTGGACTACAGGGTCCTAAACTGGGGAACGGAATCTCGGATCCCAGTTCCAAGTCAGATCACCAACAGCTGGATGACCTTGGACCAAAGCATCCCTTCTCTGTGGTACAGTGTGCTTATTATTCATAATAGCTGGACAATATCCGATTTCCTATTTTTCTTTTAAAACGTTATTTTTAAGAATCTGGATCAAGATGGCGGAGTAGGAGGACATGTGCTCACTCCCTCTTGCAAGAGCACTGGAATTACAACTAACTGCTGAACAAACATCAACAGAAAGACGCTGGAACTCACCAAAAAATAGCCACCCCACATCCAGAGACAAAGGAGAGGCCACAATGAGATGGTAGGAGGGGCGCAATTGCGTTAAAATCAAATCCCATAAATGCTGGGTTGGTGAATCACAAGCTGGAGAACAGTTATACTGCAGAAGTCCTGAGGGTTCTGCGCCCCACGTCAGGCTTCCTAACCTGGCGGTCCAGCAACGGGAGGAGGAATCCCCAGAGAATCAGACTTTGAAAGCCAGTGGGATTTGATTGCAGGACCTCCACAGGACTGCGGGAAATGGAGACTCCACTCTTGGAGGGCACACAAAAAAGTGTGCTCACCAGGACCCAGAGGGAAGGAGCAGTGACCCCCACAGGAGACTGAACCAGACCTACCTGCTGGTGTTGGAGGGTTGCCTGCAGAGGTGGGGGGCAGCTGTGGCTCACCGAGGAGACAGGGGCACTGGCAGCAGGGGTTCTGAGAAGTGCTCATTGGCGTGAGCCCTTCCAGAGTCCACCATTAGCTCCACCAAAGAGCCTGTAAGCTCCAGTGTTGGGTCACCTCAGGCCAAACGACCACCAGGGTGGGAACACAGCCCCACCCATTGGCAGACAAGCAGATTAAAGTGTCACTGAGCTCCACCCACCCAGCCCAACCCACCATCAGTTCCTCCCATCAGGAAGCACCCACGAGCCTCCTAGACAGCTTCCTCCACAAGAGGGCAGACAGCAGTATCAAGCAGTATCAGCACTATTTCATCTTATGGAACTGAAAACCACAGCCACAGAAAGACAGAGAAAATGAAAAGGCAAAAGACTTTGTACCAGATGAAGGGACAAGATAAAACACCAGAAAAACAATGAAATGAAGTGGAAATAGGCACTCTTCCAGAAAAAGAATTCAGAATAATGATGGTGAAGATGATCCAGGACTCTGAAAAAAGATTGGATGCAAAGATCAAAAAGTTGCAAGAAAAGTTTACCAAAGACCTAGAAGAATTAAAGAGCAAACAAACAGAGATATGCAACACAATAACTGAAATGAAAAATACACTAGAAGGAACCAATAGCAGATTAACTGAGGCAGAAGGGCAAATAAGTGACCTGGAAGACAGAATGGTGATAATCACTGATGCAGAAAAGAATAAAGAAAAAAGAATGAAAAGAACTGAAGACAGCCTAAGAGACCTCTGGGACAATGTTAAATGCACCAACATTCACATTATAGGGGTCCCAGAAGGAGAGGAGAGAGAGAACAGACCTGAGAAAATACTGGAAGAGTTTATAGTTGAAAACTTCCCTAACATGGGAAAGGAAATAGCCGCCAAAGTCCAGGAAGCACAGAGAGTCCCAGGCAAGATAAACCCAAGGAGAAACACACCAAGACATATAGTAGTCACACTGACAAAAATTAAAGACAAAGAAAAGCTATTAAAAGCAACAAGGGGAAAATGACAAATAACATACAAGGGAACTCCCATAAGGGTAACAGCTGATTTCTCAGCAGAAACTCTGCAAGCCAGAAGGGAGTGGCACGATATATTTAAAGTGATGGCAGAGAAGAACCTACAACCAAGAATACTCTACCCAGCAAGGATCTCATTCAGATTCGACGGAGAAATCAAAAGCTTTACAGACAAGCAACAGCTAAGAGAATTCAGCACCACCAAACCAGCCTTACAACAAATGCTAAAGGAACTTCTCTAAGCAGGAAACATAAGAGAAGAAGAATCTGTGGGGACTTCCTAGGTGGCACAGTGGTTAAGAATCCGCCTGCCAATGCAGGGGACACAGGTTCAATCCCTGCTCCAGGAAGATCCCACATGCTTCGGAGCAAATAAGCCCATGTACCACAACTATTGAGCCCATGTGCTGCAACTACTGAAACCCCCATGCCTAGAGCCAATGCTCTGCAACAAGAGAAGCCACCACAATGAGGAGCCCACCCACCACATAAAGAGTAGCCCCTACTTGCCACAACTAGAGAAAGCCCATGTGCTGCAATCAATACCCAACACAGCCAATAAATTAATTATTTAATTAATTAAAAAAAAGAAACTGTGGTTATCAGTTCTTGTCTACCCACTATTGGGAATTTAGAAAATAAAAGGAAGTATACGATACAAGTTGCAACCAGGTAAACCAAGACTGAATAGGACCCCTGTATGTAAATAGTTGGTTTAGCTGACATTTCACGCAGAATTCCGTGCTTTTAGCTATCACACACAAGCCAGACACCTGGAATTCCACAAAAGATGCTCACGTGGCAAATAACAGGCAGAAGGGACCAGAAACCCACCTTGGGTGGGGCAGGCATTGCCCAGTTCACATCACACCCCCAGCCCCCACCCACCCACCCCGTTACCTGCCTGGCCCCTTTGGGGCATCTCAGAATGTCACCTCCAGCAGGAAGAATGCACAAGTCTTTTATTAGCAAACTGGGTTTTCCCTTTCAGTGTTTGAATTTTTGAAGTCAGACAATAGGCAACTAACATACTCTTCTCAATGAAATAAGCTCTTTCCAACATTTAAAAAAAATTAACACTTTAATGGTTCCATAATATAGTCTCCAACGGTTCCACGACCCTACAATTATACATTCCCTGAATATCTCCACTTGTATTTTTATACCTTCTGCCATTTTAAGTCATACTGAATTAACATCTTGCATCAAAAATATTTAGAAGTTCTGAGGTTTATTATTAACAGACTTGTCATTTGTTTCTTGATTTATCAGCCATCTTACTTTGCAAAAAAACACTTCATACTTTCAACCATACTTTAAATTTGCCCATTTTGCAGAATTCTGGCCAAGTGGAATATATCTTTAAAATTTTCTCATTTGTTTAAGAGGGTATTAAACATTTAAATATTAAAATATTAACTATTAAAAATAGGTTGAACATTAGGAAAATGGGGTAAGGGCTAAAGGAGAATTTTTGTGCTATTTTTGCAAACTTTCTGCAAGTCTAAAACTAGTTCAAAACAAAAAGTTAAAAAATGGGTTGAACCTTTTTTTCTTTTAAAATTACTAGTGACTTTCTCACATCTTTAGTAGTCTCTCATTTTTAAGGAATACAAATTCAAATTTAAAAACAAAAAGGTTAAGTGATATATTTTAAAGAACTCCTAGATAAATACAGCCCATTTAAATTACCAGTTACTGAATACACTTTAATTCTGTTTATTGTATAATATCAAGCAGGATTTAATAGCCAAATCCTTTCATCTTCCACTATGTCATTTCCTTTGTACCTCTAAAGACTTTTTGGTCTAATCGTTAGAGTTCAGCGTTTTTCCCTTATTTTTTTTAATAGTTTGGTTTTGATGTTTAATGTTTCTGGACCTTATTTTAGGGTTTTCTTTTACAGTCTAAAAAATTATCTCAGTAATAATATTTTCGCTGCCTTCTATTGTAAATGCCACTTTGTGTGTATATGTAACACATAGGTCTACATACACAAACACATCTGTGCACGCACATACACAAACACGTTGTTTCGAGACTACTTATTTGCTTCCATAGACTTGGGTGTGCTTGTATTGTCCCCCACTTTAAGGCATTTTTTGAAAAATTTAATACTAAGTCTCTCCTGTGGCCTCACTGCTCAAATAGAGAACCCTTTCTACAGTCCCCAACAAGGAAGCAGTTCGCTTTATAAATCAGCAACAAGAAAGAGGTGGAGATACTGGGGGTGTCCTAGCCATAAACTAGAACATATGCAGCCCCGCACCTGCAAGCAATCAAATGAATTCCTTTTTCTTAATTATTTATACTCTCCGCCTCCCCAGCCACCCGTACACCTACAGAGACATCATCCTTCTTCATGGTGACCAAGATGTATCCAGCTCCAAGTTAGATGCCAGGCATCTAAGGGCTAGTCTTGCCTCGCTTGAATTCAACCTCATGGCTCCCCTACGGGGCAAGCATCTGTATCTGCTCCACTATGCTGGACCACTGAAGGGTCCTGTGCACCCTCCGCTGTCTCCCCCAGGGCTCCCCTCCCCCACACCAACTCACAGCAGGGCCTCCAGGGCACAGTCTGGGTTCTTCAGGGCGTCACAGCACCCTCACTCCTTCGTCCTTCAGGGGGTTTTCTACCAAGGAGAGAAGCTTCAGCTTCTTGTTGTGGGTGAGAACAGAGGCAATGTCTTCGCAGGCTTCATCCGTGACGTCACAGCTTCCCAACCTACGCAAGAGACACGTGTGGTGGGACGTGAGCCCTGACGCTTTGGATGACGTAGGCACAACTGGCCCTGGACCATGTCCTGGCTTCTAATCCCTCACCTGCCAATTCGGACTTTTTGAAAGTACGAATGTAATTACATGACTCTCCTCGGGAATCCTTCATTGCTTTCCACTGGAATTAGGAAAACGTCTGAGCCAGGGCTTCTCAACAGGGGGTGAATTTTGACCCTGAGGGGACGTTTGTCAGAGTCCAGAGACATTGCTGGTTCTCACAGCCGGAGAGAGGGGTGCCACGGGCACCGAGTAGGTGGAAGCCAGGGACACTTCTCCACATCCTGCCATGTTGTAGACACCACTCCCCAGCAAAGAATGATCTGGACCTTCAGATATCAGGAAGTCTGATTATCTGATTATGCATCATCCGTAGCTGTAAGGCTGAGAAACCCTGGTCTGAGACTTAATGCAGCTTAAAAGAACATCTCAGGCTAAAGCAGGTTTCTCAGCCTCAGCACTATTGACACTTTGGCCTAGATCATCCTTTGGTGTGGGGGCTTCCTGTGTGCTGTCAGATGTTGAACAGCATCCCTGACCTCTTCCAACCAGATGCCTGAAGCATCCTCCCCGTGCAATCATGACCATCAAAAATGTCTCCACAATTAACAAACACTAGTGACCTAATCATTTAGACTAACCTCCTCCTTAAAGTGCTTTTTCCATGAGCTCACCCCTCTTTTGTTTCAGAAGAGTGAGTTCAACTTTCTTTCCTATTGCAATAGTCTTAACTCCTTCCTAGTGCAATGATCTTCAATAAAGTCTTCTAAAAAAACATCTCCAGGGCTTCCCTGATGGCTCAGTGGTTAAGAATCCACCTGCCAATGCGGGCGACATGGGTTCCAGCCCCGGCCCGGGAAGATCCCGCATGCCGCGGAGCAACTAAGCCCGTGCGCCACAACTACTGAGCCTGCACTCTACACCCCGTGTGCCACAACTACTGAAGCCTGCGCGCCTAGAGCCTGTGCTCTGCAACAAGAGAAGCCACAGCAATTTCGAAGCCCGTGCACTGCAATGAAGAGTAGCTCCCACTCTCCACAACTACAGAAAGTCTGCGCACAGCAACAAAGATGCAATGCAGCCACTAAATAAAAACATAAAATTAATGAATTAATTTAAAAAATAAAAAAATTTTTTAAATTAAAAAATGTGTCCAGACACAGACACCTCCTAACAGAGAATGAAACTATCCTCTGTTGAGAATTACTGTTCTGGAGAGAGCCTGATTTTGAGGACCTCCCACTCCCAATACCAAACAGAAGTCAAGGGCACAGTTGGTCTGCCCCAAAGAAGCAAAGATCTGACCTATAAACTGTCTACAACTGACTCCTGGTTTCCTAGATCTGTTACCCAAGACTTAAGCTACCATGTAATATGTAAAACTGTATGCAAATAGCATAACGTGAAATGGGGCAAATACTAAGGAATTTTGTAAGCTTCCCCTAAGTAGAGAGAGCTAGAGTGAAGAAAAGAATTGTTATGATACGGAAACAGCTCAAACAGTAATATATCAATATTATATCAATAGCAAGCCTCTACGCTCAAACAACTCTTACGCATGGACCCTTCCTCTCTGTCTTGATGATGCTTGACAGGTGAAATCAACCAAGCAGATGTGACCCATCTATCATATTACTGGTGGAGGGAAGAGTATATTCTCTTGGTGAGCTCAACAAGTTGTTTCTGTTTATTGCTACTTCTATTACTTCCCTTTGTCCTTCCTGCTGAAAAACAGCCTGTGTAAGAAATCACCCAATGATATGCTAAGGGTATCCCAGATAATTTTCAAGAGGAAGAAATGATTTGGGGCAAATCACTTTCCCTCCAACCTCAGTGTTATCATCTGCCAGATTCCAAGATCACACTTGTGGTCATCCATAAGCTTTCTCATTTTAAGCTTCTATGACCATCTTCAAGAAGAAGAAACTGGAGTTCTGGTTTTGGTATGGCTGGCTGAGAGCAGAGCTAAGGAGAATCAGATGGTGTCCATGAGAAGTAATTCAAGTACCGAAGAAGGGAAAGATGGGACAGACCTTCTGAAAGGAAACCTTGCCCTTTAGAATTCATCCATCCTCATCTTACTAGGAGGTCTACTGATACTGAGATGGAAGTGGTGAAACATGTAAGAGACAAAGACAGGAAAGAAACGGGCATGTTCAAACTGCAGCATTCACACTGGGAAAAAATACATCGTGGACCACGCTGAGACTTACATCAGTGCTTCTACGTTACACACTGGCTGTTTTAGCGTCTCACAGAGATGCTTGACATCCGTACAGGAGAGGCCAGTGCTGCGGAGGTTCAGGTGTTTCAAATGAGGGTTATGACGAATGACCTTAAAGAAGTCTAGGCTGTTTGCAAGGTTCGAAGCACAGTTATACCTGCAGAAGATGAGGAAATCACAGCAACTCATGCAATCAAGTCCAAGCACAAAGCAAAATACCTCATACACAATTCTTCCTACTTTCCATGCTTAGGCTCCCAATATTGTTTTAAGATACCTGCTTACTGCTGCCTACAAATTCTCTCTGGGATGTTTAGGCACCAGATGGTTAGATGTCCCTGCTTCTGCATACCACCACAGATGTGATAAGGAAAGTAAATCAAACGTAGCCCGTATTATATTCTAAGCACCATGAGGAGAGAGATACCGTGTTTGTGCCTCCTTGCAGCCTAGGTTTGGCTCAGTGCCTCCCATATAATGGAGATGCACATATTTGAATTACTGTGCCAAGCAAGACTGTCTTCCCAAGGGAAAGGACCCATTTCTGTTTAAAATTGTCTCCTTCTAAAAGACAATTCTCAGGTTCTTTTAAACTCAAATTTTATTTCCGTATGAAGTTTCAATAGTAGATCATATGTTCAATATAAGTCCAACCCAAGTTTTTACTTTCTATTTTTAGCTAGTAGTAATTCTGTTTATTTTTTTAATTTTTGTCGGAGTATAGGTGCTTTACAATATTGTGTTAGTTTATACTGTACGGCAAAGTGAATCAGCTATAAGTATACATATATCCCCCTCTTTTTGGGATTTCCTTCCCATCTAGGTCACCACAAAGCACTGAGTAGAGTTCCCTGTGCTGTACAGCAGGTTCTCATGGGTTATCTATTTTACGTATAGTATCAACAGTGAATATATGTCAATTCCAGTCTCCCAATTCATCTTACCTCCCTCCCCCCCTTGGCAACCATAAGTTTGTTCTCTACATCTGTGTCTCTATTTCTGCTTTGCAAATAAGTTCCTCTATACCATTTTTCTAGATTGCACATATAAATGATATTATACAATATTTGTCTCTGTCTGACTTACTTCACCCTGTATGACAGTCTCTAGGTCCATCCACGTCCTACAAATGGCATTATTTCATTCCTTTTATGGCTGAGTAACATTCCATTTTACATAGCTCACATCTTCTTTATCTGTTCCTCTGTTGATGGACATCTTACAGGAGACCCGAACGAACTTTTTGACCAACCCAATACTTCCCTACTGTAGCAGAAATAAGCAATTCATTTTCCTAAACTTAAACACAACCCTTCCCCCAAATTACCTGTTATTAATCATTTGTCAGTTCTAAGACTGAAAGGGCCCCAGTGAGAGCCCGTAAAATTAGGTTAAACAAAATTCCCACAGGGACCCATTATATTGAAATTTGTAAACTATTAGGGATAGAGAAGAATTCGAAATACTACCAAAACTGAGGATTTTTTTTTTTTAAAAGGATGATCTATAACGGGGGAATGAAAATGATCAGTCCCTACACCTGCAAGTGAAATAATGCAGAGAAAGACACTATATGATCTCACTTCTACGGGGGATCTTAAGAGAAACAACTAACTCACAAACATCTGGTGGCTGCCAGAGACTGTGGGTTGGGAGCATGAAGTGGTAGAAAGTGGTCAAAAGTTATAAACTCCCAGTTATAAGATAACTGGGGTCTAATGTACAGTCCTGGGGATCTCCGAATGACTTCTGTTAGCAACATTGTTGGCAGCACTGTATTATATATTTGAAAGTTGCTAAGAGAGTAGATCTTAAAAGTTCTCATCCCAAGGAAAAAACAATGTAACTACATATGTAAGGCAGTCCATGTTAACTAAACTTCTTGTAGTGATTACTGCAATATATACATGTATCGAATCATCAGGTTGCACCCCTAAAACAAATACAATGTTCTATGTCAATTACACCTCGATGAAAACTGGGGGAAAAAATCTACATCTACAAAGCTGGATTTAAGAAATAAGCCAACAGAGTGAAGTAAGTCAGAAAGAAAACCAAATATCATATATTAACACACATATGTGGAATCTAGAAAAATGGTACAGATGAACCTATTTGCAAAGCACAGATAAAGACACAGATGTAGAAAACAAACTATGGGCACCAAGAGGGGAAAGGGAGGTGGGGTGGGATGAGTTGGGAGATTGGGATTGACATATATACACTACTGTGTGTAAAATAGATACTGTATATCCCTGCTGTACAGGACAGGGAACTCTACTCAATGCTCTGTGGTGACCTAGATGGGAAGGAAATCCAAAAAAGAGGGGATATATGTATACATATAGCTGACTCTTTGCTGTACAGCAGAAACTAACACAACATTGTAAAGCAACTATACCCCAATTAAAAGAAAAAAGACAAAAGAAACAAACTAATAGAAATCAAAGAAACAAGGGGAAAGTTTTAATATTCAGTGTGTTTTCTCATCATTAATGGGTACAGTTGAAAGGGAGATGTTTTTAGACTCATATTTACTCAAACTTATGACTCAAATTTGCTCCTGGTAAAGCTTGTTGGAAAAATTCCTAGCATAGTGACATGGGATGAACAATGAACTCAGCTGGAAAGAATGAGTCACAGAAGCAAGAATAAGCTAAGAAATTAGCAAAAGTTATCTCTAAAATAGGCACACACTTTTCAGTAATGACCTGATACCACGTGGTATCTACATGGGAGGAAGATGGTACAAGGGAGCAGAAGAAAGGAAAGGCATTCCAAAGGTGCTCCAGGTGAAAGACAGGGCTACTTACTGACTCGGGATCTTATCCCTTCAAAGAGCAATCCTTATTCTATGCATCAACCCCAAACTACCTGTTCAGTCTCTTCACTGGACAAATACTTACGTTCCATCTAGACGCCAGGGTGCGGCGGGTATATAGCCGTGAATAGACAGTCCAGGATCCAGAACGCAGAGCTTAACTTCTGCTTGGAGGAGATTACAACAAAAGAGGGGCAAGCTCTTAACTAACACTGAAACTGAACACTGGATGAGGTTATATAGTGGCTGGAGTGGTGGGGGGGAAGTGCTTACTTTGGGGGAGCGGTGGTGACAGAAGGCATTTGGAAGATCTTGCCAGGTGACGGTCTGAGGAAAGACTGATCAGAAATGAGAGCAGCTGGAACAAATGTTGAGTCAGGAATGAGCTCCATCAAGGGGCTGAAAGAAAGTTGAGGTCCTTGGCATACAGGTGGCCACGAGGCACACGAATAGCTCCTCAACATCACTGATTATTAGAGAAATACAAATCAAAACTATAATGAAGTATCACCTCACACCAGTCAGAATGGCTACCATCAAAAAAAAAATCTAGAAACAAGACATGCTGGAGAGGGTGTGGAGAAAAGGGAACCCTCCTGCACTGTTGGTGAGAATGTAAATTGGTGCAGCCACTATGGAGAACAGTGTGGAAGTTCCTTAAAAAACTAAACATAGAGCTACCATATGATCCAGCAATCCCACTCCTGGGCATATACCCTGAGAAAACCATAATTCGAAAGGATGCATGCACCCCGATGTTCATTGTAGCACTATTTACACTAGCTAGGACGTGGAAGCAACCTAAGGGTCCATTGACAGAGGAATGGATAAAGAAGATGTGGTGCAGTATACAATGGAATATTACTCAGCCATAAAAAGAATGAAACTGCCACTTGCAGCAACATGGATGGACCTAGAGATGATCGTACTAAGTGAATTGAGTCAGATGGAGAAAGACAAATACCATACGACATCACTTTTATGTGGAATCTTAAAAAAAATGATGCAAATGAACTTATTTACAAAACAGAAACAGACTCACAGACTTCAAAAACAAACTTATGGTTGCCAAAGGGGAAAGACTGGGGGGAGGGATAAATTAGGAGTTGGGGATTAACACACACACACTACTACATATAAAATATAACAGATAATCAACAAGGACCTGCCGTACAGCACAGGGAACTCGACTCAATACTCTGTAATAACCTATATGGGAAAAGAATCTGAAAAAGAATGAATATATGCATATGTATAAGTGGATGACTTTGCTGTACACCTGAAACTAACACATTGTGAATCAACTATACTCCAATTTAAAGTAAAAGTTAAATTTAAAAAATTACACAGAAAAAAAGTTATTTCTGTACGTAAATGCAGTCTCTCCAGAGAAACACCTCCTTTCCCTGATTTCCTACCTTTAATAAAAAGCATTCTTTCTACCAGAAAAAGATAAAAGTATCAGAGAAGAACTGTGAGCTTCCCTATGCTTCTGGTACATGTTTTGTAAAAAGTTAATTACAAGATTGTTATGAGGATTAAAAGACAAAGGAGAAAATGCATGTAAAGCGACCAACGTCTGTGCCGAGGAAGTATCCTATACATTGCTACCTACTCTCTGTGCTATTCTTATTCTTCTTCTCTTTCATGAACTTAAGGCTCTTCTCCCACCTGTCCTCAGCACCCTCCTCCTCCGTTACCTGGGAAACATCTATTCTCAATCCATCGGCATCCAAGCAAACATCACCAACTACCAGGACTGTTCCCACTTGGGCTCTCCAAGCCAGTTTTATTGTACATGTCACTAAGGTCAAAACATTTGTTACAGGGTTTCCCCTGTGGTGCAGTGGTTAAGAATCCATCTGCCAATGCAGGGGACACAGGTTCAAGCTCTGGTGCAGGAAGATCCCACATGCCACGGAGCAACTAAGCCCATGCGCCACAACTACTGAGCCTGTGCGCCACAACTACTGAGCCCGTGCACCACAACTACTGAGCCCACAAGCCTAGGGCCCGTGTTCCACAAGAGAAGCTGCCACAATAAGAAGCCTGCACACCACAACGAAGAGTAGCCCTGTCTTGCTCAACTAGAGAAAGCCTGCATGCAACAGCGAAGACCCAATGCAGCCAACAACAATAAATAATAATTAATCACTTTTTTAAAAATTTTAATAAAACATTTGTTACAGAGAAACCGAAATGGGGGCCACAGTTCAAACACATCTCTAGACCAAAACACATGGAGTTGTGTAATCCAAAATTAAAACTGATTTCCCCGAAACGTCAATTCTGCTTCTTAAACAAAACTTGAGATTTCTCAAAGTCAGCGTGAACTTGCACTCGCCAGCTAATGGGCTGCGCGCAGGTGAGCTGATGCCATGGGAAGGAAGGTACGGTCCTAGGGAACACTCACAGCAGAAAAGAAAATATCTTTTCTCATTCGGGCTTTGTAACCTGAGCTGTAGCTGCTGGGAATCGAGCTTCTTGACCATGTGCAGTTTTAAAGTCTCCCCATTTGTCCACAGTTTGTGTCTCACGCAGTAAAACACTTGAATCAAAGCATTCAGAACTTTCTTTCGACACATTGGATTAAAGCTTCGGTTCTCAAAAGAAGCCAGGGTAGAAAGAATGACACCCTCCTACTGACTCAAAGAACAGGTAAAGATCTGACTTACATGCACTTCTGGAGTTTACAGACAGGCTGAGGCAGCGTCCTGCAGAGAATCGCCAGGGAGGCCTCGTCCAATGGACAGCTGTCCAAATCTAACATCTGGAAGTTCTCACTGGCCATATACGCTGAGCAGAGATCCCGCCAGAGGGAGAGCTTCTCCATGGTACTACGGGAAGACAAACACGGTGATTCTCCAGTGGCCAATTCAACTAGTTCTTTAAAAAACTAAAAATAGAGCCACCATGTGATGCAGCAGTCCCACTCCCGGGCACGTATCCAGAGGAAACCATGGTTCAAAAAGATCCATGCACCCCAATGTTCACTGCAGCACTGTTTACAACAGCCAGGACAGGGAAGCAACCTAAATGTCCATCAACAGAGGAACGGATAAAGAAGATGTGGTGCACATACAGACAATGGAATATTCCTCAGCCATTAAAAAGAATGAAATCATGCCATTTGCAGCAACATGGGTGGACCTGTGCTTCACCTTACTGAGTGACGTCAAAGAAAGATAAATATCATATAATATCACTTATATGCAGAATCTTTAAAAAATGATACAATGAACTTATTTACAAAACAGAAACAGACTCACAGACTTAGAAAACAAACTTATGGTCACCAAGGGGAAAGGTGGGGAGAAGGGAAAAATTTGGAGTTTGGGATTGACATATACACACTACTGTATATAAAATAATCAATAAGGACCTACTGTACAGCACCGACAACTCTGCTCAATATTCTGTAATAATATTATGAATACAAATAATATTCTGTAATAACCTAAATGGGAAAAGAATTTGAAAAAGAAATAGATACATGTATACGTATAACTGAATCACTTTGCTGTACAACTGAAACTAACACAACATTGTTAATTCTACTCCAATACAAAATTTAAAAGAATTTTTTTTAAAAGAATGCATGTAAACACAGACATCTTCAACACAGGAGAACACCTTCCCCAGAGGCCCTCAAAGCTGACAGTCTGACCTGCACAGGGACAGGAGCAGCCAGGAGCACTGAGTCCACATGTGTGGCGGTCAAGGAAGTGGACCCCGAGACCCAGGCAACCAGGATCAAGCCCCGCCTGAGACACTTGTGAGTTATGCGACCCTGGGCAAGCTGTTCACCCTTATTCTGCCTCCTCTTCCTCCTCTTTGGGGGAACACTCAGTTTTATATGAACAAAGGTTGATATTTGGTGACCCATCAGCAAACAAGGAACTGTATCCAAAAACGCGACTAGTACAGGTAGGTGTAAGATAAACAAGTCACGGAGATGTAAAGACCACAGCTGACAATACCAAATTGTGTATCTGAAAGTTGCTAAGAGAGTAGATCTCTTTTTCTTGTTGTTCTGCATGATTTTTTTCCATTTGTCAAAGTATGGTTGACTTACGATATTGATGTCAGGTTTACAACACAGTGCTTTGATATTTTTAGAGGTTGCACACTACACTAAGTTAAAATACTGACTTATTCCCTGTGCTGTAGATTACATCCCTGTGACATTTATTTCATGGCTGCTAATTCGTACCTCTTTGTCCCCTTCACCTATTTTGCCCCTCCCCCTCCCCTTATCCCCTCTTCCCCGTGGGAACTGTTTGTTCTCTGTACCTCTACTGTTTCTGTTTTATGTTTGTTCATTTGTTTTCTTTTAGATTCCACATGTAAGTGAAAACATACCGTGTTTGTCCTTCTCTGTCTGACTTATTTCACTAAGTGTAATACCCTCCCAGCTCCATTCATGTTGTCATAAATGGCAAGATTTCATTATTTTTACAGCTGAATAATATTCCATCTATCTACCTATCTATATCTATATCACATCTTCTTTATCCATTCATGTTGATGGTCACTTAGCTTCCTTCCATACCTTAATAAGGTTGCTATGAACATTAGGGTGGATGTAAAAGTCCTCATTGTGGGAAAAGAATTCTGTAACTATGTATGGTGACAGATGTTAACGAGACTTACTGTGGTGATCATTCCACTGAATGTACAAATATTGAACATTATGTTGTACACCTGAAACTAATATAATGTTGTATGTCATTTCTAGTGGGTTTTCTTTTGTGGGGTGGGGCACACCATGTGGCCTGTGGAATCTTAGTTCCCCAACCAAGAATCAAACCCACGCCCCCTGCAGTGGAAGCTCAGAGTCTTAACTACTGGACCACCAGGGAGGTCCTTCAATTATACTTTAATTTTTTTAAAAAAAAAAGCATGACTGTGAAAGGGGATATGTATTTGAGCACTAAAGTGTGAGCTGGTAGCCTGAGCCTGATGAAAGAATACAAGTTAAAATCAGCAAAGAGAGAAAAAGACACATGAGCAAAATCCAGAGGAAACGCGGCACAAGCTTTCAAGAATCCTTTCCCAGTGGAATCACCAGGATATGTGAAAATGATATGGGGAGGCAAAAAGAAGCATAGTCCTGGCAATAACAGAAACTGCTCACCTTTCAACTTAACATTGGCCCTATGAAGACGTTTACCCCTGTTGGAAAAACTTAAGAACAACAGTTCATGGTCACACAGCTAGCCAACGGCAGTGCAAGAACTCAAATCAGCATCTTTCTGACTGCAAAAGCCATGTTTTTAAGTACAAATACAAAAGTACAATGATTTATGAAATATCCATTGGGGAGTGGAGCAAGTTATAAATATGGTGTGTCTGTAGGTAGGAGGGAGGGAGTTAATAGACAGCTCACTTTGAGACAGATCCAGATTCATCTGAAAAGACATTTTGTAAACACAGGTGAAATCTCTGCAAACTTTGGCAATGTTTCAGACAGAATGCAGATACTATCAATTCTTCAATGGTACCAATATAAATCTCAATTTCTTTGAAGAAATTCATCATTTGGGCTACAAATTCTTGTTGCTGGGTCTCAAACAACTGAACAATTCCTGGAAACTCACCACGACCTTATCGGAGTCGCCATTGACTCAAAGTTTCAAGGCTTTGGGTTATTTCCTGTTTTATCTCTTTGGACAGTAGAAAACCAAAGGATGTCTCCAGCACGTAGGTTGTTTTTTCAGTTGAGAATGCAAACAGGAACCCCTCATCCAGCACAAGTGGGAGTGGGCTTCGCTCATGGCTGTTGTGACGAGCTGGGTCACACTTCCGATGACTGGGTGAGGATGGCCCTTGGGTCATTTGAACACGTAGAAGAGGGTGGCACAAAATTCCTGGATGCACGTTTGGGGGAAGGTGAGGCAGCTACCGCTCCTTTGAAGAAGTCCCATGTCCACCCACAGCAAGGCGTCAGATTCAGACACCCCATTCCTCCTGAGATCCCCAGGGCAAAACAGAAACGTGTGAGTCCACATTCCCTCTGCAGCCAAGGTACAGAGGCTTCTTAGACGGGCTTTGTTCTGTTTGGGTGGACAATTCCCACTTGCTGCTTTGAAAACGTTTGCCAAGGAGGACACATACAAAGAAGTGACGCTTTCGAAGGCAATCTTCAGGTCTTCTCCCTTCTCCAGCTGCCACTTCAAGCAAGTGCAAACCAACCAGCAAAAAAAAGGGACTTCGGCACAAGACAAACAGCCGTCTCTTCTCTCTCACAAAAGTGAAGGCTCTCGAGGATTTATTCTCCTCCTGGAAGTAGTGGGAGAAATACAGCTTCCTTTGGCGTTCAGAGAACCCCAGGAGAAATGTGCATTTTGTCTGACACAACAAGGAATAATTTTTTTTCATACCCATCTTTCCCAGGGCGATCAGCAGAGAGGATTCTGGGAGCATCTTTTTGTGCAGCAAACTGCTCAGGACAACCTGCACTGGCCGCCGCTGCTCCCAGTCACCGCACAGGTCAGCGTCAAGCGCCAAGGTATGTTTCAGTTCCTCCAAGCCATCCAGGATGAACAGGACTCTCTCCGGCTGGGAAAAAATGTCTTGGATAGGTTCTGAAGACTCGGGCCAGTCCCTGGAGAGGAGCTCCACTAGGCTCGTGTCTGTGACACGGTTCATTTCACTGCCTTTGAGGAAGAAGACGAACGAGAACCTGTCCCTCCATAGGTTTCCCTCTGCCCATTCCAGCACCACTTTTCTCAAAAGGGTTGTTTTTCCAACTCCTTCAGGACCCTGCAAGATCACAGTGGGTGAGGGCTTTCCAGGCGTCTCCACAGGAAGGTAGACAGCACTCAGCTGTTCACATTCATTCTTTGTGATTTCTTTGTAGAAATCCTCGGGAACTTGAAGACAGGTCTCCTTTTCCCATATGACTCGGAATTTTTTCTTCATGTGGTTTCTATACGGGTTTAGCTTATCTGAGTTAACAGGGACAGATACAAGACGGTTAAAATATACACTCCATCTTTGGTACTCAGAACGACCCCTACAGAGGTACTCAAACACAGCTGCAAAGACAGATGTATGCCCACAGGGGACCAGGCTCATGAACTTGGTTTTGCTAGGACCATCATCTATCTGAATTGATGTCCGTGGAAACACCTGATCAAAATCGGAAGCCCATCTCAGAGCTACAGGCTACACAAAGTGTGAATACTTGGGGATTACATTTCAAACTAGAAGCAGGGTGGTATCTCCCCAGTCAAGAATTCATAAGCACTACTGTTTATCTGCTGAGGGCCAGCCAGGAATCGGGGCTGAGAAATTTGCGACTGGTACTGCATCTTCCTCAACAGTCCATTAAGATTCATCCTATGCCCACTTTACAGAAAAGTGTTGAGAGTTTACACTCGTTGGCTAATTTAGCTAATTAACAGATATTAGCATCAGGTATTTGTCCCACAGTTGTCTGACTTGAAATCATAAGGTCCAGGCTAGTCCATTAAGACCATGCTGATTGCAAGTTCATTTCAGAAAGGCACCATTCAACCATCACTCTTTCAACCTGCCCTGATTATGTACCTTCCATGTTCAAGGCTACACATTAGGGGAGGTAAACAAATCTACAAACACAGGCAAGGACCACACCCCACATTGAAGAAATAGGAACTATAGAAGGTGAGGCATTTCTGCACATCTTCCGAGCAAAGGGCATTGCTAGTTTTGTTTAAAGATGTGTGACTAGGAAAAGAGCCTTGGACATTAGAGAGCCTTTCTCTCTCTGGGGCAGAGGAAGCTTTGTTTATAAAAATGGGTGACTTCAGAGGCGGTGGGGGGGACATATTAGGAGTTTGGGATTGACATATACACACTGCTATGTTAAAATAGATAACCAACAAGGACCTACTCTACAGCACAGGAAACTATACTCAATATTTTTTAATAACCTATAAGGGAAAAGAATATGAAAAGGAAAAAAAAAATATATCATCACTGAATTGCTTTATTATACACCTGAAATAACACATTATAAATCAACTATACTTCAATTTAAAAAAGCAGATACAGAGAATGGACTGGAGAACTCGAGGTATGGGAGGGGGCGGGGGGTGAAGGGGAAACTGAGAAGAAGCGAGAGAGTAGCACAGACATATATATACTACCAACTGTAAAATAGTCAGTGGGAAGTTGTTGTATAACAAAGGGAGTCCAACTCGAGGATGGAAGATGCCTTAGAGGACTGGGGCAGGGAGGGTGGGGGGGACTCGAGGGGGGGGCGTCAAGGAAGGGAGGGAATAAAAAAAAAATCATAATAAAGCCATGAAAACAGAGAATCTTGAGAGCAGAAAAATAAACTATAGAGAAATGCCAGAAGAGTTTCTATGTTCATGAACTCCAATTTATGGTGAAACACTCAAAAATAAATAAATATATATAAAGAGAAAAAATTTTAATGGGTGATTTGTCTGATAGTTTGTCACTTTGTTTGCCAGGATTTACAAGTCGACTGATCTTATTTTCTGAGGGAGAAAAACAATGGTGTATCCTCCCAGAGGAGAATGTAAAGCCCGTCAATGAGTCAAAAATAACTGGTTTGGAGTCAGATCTGTCCCTTCTGGAGAAGTCATCTAACATGAGGGGACACCGTTTGGTCTGCACTTTTCTCATTTGTAAACCTCGGCGTCGTGTTAAGAATGAAAGGACATTACACATAAAAAGTGCTTCTTATAGTACCGTATGTTCTCTATAATTATCAATATTTCCTAATCTCAGGATTCTGCCTAGTCTCTTGTGCAGGTCTGGTCAAAAGGACTTGACCTACATGGGAAAAGAATCTAAAAAAGAGAGGATATATGTAAATGTATAACTGATTCACTTTGCTATACGGCAGAAACTAACACAACATTATAAATCAACTATACTCCAATAAAAAAATTTAATTTTAAAGAAAAAAGGATGGGCAGTGATCATAATGGAATTGCATTTCAGCAGTCCTGGTTGCACAGACAGTAAGTCCCAGGTCATCTCCTGCAAGAGCATTGACTCAGCTTGGAACAGAAAAATGGGGAGAACACATTTAGACAAATGGTCTGTCTCAGGACATTACTCATCCACAGTCCATCACTGGCCCGTGAATGACCAGAGCTGGCTTACAATCTTCTATTATTTGTAAGGCTCCTATTGACAGATACACATTCTCAACTGATGGGGACACGGCCGCTAATGCAACAACGATGTGACCTTCCTTATTAGAAGCTCCAAGCAAACCAACCTTCCCCCACAGGTCCCTGCCCTGCATCCCTTCCACAACACTTACGTCTGATCTTGTCCCGAGCCTTCATCCAGAGATCTCTCTGATTGATCTGTAGAAACAGACTCAGGGTCACATCCCAGACCAGTTTTCCTGGGTAATGCTTGCTCAACAGCTTTGAGAGATTTTCTCGTGAAGCCTTCTTTAGCTCAGTCCATGGGATTGGCTTGAGTTCGAATTTCAGAGGTTCTTGTTTGAGGAGCTCCTTACATTTCCAGAACTCTTCCTTTTTGAGCTCCTCCAGGTACCACAACAAGCCAAAGTCAGAAAAAAAAGATTCAGCCATCTCGTCGCAGGACTGTGGAGCTTGGACTTCCCAAGTGGGGGTAGAGGAATGGAAATCCTCAAAAACAAGGAATAAGCGATACCTAGGGAAGAATGATGCCATTATGGAGTTAAATCTCAGCAGTTTAAAGGGGCTTAAAATGACAGATAGCATGCATTTCTTGTTTAAAACCTACGTTCTTGGGACTTCCCTGGTGGCGCAGTGGTTAAGAATCCGTTTGCCAATGCAGGGGACAAAGTTTTGATCCATGGTTGGACAAGTTCCCACATGCCTCAGAGCAGCTAAGCCCATGTGCCACAACTGCTGAGCCTGCATGCCACAACTACGGAAGCCCACGCACCTAGAGCCCGTGCTCAGCAACAAGAGAAGCTACCACACTGAGAAGCCCGTGCACCGCAACAAAAAGAAGCCCTTGCTCACCACAACTAGAGAAAGCCCGCATGCAGCAACAGAGACCCAGTGCAGGCATAAAAAATGAATAAAAAATAAATAAAACCTATCTTCAAAAAATTTTAGTTGGAGTGAAGAAAGTCATATATACACTAATTTGATGTCTCTGCCACGGAATGTTCTAATTCACTAAGGTATCAGGACATGAAATTAACACACAGAAATTATTAGTCTTCGTATAGACAACCAGTACCCACTGAGAGGAATTTAATGTTAGAGGAAAACCTGTTTATAGTATCAACAAAGAAAATAAAATGCCTATGAGTAAACTCAACAGGAAATGTACAAATCCCTATGAGAAAAACTGTAAAGCACTCATAATAATGAGGAAAACTGAAAAACTGGGAAGTAAAAAGGGGTAACCCTGCCAGATATAAAAACATACTCTTAATGTATCTATAATTAAAGCCTAGTGGTACTCACAAATGAATAGACAAGCAGACCAGTGGAAAAGAATACAAGGTAAAGAAATAAGCCAAATCACATACAGACATCAGTAGTTGATAAAGTATGTATTTCAAACCACAAATGCAAGGACAGACTTTTTGATAAATAGTTCAGGAACTTGTTAGCCAGTTAGAAAGACATAAACTTTACGTGTAAACCTCATCTACTATGCAAGGATACAGCACAGATGAATGCATGATTTAAATGTAAAAATTGAAAAATTACAGGTATTGTATTAAGAGAATCATGTGTGAATTCCCTTGTAACCAGATGTAGGAAGAAGTTCCCAATTATGACTTAAAATTCAGATACAACAAAAAAGTTTTTTAAAAGAAGGTTCACACGGAATACAACAAATAGTGGAGAACAAAGGAACAAAAAAGAGAGTAGCTTCTATTTAACTTATTGTAAAACACCATAAATAAAAAAGGGTATAAAACAAACTCACAGTTTATTAAATTTAAAGTAAATCCAATGTAACCACAACCAGGTCAAGAAGGAAATCCTGTCCCAAGTTCCCCTTTGCCAATTAGCTACACCCTCTTCCTGAGAGACTGTGCTCACATTAATTTGTAAGTTTTGCTTTATGATTTTAAAACTTAGATTTGCATTCTAAACAACAGAGCTTGATGGCATTTGCTCATTCTTGGTGAGTGGAACAATGAAGTATTTTCTCTCTGGCCTCTTTTGGTTGGGGGTTATATTTGTAACATTCGTCTACGTTGTTACATGTAGCTGTCCTTATATTTGTAACATTCGTCTATGTTGTTACATGTAGCTGTAAGTGGTTCGTGTATACTGGTGTACAGCATTCCACTGAGGATAGTCCCACAGTTTAATAATGCTACAATTGACTGGCACGTCTATGTTTCCCAGATTTGTTTTATAACCTAAGTGATGCTTCTATGAACAGGCTTTCACACGCACCCTCGTGAAAATAAGCACACATTTCCCTAGGTTTTATCTTTTTGAACAAGCTTTCTCACGTAGCTTGATGCAATCAAGCATGCATTTCTCTAGTTCTGAAATTCTAGGTCATATTACCTAGGGAGCATCACGTTTACTACATAATGTATAACAGTTTCCCCTCATGAACATAATAATTTACATTCCCACCAGCATCCTATGAGTTTCTCTGAACAATCCTGTCCATACTTAGTATAGTCTAATCCAATTTCAATACTGGAGAAAATAAACTGACATTCAAATCACATATGGTCACATTCTAGGAGATGGAAATAAAGAGGAAGGAGAGAATACTAAAGCATATTTCACCTTTCCTCTTCTTTGGAGGGGTAGACCTTCTTATTACAGTACATAAGGGACTGATTATATTTACTGTAGGCTAATTTGAACAGTAACAACTAGAAGAACAGAGACAGAGTATTCAACTTCCTCACCGGGAGAAACCGTCCAGATAATGATAGCAATTCAACCAAAAGCAGAAATGAAGCTGAAATATGTGCTAGACAAGCTAACATCAATGGTAAAAGTAATGTCAAATATATCTGTAAGCTCAGCTTCTACCAATGGAATAAATTTATTAAGCTATAGACTCACATTGGGTAAAAAAAAAAAAATCATTCCTTATGTTGTTTATAAGAGACCCCTAAATACACAGAGAAGTAGAGAAATAATAAGCCTGAAAGATTCTAAGCCAACAGAGAAGTATAAAATATCAACACTGAAAAGTACTCAGGCACTTTCACTGACCAGGTTCAATCCCTGGTTGCGGAATTAAAACCCCACAAGTCGCACGGAATGAAAGAAAAAAGAAAAAATACACACACACACACACACACACACACACACACATATGTAAAACTGGAAAAAGTTGCACTTTTTATTAAAAAAAAAATCAGGCAACTTATAAATATAAAACAAAAACAGAAAATAGTCCTCTATTCTTGCCGGTAAATCTGATCACTAAAGTAAACTATTTTCAAATGTGTAAGAAAAATGGTTAAAAGAGTAAATTTTGTTTTATGGCTATTTTACCATTAAAGAAAACCCCTCGCGGGTTCTAAACGTTTTCCCTAAACATTCTTTCCTCATTCCCTCTCTAGCTGAAACATTCTCCTGAAGCTAGTGATCCCTGAAGCCCTTCCAAGTGTTGACTGCTTAATCATCCCTTCCCCCGGCTGCAGGGTCCAGGGGCGGGGTCGGTGATCTCACCAACACGTCCTAACCTCACAGACTTTCATCAGGCAGACGCGAAGCTCCGTCACCCACTATGTTTTCATGTCGTATGTACCCGTGGTCCCTGGCACAACCCGCCTCGTTCCTCACAAACTGTATCACCTGGCTCACTCCCACTCTAATGTGACTTCTGTGGTCATACAAAACAAACATCAGGGACAAAGTATTTACGTACAATTTAGCATAAAATTAGGACACCCGAGAAACTTCTGGATGGTAATAGATTCGCCCAAAGCCAACCAATCCAATTGCCATAGCACCAGGTCCCAAACTGAATTCTTCCATTCGCCTGCTATATGCCTTCTCCCTTTCGGAGTGTCCCATTGCCAAAAACTCTATTTTTCATTTGTCTCCCCAGGTTACATGAATCTCACAATCAGAACTGATAGACCAGCCAAGTCAGAGACAGCTCTTGGACTTTTGGTATTTTCATTATTTCTCCCTAGTTCTCCAATACCCAAGGTCCTCCAATTTTCTGTCTCCGATTCAATTTTTTTTTAAGGATTTTTTTGATGTGGACCATTTTTAAAGTCTTTATTGAATTTGTTACAATATTGCTTCTGTTTTATGTTTTGGTTTTTTGGTGGCGAGGCATGTGGGATCTTAGCTCCCTGACCAGGGATTGAAACCAAACCCCCTGCATTGGAAGGCAAAAGTCTTAACTACTGGACCGCCAGGGAAGTCCCCTCCAATTCAATTTTAGAAAAATAGGGAGCCCCTAGTTCAGCCTGGAAGAGTCCCGTTCTCTTAAAAGTTGAGAAATGTGGAGATTTAAAGGAGAAAGTGCTGGATACACAATCTCTGTGAATTTAAATGCTTTAAATTCAGTTTAGTACATCCTCGCCAAAACAAGGGAAGACTTGACCACTTCTAGTACCCTTCTCTCTTGTTCTTTAAGCACCCCAACCCTATAGTAAGCTCTGAGAGGGGAAAATGAAAAAAAAAAAAAAGATCAGTGATAAGACTTCCTCACCCAATCTGGTCCCTGGTCCTCCTGGCTGGCACCCATCAAAAAAGAGCTGTAGAAACTGACTTAAAGGCTGTACCTGCCCCTTGATTGGCCACAGAATCTCTCTCTTCCCATTGGCTGGTGTGACTCTTGATTGACTAGTCTCAGAAGGTGATGTGAAATTCTTTAGGCTGGCATTTCCACCTCAGGTGTGAATGATCTTCCTTCAGGCATCAGTGAATACTTCCTTCAGGTGTTGCTGGCCCCTGACTATTCCATGATGCTATTCCTAGCTCTCTAATATCATCACTGGGCTTCTGTGAACAGTCTTCTACTACCACCTTTGAGGGATACGTTGAAGACTGGTGACAGGAACCTTCTGCTCATCATCTGAATATCTGACTTCTCCGATACTGTGCGCTTCCCATGGGAGACTTTCCTGTACATTTTCTCACCTTTCACAGCAGCAGCTAAAATGAAGCATTCATATATTAGGAAATCAATGGATATTCCTAAATAACTAGCTCTGGATGCAAAGGGCGGAAGTTAGAATTTGCAAATGTCTTTTTTTGTTGTGATAAGAACACAACGTGAGACCTATACTCTTACGTGTTTCAGTGTTCAATACAGTATTATTAACTGTAGTCATGATTTGCACAGCAGAACTCTAGAACTTAGTCATCTTGCATAATCAAAAGCTTGTACCCATTGAACAACCACCACCATCTTCCCCCCCCCACCCCCAAGCCCTTGGAAACCACCATGCTATTCTGGTCCTATGGGTTTGACTATTTTAGATACTTCATATGAGTGGAATCATGCAGTATTTGTCCTTCGGTGGCTGGTTTATTTCACTGAGCATGATAATGTCTTCCAGGTCCATCCATGTTGTTGTTGCATAAGGCAGGATTTCCTTGTTTTCAAAGGCTACTGTTCCACTGCAGGTGGCTCTTAATACCCCATCACTGTCATCATTGAACCTTGAGTGACGTCTGCCCCATCATCCCTCTAATCAGCATCCCCCACAACGGACTGTTGTAATTGTCTCCACCAACTCAACTCTTATTTGGATGCTAATGATGTAAGAGCCCTCCAGGTAAGGGTGTTGCAGGCAAGATCAGATTGTCTTCAGCCCTCTGAAGTAGGTGGTATTATTATCCCCCTTTTCGAAGATACCTGAGGCCATTGGGTGGAGGCCAGAGTTGAGAATGTTTCTACTTGGTCAGCCCAAATTTTGTCCTTTCTGCTGAGCTGCCCCCCAGGCAGCATCAGTCCCAGTGGGATTTAGAGAGAGCAGGGCTGGATCAGTGAGCAGGTGTGGCTCAGTGTTGCCTAATAAGACTGAGCCAAGAGACTCATTGGATCTTTTCTCTCCAAGATCTGAATTATCGGCGAGACACCCTCTCCACCAAAATTCTGACCTGACATGCTCATGCTGACTGTCTAAACCATCCTTAGGTGGACCACAGCTCACATGTTAGAGAACTGTGTCTTGATTTCCTTTCCGGGGAATTTCCTGATAGCTACCTCAGGACCTGAAAGGTTCAAAGCGGATACGTACTTGAGCTTCGACCTATTCATCCCGGCTCTATCCCAGGCTCTCTGTGTGGCCACGGGCAAGTAGATTCGCTTCTCTGCATTTCCCTCCGCTGTAAAGTAGAGATGGTGATGATGGTGGTGAAGATGATTGTTGACAATGTTAAGAATCTAAAAAATATATAGGATCAGCTCCGACAATAGCCGTGATTACACTGTTCAGTAGACACTCATTGAATACCAACTTTTTACCTGAAACTCACAGTGATCTCTTTTTTTTCCACATTTCTAATTGAAATATAATAATGTGCAAGTTTCAGGTGTACAGTGTGTCGATTTGATACATGTATATATCACAGTTGGCTTACTGCTGTAGCATTACCTAACAGCTCTATCACGCCATATACTCACCCTTCATGTAAGGGTGGGAAGAATTAAGATCTACTCTTCAGAAACTCTGAAGTTTATAATACAGTGTGGTCGGATACGGTCGCTATGCTGTGCCTCACCTCTCCAGGGCAGGGTTATCTACTCCTTCCCAGTTTATACCCTTCAAAAACACATCTCCAACTTCCCACCTACCAGCCTCTGAGAACCACCATTCCACTCTCTGCTTTTATGAGTTTGGTTTTTTCATATTCCGCAGATAAGTGATATCATACTAGCCTTGTCTTTATTCACCTGGTTCATTTCACTCAGCTGAATGTTCTCCAGGTTTGTCTATTTTGTCCCAAATGGCAGGATTACCTTCCATTCTCATGGCTCAATAATATTCCATTGTATATTTCACAGCTTCTGTATCCACTAGTCTGCTGATGGACAATTAGGTTGTTTCCCTATTCTGACTCATTAAAATTGCTGCAATAAACATGGCAGTGCAGATAGCCCTCCACGCTCCCGTTTTCATTTCCTTTAGATACAGAACCAGATGAGGAAATTGCTGGGTCATACAGCAGTTCTATTTTAATGTGTTGAGGAAATGCTCTATCGTTTTCCATAGTGGCTGCACTAATTTACATTCCCAACAGTGTATAAGGATCCCATGTTCTCCACATCCTCACCAACACGTATTATCTCTTCTTGAGGATAACCATTCTAAGAAGCGTGAGGTGCTATTTACATATCTGTTGATCAACTGGTAGTCTTCTTTGTAAAAATGTCTATTTGGTTCCTCCTCCCATTTTTATATTGGATTGTTTGTTGTTGTTATGGAGTTGTATGAGTTTCTGTATGAGTTCTTTGTACATGTTGGCTGTTCGCCCACAATCAGATACATGATTTGCAATTATTTCCCCCCATTCAAGAGCATGCCTTTTCATTCTGTTGATGATTTCCTTCATGTTGCAGAAGCTTTTTAGTTTGACGTGGTCCCACCTGTTGAGTTTTGCTCTTGTTGCTTTTGCTTTTGGTGTCAGGTCTTGGCAATGATTTTCGAATCTATGTCAAGGAGATCATCTCCTATGTTTTCTTCTAGGAGTTTCAGTTTCAAGTCCTACATTCATGTCTTCAATCCATTTTGAATTAGTTTTCGTGTTTGGCTGGAGTCTCTCTCGTCTTTCGCATGTGGCCATCCAGTTTACCCAGCACAATTTATTGACAAGACTGTCCTTTTCCCGTTGTATATTCTTGGCTCATATATCGAAAATTTATTGACATATGTGTAAGTTTACTTCTGGACTGTCTAGTCCAGTGACCTATGTTTCTGTCTTGATGTCAATATTACACTGTTTTAATTACTATAGCTTTCTAAGAGAGTTTGAAATCAGGGAGGGCAATGCCTCCAGGTTGCTCTTATTTCCCAAGATTGCTTTGGCTATTTAGGGTCTTTTCTGGTTCCTTACAAATTTTAGGTTTATTTGTTCTACTTCTGTGAAAAATGCTATTGGAATTTTGATAGGGACTGCATTGAATGGAAGTTTTTTTCTTTTAAATTATTGATTTGAATTAATTTCAAATACTAATGCTTTTATCATTTATACAGTTACCCCAACCATTAACACTTTACTACATGTGATCTATCAACCAATTTCTCTATATTTTATCTCATCATCACTAGATGTTTTTCTGAACCACCTGAGAACAATTGCCTGACAAGCGTCACACTATCCCTAAATTCTCCAGTGCGATCTTCTCTACAACAAAGACACCCTCCTATATAACAAACACACTGCCCTTTGATGTAGTAAACCAGTGTAGATATAACACAGCTGCTATGTTCTTGTTCAAGTGACCATACTGTGTTCCTCCAAGTAAAAAAAAATTACCCATCTGTTTATCCATGGTCATTAAAGCCTACAGGTGTATCACTGAGCTACATGAGCTCTTGCGTGCCTAATATTTACTCAACCAGCCAGGTGAACTCTTTCAACATGTTTATTTCTTTCATGAATTCAGTAACAGGTAAGATAATTGTTGGAAGAAAATCAAACTACACTATTGCAAGTCACTTGCAAGTTTAGGGAAGAGATCTAGGTTATGAAAGTTCACCAACGTCTAAAAGAGGTCAGTTCCAATATTTGATACTCATCAAGTAATGCATTAAAAATTAGTTTTAGATTATCAAAATTCTGATTTATGGTCTCTAAGAGGATGCACATTTTTCTTTTTTTAATTTTTATTCTATATGGGACTATAGTTGACTTGCAATGTGTTAGTTTCAGGTGTATAGCAAAGTGATTCAGTTATACATATACGTATATCTATTATTTTTTAAAATTCTATTCCCATTTAGGTTATTACAGAATATTAAGCAGAATTCCGTGTGCTACACAGTAGGTCCTTGTTGGTTATCAACTGGGTTGGCCAAAAAGTTCGTTTGGGCTTTGCCATAACATCTTGTGGAAAAACCCAAATGAACTTTTTGGCCAACCCAATATTTTAAGAGGATGCATATCTTCCTATTCTAACATTTTAAAACGTGTGAACACAAAACAAATCTCACTAGCCACAAGGACCCATCATTGACTCCTATGTTCATTTTTGGAGGACAACAGCTATTTTTTATCTCCAGGAGATTTTGGAGAAATTGGAATGCCTCAATTCCTCAGGGAAGAGACATTCAGGGAGGGTTCATCACTATTAGTTGCTTTGAAGAAACAAAGAACAGGCACAGTGGCTAAGAACCCCGAATGTGGGTAAATGTGAAGATATGGGATCCAGTGACAACGTCAATAAAAGTTTCCAACGTCCAAGTCAGAAAAATCCCAGAAATCTGCAGTGTTCAAGAGCCCCCAAAGTGATTCTATCTCGGTGAATGTGGAAGGAATATTTCCCAGAGCTCAAGTCCCCCAGGTAAAGGGTGGTAAAAGTACTTGTGGTTGTGTGTGTAGATTTCTTGAATTAATCTTTATTAGAGCATAGTCGATTTACAATGTTGTGTTCATTTCTGCCATACAGCGAAGTGAATCAGTTATACATATACGTATATCCACTCTTTTTAAGATTCTTTTCCCATGTAGCCCATTACAGGGTATATTTCCCTGTGCTATACAGTAGGTCCTCATTGATTAATATATTTTATATATAGTAGTGTGTTATATGTTAATCCCAAACTGCTAATTTATCCCTCCCCCAAACCTTTCCCCTTTGGTAACCATAAGTTTGTTTCTGAAGTCTGTGAGTCTGTTCCTGTTTTGTGAATAAGTTCATTTGTATGATTTTTTTTGATTCCACATATAAGTTATATCATATGGTATTTATCTTTGTCTGACTTGCCTGGTATGATCATCTCTAGGTCCATCCACGTTGCTGCAAATGGCACTGTTCTGTTCCTTTTATGGCTGAGTAATATTCCATTGTATATATGTACCACATCTTCTTTATCCATTCACCCACTGATGGACATTTAGGTTGCTTGCATGCCCTGGCTATTGTAAATAGTGCTGCAATGAACGAAGACCAGTGTGTGTGGATTTAAGTCCAGTTGGAGTCTCTGAGCCTGCGGGCTACAGCCTGTGCCTCCCTCCCTGACCTGAACTAAGGGAAATAATACCTGATACAGACCCTAACCCTCACAGCTCAGCTTCACGTCTAATGCGCTGAAGCCTGGAGGGTGACCTCCCAACCTCACTGGAGGGGTGACCAGCTCTTGCTCGCCTGCCTCTCTTCCTGGGAGCTCCTCTGACGGGCTGCGTAGTCAGTGGTAGATGCCTTGGGTGTGAATGGGGTGCGATGAGTGTGCTTCGGAGGGCATTCTAGTCTGCAACCTCACGGTGAAAGAAAACGATCCCTTTGTTTTCTAAGTGAATTCACTTTTTGAGAGAGCAAGGTCGCATAATGAGGTAATTTGTTAATTTAGCAAGTGTTGTCTGAGGCCAACTCAATGCCAGGCAGTGTGTGTGCACTTAGGGACCCTGCAATGAGCATCTACCTTGAGAGTTACAGGACACAAGCTGGAGGAAGGACTGTCTTCATTTTCTGTATTCATTACAGCTTGACAGGCTCATAAGATGAATTTTCCCCTATTGACTTGTTTTTTTTAATTAATTTATTTATTTATTGGCTGTGTTGGGTCTTCATTGCTGCACACGGGCTTTCTCTAGTTGCAGTGAGTGAGGGCTACTCTTCGTTGTGGTGCGCAGACTCCTCATCGCCGTGGCTTCTCTTGTTGCGCAGCACGGGCTCTAGGTGCATGGACTTCAGTAGTTGCAGCACATGGGCTCAATAGTTGTGGCTCACGGGCTCTAAAGCACAGGCTCAATAGTTGTGGCGCACGGGCTTAGTTGCTCCGCGGCACGTGGGATCTTCCCAGAGCAGGGATCAAACCCGTGTCCCCTGCATTGGATTCTTAACCACTGCGCCACCTAGGAAGCACCACCACCCCACCCCCCGCCCCCCAATGACTTGTTGAACCTCTTAGGTTCCACACAGTTTTTACTACAGGTGTGTCTGCCTGGGGCAGATGAAGAATTTCTAAGTCTAGACGTGCAGTGTCCAATAGAAATAGAATGTGACTCCCAGATGTAATTATAAATCTTCCTGCAGTCACAGCAAAGAAAATGAAGGAAAAAACTCTAGATTAATATCCTAAATATTTATATCAAGCTGTAATCAACTCTGAATAGTTCTTGACGAGACAGTTTACATTCTCTGTTTTAATACATCTTTGACATACAGTGGGTATGTTATACTCACAGCACCTCTCGATTCAGATGAGCGCATTTCAGGAGCTCAATAGCCACAAGGGACTGGCGCTCCCACACTGGACGGCCCAGTTCTGGACCCTTTCACCAGCTCAGCTAGACGTCTGGTTATGAATCGTGTCCTTCATCGAACCAGCATTTCACATATCAGAAGCAGGGACGTGAGTATTTCTGTTTGGACCTTCGTTACCTAGTGCTAGGGATGGCACACAGTAGGTCCACAGTCTCTCTGTGTTTAAATGGGTGGAGACAAACCCACATGATGAATAATTACTCAACGCATAAAATCACTAGCATGCACATCTTTCCCGGTCAGGGGCCATGGCTGCACAATTTAAAGAGGCAGTGGCTGTCCTGTCTGCCTGGCTTATCTTGAAAAATCCATGTACCTGAAATGTGGACATGTCTGCTGGCCCCAGCGCATCACTTCACTGCAGAAGAAGCCCAGTGGGAAGATTCACGTGCTTTTTCTTCTCTACAGTCTAAGAATTGCATCAGGCCCATCTGCCAGATGAGGGAGCTGGTTTCAAATATTCAAATATCAATGGAAATTTCTAAATATTGATTGACTAATTCAATGTCAAATTTAAAGATGTCCAGTATCTCTCTATATTCCTTAATCCATGCTTCTTCCTAATCCCTCTCTGTGTGTCCAGGAATGTTTCTTTCCAGCATTAACTGCCCAGAACACAGGAAGAGGCTGGTGGTCCAATGAGAGGCTCCAGGAGGGGCTCCAGGGGTGACTTAGAACAAATGACAACCTCCTTGCAGAGTCACGTGGACATGAGGGAGACCTGAGGATTCTGAGGAAGGAGACACTGGTTTCAAAGGGGGTATTTTCCAGATTAAAGAGATGAGGCCATAAATAGCAAGGGTTGTGGAACTTAAATCAAGGAAAGACCAGCTTCCAGATCATATGCTGGTGATCAGCGTGGACAAACTTTGGGAGAGTTTGGAAACATGAGGCCATGAAGGAACATGCCCAACGGGCACCATAGTGAAGGGAGCCCCGGGTGCACTTTGAGTGTCCCTTCCCCCCAGTTATGACTTTCCCTCTAAACTTGGATTCTCCCACAGGGAACGTGGAAAACTTCCCCTGCTCTCTGCTCAGCTGCTCATGTAGGTCTTCTCCGTAATTGCCAGGAGTTGTCACGAGTCCCCAGACGTGGATGAGGGGGACGAGCCCTGGGGGTAAGACGTGCTCCTCACAGGAGACGCCCCAGACTCTCCATGCAGACAGTGTCAGCTGTGCTGCAGGTGACGTGATGATGGCACCTCTGTGGGGAGATCGGGTCCAGGGACCGCGTCCCTATAACGGTGGCCCATCCTGATGGACACGTCCCTGCACAGAGCTCTGGAGCCGCGTCCAGGCAGGTGAGTGCTTCCTTGTGTTCTGTCTCAGGGCAGAAAACAGGAGAGAAGGGCTCTCCCCCAGGAGAGGAGCTCAGGGCTGCGAGGTCAGCAGCCTTGGGCAGGACATGTGCCCACCCTGCCTTGTCCTGAGCTGCCCCGTTGCTGCCCTTGCTGGGCAGGTAGAGGGTGGGGATGTGCTGAGGGGTGGATCTGAGTCATGAGTTCACTGCATACCCTGAGCCCCGGAGTCCCTGGCAGTGAGGGAAAGCGGGACGGGGTCACTGTGGAATCTGTGCCAAGCCTTGTATGGCCAGAGCCACCCGCTCTGACTCATCCTCGCCAAGGCTGCTGCCCACCCAGCTTCTTTGTTCTTGGCCAAGAGAACCCTCCCAGCCTCCCGGCTGTGCCCTCAGCTGTAAAATGGGTGAGGCCCTGCCTCTCACCACACTGCCCGTCCAGCATCGGGTGGCTACAACGGGCTCTTGGCTCCTGACAGCCTCAGCAGCCACTTCACAACCCAAAGGAAGAGGGGCCGCCCTGTCTCCCCAGCCCCCCACCCCTGGGTCAGATCTCAATACACCCACAAGGGACAAAGGCATTCAACATGGTCTTTATCATAAAATTAAAATTCAGTCCTAGAACACAGAGTCCAAGACAAAAATTGGATTGTGTGCTTGTAGAAAACATCAGAACTGGGCAGACACACGGACGCATCCCTCCCCACCCACTCACAGGGGTCTGCAGCAACACCCCTCCCCCACCCCCAGCCACAGGGGGGCAGTGGCGTTACACTGAGAGCAGCGTTCCAGGGTCAGAGCTGCCTCTCTGGAAGGGCTGGGGTTGGGACCAGAGGTTTCCAGAGAAGGCAGGACACACATGCACCCTGAGGGGCAGGTCAACGTCCTCAACCCTGCAAAGAAGCACACACCCAGGCAGGTTGTCCCAAAGGCCCTGAGCTGGGAGCAGGCCTGAGGGTGCAAGGGGGCTGCAGAGCCCAGGGTGGAGCACATGACAGCCCCCCGGGGTGCAGTGGTGGCAGAGCAAAGGCCCTCTCTTCCGGGGAGGCCTCCTTGCCTTGAGTTTGCGCTGAGGAAACCGTTCCAATAAAAAGGCACTGGCGTTTGGTTTGTTCAAAAATAAAAAATGAAGGGAGGGCTTCCTAGGTGGTGCAGTGGTTGAGAATCCGCCTGCTAATGCAGGGGCCACGGGTTCGAGCCCTGCTCCAGGAAGATCCCACATGCCGCGGAGCAACTAAGCCCGTGCGCCACAACTATTGAGCCTGTGCTTTAGAGCCCGTGAGCCACAACGGCTGAGCCCATGTGCTGCAACTACTGAAGCCCACGCGCCTAGAGCCCGTGCTCCGCAACAAGAGAAGCCACAGCAATGAGGAGCCCGCGCACCACAGTGAAGAGTAGCCCCCACTCACCGCAACTAAAAAGAAAGCCCGCGCAAAGCAAAAAAGACCCAAAATAAATTAATTTTTTAAAAAATCTTAAAAAAGAAAAAAAAAAAAAAAAAACGAAGGGAGCCCCCCAGACGGCACCCAAACACCAGTCTCCACAGGGTTCCCTTCCGGGCCCCAAACCTTCCCAGTAACACCAGTTGATGTGCTGGTCCAGGACCACCCCCCACCCCCTGAGATGCTCTCTCCTGGTCACCAAACCTGCCAGGAGAGCAACGCGGCAGGGAGGGTGGGGTGTGCGGACCTTACCTCCTTCCTCCCAAGTCTGCACACCAGGGGAGGCCTGGCCTGCTCGGCGCCGCCCGCTCAGTCAGGAGGGCGCAGGGGGCTGGGGGGTGGCCGGCCGTGACCACTGGAGGCGCGAGGCATCCCGCGGAGAGGGTCCCGCCAAGGCAGTGGCAGAAGAGGGCAGGACAGGGCTCTCCCTCGCCGTCCTGGCACCTTGAGAGCAGTGGGCCTGTGGGGTCTTCAGGAAGGCACGACCGCCCTCCTCTGGACCCGCACCTGGCAGGCAGGCACGAGTCACACAGACGTCCAGGAGGCCGCTCGGGAGCGGGCAGCGGCCGGGAGCTGCCGGCCTCCTGCAAGGGGAGGGGAGGAGTCAGCGGAGACCCCCACCGCCCGCCCGCCCCCGGGAGGCGCGGCCACCGCCCTGGGAGGAGGGCCCCGCCCCCGGGAGGAGAGGCCCCGCCCCTGGGAGGAGAGGCCCCGCCCCGGGAGGCGTGGCCTAGCCCTCCGCCACTTCGCCGCCCTCACCCGAGTCGCCGAGCCCCTCCTGGGCCCGGGTGAGGGCCGCGTTCGCTGGCTTGGGGTCCACAACGGAGCCCAGGAACTTCTTCAGCCAGCTCTTCGCAGGCCGGCAGTCCAGGTCACTCTCCTCGCAGGTGCGGACGGTGCTCACCAGCACGTAGCGCCGCTTGCTCCCTGGAGGCGGGGGGTGGGGGTTGTGTGGTGAGGCCCCTGCCGCCCACCCACCTGACCCGCCGTCCGCAGCCCCCCTGCGGCCCCGCCAGCCTCACCCCGGCTCTTGGTGACGGAGCGCACGGTCGCTCCGGCGATGCCAGCTGCCTCGAGTCTCTTGCTACCTCCACCACCTGGGCTGGTAGGGCGTGAGGATGGCGAGGTCCTGGGGTCCACGGTCCCGCTCAGGGTCAGCTCTTTGGTGATGTGGACCTGAGGGGCCAGGGGGTGCTGGTGAAGCCAGCCCTGGTGCCCGCCCCACCTTGGACTCCCTCTCTCCTCTGCCTCCTCCCCCAGGGAGCCCTCCCTGAGCAAGGGCGCTACCAGGGAGGGTCTGGCTGATACTCACCACCAATGCTGCCTGCTCTTTGTTGACCTTGGAATTCTCTCTCCCTTCATCCGTGGACACCACCAGGCTGTCCTCACAGTACTGCATGTCACCAAAGATGACAGAGCAGCTCTCCTCCTCATAGTACCCCAGGATGCTGGGTTGCAACCTCAGGCCCCTGCCACGTCTTTATTTTCTTCTCATAGAACTCCATGGAGGAGAAAGCACAGATGTTCTCGTGCTGTAAGGTGAAAACGGGAGCCAGGGTCAGGGCCAAGCCGGCCGCCGCCCACCCTGGGGCCAAGAGCTCCAGGTACTCACCACGCGGTACTGCGTGTCCAGCATGTGGGCGTCCCTGTGATACCTCTCAACAGAGACCAGTCCAGCCCCAGGCTTTGCAGCTGTTCATTCTTGGCCACAGGCCGCAGCTGCCTGTGATCCCCAAGGAGAACCACCTGGAGGGAGAGGCAGGTGTCCTGTGTCACTGCACCACCATGAAGCTGCCCTCCACCTAGTCCCTGCATCCCGGGTGGGAGGCCACACCCGGTGACCTCTGCCTGGGCGCCCAGCTCACCGCCCACCTCCCTCACCTTCTCAGCCTGTGAGGAGCTCACCAGGGGGATGGGGGTCTCGGGCTGTGTGGCCACGCCCACCTCGTCCATGAGGATCTGCTGGCCATCCAGGTCCCTGAGGCCGGCGGAGGCTGCACGCGAGCACCTGCACAGGAGGGCTCTGTGCCCATCCACCTCAACCTTCCGAACATTCCCCAGGACCTTCCTGTACCTGCAGGGCAGGGACACCGTCCGGTCACCCAGGGACAGCCCCACCCCCCACGCCAGGAAACAGCTCCGTGGATTCTGCCAGTTACCGACTGACGTCTCCCTTGGAGAAAGTCTCCCCTTTCTGCAGCTGGGCATCAAAGGCCCAGGTGTCTGCTGTTTAGGGGTTGGAAGCCTGCGGGATCCGGTGGTGCAGGGATGCTCCTGCGGGGGAGGCCTCCATGAAGCCCTGCGTTGCTCCCTGCCCAAGTCTGGACAGCCCCGGCCCCTCACCTCCACCCAAACACAGACAGACAGCGGGAGAGGCCGCACCTGAGGGTCTGGTTGGGTCTCTCCTCCTGAGGGGTCTTCTTGGGGGGGACCCTGCTGCCCACGCCCGGCAGCGGGAACTCAGTGGCCTCGGGCTGCTTGCTGTACACACGGAGGGACTTCAGCTCCACCCGCCTGCTCAGCAGCAGTCCTGGGGACGGCCAGGGTGTGAGTAATGGCTCGCCTGGCTCCGCACCACCAGTCAGAACCACCCCCTCCCCACCCCCACTGGCAACGTAGCTGACCCAGAGTACCTGCCAGGACATCCACAGACTTGTTGGAGGGGCCTCCTAGCTGCTTAACCCCACCACAGGGGCCCCAGGCCTCCACCTCCTCCTCGTTTGACTTGCAAAGCCAGTAGGCTACGTGGAGGCCCACCGCCATCTTCCCAGTGCCTGTGGGCAGCGTATGGGGTGGGCAGAGCCCACACCTACCTGCCCAGGCGGCCCGAAGCTTCCCCTCGCCCACCAAGTTTCAGGGCCCCACCTGGTGGGCCGTGGATGACAGTGACCTGCTTCTTCAGAGCTTCCCTGAAAGCAGCGTTCTGGCTGGAGTTCAGCTCGTGACTGCCTCCAGGTATGTTGTAGGCCTGTAGCTCCAGAAACCTTCCGGGGGTCCCTGAGGAAGGAGTGAGGCCTCCCTGAGGGCATGGTGGGGGCAGAGCAGGGCAGGGCGGAGGCAGGCCGTGGGTGCTGGGGAAGCCGGAGGACCTACCTACCTCTGTGGAGGGGCTGGTGGCAGGGCAGGGGGGAAGGCCGGCCCAGGGAGATGCTGGTGACCAGTGGGGATGCACTTTTGAGCCGCCGCATGGCCTCTTGCTTGCAGCTGGGGGCAGGTGAGGGTGAAGATGGACCTTCCCAAGCACTGCCCCCCAGGAGCCACCACCCACAGGAGAGGGATCCCAGGGAGTTCCCACCCCATCTGTCAGCCTCTCCCTGGAAGACACTCACAGGTCCGGAAGCTGCTTGGGCAGCACCTCGATGGTGAACCGGTCCCAGGCCTCAGCACCTCTTCCGGAACCACGTCCATGGCCGCGTGGTGAATGGAGAAGTGCACCCGCATAGGGGCCGCCTGCAGGTTGGCCCAGCCCCCCTTGGGGTCCTGGTCCCCCATCAACCCATGGGCCACCCAAGTGTACGTGTCAGGGTCAATGTTCAGGACAGGGCTGACAGTGCTGGGCCCGCGGGAAGGCTGCCCAGGGGGTGTGGCGTGGCCGGCAGCCCCTCGAGCCGGATGCACAGATAGCAATGGCCGAGGCTGATGCCATGCTCATGCAGGAAGGCAGCCTCCAGGCAGAAGGTGCCCCTGCGATGACCGCTGCACATCCTAGGTTGTGGCCACGTCCTTCAAAGTCACAGAGTTGCTCTCCGCCAGCGCCACCGTGGCGGTGGGCGACTCCAGGGTGCAGAACGGCTCCAACACGCCAGTGTACTCGTCCACGTGGTGGTACCGGTCCCACCCTGCCTGGGGCACATGGCCCAAGAAGCAGTCCCCCGGTCGCTCCCCATGCTCCAGGCAAAGGCTGAGGCCGGGCACCACCGTCCAGAGCCACAGGGCCGGCGCCAGGAACCCACCCTGCGCGGTGGCACTCAGCTGCACTCGCAGCATGTCCCCACAGCCCAGCTCCCGGGCCACCTCCGTGAAGTGGCCACATTGGCTCCGCAGCACCTGCCCCAGTTCCAGTGGCCAGGGGTCACCAGCGCCCAGCTCCCGAACCAGGGCGGCTGCCTCGGACAGGCGCTGCTCGTCCACCAGCTCCAGCAGCTGCTGCCACAGAGCAGCGTCCGCAGGCCGGGTGTGGGGTCAAGCAGGGTGCCCGGCGGGGAGCGGGGTGGGAGGCACGGCCCAGCTGCCTGCGCTGAGGAAATGCGGCGCCGCCACACGAGCCGCAGCCCTGCCTGGCTCCCCAGGCTGTGGGCGTCCTCGGCCAGCTGCAGTGCACAGGACAGGGGTCCGGGGGGTCTCGGGGTTGGCCAGGAAGAACAGCTTGAAGCAGCGCGTGTGCGCCTCCACGGCCACTACGAGGCCTAACTAGCCTTGCGTCTGCGTCTTGAGCTGCGCGGCCAGGTGCAGGCTGCGGAGCCGGCGTTCGCAGCACCGGGAGCACGCGCGCTGGCGGTTGAAATCCTGGCAGAGCCTGGCAATGTCCTTGGCGGAGCAGGTGGGGCCTCCCCGACCCAGAGCCTGCTGCTCGCTGCAGCCCCACATCCGGGTACCCGCAGATGCGCGAGGTCGCCCGCGTGTACCGCTCCGCCCGCAGCGCGCAGTGGGTGTCCACCTGCTCCCCGCGCTCGCTGGTGGGGCCGAAGCTAGCGCGGCCCAGGGACTTGCGCCAGTCCAGGCTGGCGGGAGCCAGCGAGGGGTGCATGTCGTCCGTGGTGATGAGATCCGCCAAAGTGGAAAAGCCCTGGCTGCGGGCTGCCGGCTGGACGCACCTCCAGAGGGAGGCCAGGAGGTGGAGCTGTGTGCCTGCGGGGACTTCGCAGTAGGAGTCCGGTCTGAGGTGGCGGAACTGCAGCGACAGAGGTACCAGCTTCCTGTGCTTCCTCCACGTGGCCGTGAACTTTTGGTCACTGGCTGCGCGCTGCCACCGCAGCAGCGCGACCCCCTCCGTGGGCTCATCGCCCACCAGGAACGCGGCCACCAGGCTGTTGAACTGGACCATGTACCCATTGACCAGGACGTGGGCCGTGCGGAAGCCGAGCGCGCTGTCCTCGTCTGGCTGCTCATAGTGGCAGCCGTCCTGCAGGGATGCTGACGCAGCCCCCGGGTGAAGTGACACGCGGCCGCCACGCAGGCGTCCACAGAGTCCAGGCAGGCCGGCAGCTCAGGGCCGGCCCCGGGTGCCCCCTGATCACCTGCTCGGCCTCTTCGTAGGACAGGCGGCAGTCAGTGCAGATCACGGAGGGCGCAAAGCGCAGGCTCTTGAGCTGGTCGCTCCTCTTCAAGTGGTCCCGGCCCGGCAGCAGGCCAAGCACGTCCTCGGAGGGGCTGGCCGGCAGCAGGTGCACTGGCTCCGGGTCAGGGGCGTGGAGCGTGCGGCCTCGCCTACGGGCCTCCACGTCCAGCGCCCCGTCCCTGGGCAAACAGCTGGCCACGTCAGCGATGTGCACGGCCACCTCATATGTGGGGCCCAGATCCCGGACACTGAGGGCATCGTCCAGGTCCCGGGCGCCCTGGGGATCCACGGTGAAGGTCAGGAAGCTGCGGCAGTCCTCGCGGCAGCTGGGCGCCCGGCTGAGCTCCGCGTGGTACTTCTGCAGCGCCTGGGAGACCGAGGCCGGGTCGGGCGAGACTCCCTTCGGTCCACACCCCAGCTGCAGAATACGGAGACCCTGCTCCCAGGTGGTGGCCTCGGGCAGCGCCTTCAGGACGACGCCCAGCGGGTAGCAGAAGCGCTCCCGCCACAGGACGATGCGCGCCCTGAATGGTGGGCGCCGCGCCTCCTCGGACAGCCGCTCGTACCCCACGCGCTGCACGCGGCGCTGCAGGAGGTGGTGGACGGGCACCCGCAGCGGGTCCGTCAGCCCAGCCACGAAGATCTTGGTCACAGAGCCGTCGATGGGGGTCACGACGCGGGGGTCGTGCTCGTCCACGCGGCACAGGAAGGCCAGCAGCACGCTCACCACGCGGTCCAGCGGCGCTTTGAAGCCCTTGTTGAGGACCTCCACCAGCTCCTCGTCGCCGGCCATCCCACAGTGCAGGCGGCCCTTGACCTGGATGCAGTCGTGGTGCTTGTCGTCCAGCGGGGTGGCGGTCCCCCGCTCGAAGGTCTCCTGCAGAATGGTGGAGCGGCGGCAGCACACCTTGGAGTACCGAGCGGCGTGCCTGCGGAGCGTCTTCTGCAGCTTGGCCCGCAGCAGGTTCCCGTACTGCTGCGCCGGCTCGGGGGACAAGGGCCTGGCGTAGGCGTCCAGCAGCCCGTCCTCCCGGAGGGCCACGGTCACGCTCCGGCTCCCATCCAGGAGCTCCTGCAGGATGGAGTGGTCAGCGTGGAGCTCCCCGTCGGACGGCCAGAAGTCTTTAGGGTCCTCGGTCTCCGCCACCTCCGTCTGCTTTGCGGCTGCGTCTCCCGCTGCCCCCTCCTCTGGGACAGGGTCCTCGGCCCCCGCTGCCCCCACAGATCTCTCTGTTTGCTGGGCCCAGTTCTGTCTCTGGTCCAGGCTCTGCTCGATCTGCTCCAGAGACAGGCCCTCGGGGCAGATACTGCGTTGCTCCACGCACTCCCCAATGAAGCTCTTCCAGGGCTGGCTGCGGCCCCGAAGGCACAGAGGGCCACAGCGTCACCCACAGCCACCACCTGGGACTGGGCGTGGGTCGTGGTGGTGTTGAGCAGGTGGGCGTCCATAAAGAACTCTGGAGCCGGCGCCCCCAGGTTTGGCAGGCTAGGGTGGTTTTGTACTGTGCTCAGCACCGCGACCTGGAAGGCCCGCCCTGCAAGGGCCAGGTCACCTGGTCAGGCTGGACTCGGAGGGGGAGGAGCAGGGTAAGAGTGGGGAGAGGATGGAGAAGGAGAAGGAGGGGGAGGGAGAGGGGGAGGAAGAAGAGGGGGAGGGAGAGGGGGAGGGTGCCCCCCCTTCCCCCAGCACAGATCACCCACCTGGCAGGATCTCAAAGCTGCACACAGACACCTGGCCCAGGCCCCTCTTCCTCAGCTCCCACCTCAGCACGCCCACCTGGGGACGCACGGCCGAGTCAGCAGGCCCAGGTGAGCTGTCAGTGAGCAGTGAGGGGCCCCGACCAGGCACAAGCATCCCCCAACAAGGACAGGACCCTGGCCTCCATGCCCTGGAAGGCGAATATCTGAGCCCCTCGACAGAAAAGAAACCTGAGACTGAGGAGTGGGGGGACAGGGGCACACAGGTGCACCAGCCACAGGGGGAGGGAGGCTGTGCCCTCTGCCAAGCTTCCCTGCAGGGAGTGGGGGTGGAAGGCTATCCCGGTGGGCTGGGGCTTACCTGGGCACCGTGGGACACGGCACAGATGTCCCTCTGCTCCCAGGGCCCCCAGCAGTGGGGCCAGGTGTTGTAGATCTCCTGCACCTTCTCCACGCCCTCGGCTGTGTTCAGCCAGGTTGTGGTAGACATGTCCTGCTTGGAGATGCCCGCCACATGGCAGAAGGCGAGCAGGTAGTGCCAGGGGTGGGCAGGGATCTTGCCGCCAGCGTGGATTGGGTCGCCCCCGACCACACAGAAGTGGCGGGAGACAAAGCTGACGATGGCCTCGGTGGAGCGGTAGTTCCTGTGTAAAGTGACTCGGCTCCTGTGGGCGACCGCGTGCCTCTGCTCCCGGTAGAGCTGGACGAGGCGCTGCAGTCGCGTGGGTCCCGCCGCTGGGCCCCGGGGCGGGCTGAACAGCCTGGGCGCCACCTGCACGGGGTCCCCCAGCAGCACCAGGCGGATGTCGGGCGTGGTGTAGTGCAGCGGGGTGAGCACCTCCCACGCCAGCATCTGGGAGGCCTCGTCGATGAGGCTGTGGGAGAAGCAGCCAGCGGGCACCCTGAGCTCACGGGCCTGGGACGTGGTGGCCACCACAATGCGGTGCCACTCCAGTTCGGCCCGCAACAGCGGGCAGAAGGCCCAGCGGTCCTCGGTCAGGCAGCAGTAGCGCAGCGTGGCCGCATTCATCCGGCTAGGCAGGCAGTCCGTATCCATCACCCGGAGTGGAGCGGCCTCAGGCTGGCCACTGCAGACATACCCGTGGAAGTGGTCCATGATGTGGCTGTCTGCCACGCCGAGGGGGAGAAGGAAGGGCATGAGGGTCTCAGCAGCTGTCTGCTAAAGCACCTACTGTGTGTCCAGCCCCGCCTGGACACCAGGAATTCAAAGGAGGCAGTCAGAGCCCTGCACTGCCCCCACAGGGTTCAAATGTCAGCAGAGAAATGGGAAGGTCAGAGCCTGATGAGAGCTGGGCAACAGCAGAGCATCTGGGAGGGGAAGGAGCACAGCAGGGGCCATGCACCCCCCAAGGCAGCCAGCGTGGCCGGAGATGGGGGTCAACCCTGAGCAGCGGGGAAGCAGCAGGGTCTGGTGCTAGCTCTCAGGAGGGGTGGGAACACCAGCCAGGGCTGGTCCCACAGCCCCTCAGACACCTGGGGCCAGCAGGCCCTGGGGACATGCCAGAGCCCTGCCCCACTTGGGCCCCAGGTCTGCAGGGAATCACCCCTGGGAAGAGATGGGGAGTCCTGGTACCTGAGGAATTAAGATTGACTTGGCCAAATGGAACTTCACGGTTGAATGAAGAATGTGTTTCTTTAAAAAACACCCGTCTCACCCCAGGACATCCTGGGGGGGCCAAGCCACACCCCTACCCATCACCCTGCCTGGGCCCAGGTCTCCGTGGAGGCTCCCGCAGTCCAAATGGAGACAAGGGGCCCCAAGCATAGATGTTCCCTGCCTTTCTCAGCCCAGCACTGACCAACTGTCAGGGAGAGTTCTGAGGGTCAGAGTGACCGGGACTGGCCCTAGGGGCTGCCCTGCCCACCCAGGCTCGCCTAGCCCGTGCACTGATGTGCTGAAACTAGCTGCCCAGGCCTCCAGTGAACCCAGCATCCAGCCAGACCCCAGGTCCCAGGTCCCCCCTCTTATCTTGGGGTGCAGCCGTCACAGCCGCGGGCACCCAGCCTGGAGAGCAGGTGGTGGGCAGGCCTGGGCAGCTCTGACTCACCTGTTGGTGTGAGTACAGATGAGCACCTTGGTGTGGGGCTGGCGGATGACCTCCAGGGAGGCCATGGCCAACAGTAGGTCCTGCCTGTGCCAAAGGGGCCTCAGACCAGCAGAGGAGCAACAGGCTGCGCGCCCCCAGGGCTGGTTCCCGCGATGACCACCACTGGCGGCTTCTGCCTGCTGTTGTCTTTCAGGGAGGGATGAACGGGCAGAGGGCAGGGCAGGGCACAGGCCAACAGGTCGGGCAGCACCAGCCACTCCTCAGGCAGCACGTCCACAGCCTGGTGCCAGCAGGGGAAGGTCAGTGGGTCCGTCTGGAACTGGACTTCTAACATCCGCCTGGTCTTGGGCTGCAGCCCCAGGGCCGCGCAGCCGTGCGCAGCCAGCAGCAGCCACAGTGCCTGTTCCAAGCTGGCCCGGGTCTCCACCTGCACCTCGAGCACCCTGAGGTCAGGTGCAGGCACGGCAGCCACCAGGGCTGTGCCGACCGCTCGGCCCAGAGTAAAGTCCTGGTCCGCTTCTGGCACCAGGGAGGAGGTGATGCGGTCCTCAGCGTACAGGGCTCCCAGTGGCGGCAAGAGCATGCCCAGGGCTGGCAACTCCAGGGTCGTCTTCAGGGACACCAGGGCGTGAAGGTTCAGCCTAGTGGAGAGGACACGGGTCAGCTGACCAGGGCCGCGGCTCAGCGGCTGGCTGCCTGCGGACCCCCGCCCGTCAGCCCCACTCATGTAGCCACAGCTTCTGCTGAGAAGCCTCCTCCTTACAGAGAAGCTGGTGCAGCCTCTGCCGGTAGTTGGCAGGGGAGACGGGGCCCAGGTTGGGGCCACGGTGACGGAACTCCAGGCCCAGGCTGGGCACCTTGCACTTGGCCATCAGGGCTGCCCGCTCGGCTGCCCTCTTCACACCGGGCACCACATGGCGGCTGCCAGCGTGCCAGCGCTCCAGCTCCTTGGGGTGGCCGGGCCGGTGGCCAGGCGCTGGCGTCCCCCGGAGCCCCTGGCAGTGCGCCTGGCCCAGCTGCAGCTCCAGCTTCCCCAGCAGCGCTGGCCAGCGACCAGAATCAAAGACCACCCACTGCCCAAAGGTGCCAAAGCAAGCACTCTGCACTTGCCCCCCCACCCGGCCCTTGGCTGGGGAGCCAGGGGTGCAGAAGCGCCTCCCCAGCGCGAAGACCCGGCCTGCAGAGAGGCCGGGGGCTGCGAAGGAGAAGTCTGCTCCTGGCTCCTGCTTGAGCAGGGCCATTGTAGCAGGGGTGCCTGGGGGAGAAGACTGGACAGTGAGGAGGCCCCTGGACCCTGTCCCACCCACCAGGGTTCAGGCTGGTGCGCAGACCCTTCCCTTCCCTCCTGTTTCCTGGTTGTGATCCCAGCAGCCTCTTTGAACCTCTTTGAGCCCCTGGGCTCCCTCTGCAAAATGGGGGTCAGTCTTGCCAAGACAGCCCCTGTGGACACTGAGTGAGGTGATGGTGCGGCTTGGGTCCCTCGGGGTGACCAACCATCCTGGCCCCTCCCTCCCTGCACCAGACACCCCACAGAATAACCACATGGGGCAGAAGAAGGGGCTCACTTCCGATCACAGACATGGGAGAGGCTGCACAGGGCAGAGTTCCAGACCCCAGATGCCAGCTGACGGACCCACGGCTGCGTGGACCCCTCATCTCAGAGTACACAGTGAAGGTCCAGCTGTGCTGCGTTTGCTTCTCCGGGGCCCGATGCACCAGGGGCTGGTCGCAGCGGATAGATAGGCCTTCGGCGGTCTCGGCCAGCTGCCCGGGGAAGCCTGGCTGTCAGCAGGGCAGCCCCAGCCCCAGCCCTGCCCCCACCCACTCTCGGGGTTCCTGTTTACCACCAGGACTTCACTGTGGCTCTGCTGGTACTCGGCCAGCAGCCGGCCCGGTAAGGCACCAGCCCCTCCCGCCATGGTCCTGGCGCACTGGGCCCACTGCTGCAGCTCCTACTGGGAATGTGCCTTGGTGCATGTCTCCAGACTCACAGAGATGGGGCCCTGGGGGGGGGGGGCGGTGGGGGGGGGGGCGGGAAGGGAGGGTTCAGCATGCCACAGGGCGGGTGAGACCTCCTCAGGCCAACACTGGCCAAGTGGGGGGGGGGGGCGAGCAGAGGCTGGGGAGGTGCCAGCCGCACTCAGGGGCCCGGGAATCCTGGTTGCAGCTGAGGGTGGGTGCATCCCCTGCCCCAAGCCCGGCTCTGCCATCCTCAGCTCGGGCGGAGCTCCAGGTGGAGAGCCCAGCAGGTGGGCTGCACTGCTTCCAGGGCACCGCGGAGTCTAAGCCCAGGTGCCCCAGGGAGGAGCAGTGGTTCTCGAAGGCCTCCTGGGAGCTCCAAGTGACCAGTCATTGGACCCCAGGTGGCAGGCCCTGGGGGTCTGTGAGTAGGTCCCCAGTGAGGGCGGGAGGCGTGCTAAGGTCCTTCCAGTAGAGCCTCTGCTTCTGGGCCTCCCACACCGCCATCTCCACCGCTCTGCGGGCGCCCTGGCAGCGGGACGACAGCCACCCCCGCCCCACACACTGGCAGTAGGCCAGCTTCTGGCGGTTCGTGGGATCCTTCCGCACCTTCACACCTTGCCGTTTTCGGTGGCCCTCCGTGCTCACATGGGCCAGGAGAGAGGGGCAGTCTCCGTGCGTGGGCACCGGCCCGGGGAGTCCGCAAGGCAAAGGCGTGGGGCGGGGCGCGTGGCGCTGGAAGCAGGGCGCACAGAGCAGCTGGAAGTGGCCCCCAAGCTCAGCGCAGATGGCGTCGGCCGCCCTGCACCTGGGTCTTCAGTGGCTGAGGACCTCACAGCGCACCGACGGCGGGAAGGCAGGCGGGCCGTCCACCCTGCGCCAGGCACTGCTCTAGACGGCTCCCTAGAGCAGACCAGCAGGATGTCACAGGAGCAGCTGTGCGTAGGTACTTTCTTTTTTCTTTTTTTAAGAACTTTTATTGAGATACAGTTGACATACAATGAACTGCATGTATTTAAAGTGTACAATTTGATTTCTTTTTCTTATCAGTAATGTATGTATGGCAATCCCAATCTCCCAATTTATTCCCCCCCAGCCCTCCACCTTCTCCACCCTTGGTGTCCATATGTTTGTTCTCTACATCTGTGTCTCTATTTCTGCCTTGCAAACCGGTTGATTTGTACCATTTTTCTATATTCCGCATATATCTGTTAATATACGGTATTTGTTTTTCTCTTTCCGACTCATTTCACTCTGTATGACAGTGTCTAAGTCCATCCATGTATCTGCAAATGTCCCAGTTTCATTCCTTTTTACAGCTGAGTAATATTCCGTTGTATATATGTACTACATCTTCTTTATCCATTCATCTGTGGGTGGACATTTAGGTTGCTTCCATGTCCTGGCTATTGTAAATAGTCCTGCAATGAACATTATGGTACATGTTTCTCTCTGGATTATGGTTTTCTCTGGGTATAAGCCCAGGAGTGTGATTGCTGGGTCAAATGGTTGTTCTATTTTCAGTTTTTCAAGGCACCTCCATACTGTTCTCCAGAGTGGCTGTATCAATTTACATTCCCACCAACAGTGCAAGAGAGTTCCCTTTTCTCCACACCCTCTCCAGCATTTACTGTTTGTCGATTCTCTGGTGATGCCCATTCTAACTGGTGTGAGGTGATACCTCATTGTTGTTTTGATTTGCATTTCTCTAATAATTAGTGATGTTGAGCAGTTTTTCATGTGCCTCTTGGCCATCTGTATATCTTCTTTGGAGAAATGCCTATTTAGGTCTCCCACCCATTTTTTTATTGAATTGTTTGCTTTTTTGATATTGAGCTGGATGAACTGTTTATATATTTTGGAGATTAATCCTTTGTCTGTTGATTCATTTGGAAATATTCTCTCCAATTCTGAGGGTTGTCTTTTTGTTCTTCCTATGTTTTCCTCTAGGAGTTCCATAGTGTCTGGCCTTACATTTAGGTCTTTAATCCATTTTGAGTTTATTTTTGTGTATGGTGTTAGGGAGTGTTCTAATTTCATTCTTATCCATGTAGCTGTCCAGTTTGCCCAGCAACACTTATTGAAGAGGTTGCCTTTTCTCCATTGTATATCCTTGCTTCCTTTGTCATAGATTAGTTGGCCATAGTTTATCTCTGGGCTTTCTAGCCTGTTCCATTGATATATGTTTCTGTTTGTGTGCCAGTACCATACTGTCTTGATCACTGTAGCTTTGTAGTATAGTTTGAAGTCAGGAAGCCTGATTCCACCAACTCCATCTTTCCTTCTCAAGACTGCTTTGGCTATTCGGCATTTCCATACAAGTTGTAAAATTTCTTGTTCTAGTTCTGTGAAAAATGCCATTGGTAATTTGATAGGGATTGCATTGAATCTGTAAATTGCTTTGGGTAGCATAGTCATTTTCACAATGTTGATTCTTCCAATCCAAGAACATGGTATGTCTCTCCATCTGTTTGTGTCATCTTTGATTTCTTTCATTAGTGTCTTATAGTTTTCTGAGTACAGATCTTTTGCCTCCTTAGGTAGGTTTATTCCTAGGTATTTTATTCTTTTTTGTTGCAATGGTGAATGGGATTGTTTCCTTAATTTCTCTTTCTGATCTTTCATTGTTAGTGTATAGAGATGCAAGAGATTTCTGTGTGTTCATTTTGTATCCTGCAACTTTGCCGAATTCATTGATTAGCTCAAGTAGTTTTCTGGCAGCATCTTTAGGATTTTCTATGTATAGCATCATGTCATCTGCAGACAGTGACAGTTTTACTACTTCTTTTCCAATTTGGATTCTTCTCTGATTGCTGTGGTGAGGACTTCCAAAACTATGTTGAATAGTAGTGGTGAGAGTGGACATCCTTGTCTTATTCCTGATCTTAGAGGGAATGCTTTCAGTTCTTCCCCATTGAGAATGATATTTGCTGTGGGTTTGTTGTATATGGCCTTTATTGTGTTGAGGTAGGTTCCCTCCATGCCCACCTTCTGGAGAGTTTTTATCATAAATGGATGTTGAATTTTGTCAAAAGCTTTTTCTGCATCTATTGAGATGATCATGTGGTTTTTATCCTTCAGTTTGTTCATATGGTGTATCATATTGATTGATTTGTGTATATTGAAGAATCCTTGCATTCCAGGAATAAACCCCACTTGATCATGGTGTATGATCCTTTGAATGTGTTGTTGGAGTCTGTTGGCTAGTATTTTGTTGAGGATTTTTGCATCGAAATTCATCAGTGATATTTGATATTGGTCTGTAATTTTCTTTTTTTGTAGTATCTTTGGTTTTGCTATCAGGGTAATGCTGGCCTCACAGAATGAGTTTGGGAATGTTTCTTCCTCTGAAATTTTTTGGAAGACTTTGAGAAGGATGGGTGTTAGCTCTTCTCTAAATGTTTGATAAAATTCACCTGTGAATCCATCTGGTCCTGGACTTTTGTTTGTTGGGAGATTTTTAATCACAGTTTCAATTTCATTACTTGTGATTGGTCTGTTCATATTTTCTATTTCTTCCTAATTCAGTCTTGGAAGATTATACCTTTCTGAGAACCTGTCCATTTCATCCAGGTTGACCATTTTATTGGCATATAGTTGCTTGTAGTAGTCTCTTATGGTGCTTTTTATTTCTGCGGTGTCCATTGTAACTTCTCCTGTTTCATTTCTAATTTTATTGATTTGAGTCCTCTCCCTCTTTTCCTTGATGATTCTTGCTAGAGGGTTATCAATTTTGTTTATCTTCTCAAAGAACCAGCTTTCAGTTTTATTGATTTTTGCTATTGTTTTCTTTGTTTTTATTTCATTTATTTCTGCTCTGATCTTTATGATTTCTCTCCATCTACTAACTTTGGGTTTTGTTTGCTCTTCTTTCTCTAATTTCTTTAGGTGTAAGGTTAGATTGTTTATTTGGGATTTTTCTTTTTTCTTGAGGTAGGATTGTATTGCTATAAAATTCCCTCTTAGAACTGCTTTTGCTGGATCCCATAGGTTTTGGATTGTGTTTTCATTGTCATTCATCTCTAGGTATTTTTTGATTTCCTCTTTGATTTCTTCAATGATATGTTGGTTATTTAAGAGCTTATTGTTTAGACTCCGTGTGTTTGTTTTTTACAGTTTTTTTCCTGTAATTGATTTCTAATCTCATAGCGTTGTGGTCAGAAAAGATGCTTGATATGATTTCAATTTTCTTGAATTTACCAAGGCTTGATTTGTGACCCAAAATGTGATCTATCCTGGAGAATGTTTCGTGTGCACTTGAGAAAAAAGTGTAATCTGCTGTTTTTGGATATAATGTCCTATAGATATCTATCAAATCTAGCTGGCTTATTGTGTCATGTAAAGCTTGTGTTTCCTTATTAATTTTAGCCTGGATGATCTGTCCATTGGTGTGAGTGGGATGTTAAATTTCCCCACTGTTATTGTGTTACTGTCAATTTCCTCTTTCATAGTCATTAGCTTTTGCCTTATGTATTGAGGTGCTCCTATATTGGGTGCATATATATTTATAATTGTTATCTCCTCTTCTTGGATTGATCCCTTGATCATTATGTAGTGTCCTTTGTCTCTTGTAACATTTTTTATTTTAAAGTCTATTTTATCTGATATGAGTATCACTACTCTAGTTTTCTTTTGATTTTCATTTGCACAGAATATCTTTTTCCGTCCCCTCACTTTCAGTCTGAATGTGTCCCTAGGTCTGAAGTGAGTCTCTTGGAGACAGCATATATATGGGTCTTGTTTTTGTACCCATTCAGCCAGTCTGTGTCTTTTGGTTGGTGTATTTAGTCCATTTACATTCAAGGTAATTATTGATATGTATGTTCCTATTACCATTTTCTTAATTGTTTTGTTTTTGTTTTATGTTTCCCACTTAGAGAAGTTCCTTTAGCATTTGTTGTAGGGCTGGTTTGGTGGTGCTGAATTCTCTTAGCTGTTGCTTGTCTGTAAAGCTTTTGATTTCTCCCTCAAATCTGAATGAGATCCTTGCTGGGTAGAGTATTCTTGGTTGTAGGTTCTTCCCTTTCATCACTTGAAATATATCGTGCCACTCCCTTCTGGCTTGCAGAGTTTCTTCTGAGAAATCAGCTGTTAACCTGATGGGAGTTCCCTTGTATGTTATTTGTCGTTTCTCCCTTGCTGCTTTTAATAACTTTTCTCTGTCTTTAATTTTTGTCAGTGTGACTACTATATGTCTTGGTGTGTTTCTCCTTGGGTTTATCCTGCCTGGGACTCTGTGCGCTTCCTGGACTTTGGCGGCTATTTCCTTTCCCATGTTAGGGAAGTTTTCAACTATAATCTCTTCCAGTATTTTCTCAGGTCCTTTCTCTCTCTCTTCTCCTTCTGGGACCCCTATAATGCGAATGTTGGTGCGTTTAACATCATCCCAGAGGCATCTTAGGCTGTCTTCAGTTGTTTGCATTCTGTTTTCTATATTCTCTTCCACATCAGTGGTTATCACCATTCTGTCTTCCAGGTCACTTATTTGCCCTTCTGCCTCAGTTAATCTGCTATTGGTTCCTTCTAGTGTATTTTTCATTTCCGTTATTGTGTTGCATATCTCTGTTTGTTTGCTCTTTAATTCTTCTAGGTCTTTGGTAAACTTTTCTTGCAACTTTTCGATCTTTGCATCCAGTCTTTTTTCAAAGTCCTGGATCATCTTCACCAACATTATTCTGAATTCTTTTTCTGGAAGGGTGCCTATTTCCACTTCATTTAGTTGTTTTTCTGGGGTCTTATCTTGTCCCTTCATCTGGTACAAAGTCCTCTGCCTTTTCTTTTTCTTTATCTTTCTGTGGCTGTGGTTTTCATTTCCACAAAATGAAATACTGCTGATACTGCTTGATTCTGCTGTCTGCCCTCTTGTGGAGGAAGCTATCAGGACATAACTACTTTCGCTGGGACTCTGGGTGCAGTGGGAGCAGCCCAGACACAGGCCCACCTGGGCACACAGGCTGGCCAGAGATGGCTCCTTGGTGGGCAATGGGCTGGACCCTGGCAATGCCATCTCTGATGCTGGCCTGTCTCCTCGGCGTAGTAGCTGAGGCTTAGCTGGTCCTCTGGGGCTGTTCACCCACAATGAGAAATCTAAGACAAGAAGAGCAAGGAGCAAGTTCAGGAGGGCCATGCCCACCAGGTCGGGGCTCAAACACTCTGGCTATCTCACAGGCAAGAGGCCAAAGAAGCAAAAGCAGGGCAAATTCTGCTAACATATCTTGTCAGGTCCAGGGAAGCTAGGCCCCACTGACCTTGACCCAGCCAAGACCAGCCCCCACCCACTTCTGAAGGTCTCTGGGTCCTGCACACAAGGAGCAAGCCCAGATGCCTGGGAAAGAGGTTACCCAGCAACAGAACACTGAAGACCAGGGAGAGCCAGTGATGGAGTGTCAGCCCTGAGTCAGAGAATCCACCCGCTCCAATGTGAAAGCCTCCAGAAGGAGAGGAGAGACCCCAAACCAGGTGGATGTCCATAAACAGGGGCAGCTGCAGCTGGCTCAGGACTGGGACCCAGATATCACGTGCCCTTCCCCTGGCAGGGGGTGAGTCACCACCCCTAGAGGGGCACCCAGCAATCCCTCCACTCCCTGGAGCCTGCCCCTACATGCTGTCCCAGACACATCACATCTGCCACCCGGTGACTCAAACCTCTAAGCATGGAAATTACTTCATCTCCCTACCCCACCCCACTCTGCCCCCCACCCAGTTCCAGGGCCACCCCCAATCTCTCCATCCTGGTGGTCTCCCAGTGACCCAGCTGCAGCTCCATGGTGGTAGAGCCCCCAGGTCTCTGCACGGAATCCGAACCTGGCCCCAGTGCAGGATCCCCTGCTGCTGGGGAGAATGTGACCCTGGGCAGTTTGCTAAAGGGGCTGCAGGTTTGAGGGGAGAAAAACCCAGAAACACAGAGCACGTGGAAAGGTGCTCCCAGCAGAGCAGATGGGGCAGCTGGGCTTGGGGCTAGGGGTAGAGGGGGGTGGGGAAAGGGTTTCATAGCAGCATTATTTACAAGAGCCAAGATATAGAGCAACCTAAGTGTCAATCAACAGATAAATGGATAACCAAGGTCCCACTCTATAGCATAGAGAACTACATTCAATATCCTATGATAAACCGTAATGGAAAATATAAAAAAGTGTATATATGTATAACTGAATCACTTTACTGTATAACAGAAAATAACACAACAAGGGGACGGAGTCAAGATGGCAGCATGGGAAGATGCAGAGACAGCGTCTCGCCACAAATAGATAGGTTGCCAGAGGCTGCTGGGGGACCTGAGGTCCAAGCAGACCACAGGAACCCCAGAGCAACCAGGTAGGACATGGGGGAAAGTCAGGAGGGCAGGGAAGGGGAAGCTGGATGGGACCAGTTCCCCTAGCGGGTGGCTGGGTGAGGGGGGAGGCTCCCACCTGGAGGGACCATTGGGGGCTGGGGAGCTCCTAAACTGCAACTGGGTTTCTCCCACCCAGGAGGCCAGGAGGCCTGCTGAGCTCCCAGGCTTGGAAGCCTTCTGGGCTCCCCAGTGGGGTCCTCCACCCTCCAAGGCCCCCTCCGGGCTGCCTGAGTCCTGGGGGTGTGGGAAGGAGGGAGGAGGGTCTAGGAGGTGGAGAGGCGGACAGGAGGGGGTGGGGGCTTTGAGATTGGGGGATGGGGAAGCTAGAGGGCATTTTGCCTGCCCTCTTGGCCAGGGAGGCTGAATGGGCTCCCAGGCCTGATCCCTCTCTGGGCCCCCCTCCAGCATGAGGATCCTGGGGGCATGGGGGGAGGGGGATGGGGGGTAGGGAGAGAGGCAGACAGTGGGGGAGGGAAGGGATCTCTCCAGGTCAGAAGAATAGGGGAGGCGCCACAGGGTATTTCTTCTGAGTGGGTCCTCCACCTTCCAAGGCTCCTCCCGGCCATTGGTCCTAGAAGTACAGGAGGGAAGCGGAGGGGGGAAAAGAAGAGAGGTGGAAGGAGGGAGGGACCCTCTGGGTTCAGATGATCAGGGGAGGAGCGGAAGGCATTTCCACTGCCCAGTGGCCCAGGAAGCCTGCTGGGCTCCCAGGCCTGGTCTCCAACTCTCCAGGGTCCCCTCCCAGACGTGTGGTCCCAGGGATGTTGGAGTGTGGCAGGGGAAGAGGAAGAGAGGCAGACTAGTGGTGGAACGTTCCAGGAGCAGAGGACCAGGGGAGGTGTGGAGGGCCTTTCCCCTGCCCACTTGGGCCTGGTGGGCCTGCTGGGCTCCTGAGTCTGGTCCCTCAGTTTCTCCAGCTGAGTGGGTCATACATGCATGCAAGGGAAGGAGGAGAGGAGAAGAGGAAGAGAGGCAGACAAGAGAGGCAGACAGCGGTGGGGGGGGGGGGGGACCTTGCAGGACCAGAGGATCAGGGGGGATGCTGCGGGAAATCTCCCTACCCACTTGGCACTGGGAGGCCTGTTGTGCCCCCAGGCCTGGTCTTCAGTCCTCCAGGGGCCCCTCTAGGTCTCACTGGTCCTAAGGGTGTAGAAGGAAAGCAGGGGAGAAGAGGAGAGGCGGGCAGGGGAGGGAGCCTTCTGGGATTGGAGGATCAAGGGAGGCAGAAAAGGTATTTCCCCTGCCCACTAGCTCTGGGAAGCCTGCTAGGCTCATGGACCTGGTCTTTCACACTCCAGGGCCCCCTCCAGCTGCTTGGGACCTAGGACAGTGGGGGGCAAGGGAGACGAAGAGAGGCAGACAGGGACCCTATGAGACTGGGAGATCTGGGGACGTGCTGCAGGTGTTACCCTAGCCCAGGTGGCCCTGGGAAGCCTGTTGGGCACCAGAGTCTGGTCTCCTGCTTTCCAGTTCCCCCTGCAGCTATGAGGGTCCTAGGGGAATAGGAGAGAGGGGGTGAGGAAGAAGAGAACCCCAGGGGAATGACCCTCTCAGATTGGAGAACTAGGGGAGGTGCCTAGCATTTCTCCCACCAACTCGGGCCCAGGGAGTCCACTGGGTACCTTGACCTGGTCTTTTTCCCCCCAGGACCAGAGGCATTCCTGGGCCCCTCTGCTTCATTGGACCTAAGTGCCATTTCCCACCACCCCCAGGGCCTTTTCTAAGTGTAGGCCCTGCCCATTGCCTAACCTCCCACCCACCCATCCCAGCCTTGTCTAAGCCCCATCCCCACAGCCAAGGCCTTTTCTGGCTTTTTTTTCTTTTCCTTTTTCTTTTTCTTTTTCTTCCCACCTCCTCACTTAGGCTATTGCAGTTGTTTTACCTTCCAATTGTTGCTCTATCTTTTTTTTTTTTACACATCTGTTAGTTTCCTATTATTATATTTTTTGTCTTGCTATTTATTGTTCTGCTGGTCTACTTTTTTTTTTAATTTTTTTCATTTTCCTGCTCCACATGGCTTGTGGGATCTTGATTCACAAGCCTGAGGTCAGGCCTGAGCTCCTGAGGTGGGAGCTCTGAGTCCAAAACATTGGACTAACAGGGAAACCCAGTTCCCAGGGAATAGTCATCAGAGTGAGGTCTCCCAGAGGGTCTCACCTCAACACCAAGACCCGGCTATACTCAACAGCCTACAAACTCCAGTGCTTGAAACCTCAGGCCAAACACCCAGTGGGACAGGAACACAGTCCCACCCATCCAAAGTGGGGGGAAAATGAGACAACAAAAAAAAGTCACAAATGAAGGAACAACATAAAAATATGCAAGACCAAATAAATGCAGAGGAAATAGGAAAATTGCCTGAAAAAGAATTCAGAGTATTGATAGTAAAGATGATACAAAATCTCGATAACAAAATGCAGAAAATACGAGAAACAGTTAATAAGGACTCAGAAGAACTAAAGAGCAAACAAACAGTAATAGATAACAAAATAACCGAAATTAAAAATACTCTAGATGCTATAAAGAGCAGAATAACGGAGGCAGAAGAATGAATAAGTGAGTTGGAAGATAGAATGGGGGAAGTAACTGCCACAGAGCAGGAAAAAGAAAAAAGAATAAAAAGAATGGAAGACAGTCTCAGAGACCTAGGTGACAACATTAAGCACACCAACATTTGAATCATAGGCATCCCAGAAGAAAAAGGAAAGGGTCAGAAAATATTTGAAGAGGTTATAGTGTGCTGAGACCAGCTCAGAGACTCGGGGCGAATAACGAGTGCCACAAGCTTAAAGAAACACAGACACAGATTTAAGAGAAAGCTGGGACTAGGGGACTCAAGACCTCTAGGATCAAGAGCCCTGCTGCTTCAACCCACGTTGTTTTTATTGAGCTCTCGGCATTCCAGAGGCAAGATAGCATAAGGTTCTCACACTCCCAGTTTCATCCCACAATCAAGTTTTCCTTTGAAATAACCAAAGGCCTCATATGATTGGGGGCAGTGGTCCTTTGCAAGAACAGCAGAAGGAGGGCAACTGCTATTGGCTAGGTCTCTGTTTGCCTCCTGGGTCCCGATCTGAGCTGAGCGTGGGAAGCAACGCAGCCCTGGGAGCAGGAGACCTCTCTCAGAAGGAGTAAGGGTCTGTTCCCCACCCCTGTTGGCCCCTCTGTGACTGTGCCTGTCTTAGGTTTTTCCTCCCCTGAGGAATCTTACCCGTCTCTGGCTAACCAGCCGTCCTCCAGGGCCAAACAGGGTAATATGAGGTGTGCAAGTGAGGAAGGGGCTGCGCCCCCAGAGAGGGTCAATTTTCTGTTTCCTCAGTAGCCTATGCCCCCATGGCCTCCACGCCCAGCACCCTTAGCTCCTCTGCTGCTCAAGCAGGACATCCTGCACCCAGTTGCTCAGCCCACATACTTTAATTACTTTTAGCCATATTTACTGTAACATTTTCAAGGTTTCAGAAAGACTTCTGAATGTTTTCCCACAATAGTGGAAAACTTCCCCAACATGGAAAAGGAAATAATTAATCAAGTTCAAGAAGTGCAGAGAGTCCCATACAGAATAAACCCAAAGAGAAATACAGAGAGGCACATATTAATCAAACTAATGAAAATTAAACACAAAGAAAAAATATTAAAAGCAGCAAGAGAAAAGCAACAAATAACATATAAGGGAAAACCCATAAGGATAACAGCTGATCTTTCTGCAGAAACTCTGCAGGCCAGAAGGGAGTGGCAGGATATAGTGAAAGTCCTGAAAGAGAAAAACCTACAGCCAAGAATACTCTACCCAGCAAGAATCTCATTCAGATTTGACAGAGAAATCAAAAGCTTTACAGACAAGCAAAAGTTAAGAGAATACAGCACCACCAAACCAGCCTTGCAACAATTGCTAAAGGAACTTTTCTAAGCAGGAAACACAAGAGAAGGAAAAGACCTACAAAAGCAAACCCAAAACAATTAAGAAAATGGTAATAGGAGCATACATGTCAATAATCACCTTAAATGTAACTGGATTAAATGCTCCAACCAAAAGACACAGACTGGCTGAATGGATACAAAAACAAGACCCTTCTATATGCTGCCTACAAGAAACCCACTTCAGACCAAGGGATACATATAGACTGAAAGTAAAGGGATGGAAAAAGATATTCCATGCAAATGGAAGTCAAGTGAAAGCCAGAGTAGCAATACTCATATCAGACAAATTAGACTTTAAAGTAAAGACTATTACAAGAGACAAGGAAGGACACTACATAATGATCAAGGGATCAATCCAAGAAGAGCATATAACAATTGTAAATATCTATGCCCCCAACATAGGAGCACCTCAATACTTAAAGCAAATGCTAACAGCCATAAAAGGGGAAATCGGCAGTAACATAATAATATCAGGAGACTTTAACACCCCACTTACATCAATGGACAGATTATCCAAACAGAAAGTAAATAAGGACACACAAGCTTTAAATGACACATCAGACCATCTTGACTTAATGGATATTTATAGAACATTCCATGCAAAAACTACAGAATACACTTTCTTCTCAAGAGCACACGGAACATTTTCCAGGATAGATCATGTCTTGGGTCACAAATCAAGCCCTGGTAAATTCAAGAAAATTGAAATCGTATCAAGCATCTTCTCTGACCACAACGCTATGAGATTAGAAATCAATTACAGGAAAAAAACTGTAAAAAATACAAACACATGGAGGCTAAACAATATGCTAGTAACAATCAAGAAATCACTAAAGAAATCAAAGAGGAAATCAAGAAATACCTAGAAACAAATGACAATGAAAACACAACAACCCAAAACCTATGAGACGCAGCAAAAACAGTTCTAAGAGAAAAGTTTATAGCAATACAGTCCTACCTTAAGAAACAAGAAAAGTATCGAATAAACAACCTAACCTTACACCTGAAACAATTAGAGAACAAAGGACAAATAAACCCCAAAGTGAGCAGAAAGAAAGAAATCATAAAGATCAGATGAGAAGTAAATAAAAAAAAATGAAGGAAACAATAGCAAAGATCAATAAAATTAAAAGCTAGTTCTTTTAGAAGATAAACAAAATTGATAAACCGTTAGCCAAACTCATCAGGAAAAAAAGAGAGAAGGTGCAAATCAACAGAATTAGAAATGAAAAAGAAGTAACAACTGACACTGCAGAAATACAAAAGATCATGAGAGACTACTACAAGCAACTATATGCCAATAAAAGGGATACCCTGGAAGAAATGGATACATTCTTAGAAAAGTAGTATCAAGAATAAACAAATGGGACCTCATGAAACTTAAAAGCTTTTGCACAGCGAAAGAAACCATAAACAAGACTAGAAGGCAACCCTCAGAATGGGAAAAAATACTTGCCAAGGAAGAAATGAACAAAGGATTAATCTCCAAAATATACAAACATCTCATGCAGCTTAATACCAAAAAAGCAAATAACCCAATCCACAAATGGGCAGAAGACCCAAATAGACATTTCTCCAAAGAAGACATACAGATGGCCAACAAACACATGAAAAGATGCTCAACATCACTAATCATTAGAGAAATGCAAGTCAAAGCCACAATGAGGGATCACCTCACACTGGTCAGAATGGCCATCACAAAATCTGGAAACAACAAATGCTGGAGAGGGTGTGGAGGAAAGGGAACTCTCCTGCACTGTTGGTGGGAATGTAAGTTGGTACAGCCACTATGGAAAACAGTTTGGAGGTTCCTTAAAAAACTAAAAATGGAACTACCATGTGACCCAGCAATCCTACTCCTGGGCGTATACCCAGAGAAAACCATAATCCAAAAAGAAACGTACAATAATGTTCATTGCAGCACTACTTACAATAGCCAGGACATGGAAGCAACCTAAATGCCCATCAACAGATGAATGGATAAAGAAGATTTGGCACATACATATAATGGAATATTACTCAGCCATAAGGAGGAATGAAATGGAGCTATATGTCATGAGGTGGATAGACCTAGAGACTGTCATACAGAGTGAAGTAAACCAGAAAGAGAAAAACAAATACTGTATACTAACTCATATATATGGAATCTGAAGAAATGGTACTGATGAACCCAGTGACAGGGCAAGAGTGGAGATGCAGATGTAGAGAAAGGACTTGAGGACATGGGGCTGGGGTGGGTGGTAGAGGGGGCAAAGGGGAAGCTGGGATGAAGTGAGAGAGTAGCATAGACATAGATACACTACCAACTGTAAAATAGATAGCTAGTGGAAGTTGCTGTATAGCAAAGGGAGATCAACTTGATGATGGGTGATGCCTTAGAGGGCCAGGACAGGGAGAGTGGGAGGGAGTCGTGGGAAGGATGGGATATGGGGATATATGTATAAATACAGCTGATTCCCTTTGGTGTACCTCAAAAACTGGTACAAGAGTGTAAAGCAATTATATTCCAATAAAGAGCTTAAAAAAGTTAACACAACATTGTAAATCAACTATACAATAAAAAATAAATTAAAAAAGATTAATGCATAAAGAAGATGTGATTATTTACATACAAATAAACATTACTCAGCCATAAAAGAATGAAATTCTACCACTTGGAAAGACATAGATGGACCTAGAGATTATTATGCTCAGTGAAATAAGTCAGATGGAGAAAGACAAATACTCTACATTATCACTTATATGTGGAATCTAAAAGCACATGAGAAGATGCTCAGCATCACTAATTATTAGAGAAATGCAAATCAAAACCACAATGAGGTATCACCTCACACCAGTCAGAATGACCATCATCAAAAAAAATCTAGAAACAGTAAATGCTGGAGAGGGTGTGGAGAAAAGGGAGCCCTCCTGCTCTGGTGGTGGGAATGTGCCTCTATGGAGAACAGTATGGAGGTTCCTTAAAAAACTAAAAATAGAGCTACCACATGACCCAGCAATCCCACTCCTGGGCATATGTTTTCCCAGAAAACCGTGGTTCAAAAGGACACATGCATCCCAGTGTTCACTGCAGCACTATTTACAGTCACCAGAACATGGAAGCAACCTAAATGCCCATCAACAGATGAATGGATAAAGAAGATGTGGTACATATATACAATGGATTAGCCATGAAAAAGAATGAAATAATGCCATTTGCAGCAACAAGGATGGAGATTATCATACTAAGTGAAGTAAGCCAGACAGGGAATCACGAGTCACTTATATGTGGAATCTTAAAAAAAAAAAAAAGGTACAATTAACTTATTTACAAAACAGAAATAGACCCACAGGCAGAAAACAAACTTATGGTCATCCAAGGGAAATGAGGGGAGGGATAAATGAGAAATTTGGGATTAACATATACACACTACTACATATAAAATAAACAAGGACCTACTGTACAGCACAGGGAACTGTACTCAATATCTTGTAATAACCTATAACGGAAAAGCATCTAAAAAAGAATCACTGTGCTGTAAAACTTAAAACTCACACAACATTATTAATCTACTTCAATTAAAAACAGACAAACAAAAAAGGATCAGGAACAAGGCAGGGATGCCCACACTCACCATTTCTATTCAACATAGTACCAGGAAACAAACAAACAAAACCCATAGCACTGAGAAGAGAAAACAAAGCAAAACAAAACATAGCACTTGGAAGTACTGTAAGTCAGGCAGAACAATTAGGCAAAGGAAAAAAAGAATAAAAGGCATTCAAATCAGAAAGGAGTAAGTTGAATTATCTGCCAATGACATGTTCTTATATATAGAAAACCCTAAAGATGCTACTAAAAACCTGTTAGAACATACAGAAACCAGTTGCATTTCTATACACTCACAACAAACTATCTGACAGAAACTGAGAAAGCAAGCCCACTTACAATAGCATTGAAATAAAATAATTTTAAATAAATATTTTAAATAAATTTAACCAAGGGGGTAAAAGACCTGTACACTAAAAACTAAGCTGCGGGTCAGAGGTTACCTAACTGGCAGCCCCCTCTCCCGACCCAACCCCACCATACACCCCACCCCCACCACCAACTACTGAGGCCACGAATAGGAAAAAGACATCTCAAGTTGTAACAGATAGGGGAGGGGGTCCTGTAGAAAAGGAACCAGGCAAGGTTGTGACACAGAAAAGCCGCTTTGGGCCTGAGCCCGCACACAGTACTTCCCCTTGAAGGTCTCAGGGATTAATGATCTGGAGGGAAGAAAAGGATGCAGGAACAAAGGACTGCTTTCAGGCAAGAGAAGGAACAATAGGAAAGACAGTCTATCTGTTGTGAAGCCTCACACCTTCACCTGGGGCTCATTCTTGAGCTATTTTGCAGAATTTAAACCGCCCTGGAACACTCAGCTGGAACCTAAGGGATGATAATGTTGACCTTTTCTGACCCTCCGGATCTCAGTCAACTAAGACTTGGGTCAACCTTGGCCCCAGTTCTAGGCTGAATTCTCCTCTGCTCAGGCCCCTTCGTGAACACGCATGTGCCCTTAGCTGAGGTCTTCCCAAGTTTTGCTGTTCGGGGAGACACTGCTTAGGCAGAGATCCCCGGTGTTCTCCTCACTTGCTGCAAGCACTAAATCCTTCCTAATCCCCATCTATGGCTTGGTTGTGTCTTTTGGCTTGACACCCACCAAGAGGTGAACCCAGTTTTCGGGTGACAAAATGTTCTGGAATGGAGTTTTCCAAGATACCTTGTTAAGAAAATCGAGGTGCACAATTGCACATTGAGAGAAAAGAAAAGAAAAGAAAAGAAAGAAAGAAAGGAAAGGAAGGAAGGAAGGAAGGAAGGAAGGAAGGAAGGAAGGAAGGAAGAAAAAGAAAAATATGTCAAGTACAAAACTCGCTATAGAAATCAGAAGTAAGCCTTGAGGCTGGGACAGAAGGGAGGCTGACTTTTTCCTCCACCGTTTTGGGGTTTGGTTTCACATCAATCATGTACCTGCATCCTAGTCAACAGGGACATAATGTGTACAAGTCACCATGTCACACACGAATCATGACCCGAGCACACAGTGGTCTGCCTCTGGCTGGACTGATCATCCAGTTCACCTGGCCTCACAGGTAGGCAGATGCTGACAGCCAATTTCATCATCTCCAGCGGGGATTCTTCCCTAAACTCCAGACATGCAAGTCCTCAGCCTCTTCAGCCCTTCCCCTCCTTGTCAAGCAGGCATCACACACAGCATCCTGGACCCCTCCTCACACCCTACACCCATCAGCAAGTTGATCCAGAATCCAGATGTCCAAGCCTAGGATCCCAAGCAGCCTCCCAGCTGACATCCTTCATCCACATCCCTCCCTGCTGGGAGCACAGCCATCCTTTCAAACCTCTGCTCAGGAATAAAGGCAAAAGGATGAGGTCTAGGAAGGGACAGTGTATGCTGTCATGACAGTGATGAGTGAAGTGGGATGTCCCTGTAGTCCCAAAGCATCTCCCCAAGATACCTCCTAATTACAAAGGGAAAGGTAACCTTGTGCTGCAGAAGCCAGCAGAGTCCCCAGAGACAGGACATTAGAGACAGGACAGTCTGACTTCCTGAGCCTCAGGCACCACGGGGAGACACAGCCTCAAACATGCAGACCTCAGGACTTCCCTAGGAGGTCCTGTGGTTAAGACTCCACGCTTCCACTACAGGGGGTGCAAGTTCAATGCCTGATCAGGGACCGAAGATCCCTCATGCTGCACAGCAGGGCCAAGATATAAAAAATATATATTAAAAAAAGCAGACCTCAACCAATCACAAGGAAACATCACAAAGACTCTACAAACAACTCGTAGGACGTCCAGGTCATGAAAGGCAAAGGCTGAGGAGTCAGCCCAGAGCAGAGAGATGAGGAGACACAGACCTGACTGCATCTCGGGTTCCTAGAGGGGATTTTGGTCAGGAAAACACGGATGCGCATATATGAACTTATTAGACAGTTACGATCTGCGTGTGGGCTGAGCATCAGTAATGTCACTGCATCCATGCTGAACCTCCAGGGGAATTCCCTGGCAGTCCAGTGATTACTCGTACTTTCACTGCCAAGGACTTGGGTTCAATCCCTGGTCAAGGAACTAAGATCCCGCTAGCTGCGTGGAGCAGCTAAAAAAAAAAAAAATGCTGAACCTCCTGTTTCAATAATTGGCAAAGTACATCTTCTTACAAAACATGAGCACGAGGGGTAAAGTGCATGATGTCTGCAACTTAAACGATTCAGAGAGAAAGTTTATACACGTGATAAACCACGTGGGACAAAACGTAAGCAAGTGGTGATTCTACACACAGAAGTTCTTAGCACAATTTTGGCAACTTTTGGGGACACTTGTTTGAAATTACTTCAAATTAACGAGTAAACAAAGCCTCCACTGGCACCCTGGTAAATCCAGGACTTCCTCACCCAGTATATTTCCAAGTGGATAAACCGCCCCCGCCCCCCCCAGCCACTCAAAGCCATTGGAAAAGCCCCAGACCCCCTCACCAGTATCACCTCCGGGTGTGGAGACCCAGCCAGGGGCCCAGGCCTGCTTACCTGTGACTGGGGTCTGGTCCTCAGCTGGTCCCAGCAACATCTGGTTATGTTGGCCCCAGCAGAATTTTAAGAGCCATCAAGGACCCTCCCAGGGACACACCCAGGGACCCTCCCAGCCAGCAGGAAGGCCACATCAGGCCCTGGAGCAAGAGGTTGTTGAGTCTGTGGGTGGGAGGGTCCCAGATCTCATCCGCATCCCAGGAGGGTCCCACCTTAGCCTGTGGGGAGGGGCACAGCCGTTGAGGACCTCTTAGAATCATCCTTCCTCATGGGTCATGGGGAGAGGGTATTGAAAAGGCAAGCTGTTGACTGAGATTCAAAATACACGTCTCTGATAAACTGTATTTTTTTTATCTCAAGACCCAATAATTTTCTAAAAGCCCAGTTTTCTTAAAATGAACAAAATATTTGAACCGACACTTCATACAGAAAACTATACAAATGACCATACGCACAAGAAAAGGGTGCTCATATCACTGGTCACCAGGGAAATGCAAGTCAGAACCCAACGCGATATAACTTAGAACCCATTACAAAGACTGGGTTTGTAAAGATTGATATTACCTAGAGGATGGGGAGCTGTAAACAGATAGGGTAGGGAAGCAGGCATGGCTTTCCTGACATAAGAGAATCAGTTTTCGGCCTGAGCCACTTTGTGAGCTGAATCCGCACAGTGCTTGCCCTTGAAAGGGTCCCGGGAATTAACGATCTTAAGGGAACAAAAGAATTCAGGAACAAAGACTGTCATCTGGCAAGAGAAGGAACAAGAGCGAAACTAGTCTATCAGGTGTGAACACTCCCAGTTCTGTTTTTGTTTTTTTTAATATATTTATTTATGTATTTATTTATTTTATTGGTTGTATTGGGTCTTTTTGTTGTTGTTGTTGTTCTGCATGGGCTTTCTTTTTAGTTGCAGTGAGTGGGGGCTACTCTTCGTTGTGGTGCACAGGCTCCTCATTGCCGTGGCTCCTTTTGTTGCGGAGCACGGGCTCTAGGCACGCAGTCTTCAGTAGCTGCAGCACATGGGCTCAATAGTTGTGGCTCACAGGCTCAGTTGCTCCGTGGCATGTGGAATCTTCCTGGAGCAGGTATCGAACCCATGTCCCCTGCATTGGCAGGCAGATTCTCAACCACTGCACCACCTAGGAAGACCCCAGTTCTGTTTTAATAGCAAAGATGAGCCTGAAGCCTTCACCACCCAATCAACAGAAATCTGAGGGAACATAATGTTGACCTTTCTGACCTTCAATCAACTAAATCTTGGATTCTGTGGACCTTGGCCCCAGTTCTATGCTGAATTCTCCTCTGCTCAAGCCCTTTCGTGAACATGCATGTGCGCTTAGCTGAGATCTTCCCCAATTTTGTTGTACGGGGAGACGCTGCTTGGGGAGAGATCCCCAGTACTCTCCTTACTTGCTGCAAGCACTAAATCCTTCCTACTCCCCATCTGTGGCTTGGTTGTGTCTTTTGGCTCGACACCCACCAAGATATGAGTCCAGTTTTGGGGTAAAAGAGCTCGCCTCCTCGGAGCAGTTTTCTCAGGGCTCCTTCAGGTGCTGCCTCCCAGGCCTGACGTCCTAAAATTGTCCCCTGGATAAAACATAACTCTCAACTTTTAGGTCACGCATATATTTTTTTCAGTCGACACCTCTATCCGTCTTTATTTGAATACTCATTCTAGAAAGCTCCTGACCTGCCTTTCTACTCAGAAGGCAATATTAAGCAGTTACCTTTAGAAAGGGGACCATCTGAGGCTGTAGGTGAACCTCTTCAGATCAAAGACTGAACTGAAAGCCTTTCAGAATTTCTGAAACCAAGTGAGATGAGTAAGGTGCTATGCAGCTCCCGGGCACGGAGGCCTCCTTTTGTCCACCATTTCTTATAGACAAGACTCCAGCCTCCATGGCCTTCCCGGAGTTCCAAAGAGCAGGTTCAAACAGCTGCTAATCAAGGGAGAAACCGCCCAGAAACCACCTGAGGCAAGATGAAAGGGACCAAAGAAGCTCATCAAGCTTAGGAGACAGACCACCTAAGGTGAGATCAAGGGAGTGCAAGCCCTGCTCACACCCTGATCTTGTCAGGGACCCCACCTTTGCGATATCAAACCATTGTTATATCAAACCCTCATCAAATCCTCCCAGGTTGGGATGCAGAGTTTACCAAGGCAGGAGCCTGAGGTGCCCCTTTTGCCTGGCAGTAATAAAGTAACAAAGCTCTTCTTTTTTACATCACACAGAACTGTGTCTCCGAGATTCAATTCAGCACCAACGTACAGAGAGGCTGAGCTTTTGGTAACATTTCTTAAACCCAGGGAAGATCCTCAAACTGTTTGTAAATGGATAACCCAAATGAGAGGCCACTGGTTTGACTATGAAAACATAAGTGATTTTTTTAAAGCTCTTTATTGGAATATAATTGCTTTACACTCTTCTGCCAGTTTTTGAGGTGCACCAAAGTGAATCAACTATATTTATACATATATCCCCACATCCCCTCCCTCCCACGACTCCCTCCCACCCTCCCCATCCTGGCCCTCTAAGTCAAAAATAAGTGATTTTTAATACTGTGAACAGGGAAAGAATATAAATATCAGAAAGATGCATACTAGAGGCTTGCAGAGATTCAAAATAACAAGAAATAAAACTCATTAATTTAAAAATTGGTATCATATACTTCTTGCTCTCTAGTGGCAATGTAACGACATTAGAATCGAGAACAGAAAGAAATCTAGGAAATCCCCACGTGTGAGAATTAAACAGCACACTCCAAAATGAAAAAAGAGGGGCTTCCCTGGTGGCTCAGTGGTTAAGAATCCGCCTGCCAATGCAGGGGACACGAGTTCAAGCCCTGGTCCGGGAAGATTCCACGTGCTGTGGAGCAACTAAGCCTGTGCACCACAACTACTGAGCCCACGTGCCTAGAGCCCATGCTCCGCTACAACAGAAGCCACGGCAATGAGGAGCCTGCGCACCGCAATGAAGGGTAGCCCCTGCTTGCAACAACTAGAGAAAGCCCGCGTGCAGCCACAAAGACCCAACACAGCCAAACATAAAAGTTAAAATTAAAAAGAGAACATTCCTGTTGCAATCATCACTATGATCCAGGTTGAGAACATGGTGCTCGCAAAACAAGCTCTGTACCCATTCCGCCATAGCTGTGTATATACCACCTATCCCCAGCCCCTGGCAACCACCATTCTTCGTATTTGTAAATTGGATGCCTCTATATAAGTTCGAGAAGGGCGGCGGTGGGAGGGGGGGACTGCAGGTTCAGGTGTGAGAACGTTCTAGAACACATGTGTAAGAGAAAAGGTAGAGGTGAGAGTGTGTGCCAGAAAGAGTGTGGATGTTCGGGGAAGAGATTTGGGGCATATTACCAAACTTTCCACCTTGGAGCTTACCATTCACAGGGAAAAAGCCACTTTGCAGAAGTGACTGTGAGCTAGTGTGTATACTGTTAGGAAACACTTCTGAGTGGGCGTAATTTCCTGATCTAAACGCAAGGAGCCTCTACACAAGTGAGCAGAAAGTACTGGAAACTAGCTCCACGTATTTCAAGAGGATCAACGATGACACTAAACATTTCAGGTTACAAGTTTTTGTCCCTGTTCCAAAGCTTGTCATCGACAGTCAAAATATTCCAGCTCTAATTCAGGATGATAATAAAACAGTATCTCCTCCATGTTGTTGAAAATACTTAAAGGAGGCATGTTAGGTGAGAAACTTTAACAGTTCATGAAAAAGTCTCTATCCAGAGAAACGCAAAAATAGAGCGGAAGGAGCAGGAGGTTTTCTAGGATGAAGACCAAAGAACAAGGTGTGAAGAAAAGAAAATGTATGGTTGACTGGGGGACATAGCCATCCTTGTTTTGGGTGAGAAGGAACAAGGAGATAAGCACAGGGTCGAGTTGGCTTGTATTTGGGGGTCGGCTGACTGGACACACTGCGCTTCTGGTGAAGTGGAGCAGTTACAGGGACAAAATTTATCTAGGTTTTGCTTTGCTGACATGTCACCCTGGGTAGGAGAGGCTCCGCCTTGGACCTAAAAAAATTATATCAACAATATTAATAAAAATGAAACTACTTTCAGGATGAATTGATCTCCTTTGTTTGTGGTAAACTCCCTATGTCCTCATTAAAAATCTCCCTCCTTCAGGAATAAATCCTGATGGAATTACAGAGGAGATGTGGCATGTGAATAAGGAGGGAGGGGGGACCCTCCCCAGTAACAGCCCTGCAGGGGACTCTCACTCCAGAGCTGAGCTGTCAGTGGAGGCACACGGAGGCCACAGGAGAACCTCGTGGACTGGAGGTGGATCGAATATTGTGGCATTGCTTCATTTCTCAGAATTCTACAGAAGGCAGATTTGAGAGACCAAGGTCTGCAGGATGGAGATGTTTATTAATTCAGCAAGTGTTGTCTGAGGCCAGCTCAGTGTGTGCACTTAGGGACACTGGAGTGTGTACTCTGCTCCGAGAGCCGTAGGTTGACTTTGATTTTTATACACAGGCTGGAGAAATAACAGCATCTTCACTTTCTTTAGTCATCATAGCTTGACAGGTGCATAAGATGGTAAATTTATCTCATTGACTTATCCAACCTCTCAGATCCAGCCAGAAATTTTGCCACAGCCAGGCGAGTGCAGCTAGGGTGGGGGTAAAGATGAAGTCTTTCTGAGTCTAACCACAATGTCCAATGGAAATAGAACAAGTCCCACGGATGTAATTATGTACTTATTGTAGCCACATTGAAGAAAGTGAAAAGAAACTGTACATTATTTTAATATCTTAAATATTGTTCCTTCAAGCTGTAATCCCTTCAGAAAAGTTCTCAAGAAGATAGTTTACATTCTCTCCATCTTAATACGTCTTTGAAATCCAGTGTCTCTGTTACAGCCACAGCACCTCTCAGCTCAGATGAGCCCATGTCAGGAGCTCGATAGCCACAGGGGACCAGAGCTTCCACACTGGACAGCCCAGACCTGGACCCTTTCACCAGCTCAGCTAAAATCTGGTGATGAATCGCGTCCTTCATCAAACCAGCATTTCCAATATCACAATGAGGAGTATTAGTATTCTGTTTATATCTATCTTCATGACCTGCAACTAAAAATGGCAACAGTAGATCCACAGCCTCTCTCTGTGTTTGAAATTTGTGGGGACAGAACTTCATGATGAATAATTTTCAACACATTGAAAACATTGTCATACACACTTTCCCCAGACAGGGACCAAGGTTGTACACTTTAAAAAAGCAGCAGCTGTCCCATCCGCCTGGCTTTTCTTGAAAAGCCCACATGCATGAAGTGTGGACACGTCTGCTGCCCAAATGCATCAGTTAGCCACAGAAGGAGCCCGATGGGGGAGGTTTATATGTCTCCTCTACTCTGTGGTCTCTCAGGATGAAGACATCAGGCCCATTTCCCAGCTAATGGAGCTGGTTTGAGAGATCTGATTATCAACTGAAATTTCCAACTAGCAACTGATAATTCCAGGGATCAATATAAATAATTCTAATGTTATCTCTCTGTATTTCTTAATCACTGATTTCCTAACTCTTGTCTGTATGTGCAATAATGCTTCTTTCCAGCCCTAACTGCCCAGACACAGGGACAGGCTGGAGGTCCAATGAGAGACTCAAAGAGACACATCCGTGCGTATCTTAGAACAAACCACAATCTCCTTGGAAAGTTAATGAACATGAGAGCGACCTGAGGATTCTGAGGAGGGAAACACTGGTTTCGAATGGGTATTTTCCAGATTAAACAGACCTGAGGCCATAAATAGCAAGGGTTGTGGAACTTAAATCAGGGAGGGACCAGCCTCCAGATCATATGCTGGTGATCAGGGTGAACAAACTTTGGGACAGTTTGGAAATGTGAAGCCATGAAGGAACATGCCCAACGGGAACCATAGTGAAGGGAGCCCCAATGCACTTTGAGTGTCCCTTCCCCTCAATTATGACTTTCCCTCTAAACTTGGATTCTCCCACAGGGAACATGGAAAACTTCCCCTGCCCTCTGCTCAGCTGCTCATGTAGATCTTCTCCGTAATTGCCAGGAGTTGTCACGAGTCCCCAGACGTGGATGAGGAGGACGAGCCCTGGGGGTAAGACGTGTTCCTCATGGGAGACGCCCCAGACTCCCCATGCAGACAGTGTCAGCTGTGCTGCAGGTGACGTGATGATGGCACCTCTGTGGGGAGATCGGGTCCAGGGACCCCGTCCCTATAACAGTGGCCCATCCTGATGAACACATCCCTGCACAGAGCTCTGGAGCCGCGTCCAGGCAGGTGAGTGCTTCCTTGTGTTCCGTCTCAGGGCAGAAAACAGGAGAGAAGGGCTCTCCCCCAGGCGAGGAGCTCAGGGCTGTGTGGTTAGCAGCCTTGGGCAGGACAGGTGCTCACCCTGCCTTGTCCTGAGCTGCCCCATTCCTGCCCTGGCTGCGCAGGTAGAAGGTGGGACTGTGCTGGGGTGTGTATCTGAGGGGACCAGAGTCATGGGTTCACTGCAAGTCCCTGTGCCCTGGAGTCCCTGACGGTGAGGGAAAGAGGGACGGGGTCACTGTGGAACCTGTGCCAAGCGTCGTATGGCCAGAGCCACTGAGCTTCTCAATCATGTAGAAAAGGGTCTTCGGGATTTTTCAGACCTAACAGATTAGGGTTGGGTATGAATATAGGATGAGAAACTTATGTGCAGAGTTTGGGTTAGAACTTAAAGTTCCTGGAACAGAAAATAAGACCTAGTGTCACACACACACACACACACACACACACACACACACACACACACACACACACACACACACGCAGTGCTGCAAAGAGAGAAATATGCAGCCCTGGAACAACACACACAGTTTTCCTATTTCAACCCCTCTTCAGCTGGATGCACTTGCTTCACTAATTTCTGCAAAGATACTCCCTCACCACTGTGTGTGGATTTTGTGTCATGTGTGTAAGTGATGCATGTATTTTTCTCAATTAAATGGGAAAACCTTGTGTCCTTCCTTAATCCGAGGCAGCAGGGGAAGGAAGGAGAATTTGCTGTGAGATGAAATCCAGCTAATTTTCAAGAATACAAAAGATGTGACTGATGGAACGCAATCAGGGTACACACTTTTTTAGAGGTAAATAGGAATTAGAATAACATTGGTTGTGGTAATTCCACTTTGAATTTTATACTCAGAGATGCACTGGAATGCACCTTGGGCGATGCTGTGGTCTGACGTTCTTGTTCCCTCAAATTCATATGTTGAGACCTAAGCCCCAAACATGGTCGTGTTGGGGGAGGGCCTCTGGAGGTGCTTAGGTCATGGGGTGCCCTCACACGTAGGATTCGTGCCCTTCTTTTAAAAAGCTCCGGAGAGCTCCGTAGCCCTTTCCATCGTGTGAGGACACAGGGAGGATGTGCCAGCCATGAGTCAGGAAGAGGGCCTCACCAGACAGGGACCATGCCGCAGCCTCGATCTTGGACGTCCAGCCTCCAGAACTGTGAGCTATGAATTCCTCTCATTTATAAGCTGCCCAGTTGCTACAGTTTGACATTTGGATAAAGCAGCTCAAACGCACTAAGACAGGCCAGTATTGATAAGGACTCCAGGTGGTTGTCAGGGTTACAACCACGATGCCATCAGAGGCAATTTCTGAAAAAGGTTTAGATTCTACATGAGAAGCAAAATGCTCCCACCCTCCCCAGCTCTCCCTGTGTCCCTCCATCCAGGGCCGTGTTCCTAACGCCCTTGTCCACTGTCCTGGGCACACTGTGAGCTCTCCTAGCAGGACTTCCTCATTCTCTTAGGAGGTCTCCACAGAGCAGCCCTGATGTCTGTGCTCACCTGGGATGAGGTGAGTGACACTCTCCTCTGCTGGTTCAGCATCACATTAATTTCTGCAGCTCCCACTGTATTGTATACACTCTTTTGTTTTGTTTGTTTTGTGTTTTGTTTGTTTGTTTGGCTTTTGGCCACACTGCATGTCATATGGGATGTTAGTTCCCTAACCAGGGATCGAACCCGCACCCCTGGGTAGTGGAAGTTCAGAAGTCCTGCGTCTGTACTCTTTTTTTCTCTTTAATTTGATTTATTTATTTATTTATTTATTTATTTATTTAGCTGCACAGTATGGCTTGTGGGATCTTAGCACCCTAACCAGGGATTGAACCCAGGCCCAAGGCAGTGAGAGCCTGGAATCTTAACCACTGGGCCACCAGGGAATCCCCCCGTGTATGCACTCTTAATCACAGTGGTTATAACTTAGCCCATGAACCTGACAGTATCCTGTTTACTTGCTAAAGATATTTTCTTTTACAAATAAAAAGGTTCTGAGGGATCACTGGGGCTACAGTAAAATTTTACATGCTGGAGAAGCATGGAATTATACAGGTAAATGTAACTCAGTGGAGAGACCTGAATAATTTCAATTCCTGATTAGAGCCTGTATAGTACAGGTTTATAGAAAGAACTGCAGGAAAGGGATTGCTCTGTGTTGAATCCATAAAGAAAATGTGGGGACACACATGAGATCACACACACACACACACACACACACACACACACACAGTGTTACCATGATTATTTTCAACAGATTTATGTCTAAGATTAAGAACAGTAAATGTTTTGATTCTACTTCAGTTATCCTTCTTCAGTGTCCTTCCTTCTTTATGGTGCATCTGAATTTCTGATCTATATCATTTTCCTTCCTCTAAAGGACTGCAGTTAGCATTTCTTCTAAGGCCTGTCTGCTGGCAGCAAGTTCCCTCCATTTTATTTCATCTGAGAACGTCTTTATTTCTCTTTTCCTTCAGCAGGACAGTTTCACAGGGAACAGAATTCTAGGTTGGTGGATATTTTCTATCAACGCTTTAGATAATTCACTCCACCCTCTTCTTAGAGTTTGGGGAGAAGTCAGGGTCACATTCATCTTGGCTTCTCTATAAGTCTTTTGGTTTCCCCTCCTCTCCACCACTCTGTGGCTTATTTCAGGATATTTTCTTTTTAGCAGAGAATACAGTCTGAATAGGACATGCCGAGGTCTGGGGGTTTTGGTATTTTTCCTCCTTGGGGTTCGCTGAGTTCCCTGCATCTCTGGTTTGGTGTTGACATTAATTTGGAGATGTTCTTAGTCATTGTTGCTTCAAATATTTCTTCTCTTTCTTTCTGCCTTTCTACGCCTCCTGCTAATCCCATTACACACATGTTACAGCCCTGGTAGTTCTCCCACAGGCCTGTCTATTCTGTTTTGGGATTTTTAAGGCTCTGTTCTGGCTTTGCACTTTGCAGTGTTTCTACGGATAGATCCTGAAGCACAGAGAGTCTTTCCTCACCAGTCTCCTGTAATCCACTAACAAGCCCACTAAAGCCATTCTTCATTTCTGCGGCAGTGGTTTTAGTCTCTAACATTTCTCTCTGGTTGTTTCTTAGAATGTCCAAGTCCCTGCTGACATTGCCCATCTGTTCCTGCGTGTGGTCTGGTTTATCCACAAGCATCCTTAGTGTGTTACTTGTAATTGTTTCATGTTTCTGATCTGATGATTCCCACGTTCTTGTCAAGTCTGGATCTGCTGCTTCCTCTGTGTCTTCAAACTGTTTTTTGCCTGTTAGTCAGCCTTGTTTTTTCTTTTGATATCTGGACATGATGTACGAGGTGAAAGGAACTACTGTTAGTAAACCTTTAGTGAGGAGGTGGTGAGGTGTGGGCAGAGAGGAAGCTTCTATATCCTGTGAGTGGGTCTCAGTCTCTCAGTGAGCCTGTGCTTCTGGCCTGTGAATGTCACAAGAGTTTCTCCATTTTTTCTGCCCCTTGGGTGGGACAGGATGGCTAGAGTGGGCTAGGGTTGGCTAGTTCCCTTCCCGGGTCAGATATGTTTGAAGGAAACCCCAGCAGGTGTGCCTGCAGTTACCTCATCTCTCCTTAACGCAGACCTTGTTAAGCAGAGCCCAGCGCTCTGGTGATTTCAAAGTGGTTTTTTCCCCTCCCAGCCCTCACCAACAGCACAAAGCGACTTTCCTCTGATATTTGCTGAGAGAAATATCACAAAATTCACAAAACTGTGGGATCTCCCTAGAACTTGGTTTTCCTGGAGGTTCTGCCTGCCAGACGTCTGCACACTGAGCCTCCAACAATCTACGGAGGATAAATATATCCATTATACATCCATTATACTACACGTTTTCCTACCCTGGGTCTTGCTCCTGAGGTGTTTCCACTCATGACTCTCTGCTCCAATAAGCTTGGATTCCTTCTACTCACTGGTCCACCTCTCCAGTCTGGGAGGCAGTGATGTTCCGTGTGTTCTCACCTCTGTTACATCCAGGAATTTTCAGAGTTCCTTGTTTTCATCATTGTTAGGTTGGAAAGATGACTTCCACAAGAAACCAAAAGCCAAAACTCCATGACTAATGTTTTATTGTTATTTTGTATCCAGGAATCGTGATCAAGTGTGAATTCTCAAACGTGGACACTGATTTACCAGCAACTGTATTAAATTTAGTTGGACAGTCATATAATCTCAGCAATGTTTTTGCATTGTTCCATTTCATTTTCCTAAGTTTATATGTTTTTATTACAGGCAGGATGACCATACGTTCTCAGGGAGGTAGAGTATAACATTGTCTTTGTCTCAGGTCAAATATGCATATATTCAGGACATATTATTTAACAGCAATTACTAGTCAATCATGATATTGACCATGTGAGACATGGTTCTAAGTTCATGGACTTTACAGGCTTCTGGAGAATCGGGATATACAAGTAAATAGAAATAACTACAAAATAAGAACAGGGAAATTATAACTGATACCATGCATATGTTCTTTAGGTTGAGACTACCCTGTAGACTACATCAATGCCTCCCTACTCAAGAGATGGAAAAAGAAAGAAACGTTTTCCAGTGTTGGTTGTGTAAGAAGCCTGCTGATGGCATCACCAGCACAGCCTCCTTTCTGCTCCAGGACACTCTGAAGTCCTCTCCATGTCTTTTCACAAAGATGCCCTGAGAAACCAAGGGGAGGTGGTCCTGACCACCATCTTGCTGTTACAGATGGTGGTTGGGACTCTGGCCAATACCATCCTTTTCCTCCTCAACATCTCTCCCATCTGGCTTGGCCACAAGCAGAGACCCACACAGACGATCCTCACACACATGGTTGTGGCCAATCTCTTGGTTCTTCTCTCCCCTGGGATTCCCCACATAATGGCAGCTTTTGTTTCCAGGAACCCCCTCTCCACTCTCGGGTGTAAATTCATATATTATACACAGAGAGTGGCTCGCAGCGCCACCCTGTGCTCCACCTGTGTCCTGAGCACCTAACAGTCCTTCACCCTCATCCCCAGGAGACAGGAGTGGATGATGCTCAGAGGAAGAGTCCCCAAGGTCATTGGTCCTTCCTGCTGCACCTGCTGGATACTCAGTTTCTTAATGCACATCTATGTCCCTGTGACAGTCACTGGTCCCCAGGACACAAACAACTATACCGATACCCAAGGCAAGTGGTTCTGCTCCACCTCAGCTCCTAAAGCACACTTTGTCTACCTGTGGTCCATCTCTGATGCCGTGTTTATTGGCCTCATGGTCTGGTCCAGTGTCTCCATGGTGCTTCTCCTGCACAGACACCACCAGAGAATGCAGTGTATCCACACCCCCACTGAGCAGCACAAATGCCCCCCGGAGACCAGAGCTGCCCACACCATCCTGATGCTGGTGCTCACCTTTGTCATCTTCTACGTGCTGGATTGCATTTTGGCTTTTTATATCGCTGCCGTTTTAGACTTGCGCCTGTGGTTGCTGCATACCGCGAACATTCTGGCTTCCTGTTTCCCCTCGTTTAGCCCCCTCCTGCTGATCCTCAGGGATCCTAAAACTCCTCGGTTCTGCTCTTGGGGTGAAGTGGTAAATACATAGAAGAGGCTTCAAGCATAACCACAACTTCTCTGTTCTGTGACTATTTATTCACGACCATTTATACTGAAGTATAATTAAAACATAACATGATACTAGTTTCAACTGGGCAACATATAAATGCAGTATTTATATATAACGCAAAATATGACAAGTCTGGTTAATATCGTCTCTATACACAGATGCAAAAACGTTTCTTGTGGTGAGAACTTTTAAGATTGACTCTCTTAGCAACTTTCACATATGCAATAGGGTATTATTAGGTATTATTACCATGTGGTACATTACCACCCCGTGAATTACTATATTATGAGAGAAGGTATGTGCCCTTTTTTTTATTAATTCTTTTCTGTTCTTTTCTTTTCGGGCTGTGCCTGGTGGCTGCAGGATCTTAGATCCGTGATCAGAGATCCAGCTCTGGCCCTGGCAGTGAAAGCACGGAGTCCTAATCACTGGACCACCGGGGAATTCCCTCTACCTTTCGACATTTATACTCAGTACCACATTTTTACATAAAATCCAATGAACTCAGAAGGTCAATTTTATATTAGTGCTGCCTTGGGAGATATGAAAGTCAATCCAGGAAATATCAGCTCAAAATTGATCCACGAAAATAGTCAGGAAACGGGTTATCCTCCTGGCCAGCATGGTTCTCTGAAAGAAATGTCCTTTCTTCAGGAACATGTGAAATGGGTCCACGCACATTCATTCTCATGTCAGTGTGGCTCACACCTGACAACTCTTGGCACTTATTCCAATATTGGTCCAGATAAACGTTACTCCAGGGTGGGGGGAGAGTTTATTTTAAGATAAAGATAAGAAACCTGGAAAATGGGGGAGATTTTCTAGACTATTTTGTGTCTACTTCACTTATATTTCTGTAATACGCTGTCATGTTACACAGAATATCAATATTGTGCAATCAGCCACTTTACCTTTGAACCTGGATTTTCTTTCCAGGGTTGACTCTCAGTAAATCTGACTGATGTGGTGAATGAAGTAATAGGAAGGAAATAGTAGATGCTGCCCTCTTCCTACTTGTCACTTAAATGTTTCATTTTCATCACGGAAATGCAGAGTCTTGGAACTTTTCTATTTTATCCTAACTTCTGTTCTGTTTCCCCTTTCCTTATACCTTCTTTTGGAAATCCTGGCATTTTTAATATTCCATTTTTAAAACTTCTCGTCCTAAAGTATAACTATGTGTATTGATTGCTGTAGCCATTATGTATAGATTCCCAAAGTAGTATATTTTTGTTAGAACTACTATGACCATTCCAAAGAATACGTAAGAATATATATGTTTCACCCAAAGGACAGAGACTAGCTGAGTGGATACAAAAACAGATGCATATGTGTGCTGCCCAAAAAACAGTCACTTCAGATCTAGAGACACACACAGACTGAAAGTGAGGGGATGGAAAAAGGTATTCCACACACATGAGAATCAAAAGAAAGCCAGGATAGCAATACTGATTCAGACAAAATAGACTTTAAAATAAAGATTGTTATCAGAGACAAAGAAGGACACTGCATATGATCAAAGGATCAAGCCAAGAGGAAGATAGAACAATTGTAAATAGATACACACCCAACAAAGGAGCACCTCCACATATAAGGAAAATCCAGTGTGTGTGTGACCCTCACAGCCGCTCTCCATTCAGATGAGCCCATTGCAGGAGCTCAGTAGCCACATGGAACTGGAGCTTCCACACTGCACAGCCCAGCTCTGGACCCTTTCGCCAGCTCAGCTAGACATCTGGTGGTGAATCACGTGTTTCAAGTATCACAGCCCGGATGTTAGTGATTCTTTTTGTATCTTCGTTACCTAGTGCTCGGAATGACACATAGTAGGTCCAAAGTATCTCTGAGTGTTTGAACATGTCAGGCAGCATCTGCATGGTGAATAATTATTCAACATATTAAAGCCATTATCATGGGACTTCCCTGGTGGCGCAGTGGCTAAGAATCTGCCTGCCAGTGCAGGGTCACTGGTTCAATCCCTGGTCCGGGAAGATCCCATATGCCTCAGAGCAACTAAGACCATGTGTCACAACTCCTAAGCCCCGTGCTGCAGCTACTGAAGTCCACGCACCTAGAGCCCATGCTCTGCAATGAGAAGCCACTGCACTGAGAAGCCCTCCCACTGCAGTGAACAGTAGCTCCCACTTCCTGCAACTAGAGGAAACCTGTGCACAGCAATGAAGACCCAACACAGCCAAAGAAATAAAAACAAACAAGCATTACCATGCACATTTTGCCAGTCAGGGGCCATAAATGGACAACTTTTTTTTTGTTTGGAATATAGTTGCTTTGCAATATTGTCTTAGTTTAAACTGTACAGCAAAGTGAATCAGCTATGCGTATACATATATCTCCCCTTTTTAGGATGTCCTTCCCATTTAGGTCACCACAGAGCACTGAGTAGAGTTCCCTGTGCTGTACAGTAGGTTCTTATAAGTTATCTACTTTATACGTAGTATCAATAGTGTATATACGTCAATCCCAATCTGCCAATTCATCCCACCACCACCTGCTTTTCCCCTTGGTATCCATAGGTTTTTTCTCTATGTCAGTGTCTCTATTTCTGCTTTGTAAATAAGATTGTCTATACCAAGTTTTTCAGATTCCACATATGTGCATTAATCTACGATATGTGTTTTTCTGTTTCTGACTTACTTCACTCTGTATGACACTCTCTAGGTCCATCCATATCTCTACAAAGTGTTTTATAGTGTCTGGCCTTACATTCTGACCTTTAATCCATTTTGAGTTTATTTTTGTCTGTGGTGTTAGGGAGTGTTCTAATTTCATTCTTTTACATGCAGCTGTTCAGTTTTCCCAGCACCACTTATTGAAGAGGCTGTCTTTGCTCCACTGTATATGATGGCCCTTTTGTCATAGATTTGGTGACCATAGATGTGTGGGTGTATCTCTGAGCTTTCTATCCTGTTCCATGGATCTCTATTTCTGTTTTGGTGCCAGTACCATACTGTCTTGATTACAGTAGCTTTGTAGTATATTCTGAAATCAAGGAGCCAGATTCCTCCAGCTCCAGTTTCTCATGATTGCTTTTGCTATTTAAGGTCTTTGGTATTTCTATACAAGTAAAATTTTTTGTTCTAGTTCTGTGGAAAATGCCATTGGTAATTTGATAGGGATTGCACTGAATCTGTAGATTGCTTTGGGTAGTATAGTCATTTTAACAGTATTGACTCTCATGAATGTACAACTTTAAAGAAGCAGTAACTGTCCTATCTGCCTGGCTTATTGGGAAAAAGTCATGTTTATGAAATGCAGGCATGTCTGCTGCCTTCATGCACCAATTCACTGCAGGAGCAGCCTGATGGGCAGGGTCTACTGAGCCCCTTATGCTCCATGGTCCCTCAGAAGAATGACATCAGGTCTACTTCCCAGCTAATGGCCCAGGTTTCAAAGATCCAATTATCAATTTAAATTTCCAACTAGCAATAGATCATTCCAATGATCAATTTGAAGAATTCTAATGTTGTCTCTCTATTCCTAATAAATTCTTATTCCTAAACCCTGCCTGTATGTCCAGGAATGCATCTTATGAGGGCTAATGGCCTAGAACACAGGGAGAGCTGGAGATCCAGCGAGAGGCTCCAGGAGGGGCTCTATGGATGACAGAACAAATGACAACCTCCTTTCAGAGTCATGTGGACATGAGGGAGACCTGAGGATGCTGAGGAGGGAAACACTGGTTTCAAATGGGATATGTTCCAGATTACACTGACCTCAGCCACAAATAGCAAGGGTTGTAGAACTTAAACTAAGGGAAAGACCAGCCTCCAGATCATATGCTGACGATCAGTGTAGACAAACTTTGGAACAGTTTGGAAATGTGAGGCCATGAAGGAACATGCCCAACGGGAACCATAGTGAAGGGAGCTCCAATGCACTTTGAGTGTCCCTTCCCCTCAAATATGACTTTCCCTCTAAACTTGGATTCTCCCACAGGGAACATGGAAAACTTCCCCTGCCCTCTGCTCAGCTGCTCCTGTAGGTCTTCCCCGTAATTGCCAGGAGTTGCCACGACTCCCCAGACATGGATGAGGGGGACGAGCCCTGGGGGTAAGACGTGTTCCTCATGGGAGACGCTCCAGACTCTCCATGCAGACAGTGTCAGCTGTGCTGCAGGTGATGTGAGGATGGCACCTCTGTGGGGAGATCGGGTCCAGGGACTCCGTCCCTATAACGGTGGCCCATCCTGATGGACACGTCCCTGCACAGAGCTCTGGAGCCGCATCCAGGCAGGTGAGTGTTTTCTTGTGTTCCGTCTCAGGGCAGAAAACAGGAGAGAAGGGCTCTCCCTCAGGCGAGGAGCTCAGGGCTGTGTGGTCAGCAGCCTTGGGCAGGACAGCTGCTCACCCTGCCTTGTCCTGAGCTGCCCCGTTCCTGCCCTGGCTGGGCAGGTAGAAGGTGGGGCTGTGCTGGGGGGTGTATCTGAGGGGACCAGTGTCATGGGTTCACTGCAAATCCCTGTGCGCTGGAGTCCCTGACAGTGAGGGAAAAAAGGATGGGAACACTGTGGAAACTGTGCCCCACCTTGTATGGCCAAGCCACTGAGCTTCTCGACCATGTGAAAAAGGGTCTGCTGATGTTCTAGGACCTACAGATTAGGGTCTGGTGTGTCATTTTGCTAAGATATACAGGGGTGAGTAAAAAACTATCCACACTCCAGTTATATTACAACCTCTATAAATTCTACAGCCAGAGGTGGGATCATTTTTGATTCACCCTCGTAAGTCACCATTGTGAGTGTCTTTACGTTGTGTGTGTAAGTGTTGCCCATACTTTTATCTGTGTGATTGAAATGGGAAATGCCCCTCTGTCCTTGTTAAACCTGAAGCAGCAGAAGGAAGAAAAAAGAATATGTAATGGAATGAAATCCATGGATTTTCAAGTCTGCCAAATGTTATGACAGTTGGAAAATAAGCAATGTATGCTGTTTCTCATTGGGAACAGGATTAAATAGGACTGTCTGTGGTCAATCCACATTGCATTGTACATTGGAAGATACAGTGGCAGGTGCCTTGGGCCAAGCTAGGGCTCAACTGTTAGTGTCTCCCCAACATTCATATGTTGGAATGTTTGCCACCGAAACGGATGGCACAAGGAGGTGGATTCTCAGAAGTCCTTTAATCAGGAAGGTGGGCCCTCGTGAGCGGGATAGTGTCTTTATAAAAGAGTCCCCAGAACGGCTCAGCCCTGTCCATCACGTGAGGACACAGCCAGAAGACACCAGGCAGAAATCAGGGAGAGGGCGCTCACCAGAGAGGCACCGTGTGAGAACCACAGAAAAGGACTCCAGGTGGAGGTCACAGCTAAGACCAAGTCCCCATCAGAGGCAGATTCTGAGGAAAGGTGTAGAGATTCTACATAGGAAGCAAAGGGCTCCCACCCCCACCCCCAGCTCTTCCTGTGTCCCTCTGTCCCGGGCCCTGTTCGCGACTCCCATGTCCACGGTCCTGGGCACAGGATGAGCTCTCTTAGCAGGACTCCCTCATCCTCTTAGGAGGTCTCCACAGAGCAGTCCTGATGTCTGTGCTCACCTGGGATGAGGTGAGTGACACTCTCCTCTGCTGGTTCAGCATCAGATTAATTCCTGCTGCTTCCCCTGCATTGTGTGCATTTTCAGTCACAGCGGTTATAAAACCCAGATGTTATGAGGAAGCTGGTGGAGGAGAAATTCTCAGGCACCAGATACACAGCTGACTTGAAGTTTTTTGTTTTTATTTTTGGGTTGTTTAATAAAATCAGAGCTGTTTCATAATAAGATTTCAGGGGTCTCTCTTTTTTTTCAAGTTTGTTTTGCACCAGCTTGTCCAGATACAGGGAAGCTGACCTGCCCACGCTGGTCCCCACACCTGTGGGTGAAGAGAGGCTCAGGAGGGCAGCAGGCACCGGGGTGTGCATCCCTGTCACAGCACAAGGGCAGCTTCTGTGGCTTGTTTCTGACTCTGGCTGTGGTGGTGCCCATGTGTGGCTGGGGGGGGCTGGGGGTCCTGGATTGTGTGGGGACAGGCGTGTCCTTCTGCTGTTCTGGGTGATGGTTGTGGGTGCCAGGGAGGTACTCGCCTGTGGCACTTGTCTCTATGTGTCCCAGGAAATGTACACCCAGGAGGTGTGACCTCATCACTCACCCAGGAAACTCCCAGCCCCACAGAAAGGAGGCCGTGGGCCGTGTTTTTGGGAGGAGAGGTGCACGGGGATGAGGGCACCTGTGTGCACTTAGCGGGGAGATAGAGGGGAAATGAGGGGGTTTCAGGGAGGGTCATGTGAGGATTCACTGGGCATGGGATGCAAGTCAGATCTTTTACCAATAAACAGGGTTCTGCTGGATTTGCAGAATAGAGGGAAATTTAACACACTGGAGAACTATGAATTGTACAGGTAATTGTAACTCAAAGGCGAGATTTGAATAATCTCTGTTTCAAATCTTCTTGTATAGTACAGGCTCATCAAAAGACACTGCAGGGAAGAGTTTGCTTTGTTGAACAGATGCAAGTTGGACTTGAAAGAAGATGCCAGGGGACAACAATTTTGGAGAGAAAAAAAAACACAGTGTGATATGTGGGTTGGAGTCAAAGTATGTGAGGACACGGTCCCCTCAGCTCACACTCACACACATACACATACATGCTCAGGGACATTCACACAAACACATGTTGGCACCAGATACGTTTTCCATAACTGTATTGACTTTGGATCTGGAACTTTTTTTTTTTTTTTTTTTATTGGCTGAGTTGGGTCTTCATTGCTGCACACAGGCTTTCTCTAGCTGCGGCGAGTAGGAGCTACCCTTCGTTGTGGTGCACGGGTTTCTCACTGCGGTGGCCTCTCTTGTAGCAGAGCACAGGCTCTAGGCACGTGATCGTCAGTAGTTGCGGCACATGGACTCAATAGTTGCGGCCCACGGGCTCTAGAGTGCAGGCTCAATAGTTGCGGTGCACCGGCTTAGCTGCTCCGCAGCATGTGGAATCTTCGCAGAGAAGGGCTCGAACCCGTGTTCCCTGCATTGGCAGGAGGATTCTCAACCACTGCACCACCTAGGAAATCCCTGGATCTGGAACTTTTTAAAAGACTCTCTGAATGAGTGTGCTGTGCTCCAGGGATAGGTAGGAATTGTGAACAGACATGATTATGGACTGAGGATCTCTCAGCAGGAAACAGGCTTATGCTTTGCCCTGGTGTAGCTTTCAGTGTTTTAGGACGAGAGAAGAGAAGGAGAAACAAAGAAACGGAAAAGCCATCACTTCATTGTGAGATGAAGGAGGGAATGGAGCGTGGCGAGTGCGCGTGATTGAAGGTGTCTGTGCAGCTGAAGGTCGCGTGCAGCTGGAGAGCCAGACGGAGGAAGCAAGGCAAGTGGTGGGAAGATGGGAGTCCCATGAGAGAGAAGGATGTGCTTTACTGTGTGAAGCAGAAACGCACGGTTCTTGTGCCTTCCACAGGCTGCATCTAGCGAGTAAAGCAAGAGGGGCAGGGACTGCAGTTAGGTGCCCAGCTCTGCATTTTATTATCTCTCCTGTCTTCCCGCCAGGGCTTATGAAAACAAAACATGCACAGTGTTTACAATAAGGGTGGTTCCTACTAATAGTAAATGACCACTTTGTCCCAGAATCCCATCCACAAGGAAATCCACATCGGGTGTTCACGCCTACCCTGCGATGCGTGTTCTTCCTTAGTTATACTTTACTCTTTACAGGAGAAAAGTGGCTCAGGCTGGTGACGAAATTCCTTAGGTTGCACTGAAATAGTACGTGGGTGATCTCGACTCAGAGAAGAGCTTTCTGATCCAGAGGCTGGACCCTTGACACCTGCTCTCCTGCCTCTAACCCAGGTGCTGTAATGAGGTACACAGTACAGATGAGGGGAAGGTTCTGAAGTCCAGCCTGTGTTCTCATGTCTCAGCACAGGGGGTGGGGAGTGGGCACCAGGACCACCTGGTGGAGCCACAGCTGTTTAGAACTTCACAGTCCTGCTGCCCTTTTACTTCGTATTTTCAAAAGATGGACACGGCTTTCCTGAAGATCTAGTTTTATTTCTAACTTTGGACTTTTTTTTCTTTTTTCTTTCTCTTTCTTTTTTTTTGTGACCATGCTGTACAGTACGCACTAGATATCTTAGTTCCCCAACCTGGGCCCTGTGCAATGGAAGCTCAGAGTCTTAACCACTGGACCGCCAAGGAAGTCCCACCTGACTTTGGACTTTTGTTTCCAATTCCTTTCCCTCTTCTGTACCTGACAATGGCTTCTGAATTTTACTCATTTAATTGAGGATTATTTCTTCTCGAGAAAGCACACACCTTCTACTAGAGGGAGTCAATATTGCTCTGCCCTCATAAAACCTTCTTATTCCCTCATGAGGGGCTGACTAAACTTGATTTTAAGGGAACACCATGTGTGCTGTGGGTGACTTTGAGTTGAAGCAAGGAGGCTGATTCATTTTTATGAAATTCAGAATAAAGCAGTGTCAAAGGCAGGCACTCAGAACTAATGAAGAATGAAAACAATCTAAGCCTTGTGTCTAACATTTGGGATGTTTAATTTTTGGTGAACACTAAGGGCTGGAGTATACTCAGGAGAAAGTGTCCACAACCTGACTTCCAAGCTCTATAAATTAATATCTAGGGAATTTTTGAGGATTAGACTATTTTGCTCACTGCAGATCTTTTCTGTAACAGAGTATTTTAGTAGATTTTATAGTCAACTTGTGTATTCAGATGGTGTCTGATTTTTTTTTTGATATTGACATACATACACCACTATGTATAAAATAGATGACTAATGAGAAGCTACTGTACAGCACAGGGAACTCTACCCAATGCTCTGTGGTGACCTAAATGGGAAGGAAATCCAAAAATGAGGGGATATATGTATACATGTAGCTGATTCACTTTGCTGTACAGCAGAAACTAACACAACATTGTAAAGCAGCTATACGCCAGTAAATATTTTTTAAAGATATTTTCTATCCAGTGACTCTGTTGGATGAATTAATGAGTTCTCAGAGGTAGTGATCCTCTTGCAACTGTATTAAAATGAGTTAGAAAATCTTGGAATTTCCACAGTATTTTCATATTTTCCATTTTATTTACTTAAGTTATTACATTATTTTTTCAGCTTTACTGAGGTATAACTGCTTACTAAAGTTGCAGTATAGCTAACATGGAGGACCTGATGTGATGTGTGTATATGCTGTGGAAGGATTCCCACAGTTGAGTTAATTACCACACCCAACACCTCACATATTAGGTACCATCACCTGTAGTCACCATGTTCGACATTAGATCCTCAGACCTCGTTCATCTTATAACTGAAAGTTTGTACCCTTTTACCATCTTCTCCCCTTTACCCACAACCCTAATTCCCAAGTGACCACCATTCTGTCCTCTGTTTCTATGAGACTGAATTTTTTTTCAAACTCCAGCTTTAGCTGATAGAACGCAGTGTTTGTCTTTCTATGTCTAGATATTTCACATACCAAAATGTCCTCCAGTTTCATCCTTGTTGTTGCAAAAGGAAGGAGTTCCATTTTTTTAAAGCTGGATCATATTCCATTGTATAATATACCACAGCTTCCTTACCTATTTATCTCTCAGTGGACACTTGGCTTGCTTCCATGTCTTGGCTATTGTAAATAATGCAGCAATGAACATGGAGGGGCAGGTATCTCTTCAAGATGTTGATTTCATGTCAGATGTATACTAGAAGCAGGACTGCTGGGTCATATGGTAGTTCCGGTTTTAGTTTCTTGAGGAACTTCCGTAATGTTTTCCACAGAGGCTCTACCAGTTTACATTCCCACCAACGGGTATATAAAGTGTTACTTTTTCTCAACATCCTTGCCAATGTGTTACCTCTTGTCTTTCGGATAACAGACACAGTAACAGGTGTGAGATGCTATCTCACTGTGGTTTTGATTTCTATTTCCCTGATTACTAGAGATGCTGAGCCCCTTTTCACATGCCTTTTAGCCCTTTATATATCTTCTTTGGAAAAATGGCTATTTGGGTCATTTGCCCATTTTTCAACTGGGTTATTTGGTTTTTTGGATAAATTCCTTTTATATTTTGGATGTTAACTCATTGCTGGATATGTGGTTTGCAAATATTTTCTCCTATTGCATAGCTAGCCTTTTCATTCTGTTCATGGTCTCCTTTGCTGTGCAGGGCCTTTTATATGAAGTACTCCCATTCATTTCCTTTTGCTTTTGTTGTCAAATCCAAACCATTATTACCAAGACCAATATGAAGGAGCTTACTTCTTTCCTCTGGGAGTTTTACAGTTTCAGATCTTACATCCAAGTCTTAATCCAGCTGAGATCATGTTTGGGTATGGTGTAACATAGTGTCCAGGTTTGTTTGTTTGTTTTGTTTTGTTTTGTTTTGTTTTGTTGTTGTTGTAGTTCTAAAAATTAGGATATAATTGACGTAATGTTATGTTAGTTTCATGGGTATGAAATAATAATTTGATATTTGTATATATTGCCAATTGATCACAGTAAGTCTAGTTAATATCCATTATACATGTAGTTATAATTCATTCCATGCAATCAGATCTTAAAAGGTTTAGTCTCTCAGTTTCAATCTTTAGATGTGGATGTTCAGTTTTCCAAACACCATTTATTGAAGAGACTACCGTTTTTCCATTATATAGTCTTAGTGCCTTTGTCAAAAATTAATTAAGCACAGGTGCATAGGCTTATTTCTGCACCCTCTATTCTGTTCCATTGATCTGCCTGTTTTTATGCCCATACCATACTGCTTCTGTTACCATAAATTGGACATATAGTTTGAAATGAGAAAGTTTGATGCTTTGTTCTCCTTTCTCCAGATTCTTTGACTATGTGGAGTATTTTGTGACTGCATGCAAATTTGCGGGTTTTTTTTGTTTCTGTGAATAATGACATTGAAAACGATTGAACTGGGCCAACAATGTTGCTGAACAAGGCAGACACGTTTCCTAAGTTCATAGACCTTACATGGAGGTAGAGGATCAGGATATAAAACTAAATAGGAAAAATACAAAATAAGAATGGCGAATAATTTAACTGGTGGCAGGCGTATGTTCTCCAGGTAAAGTCGTTTCTCTGAACTATGACAGTGTCTTCTCTTTTCAGGAGAAATAAAATGTGGGAAACCTTGTCCAGCATTGGATGTGTAAGAAGACTTCTGATGTCATCACTGGCACAGCCTCCTTTCTGCTCCAGGCTGCTCTGAAGTCCTCTCCATGTCTTTTCACAAAGATGCCCTGAGAATCACAAGCCAGGCAGCCCTGAAAACCACATATCTTATACAGATAGGAGTGGGGTCTCTGGCCAATGTCATCCTTTTCTTCCACAACATCTCTCCAGTCTTGCTTGGCCACAAGCAGAGACCCACACACACGATTCTCGCCCACATGGCCGTGGCCAATCTCCTGCTTCTTCTTTCCTCTGGGATTCCCCCCACCCTGGCAGTTTTTGTTTCAAGGAACCCCTTGTCCAGTCTTGGGTGTCAGCTTGTAAATTATATACACAGAATGGCCCACAGCACCACCCTGTGCTGCACCTGTGTCCTGAGCACCTATCAGTCCTTCACCCTCATCCGCAGGAGACCAGAGTGGAGGATGCTCAGAAGAGCCCCCAGACACACTGGCTTTTCCTGTTGCACCTGCTGGATAGTCAGTGTCTTAAGGTACACCTGTGTTCCTGTGACACTCACTGGTCCACAGGACATGCGCAACCATACTGATACCCAAGGCAAGTGGTTCTGCACAGCCTTGGATGATAAATTAGGCTTTACATTCTTCTGGTCCATCTCTGATGCCGTGCTTATTGGCCTCATGGTCTGGTCCAGTGGCTCCATGGTGCTTCTCCTGCACAGACACCACCAGAGAATGCAGTGTATTCGCACCCCCACTGGGCACCACAAATGCCCCCCAGAGACCAGAGCCGCCCACACCATCCTGATGCTGGTGGTCACCTTTGTCATCTTCTACGTGCTGAACTACAGTTTTGTTTTTCACATCACTGTCTCTTTAGATTTTCGTCTATGGTTGCTACAAGCCTCTAATGTCTTGGTCTCCTGTTTTCCCACTGTTTCCCCCTTCCTGCTGCTCCTTAGGGATCCTAGAACTCTTAGGTTCTGCTCTTGAGTTGTTAGAATATACGGCTAAAGTGCTGAATATCTAGTAGGCACCTTCAGTAATAACCATAATTATTCTGTGAGTACCCAGTACCAATTTTTTTATTGAGGTACAATTAACACATACCATTATATTAGTTTCAGATATACAGTATGATGAATGGGTATTTGTGGATGTTGCAAAATGACCACAATAAGCCTAGTTAGCATCCTTCCACCTTCACAGATGATACAAGCTTTTTTCTTGTGACGAGAACTCTGAAGGTTGACTCTCTTAGCATTTTTCAAATAAGCAATGAAATATAATTGGCCGTATTTACCATGTTGTTCGTCACATCCCCATGATGTGTTTATTTTGTAACTGAAAGTGGATACCTTTTGATGTTTATACTCAAATTTTTACATAATTTCCAATGAACGTAGAAGGTTAATGTAATACCAGTGATGCCTTGGGAAATCTGAAAGTCAATCCATGAAATTATCAGCTCGAAAAAGGTACAAACCATTATTGAGGAAACCATTCCTCCTTGACCAGGGCAGCTCTCTGAAAGAAATTTTCTTTCTTCAGGAACATTTCAAGAGTTTCCACAAGTGTTATCTCCATGTGTTGTGGCTGACATCCGACATGCATTGGCACATAATCGGATATTGGTCTCCGTACACATTACTGTCGTGTAGGTGGAGATTTTACTTCCTACATGAAGATTACATACATGAAAATAGAGAATGTGGTTTTCTGTATTACTTTCTGTATTACTACTATTGTAGCTTTATTTCACTCAGTAGTGTTGTTTGAAAAATGTTTCTCAGTGGGTTGTTCCTCCTTTAAACCTGGAGTGTTTACACAGTAGACCACCAGTAAATTTAATTGATTAGATGATGATGTAGTCTGAAGGACAGATTAGAGGCTGCACTCTTTTTTATTTGTCACTTAAATACACAGTTTTCATGATTGCAAGTCAGAAACTTGAGATTTGTTTCTATTTGTCCAATATGTTGTTTTCCGGGTGTGTTTTGTTTTATTTTGTTTTTGCCATCTCTTTGGATAGCGTATTATTTATTAAGTTCCATTTTAAAAATGTGAGGTGTTAGGTATAACTATTTTTCAGTGATTGTTTTAGCCATCATATGTGGATCCCAAGTAGTGTACCTGTATATGTTTTTATCCGCAATTAATGCTATGATTTTCACTGTCATCAGCTAGGTGTGTCAAACAAAATCAGAAAGGAAGAGAAGTTTATTCTCTATAGTTTATTCATGTATCTATGTGATTGCCACCTCTACTGCTTGTAGATCTTTTTGTGTTTTTCTCTTTGTATAATGTGCCTTCTGTATGAAGAATTTCCTTTAACATTTTTTTTTTTAATTGGCTGTGTTGGGTCTTCGTTGCTGCACACGGGCTTTCTCTAGTTGTGGTGAGCGGGGGCTACTCTTCATTGTGGTGCGTGGGCTTCTCATTACAGTAGCCTCTCTTGTAGAGCTCTTGGCGTGTGGGCTTCAGTAGTTGAGGTACATGGGCTCAATAGTTGTGGCTCATGGGCTCTATAGCGCAGGCTCAATTGTTGTGGCGCATGGGCTTAGTTGCTCTGCAGCATGTGGGATCTTCAGGGGGCAGGGATCATACCCATTTCCCCTGCATTGGCAGGCAGATTCTTACCCACTGCACCACCTAGGAAGTCCTCCTTTAACTTTGAAGGAGTTAGTTTTACTATAAGTGAATCGTTTCAAAGTTTATTTATCATAATTTTACTTAGTTTTTCCTGTTAAAGTGTATAAAAAGGTAATAAATGTGATCAATAATAAAAGTATACTTAGCGATAGACAGCTTTTACACACTAAGGATTTAAATGTCTATGAATTATTTCTATTTTCAAAAGAATTGATTGGAAATAATTTCAAATCTACTTCATTTTTTCACACTACTGTATATGAAATAGATAACTAATAAGGACCTACTGTATAGCACAGGGAACTCTACTCAAAACTCTGTCATGGCCCATATGGGAAAAGAATCTGAAAAAGAGTGGATACGTGTATATGTGCAGCCAATTCACTTTGCTGTACACCTGAAACTAACACAACATTGTAAATCAACTACAACAAAATAAAAATCTACTTCATTTTTTCCATTACTCAGCTACTCCAGCAGTTAACACTTTAATACATGTGATTTGTCCGTGACTTCCTCTATAATTTCTCTCATGATCACTAGATTTTTCTCAACCTCTTGCAGCAATGTGCGAACGTGGCAAATGCCCCCCTAAACTCATAACTGTGATTTTCCCTCAACAAAGACAGTCTCCTGCATAACAACCCCACTGCCTTCCCATGTAGAAAACCAAGGTGTATGCAACCCTGCTCGCTCTGCACAGGTCGTGTTCAAACTTCCCCATGGATCCAAAATATCTCCTCCTCTTCTCGGGGTCAGATTGCCAACCAGGATCATGTGTTGCATTTAGTTGTCAGGCCTTTTCCTTCTTCTCTCATCCCAAAGTCTTCCTCTGTCATTCTTTCATCATATCTTTGACCTACTTCATTCTGTAGAGGGTCTCTCCTCCCGATGGACCTGATGATTCCTCATGACCAGATCACTTTACATTTCCTTGGTGTGAGCACCTTAAAATCAGGATCTCGCAGACATACCTGCACCCAGATCTTTACGGCATTACTAGCTAGTTAGGAACCATTTTCAAATAAAAGAAGGGAGGAATATATGCTGTATGGTGTAGTATTATTTTTGTAATGTTCTTCTTGGTTTTTTTCCTAAGTACTGCTTACTCATTTTTTTCCCAGATCGACCACTTACAGACTTTTTTCCCCCACTGTGAGTATGTACGAAAAATGACATGATATTTTCGGGTATCTTGCATGGAAGTAATAATAGATACAGAGGTTAATTAAGCCCCTCTCGCCCTGTAGTTACTCAGAAGGACCTCACCAGGCTCAAACAGCAGCTGGTGGAGCTCAGTTCCAAGATTTAGGGTGGGGAGCTCCTGCTCAGAGATAGTCTTCAGATGAAGCTAGGATGCTGAATTTCCAAGGTCAGTCTGTAAAACCCGACTCTTTCCACCAAGAGCCCAGGAAAAGGGACTGTTCTTTGAATTCTCTATTCACTTGAGCTACTACATTTTGTCAGCAAATGTGTTCTTGCTCTTCCAGACTTTGTTTTTCTGAGCCCTGACAACAGATGTTGTCGCTTAATGATGTTTAACCCAAAGCAGCGCCGTCTAGGTCTGATCCAGACCAGAATTCACGAAACTTAGAGCATGAAAGATTTACCTGGGGATCTTGCGAGAATACAGATTCTGAAGGGAGAGATTTCTGGTGTGGTTTGGGGGCCATGCTTTGAGGAACAAAAGCTTAGAGGCTTTAAACTTGAATTTCTCTCTGGCTGAGAGGCCCCGGAATCAAGCATCCAGATTCCCCCGAGAAGTTCTAATGCCTTGAGAGCACTGGCACTGGTGAGCACACGACGTTAAGCAGGGCTCGGAGGAGGCGGGTAGGAGGTGTGGGCGGTGGCTGTTCCCCTGGACGGACGGCCAGCTGCAGGTCCTACCGTTGCAGGCTCTGCAGACGCACAGGGTGGCATCCTGAGATGACAGGGGTGCTTGGGCCAAAGAAAAGTAGGCACCTCCAGGCTGACAGGAAACCACACATCTTGTGGTGTCTAGAGACAGACCAAGAAAGGTGGGAAAAGGCGGGAAGCTCCGGCATCAGAATGTAACCTTTTGTTCTTTATGGCCTCGTTACAATAAAATTAGCCTTGCAAAAAAAAAAAAGGGACCCATCGTGCACTCTTTATGTCAATAACATGACACTTCCTAGCAAGACCATATAAGGACAAAAACTCCCCCTCCCCTCGGGAAGGTGGAGCTGGGACAAAACCCTGGAAATTACCCCCAAAACCCCTCCCACCTCGATGAATATTCTGCCCATTTTCACACCCTGTATAACCAGATCACCCAAGGACCTGGAGGCAGCTGCTCCCCTGAGTCAACCTGCCCGCTCTCCCTCCTGAGAGGCTACTATGGCTTAATAAACCCTCACTTTGCTTTCTCGCCCTCCGTGTCTGGCCTCTGAATTCTGTGTGTGACAAGACAAGACCTATGCTCTGGTAAGAGGTTGGGTGTGTTTTTGCAGTGTTCCAGACTGCAATATCAGCTGTGGGGGGAAAAGAAGTATTTTCTTCTTGCTCCATGCAAACGTGCATTTAGGATGGTGAAAACTGTCTGAGACAATTTTTCCTTGACAACTGCTGTCTCAGTGTGGGGTAAGTCAAATGTCTTCCAATAAACCAGGTCCTAAGGGAGTCCAGTCCAGTAATGGATCTGTGGTCCAGAGGGTTTATTTCTGAGGCGCCATCCACACGGTGGCATTAGGACAAGCAGCTCTATGCACCATACTCGACGCTAGGGTTAGTTGGAGATGCTGCCAATACACAGTCGTTCTCCAGTTTACCTGCCCCTCTCAGCACTGCCGCATGGACTTTGAGGTCTAAGTTGCCACCAAGCTCCCAGTGCATCCCTAATCCTGTCCACGAGAATCCTTTCCTCTACCTGGACTGTGCAGAGGAAACCCATCTCTTCTGAAAACTCCTCCCATTGCGTCTTCATTTTTTATAGCCTTAGGGGAAGAAAGGCCTGGGATACAATTGTCTATTCAATAACAGTAAATGAGGAGTTAATTGCCAAAGAAGAAAAGAGAACCTTTATTATTTCATCATTGTTCTGCAATAAGTAAAATATTTTTAGTCATTCAAGAATGTCTATATTTGGAATCTGTGTATAGTCATAATAATTTGAGAATGACACTTTTGCATTTTTTAATGTATATTACTTACCAGAGAGAAGAAAATTAAATAATAATTTAAGTAATTAATCAAGTAATCAAATAACTTAATGTAAAGGGAATAGACACTGTGAATGAGGGGTAGTTCCAATTACAATTATTCATTCTGTATGTAAAATTTTACCTAATCAAGGAACAAGGAGGTTTCTGCAGGAAAATTCTCATTTATGGAAGAAGTAGAATCACAGAAGTAAAAGTGAGGTATTTGTGCCTTTAGAGGAGAAGTCAAGAGTCTGCCTGTAGTGTGGATTTGCTGATTGAATTTTTCCTGCAGAGGATATGACTGTTGAGAAAACCATCAATGACCTAAGGTTTAGGCACCCGTCCTTATGAGTGGTACATCATTTTCTTTTGCAACTTTCAAGATTTTCTCATTACATTTGACCTTTATTAGTCTGACTATGACATTGTCCAAGTGTAAAATTTGTGGCTTTTGTACTTAGGGTTTGTTGAGATTCTTGGATCAGTAGCTTGATTTTTTTTTAATCAAAATTGGGATGTTTTCAGGGCCTCCCTGAAGGTCCAGTTAAGACTCCGAGCTTCCACTGCAGCGAGCAAGGGTTTGATCCCTGGTCAGGGAACTGGGATCCCGTGTGCCGTGCAGTGCAGCCAAAAGAAAAAAAAAATCAAGGAAGTTTCTGAACACCCTCAGGAAAAGAAAAAAATCATGAGGAAGTCTTCAGCCATGTGTCTTCAATTCATTTTTCTATTCCTTTTCCCCTCTGCACTCTTTTCATGACTCCGATGACATGCATGTTGTGATACTTGATATTATTCCATAGACACTCAATTTTCTTGCAGCCTTGTATCCACTTGCTGCCAAGAGCCACGTTCATGTACAAGTGAGTCCCTTTCTGGTATCATGACTTTCCTATAGGCACCCCAGCTCATTCCAGAAATCCTAGTTTTATCGCTTCATTTTTTATAGCACTAGGAAAGCATGACTGGAATGGAACAGTATAGAGAACAAGATGAAATGGGAAAGAGTATTGTAAGAAAATTAAGGTTTGCTATTTTCAGCATTATTCTCTTTTAAATATAATTATTTTCCTTCATTAAAAGCATCTATGATATACCCGCACTTTGATAGGTCTTGTACTAACATGTACACTAAATGCCTTCTTGTGTCTTACATGTTAAAGAGAAGAAACATCTTCAATGTGATAACCACAGAACTTACTCTCAACATAATGACTCTTTTGAACAAAAGGCAAGGGTTTCTACAAAACGTATAAGGATGAGTTGAGCTACCTGGGATGCTCGGTACAGTGTCTAGGAAGTTTAGATTTGAGAGAGAAAAGCAGAATTAGGAAAGCTACACCGAATGAGATCTTGGGTCTTTGCAGTAGAAATGATGAGTGAGTGTACAGTCTGTCCTTTGGCTGAACTATGATTTTTTTCTTTCCGCAGGGATATGACCTTTGATATTGACACAGCTGAAGAGTTCCTCATCATTTACAATGACTGGAGAAGGCAACAAATTAGCCCTAAAAATAGAATAAAATCATGAAGACATATTCAGTAGGAAACAAAAAACAACAAAAAGAACAGTTTCTTGGTGAAAACCTGTTGGAAATCCGGAGGACGTGTGTGGCTATGCCAGAGGTGTGTGTACTGTAGACTTTCAGATGGGGAGAGGGGGGCAGGGGCAGGTCCTAAAAATGTTTCAAATTACAAGGAGTTACAGGGCCAGCAAACATTTTCTTAAAGAGTAAGAGAGTAAGTATTTTAGGTCCCAGGCCATATGGTCTCTGTCACACCTACTCAGTGCTGCCTTTGTAGGTGGACGTGGACATAGATGATGTGAAAATGGTGTGGGGGCTTCCCTGGTGGTGCAGGGGTTCAGAATCCACTGCCAGAGAGAGTGGCTTTGACACACACACACACACAACCAAATGGAAAATAGCTAGTGGGACGCTGCTGCAGAGCACAGGGAGATCAACTTGATGATGGGTGATGCCTTAGAGGGCGGGGATAGGGAAGGTGGGAAGCAGTCGTGGGAGGGAGGGGCTGTGGGGATATATGTATATATACAGCTGATTCACTTTCGTGCACCTCAAAAGGTGGCACAACAGTGTAAAGCAATTATATTCCAATAAAGAGCTTGAAAAAATTTTAAAAAACCCACAACTTATAAAAACCGATTTAAAAAGAAAATCTGATTATTGATATATCTATCAAAAAAAAAAAAGAATCCAGTGCCAATGCAGGGGACACGGGTTCGATTCGTGGTCCAGGAAGATCCCACATGCCGCGGAGCAACTAAGCCCGTGTGCCACAGCTGCTGAGCCTGCGCTCTAGAGCCCGTGCTCCACAACAAGAGAAGCCGCCGCTCGCTGCAACTAGAGAAAGCCCGCGCACAGCAACGAAGACCCAATGCAGCCAACAAATTAATTAAAAAGAAAAAGAAAAGATGGTGTGACTGCATTCCAATAAAATCCTCCAATACTCTTCCCAATAAAGGCAACATCTTCCCGTGGAGTCATGAGGGCATTAGGGATACACAGCACTTTGAGGAGAGAAAGATGGCTTCGAAATAGGGTGTGTTCCAGAAGCAAAGGGCCACAAGCATCAAGAATCACAGGCTGTAAAGTCATCGGAATCAGACTCCTGATTCCAGATGATGTTCAGTATTCTGTCGAGATGAAAAAGCTTTGAGGAACACGCCCAACGGAAGACAGAGGAAAGGAAGCCACTGCCGCACCTTTGACGCCTGAGGACAGCTTTGGTTCTGAACCTTGGTTTCCCAGGGAAAGAGAAAACTTGGTTCACCTGCTGTTGGGCTGCTGCTTAGGCTCTTCTTCAATCGCTTAAACACCTGAGGAGGTGGGGGAGGAGCATTGGGGATAAACCTGGCTCCTCCCGGGTGACGCCCCACACCCTCCACGCAGATGCAGCCAGTGTGGCCGAGACAGCAGGTGATGGAATGACGGCGTCTCTGTGGGGAGAGCAGGTCCGTGGACCGTATCCCTGTAACTATAGACTCGAGAGCCTCTGACCCACCTTGATCGACATGTCCCTGCGCAGAGCTTTGCAGCAGAGACCAGTCCGGTGAGCACTTCCTTAACGTTCAATCTCAGGGTGAAAACAGGACAGAGGAAGTCTCCAACACGAGAGGACGTGGAGCTCTGGTTGTGCACTGACCTTGGGCGGGACACACGCTGCCCCTGCCGCACTCTGAGTGTCCACACCCAGGCTCTGGCCGAGTGCAGGTGTGATTTAGGGAGCGGAGAGTGCGGTTTCCAGTGGGGTCATAGGAGGATTCACTGGGCGTGAGCTTCACGTCAGTTCATTTGTTAATACAGAGGGCTTTATGGGGTTCATCGGGGCTATAGTAATACCTAGTTCCCTGGAACACCAGAAAATTTGCAGGTAATTATAATTCAGAGGAGAGATCAGAATGAATTTCTCTATTTCCCCCTCTGTTGTGGGAGAGGCTGTAGGAGAGCAGCAGGGATGCTCCGTGTGCCCAGACCCTGTGGCTGAGGGTCTCTCAGTGGATAAGGAGAAAGGCGCCTGTCCTGATCTAGCGCTCGTTTACTAGGAAGAGACAGGATAAAGGAGTGAACAAACAACAAGAAAAAAAGTTTACATTTCATTTTGAGAGGAAGAGAGTGAGTGGGTCGTGGTGACCGTGGGTAACCAGTAGGTGATGAAGGGCAGGTGAAGCCAAGCGGGCTGGCGTCAGAGAAGGAGCAAAACAACAGATGTGCTGGGAAGGGGGCGTTCCAGGAGTTGCTGTGATGAAACCAAAACGTGTTTCTTGGTTTTTAGGGAAAGGAATTCAGCTGGCTCTGGTAGGGAAAGGGAGAGAGGACGGCAGTGGAGTTGGAAAAGCCTTAGGTGCCTGACCACGAATCTTCCCCTCCCTCACGTTCCTGCCAGTGGTAAGTAACAAAAGGACTGTTTATCATTGTAAAAAAAATCAACTTTTGGTGGAAAGTCCTGGTGGTCCAGTGCTTAGGAGTCAGCGCTCTTATTGCCGAGGGGAACTAAGATCGTGCAGGCTGTACGGTGCAGCTGAAAAAAAAAAGAAAGAAGAAAAGACAAACCAAAACACCTCTTGGTATCATTTACTTTTATCTAATTTTTATCTGGTATCTCTTTTATTTACTTTTGTTCTACTCGTTTTTTCCTTCCTTCTGCTAACTTTCAGCTTAGTTTGTTCTTAAGTTTCGTGAAGTGTTGTTAGGTTGTTTGAGTTTTTTTCCTACAAAAAAATGTAATTTTTATATTTAAATTTCAGGAAAAAATTCAAAGTTCTCATCAGTAATTAGAAACAATGCACGTAGGATACAGTTTTCCTACTAATAATTGTAGTATCTACAGAATATTAATCTTATCTAGAAAAGAAAGCAGCATTAATGTGCTTTTTCTTTCTGGAATATTTGTCAGAAAATAATTAGTTCAAGCAACTATATCCCCCCAAAAAGAAAAATAATTTGTTCATCTTGAAGAATGTTTTGTATTATTCTGACTAATTTGTGTTATATTGAAAATCTACATTTAAAAAATGTGTTGCTGGAATTCCTTGGCGGTCCAGTGGTTAAGACTCAGAGTTTCCTCTGTTTTGAACTTGTATACTCAGTTCCTTTTCTACCAGTCCCTTGGTTTGTTTGAATTTTGCTTCCAACCTGTTTTCTAGGGGCTGTAGAAGCAAACAGAACTGCATTTTTGATAGTTCTTGCCATATCAAGCAGCTTTCTCTCATTTCACAACTGTGTCAGTTTTCTGGCTCAGGAAATAAAACCAAAATAAAATACTATTTTCTTCCAAGAAAAAAAAAAAAAGGACTGGGAGTTTCCAGTGCAGGGCACTTGGGTTTGAGCCCTGGTGGGGGAATTAAGATCCTGCAGCCAAAAGAAGAAAAAAAAATGTTGTTGAAATCATAAAATAAATTTACTATATAACCATTTTTTAGTATAGTGGTCAGTAATGTCAAGAATGTTCTTGTTGTTAGTCTATAGATCTCCAGAACGTTTTCATCTTACCAAATTGATCTTTATATACTTTAAAAAAATCCTTATTTTCCCTCTCCAGCCACTGGTATCCACCATTTTACTTTGACATTCTGTGTATGTGACCACTTTACATCACACATGTGTATGGAATTCTAAAGCAATTTTTTTGTGTGATGGGTTTATTCCACCAGCATATTGCCCTCGAGTTTCATCCATGTTGTTCCTTCCTTTAAAGGGCTGAGTCATATTCCCCTGTGGGTAAACACCATACAGTATTTTGTTCCCTTGTTCATCTGAAGGTCAGCTTTGGGTTATTTCATTTCCTCACTATTGTGAAAAGTGCTGCTGTGAACATGGGTTTGCAAATGTTCTTCCAGTTTGCTCTCTATTATTTGGGTATGTACCTAGAATTTGGATGGCTTGGTTGTGTGGAGGTTCTAGTTTCAATTTTTGTAGGATCTGCTGTGTTTCCCATAGTGGTTGCTGCCTTTTAGAACCTTAGCAACGGTGCACGAGGGTTTGAATTTCTCCCCATCCTCAAAAACAGTGGTTATTTTCTGTTTTGTTTTTGTTTTAATAGTAGCCATGTTAGTTTGTGCGAGGCGATACCTTATTTGTGTGAGGTGATACCCCATGTGGGTCTCTATTTGCATTTCTCTAAAGATGAGTGATGTCAAGCACCCTTTCACATTCTGGTTGCCCATTTCTATGTCATCTCTAGAGAAATGTCTGTTTGCTCGTTCCTCAATCAGGTTGTTTTTTGTTAAGTTATAGGATTTCTTCATAAATGTTAGATATTAACACCTTATCAGATATGTGATTTGCAAGTATTTTCTCCCCGTCTGTAGGTTTTATTTCACCCTGTTGATGGTGTCCTTGGACGTGCAGCAGTTTTTGGTTGGATGTAGTCTCATTTGTCTATTTTTGCTTTTATTGCCTGTGCTTTTCATGTCATATCCAAGAAATCATTGCCAATCCAACATCAAGAATTTTTCATTCTATTATTTTCCTCTAGGAATTTGATCATTCCCTACTGCATCAAGAGGACAGCCAGGCTGAGGCTTGTGGTCCACAGGTAGCTGTGCAACACTGTTGCCTTCGTACAAGTCAGCTGGGAAGACAAGGCACTCTGGCTAAGCTGGTGGAAGCCGTCAGGAAAAATTACAACTACAGATGTGTCGAGAGCCACCATCACTGGGGAGGCAATGTCCTGGGTCCAAAATTAGTGGCTCACATTGTCGAGCTGGAGAAGCAAAGGCCAAAGAACTGGCCACCAAACTGGGCTAAGGTTGACTTTTTGTACATAAAAGTAACAAAAAAAGAATTTTTTTCAGCCAGAAAAAAAATTTTTTAATAAAGTCATAGGAATACTAGATTTAGGATCCAGTGATGCTGTTCATTATTTTGGAGATGTGAAAATGCACTGAGGAACAAGCCCAGTTGGAAATATAGTAAAAGAAGTTATTGACGCACCTTCGAGTGTCCCTTTAACGCCTGATGACAACGTTGATTCTGAGCTATGGTTCTGCACCGGGAACACAGAAGAGTTTTCCTGCCAGCTATTTGGCTGCCATTACGATCTTTTCATTAATTGCCAAAAGTTGTGCCTAATCACCCAAGGAGGAAGATGATGATTTGCAGTGGGGATAAAATTGGCTCCTCATTGGAGGTGCCCCAGACTCCCATGGGGACTACATCATCCATACAACAGGTGATGTGATAATGGCATCTCTGTGGGGAGATTGGGACTAGAAATACCGTCCCTGTAACCATGACCTCAGGTGCTGAAGGCTCATCCTGAGGGACACGTGCCTGCACAGAGCTCCGAAGCAAAGATCAGCCAGGTGAGTGCTTTCTTCTGTTCAGTGTCAGGGCAAAACCTGGGAGAGAAGAGGCCTCCAGCAGGACAGGAACTTAAGACTCCACTCACATCGGGCAAGAAAGATGCAAACCTGCCGTACTCTGAGCATCCATGTCCACGCCCTGGCTGGATGGAGGGTGGGCGTGTGCTGGGGGGGTGGTGTCTCAGGGTGGGACCCGGATGGTGTGGTTTAGTGCAGATCCCTGTGCTGTGGAGTCCCTAAAAGTGAGAGAAGAGGGACGGGGTCTCTTGGGAATCTGGGCCACGCCTTGGGTGCCCAGAGTCACTGAGCTCCTCCCTGCTGTCAACCAGGACTCTGCTCATTTTATCAGGCCTCGTGGATCTAGGCTCGCAGGTGCAGGACCCCCCTGCCCCCGCTCTCAGTGTGTGTCTCTCCAGGGCCTTATTCCCAGCTCCTTCAGTCCCGCTGCCCACGGCTCAGGATGGTGCCTCAGAGCGGCTCCTTCTCGGCTCTCCCTCAGCACGTTGCTGCAAACCAGCCCCGATTCCATGCTCACCTGTGATGAGTTACGCTCTCTGTTGCCAACACAACATAGATTTAACTCCCGCTGTTTCCACTGTATTGTAAGCATTTCCTTCTATGAAGGCAGAATTGTGACATCAGAAATGTTGTTGGAAAATAGGGCTTCAGGGTCACTCCCTTTGTCTTTCAAGAATGGTTTGCACCAGCTTGTCCAGATACAGGGAAGCTGACCTGCCCATGCTGGTCCCCACACCTGTGGGTGAAGAGAGGCTCAGGAGGGCGGCAGGCACAGGGGTGTGCATCCCTGTCACAGCACAGGGGCACCTTCTGTGGGTGGTGACTGACTGGCTCTGCTGGTGCCCATGTGTGACTGGGTGGGGCTGGGGGTCCTGGATTGTGTGGGGATGGGTGTGTCCTTCTGCTGTTCTGGGTCATGGTTTTGGGTGTCAGGGAGGTACTCACCTGTGGGGCTGGTCTCTGTGTGTCCCAGGAAATGTACACCCAGGAGGTGTGACCCCATCTCTCACCCCATCTCTCTCCCAGCCCCACAGGAAGGAGGCCGTGGGCTGTGTTTGTGGGAGGAGAGGTGCAAGGGGATGAGGGGACCTGTGTGCACTTAGGAGTCACTGGGCGGTGTGATATAGGGGAAATGAGGGGGTTTCAGGGGGGTCCTATGAGGATATACTGAGCATAAGATGCAAGTTGGATCTTTTGCCAACAAACAAGGTTCTCTGGGATCACTGGTACTAAAGTCAATTTTAACCCACTGGAGAACCATGGAATTGTACAGGTGATTATAACTGGAAGGAGAGATCTAAATAATTAAAATTTCTGATTAGAGGTTTTAACAAAGAACGGGTTTATCAAATGCAGGGAATGAATTGCTCTGTGTTGAATCTATCAAAGATGGGATGGGACCTGCATGCACTTATGAGTCACTGGGAGGGGTGATGGGAAAGGAAGGGGGTTTTAGGACGATCATGTAAGGATTTGCTGAGCGTGCAATTCTAGTGAGAGCTTTTGCTAGTAAAGAAGGTTCTATGGGACTCACGGAGGCTACAGTAAAACATAGCACCTTGGAGTGCCGCAGACTTTGTAGATAATTACAATTCGCAGAAGAGGTGAGAATAAAGCTTCAGTATTTCCTCCCGCTGTTACTGGAGACGATGCAGAATGTCAGCAGGTGATGCTCACAGGAGGCTCCCTATGGCCACGCACTATGGGCTGAATGTCTATTAGTCAATAAGGAGAATATTTCTTGCCTGTATAGCTCTGAATTTATTAGGAAGAGAGAGAAAAGAGGAATAAAAGAACCAAAACAAGTATGAATTTTATTTTGAGATGATGAGAGAGAGTCTATCGTGGGGACGGAGGATGCTTGTCCGGCGATTGTGAGCAGGTGAAATCAGGTGGGCTGGAGCCTGAAGGAGGAAGACAGTTGAAGGATGGGAAGAGGGGATTCCAGGAAGAGGGTAGAGTAGGGGTTGCTGGGATGACTCTAAACGTGTTTCTTGTTTTTTAGGGAAAGGAACTCAGCTGGCTCTAGCAGGAAAAGGGAGAGAGGACGGCAGTGAAGTTAGAAATGCCTTAAGTGCCTGACGGCGAATGTTATCCTTCCTCACATTCCTGCCCATGGAAAGTGACAAAATGAGGGTTTATCTTTCCAGAAAACCACCTCTTGGTTTCGTTCATATTTTCTATTATTTTTCTGGTCTCTTTTCATTGATTTCCACTCTGATCTTTGTTTTTCGCTTCCTTCTGCTATTGGGCTTGGTTTGGTTTGGGGGTTTGTTTTTGTTTTCATTTTTAGTTCTTTGAGATATAAGTTAGGTTGTTTATTGAGATTTCTTTTTCCCAATATAGGTTTCATTGCAGTAAATCTTCCTATTAGAAGAGCTTTTGCTGAATCCCATAAATTTTGGTGTGTTGTGTTTCCATTCATGCCTGCCTCAAGATATTTTTTATTTTCCTTCTGATTTCTTCTTTGACACAGCTGTTGTTTAAGGATGTGTTGTTTAATCTCCATGTATTTGTGAATTTTCCAGTTTTCCTGCTGTTATTGATTCCTAGCTTCCTAGCATTATGGTCAGAAAAGATGCTCTATATGATTTTAATCTTCTTAAATTTCTTAAGACTTGTTTGGAACCTAACATACCCTCTCTCCCAATGAATGTTCTGTCTGGCCTTGAGAATGTGTATTATGCTGCTGTTGGGTGGAATGATCAGGATATGTCCACTAGGTCCAATTGATCTAAAGTGCAGTTTAGAAGTACTTCCATTGATGGAAGTGGGGGTATTGTACGTCCCCTGCTATGATTGTATTGCTGTTTATTTCTCCTGTAAGGTCTATTAATATTTGCTTTATCACTTTAGATGCTCTCATGTTGGATTGATAAATACTTACAAGTGTTATAATAACTGTTTTCATTAGTGACTGTTGTATTCCTAATAGATTACATTCTCATTAAAGCTACATTTCACCATTTAACACAGTATGCAAAAACCTTAAAACTGTTTAGTTCTATATACCCTCTCACATGCTCTATGCCACTATTTTTATATATTTTAACTCTGTTATAACCCTCAAATCATTCTAGCTCATTGCTTTCATGAGTCAGTTTTCTCTTACAGAAATCAAGAATTAAAGTATAGCCCACATATGTGTTCACATGTTGCCATTTATGGTGCTCACTTTCTTTTTTATATATATATAAATTTATTTATTTATTGGCTGCATTGAGTCTTTGCTGCTGCACACAGGCTTTCTCCAGTTGCAGGGAGTGGGGGCTACTCTTCATTGCAGTACACGGGCTTCTCATTGTGGTGGCTTCTCTTGTTGCAGAGCATGGGCTTCAGTAGTTGTGGCATGTGGGCTCAGTAGTTGTGGTTCAAGGGCTCTAGAGTACAGGCTCAGTAGTTGTGGTGCACGGGCTTAGTTGCTCTGTGGCATGTGGGATCTTCCCAGACCAGGGATCGGACCTATGTCCCCTGCATTGGCAGGCAGATTCGTAACCACTGCGCCACCAGGGAAGTCCCAGCATTCATTATCTTTTTACAAATTTGTTTACCTCCAGCATTGGTGACAACATTCCTTATTTTATAAAATGGTAACAAGCTGTTAAAAGCACATAATACATCAATGAAAATTGGATGGATATCATAAGCGGATGATTCAAATTTATTTATGAAAAAGATGATAGTGAAAATATATCTAACAATTTATAACCTTCTTACCAATAAAAAATGTAATGACAAGGAATCATTATTGACTTTTAAATAATGGGATTGAAATAGTTTCAGATGTGTAGAAATAAGGCAAAAAGAGTATAAGTCCCATGTGCATTTTACACAGATTCCTATTAAAACCTTATCTCATTTACTCCATTACCTTTTCCTCTCCATGTAATTCCATTATCCTGAGTGTTTTTCTGAACCACCTGAGAGCAAGAACCTAACATTTTTCACACTATCTTTAAATTCTCTACTGTGATTTTCCCAACAACAAAGACAGTCTCCTAATATGACAACTACACTACTATTCAATTCAAGAAACCAACATGACACAATACTCTTATGCAATCCACAGGGCCCGTTCAAATTTTCCAGCTGACCCCACAATGAATCATTTTACTGTCTGGCCCATGACCATCATCGATCTATGATAAGCATGGATCCTGGGTCACGTAACTTTAATCCACAATCACCTCCAGGTGGTTCTAATCCACAGTGAGTGTGGGCAGCCACCCCAGTGCTTAGGCTTCCAGACAAAGGGCCATCAAAGTGCATGTGGTCACCATTGCTTAGGTTTACATCCAGTTTCACTTTCTGGCCCTGAGCAGCACAGCATGCTTCCCTTACTGACTGATCCAGTACTACAGGGGGAAATTCCCAATTCAGCATCACATGTTAGCTTTCCATTAAGTCTGTGATGTGGCTTGGAGAAAGGTATAAGTTTAATGTGGGTTGTGTGAGCTCGGCTGTATGTGTTCAGTACTACTATCCAGATGCCAGACCTACCAGATTCCCAGGCCAGGCTCCCTGGCTGCACTAAGTCCCCATCACTCTCTCTCTGTTCTCTGTGCCTCCCATAATAGGTAATAGAGTCAGTGGTGGCCCCGTTGGGATCAATACAATGCCTGTGTTTGGCACAATATCTCTTGTGGTATTTGAATATCCTCCACACAAACTTGGATTTGGGATTGTGAAATGTGATCTAGATGTTTTTGTAACTGACAATCCCTTTTAGATTGTCAGACATGACCCAGCATCTTCCACTGAGCTGAGTCATGAGGGAGGTTTGGTGAATGAATTGGTTGTTGTACCAGAGGATTCCCATCTGAGGTTCCTATTGTCTCTACCCTCAAGGTCACTTTAGGACAAGCAGACTGTCCCCTGACCTGATAGTCAGGATTAGCTGGAGATGGTGGCATCCAGAAAACTTTTCATATTCAAGTTTCACCCTTCCTCTGAGGACCACCCCCATTCAACTCCTAGGTCCAAGTTTCTGCCAACAGCCAATCATGGCTGGTCCCATGTCCAACTCCCTGTGATGGAGCCCAAGGTAAATTGGGGGAAGCCAAGGACGCACAATGCAGAGCTGAACCTCTCCCCATGCTTTTTCTGAATCCACCTGATATGTTCATATCACAAGCTCCTCAGGTCATCAGAAATGACGAGGTCATATACATGGTGGAGGAGAAGGAAGTCCTTTCAGAAATGGACAGACCACATGGCCGAGTAGCCCTTCTTCACTTCAGCTGGTTTATTACTGCCCTTTCTGCAGCCATTAAAACTTTCACACACAAATCTTCCCAAGGACTAAATAAATGACCCACGTGAACACAGATCCTGCTTCACCATAGTTAGCTAATTAATTAGTAAGCATTTTGACAGAACAAAGGAAGCAAAATAAAATATGTGACAGAATTATTTTTGAAACATTGAACTTACTTTCCCCTCTGTACTGCCCAATGAGCATTTCTCAAATCAACCACATTGCCACCAATTAGAATTACAAGGATTTTTATTTTATACTTATGAATCTAAGAAAAAATGGAGATTGTGTTGGGTACCTTGTGAGCAAATCAAGAACAGACACAGAGGTTCATCTTCCTGTCTGCACCAATGGACCTTCAGGCTCAGGCACGGAGAAGGGAAAACAGTGATGGGGTGGCAATTGAGAACCCAGAGGGCATGGGACAGCACTGGATGGGAAACACTGGATAGGGAAGGTGCCTCTGCTTTGGACATGAAATGATGAGAGTATCCAGAAAATGCCAGCAAACGACTAGTGTGGAAATGAAATGAAAGCCTGTGTAATCTAATGACCTAAATCTAATCTAAACCCTTCCACCCTGACAATCCTTCCCATAATCTCCCAATTTTACATTCTACTGCAGTAAACCATCATCACTAATGAGTCACACAAAATCTCAGGGAACAATTTTTTAACTTTTTTTTTTTTTTTTTGCCAAACCACTCAGCATGTGGGATCTTAGTTCCCCAACCAGGGATGGAACCGGTGCCCCCTGCAGTGGACGTGCAGAGTCCTAACCACTGGACCGCCAGGGAATTCCCTTAAGCATTTTTTAAAAGAAATTTATCTCAGTTCATATATGTTGTAAATTAACAGAAATAGTAATATTTTATAGTAACTTGCAACTATTCTTTTTTATTTTGTAACTAGTATAACCAGCCATGAAGGTCCTATTCTAATTGTCAGGGAACAGTTTTAAGGTTTGTTTACCAAACTTCTAAGCAAGCAGCTTCACACTAATGGAGAAAACACTCTTTTGAAGAAATGACTGTGGTCTAGGGAGTGCGATTTTAGGGACGAGTCCTAGGTAGGTTTAATTAATTCTCTTAATCAAAATGGGAGATTTTACTTCAGAGATCAAGGATGGGATATATGTATACGTATAGCTGATTCACTTTGCTATACAGCAGAAACTAACACAACATTGTAAAGCAACTAATCTCCAATAAAAATTTTAAAAAATGAAAATAGATAAAAACTAGTCCTTTCATTTTAGGATGGCAATGTTCTGTTAATTTCATAATTTCAACTCTATTTCCAATACTTATCATCAACAGACACAATACTCAGGATCTAAACTAGAATGATAATATGGCAATATTTGGTTCATATTAGTTTAAAAATAACACTTTCAAGATGCAGTGATCTCTGTTGGGTGTGTTAATCTCTTTATGACTGGGGAAGGGGGGGAATAAAACCTCGCTAATGCCAGAATTAAATCACAACCTGATTGGATTAACGAAGAGAAGCAGGATGGGAGTGAGATGGGAGGGGCCCCCTCTAATAAAAACCCCCCAAGGTGGATCTCACTCCAGAACTGAGCTGTCTGGGGGAGCAGCTGGACCTGGTTGAGCAGAGGTGAGTCTGTCTTATGGAATTTTGTTTTTATTTCTCAATCTTCCACAAAAGGCAAATATGAGAAAGCAAGGTATCAGGAATGGAGTGATTTATTAATTCAGCAAGTGTTATCTGAGGCCAGCTCCATGCCAGGCACAGTGTGTGCACCTGGAGACACAAGGACCTCTGATGGGAGAGTAGGCAGAACTTAGATGTTCAATTCTCGGGCTGGAGAAAAAATATAACCTTATCCTGAATCTAATCAGAGCTCAGCAGACTCTGTGAGAAATGAATGAAGTTTCAGCCATAGACTTATTCCACCTCTCAAGCTCTGCTGTGAGTTTTTGCCACCTGCAGGTTGGACAGGTGGGGAGCTGGAGGGTGTGTGGGTCTAGATGAGCGCTGTCCAGTAGAAATACAAGGTGACCCACATATGTGATTATAAATTCATTTTCTAGTATCCACATACACAGGAGAATCAAACAAATCTAATCAGTTCTAAAAGGCAAAATGTAATCATTGCAACATCCACTTTTTATCTTAAAAGATAAATTTATCTTTATTTCCTTGCATTGACACAGCATCCTCATTACAGTTACACTTTTTATTGAAGAATAGTTGGTTTTCAATATTATGTTACTTGGAGGTAAAGCATAGTGATTCAGTATTTTTGCAGGTTATTCTTCATCAGATGTTCTTTCAAGATAGTGGGTGTATATCCCTGAGCTATACCATATATGCATGTTGTTTTATAAATTTTACATAGAGTAATTTCTGTCAGTTAATCCCGTAGCACTGCCCTCCCTCTCCCCTCTCCCCTTTAGTTACCAAACATTTGTTTTCTGTATCTCGTCTGTTTCTGTTTTGCATATGTGTTCATTTGTATTATTTTTTATATTCCACATGTAAGTGGTATCAGACAGTATTCGTCTTTTTCTGCCTGACTGATTTCACTATGCACAACATCCTCTAGGTCCAGTGACATTGTACAGATGGCAGTATTTCATTCTCATTTATGGCTGAGTGGTATTCCAATATATTTATATATAATATATGTATAATTAAGTAGGCAGAATGAAATACATATGTATTCACATCTTCTTAACCTAAACATCTGTCAGTGGGCACTTAGGTTGCTTCTGTGTCTTGGCTATTTAAATAATGCTGCTATGAACATTGGGGTGCGTGTGTCTTTTCAAATCAGACTTTTCCCTTTTTCTGAGTATATACCGAGGCATGGGATTGCTGGGTCATATAGTAGTTCTGTTTTTAGTTTTTTAAGGAAACTCCTTACTGTTCTCCATAGTGGCTGCACCAATTTACATTCCCACGCACAGTGTAGGAGGGTTCCCTTTTCTCCACACCCTCTCCAGCATTTGTTACTTATAGACTCTTTGATGATGGCCATTCTGACTGGTGTGAGGTGGTGCCTCATTGTGGTTTTGATTTGCCTTTCCCTGATTAGTGATGTTGAGCCTCTTTTCATGTCCTGGATGGCTATCTGTATGTCTTCTTTGGAAAAGTAACCTATTCAGATCATCTGCCCATTTTTTATTGGGTTTTTTGTTTTTTGATATTGAGTTATATAACCTGTTTGTATATTTTGGATATTAACCCCTTATCAGTTGCATCATTTACCAATATTTTCTCCCATCCCATAGATTGTCTTTTCATGTTGTTGATGGTGTCCTTTGCTGTACAAAAGCTTTTAAGTGTAATTAGGTCCCATTTCTTTATCTGTCCTTTTATTTCTTTTGCCTTGGGAAACTGATCCAAGAAAATATTGCTACAATTTATGTCAAAGAGTGTTCTGCCTATGTTCAATTCCAGGAGTTTTATGGTTTCAGGTCTTATATTCAGATCTTTAGAGTATTTTGAGTTTATTTTTGTGTATGGTGTGAGGGAATGTTCTAATCTCATTGTTTTACATGCAGCTGTCTAGTTTTCCCAGCACAGCTTGTTGAAGAGGCTGTCTTTTCTCTATTGTATATTCCTGCCTCCTTTGTAGTAGATTAACTGGCCATAGGTGCGTGGGTTTTTTCTGGGCTCTCTTATTTTGCTCCATTGATCTCCGTATCTGTTTTTGTGCCAGTACCATGGTGTTTTGATTACTTTGTAGCATAGTCTGAAGCCTGGGAGGGTTATAATACCGCCAGTTTTATCTTTTTTCTCAAGATTGCTTTTGAAATTTGAAATCAATTTGCATAAATTTCACTTATGGGCCCATAAAAATTTAGAATTATATATTCTAGTTCTGTGAAAAGTATCAAGGGTATTTTATAAAGATTTCGTTAAATCTGTAGATTACATTTGGTAATGTGGCCATTTTAATAATATTAATTCTTCCAATCTAAGAGCTTGGGATATCTTTCCATTCCTTTGAATCATCTTCAATTTCCTTCATCAGTGTTTTATAGTTTTCAGAGTATAGGTCTATCACCTCCTTGGTTGAGATTATTCCCAGATTGTTTTTCTTTTTCTTTTTGCTGTTAAAAACTCCTTTTTTTCTTTCTTTTTTATTGAAGTATAGTTGATTTACAATATCATGTTAGTTGCAGGTATACAGCAAAGTGATTCAATTATACATATATATATATATCTATCTTTTCGGATTCTTTTCCTTTATAGGTTATTACAAAATATTTAGTATAGTTACCTGTGCTATACAGTAGGTCCTTGTTGCTTACCTATTTTATATATATTAGTGTATCTATGTTAACCCCAACCTCTGAATTTAACCCTCCCTTTCCTTTCCCCTTTGGTAAACATAAGTTTTCTATGTCTGTGGATATATTTCTGTTTTGTATATAAGTTATTTATATCATTCCCCCCCCCGGTATTTTTTCATGGATTTTAAATGGGATTGTTTTTTACTTTCTCTTTCTGATAGTTCATTATTAGTGTATAAACGCACAACAGATTCCTGTATATTAATCTTGTATCCCCACAACCTTCCTGAATTTGTATGAGTTTTGGGGTGGAGACTTTATGATTCTTTATGTAGAGTTCATGTCACCTGCAAATCATCACTGTCACCACTCTCCTGTGAATTTGAATACCTTTTATTTCTTTTTCTTGTCTAATTGCTGTGGCTAGGACTACCAATACTGTGATAAATAGAGTGGTAAGAGTGGGCATCCTTGTCTTTTTCCTGAATTTAGAGGAAAGGCTTTCAGCTTTTCACCATCGAGTATTACGTTGGGTGTGGGCTCGTTGTGAGTGGCTTCTACCATGTGAGAGATGTTCCCTATGTGCCCACTTTGATGAGGGTTTTTATTAGGAATGGATGTTGTATTTTGTGAAATGCTTTTTCTGCGTCAGTTGAGATGATCATTTGATTTTTATCTTTCCTTCATCAACTTTTGGAAGTTCTCAAGGAGATCATTTATGTTGTCTTTTTCTCATCATGTCTTCCAAACTGAATGTGCATCTGACACTCACAACACCTTCCAATACGGATAAGCCCCACCTCAGGTGCTCAGTAGCCGCAATGTCTGGTGGACACTGGATCTGACAGCTCAGATATAGCGTGTACCCTCTCACCACCTAAATTATACCCCAAGGATGAATCGTGTCCTTCATTCCAAACAGCATTTCAAAAATCAGAACTTCAGGGCTGTGAGTCATTAATATTTGTACTTATGTATTCATTACATAGTAATAATGATTTCAAGTCACTGTGAACGTAAGGATAAAATTGCCCCAGGGAACAGTATCCATTCAACTCACGGAAATTCCAATCTCATGCACATTTTCCCCATAGAGGACCCATGGCGGAACACTTTAAAGAAGCAAGTAAATGTATGGTCTGCCTGACTTATCTTGAAAACCCCGTGTACCTGAAATGTGGATACATCTGCTGCTTCCAATGCCTCGATTCACTGAAGAAGGAGCCCAATGGGGAGGGTTTATTGTGCCCCAACTGCTCTGTGGTCTCACAAAAGAGTGACCTGAGGCGTGCTCTCAAGCTTGGAGCTCTGGTTTCAAAGGTTAAGGAGTTAGAGCCCCAGCTGAGAGCTGTTCTCCAGATGAACCCAAGGATACGGAAGTTCCAAGGTAAGACATTGGTACAACCTGCCCCCAACCCACAAAGGGCCCTGGAAAAAGCACCTTTTCACAAGCTCTCCACTAAATAAGGGCACTCACTGAATTCTGGCACCTGAAATTTTTATTCTTTACAAGCAACAGTGTTCTCATCTGTAAATATAGACAAAAACTATCTAAATTTTTAAGAAAAGATAATATTTAGGCCATGCGCTAGTCCTGTGCTATCCAAGATTAAGTACATTGGAATATTTCCAATGGCCACTGGTAGCTCCTGATCACTTGAAATGTGGTGATTGCCACAAGTAGAAATCAGATTTGGATTTATTGGAGGAAATAGAATGTATTATTAAAATCAATTATACGTGGTTGTTATTTTTAAACATGTAAGAAAATTTAAAATACACACAGGGCTCCCATTGTGTTTCTTTGGGCGGTACTGCACCACAATATGGTTTTTCAAATTTGAGGATGTATAAATTCCCTGGCCATCCAGTTTAAATGCAGGTCCTCTTTCTGGAGCTCTGGGCTGAACTATATATCTGGGTTTCTGATGTGAGCTCCAGTGGTGCGGATGCTGCAAGTTCACGGACCACACTCTGAGTAACAGGCCCCTGCACCTAGTGAATCTGAACCCTCCTGGCAGTGATCCCAGAGATATGTACTGTTTAAAAGCCTCAGGTGATTCTGTGCACAGTGAGTGTAGACAAGGAATATTTAAAGCACAAGCCCCCTGGGGGAAAAGGATGGTAAAGGTGTGCGTGGTCATGACTGTAGGTTTCAGTCCCGTTGCCAAGTCTAGACCTGAGCACTTCAGCATGCACTTCCCTCCATGACCTGGACCTGAGATGCCTGATTCAGGCTCAGAACCATGAGTGAAGGGGATTTATCACAGCTCAGCTGTGTGTCTAATGGGTTAGTTCAGAATGTGAGGACAGACCTCCCAGGCTCATTGGAGAGGGTCACATTCTCATCCCATCACCATTCCCCACCTCCTGTGATGGGTCCTGTAATCAACAGGTGATGCCTTGGGTGTGAAGTGTGTGATGATTGTGCTCTGATAGCTTCCAGACTGCAGTGTCATCAGAGAAGTAACCAAATGCTTTGCTTCTTGAGTGAGTTTCCATTTTGCTCCATGCAAACCTGTATTCATGATGGTGAAACCTGTCACAGTAACTTGACAAGCCTTCACAAGTTTTCTCCAATGGTCAGAAAGTCTGAGCATGTCCCAAAGAGCCATGTTATAAGGGAGCCAAGTGAAGTCATTGGCCTTTGGTCCAGAGGGTTTACTTCTCAGGCTTCTGTGGCTCCATCCACGTGGTCACATTAGGACAGGCAGGCCTATGCACCCATCCTCATCACAGGGTTGGTTGGAAATGTCGCCAATACATAGTCCTTCTTCTCCAGTTTACCTGGCCCTCTGAGCACTGCGCCATCGGGTTCTGGGTCTAAGTTGCTACAAGATCCCAGCACATCCTTACCCATGTCCACAGGAATCCCTTCCTCTATCTTGACTTCCAGAGTTAACTCATCTCATCCGAAGACTCCTAGCATGTTTTTTTTTTTATATTTTTCTGTAACTCCAGAGAATGTAAAGGACTGGAATGCAATTGCCTATTCAATAACTCTAAACAAACAAGGTAGAGGCAAAAAGAAGAAAAAAAATCTTACTAATTCAAAATTAGTCTCCTATACGTAAAATCACCATCATTCAAATGTATATTTGATGTTTATATTTTGGCAGTCTGTGTCAAGTGGAAAATTTTGAGAGAAATCAACACCCATGGACTCTTTTTCACGTATATCATCTACTGAAGAGAAGTCTTTAATCAAATAATCCAATTAATGTAAAGAAAACATCAGTATGAATCAGAAAGAGTAGTTCCATTTTAATCATTTATTCTATACCTGGAATTGGATCTCATCTGGGTCAGGGAATCTTCCCCAGGAAACTTCTGCTTAGGAAAGAAGTGTAGAGTTAAAGAAGTGAAGGTGAATGAGATATTTGGGACTTTTCAGAAGCCATGAATTGTAGTGTCTAATGTATGTACTTGCTTATTTTTCTTTCTACAGTGGATGTGACCTTGGATACTGACACAGCCAACAAGTACCTCATCATTTCTGAGGACCTGAAAACTGTCCATTGTGGGTTTTTCAAGCAGAAGAAGAGGTCCCGACCTGAGCGATTCAGCCATACAACTTGTGTCCTGGGATTCCCTCTGTTCACCTCTGGCCGCCATTACTGGGAGGTGGACGTGGGGTCCAGCCAAGAGTGGGATGTGGGCATTTGCAAAGAATCCATGCATCGCCGAGGGAAGACTCAGCTGGCCCCAGATCTTGGCTTCTGGACTGTGAGTTTGAGAAATGGAGATGTCTTCTCTGCCCACACTGTGCCTTCCACTGTTCTCAAGGTGAGCCCCCGGTTACATCGAGTGGGGATTTTCCTGGATATAAATATTGGGATCGTTTCCTTTTATCACATTGGTGATGGATCCCATATGTTTACATTCGCTAAAGTTTCTGCTGCGGAGCCACTGCATCCATTTTTCTCTCCTGCATATCCAACTGAGGATGCACAAAGCTGCCTGAGAATATGTCCTGTGATAAATCTAGGCACTGATGTCCTCTGATAAATCCAGGGCAAAGCAAATGTAACTCTGACTACAGAAACATGGGTAGGAAATTCTTATGTACACACAGCTGTGGGCGGGAACGTTCCAGTTTGCTATACGTTTGGTACAAAAGAGTAGCAGGAAATTGTGGGACAACTCATGAATCATTAACACAAATTGTATCAGGGAAAATTACATTTCCAGAATTAGTGTTATGGTTTCAGGACTTGTTTATTTCTGTTCCAATTATTATGTTCCTTCAGATCAATTTCCAAATTTTTTTTAATTGTCTGTAAGCTTAACTTAGTGTGTGATGGAGGTTATAAACTACATAAAGTTCATTTGTGACTCTTCAGATTCATTTTTCTGTATATTATGGAAATAAGACGTGTTTCAACAGTAAAAATGTGTGCATGTATTCAGTGTCATTCAACAACTGAAAAACACGCAGTCATTTCAAGAGCACCTTGAGCTCTGTGGGCCGTATTCCATTTCTGTCAGATGTTGCTGGTCATGCTCCGACCCTTCTGCCCCCGGCTGGACCCACCTGGCTGTGGCAGGAGGCCCGGCAGAACCTGAGAGGTTGATCAGGTCATTGGGGGACATTCTTCATCTTATGTAGCCTGGGAAGCCATGACAGCATGGTAAAGAAAATGAAGACCCTGTCCTTTCTCCAGCTTTTGTATAAAAATCAAAGTCAGTTTATTTCTTTCAGGACAGAGTATTCAGTCCAGTGCCCCTAAATGCACACACACACACTGCCTGGCACAGAGATGGCCTCAGACAACACTTGCTGGGTTAATAAAGGCCTCCGTCCTGCAGACCTGGTCTCTCAAATATGCCTTCTGGAGAAATCTAAGACGTGAAGAAGAAATTCCATCAGAGTGGACTCACCTCAAGTCCACTAGGTTCTCCTTGTGGCCTCCACCTGCTTCTACTGACCACTCAGCTGTGGAGTGAGCTTCCCCTGCAGGGGCTTTTACTGCATGTGGTTCCCATTTCCTCCTCATTTACATTCCACTGCCCCTCCTTAATCCAATCAAATTTTGATTTATTTCTGGAATATGTGAAGTTTTATTGAAGATAGGGAGGTGACCACAAAGGGAAGCAATTTATCCTGAGAGTCATTTTATTTTTATTAATATTGTTGAAATATCTTTCTAGTCTGTGATGGCGCTGCTTCTATTTAGTGGTGCTAGGTCAGCTCACTGAATCTTGTTTCCTTGTAAATGTTTTTTTAAATTTTTATGTTCTGTTTGCTTTTTAAAATATACTTATTTATTTATTTACTTATTTATTGGCTGCGTTGGGTCTTTTTTGCTGCACACAGGCTTTCTCTAGTTGCCATGAACGGGGGCTACTCTTTGTTGCAGTGCGCAGGCTTCTCACTGCAGTGGCTTCTCTTGTTGTAGACCATGGACTCTAGGTGCACGGGCTTCAGTAGTTGTGGCACGTGGGCTCAATAGTTGTGACTTGCAGGTTCTAAAGCCGTAGCTCAGTAGTTGTGGCACACGGGCTTAGTTGCTCCACAGCATGTGGGATCTTCCTGGGCCAGGGGTTGAACCCGTGTTCCCTGCGTTGGCAGGCAGATTCTTAACCACTATGCCACCAGGGAAGCCCATTTCCCTGTAAATTTGATCATAAACACAGTATATCCAGTCAGCCAACCTCCAATAGCCAAGCCACCTCTGGACGCTGTACTTATTTCCTTGTTTCTTCTCACCTAAACAACTCTTTGTATGTGGTCCCAGCCAAACAGATATCCTCTGTTTTTTATTTCCTTGTTCTTTACTCTTTACACTATAAAAGCCTCCTGTTCCTTCTGCCCCATTTTGCAGTTCTTCAAATAGGGACTGTTTCAAAAATGTTAAAGCTTATCACCTAAAATGTAGAATATTTCCTTTAATTATTTTTAACCATATAGATGAAATATTGTTTTATTCTCATTCTGAGATAGATCTGGACTATTATGACTGTTGATAACATTTGGACAAGGAAATTCTGAACATGCTACGAAATGGGTGAATCATGAAGATATTGTGCTACGTGAAATGGAGCCCATCTCAAAAAGAAAGATACACTATGATTCCATATATGACACTTAAGGAGTCCAGTTTATAAAGACAGAAAGAATGGTGGTTTCCAGGGGGTGGGAACTGGTGCTAAACAGGTATTGTTTGTTTTGCAAACAAAGAGAATTCTGGAGGTAGATTAGTGATGATTGCACCACAGCATGAATGTATGAGGGTGAGTCAAAAATTATCCGTACTTTGGCTGTAGAATTTATAGAAGTTTTAATATCGGCGGAGTGCAGATAATTCTTGACTCACCTTCTTAATACTGTTTTTTTGTGAACTTAAAAATGGTTGACAAAGGAGGTAAGAAAATACAATGGAAAAAAGACAGCCTCTTCAATAAGTGGTGCTGGGAAAATTGGACAGCTACATGTAAAAGAATGAAATTAGAACACTTCCTAACACCACACACAAAAATAAACTCCAAATGGATTAAAGACCTAAATCTAAGGCCAGACACTATAAAACTCCTAGAGGAAAACATAGGCAGAATACTCTATGACATACATCAAAGTAAGATCCTTTTTGACTCACCTCCTGGAATCATGGAAATAAAATCAAGAATAAACAAATGGGACCTAATGAAACTTAAAAGCTTTTGCACAGTGAAAGAAACTATAAACAAGACAAGAAGACAACCCTCAGAATGGGAGAAAATATTTGCCAACGAGGCAATGGACAAAGGATTAATCTCCAAAATATACAAGCATCTCATGCAGCTTAATACCAAAAAAGCAAATAAACCAATCCACAAATGGGCAGAAGACTTAAATAGACATTTCTCCAAAGAAGACATACAGAAGGCCAACAAATACATGAAAAGATGCTCAACATCACTAATCATCAGAGAAATGCAGGTCAAAGCCACAATGAGGTATCACCTCACTCCAGTCAGAGTGGCCATCATCACAAAATCTGGAAACAATAAATGTTGGAGAGGGTGTGGAAAAAAGGGAACTCTCCTGCACTGTTGGTGGGTATGTAAGTTGGTACAGCCACTATGGAAAACAGTTTGGAGGTTCCTTAAAAAACTACAAATAGAACTACCATATGATCCAGTAATCCCACTCCTGGGCATATACCCAGAGAAAACCATGATCCAAAAAGAAACATGTAGCATAATGTTCATTTCAGCACTATTTACAATAGCCAGGACATGGAAGCAACCTAAATGCCCATCAACAGATGAATGGATAAAGAAGATGTGGCACATATATACAATGGAATATTACTCAACCATAAAAAGGAATGAAATTGAACTATATGTCATGAGGTGGATATACCTAGAGTCTGTCATACAGAGTGAAGTAAGCCAGAAAGAGAAAAACAAATACTGTATGCTAACACATATATATGGAATCTGAAGAAATGGTACTGATGAACCCAGTGACAGGCAAGAGTGGAGATACAGAAGTAGAGAATGGACTTGAGGACATGGGGCTGGGGTGAGGGGCAAAGGGGAAGCTGGGACAAGGTGAGAGAGTAGCATAAACATATTTACAGTACCAGCTGTAAAATAGCTAGTGGGATGTTGCTGTATAACAAAAGGAGATCAACTTGATGATGGAAGATGCCTTGGAGGGCCAGGATGGGGAGGGTGGGGGGAGTTGTGGGAGGGAGGGGATATGGGGATATGTGTGTAGATGCAGCTGATTCACTTTGGTGTACCTCAAAGACTGGTACAAGAGTGTAAAGCAAATATATTCCAATAAAGAGTTATAAAAAAATGGTTACAGGGATAAATTTCACATTTTGTGTATTTTGCTACAATTTTTTTAATTAAAGACAATAAAAGTAATAGTGGTGTGTGCCTCAATATCAAGCATTACAACATACTTGTAATTGGGGTCATGGAAGTTGTAATGAGAGAGAAAAGGATAGAAATTAACTGGAGAAGTACCTGCTGAAAACGTCACAGTTTTGTTTTTAAAAATGTCAATCTACTACTCCAAAAAGCTCAACAAACCCTAAGTATGAAAGCAAAGAAAACCATACCTGGAGATTATCACACTCAAGCTAATAAAGGACAAGGGTAAAAAAAAAAATCTTAAAAATTTCAAGAGAATAATAGCATATTCATAAGGTTACATCTCTAAAACTAGTAAAATTGACATTTTGAGCTAGAATACTTTTTGTGATGGAGAGCTGGCCAGTGCCTTTTATGTTATTTTGCAAGGTTATGTGGGCTCTACCCTCTTATTTTCTCTTATTCTCCTGTTAACATCCATAGCGTCTGTAGTGATGTCTCTTCTTCATTCCTTATACTATAGGTAATGTGTTCTCTCTCCCTTTACTTCTTTCTTACTGTAAATGAAGATTTATCCATTTCCTTGATCTTGTGGAACCCAACATTAAGTATCTTGATTTCACCTCCTATTTCTCCATTTTCTATTTTATTGATAGCCACCATGGTTTTTATTACTTCTTTACTTCTGTATCTTCTAAAGGTGAATTGCTCTTAGTGTACTAACTTAAAGTGGAAGCTTCTATAACTGATCACGGTACTTTCAACCTTGCTGATACAAGTTTTCAGTGTTCTACATTTGCCTCTAACATTTAGCTGCATCTACACATTTCAGTAAGTTGTGCTTTTATTTTCATTCAGTTCATGGTATTTTCTAATTCTCTTAAAATTTGATCTTTGCTCTCTATTTAGAAGTGTGGTGTTTAATTGTCACACGTGGAGATTTCCCAGATTTTCTTGTTTCTGATTTCTAATTTAATACTGTTGCCATTAGAGAACATGTATAGAGAATGAGTATATTATATCAATTTTGTAATTAATGGGTTTTTCTTCTGGACCTATATATTTCCTGCTTCAAAACTTACATGTAGCCACATTAACGAAAGTGAAAAGAAACTATGTCAATTATTTTAACATCACAAATATTGCCATTTCTAGCCATAATCAATTCTGAAAAGTTCTTGACAAGATAGTTTACTATCTATCTGAACACGTTTTGAAATCCAGTGTGTATTTTATAATCAAAGCATCTCTCATTTGGTGAACCCATTTCAGGTGCTCATTAGCCACGTGGGACTGGAGCTACCATGCTAGACAGCCAAAATCTAGACCCTTTCACCAGCTCGGTGAAACGTCTTATGATGAATCATATCTTTCAGCTAATTAGCATTTAAAATATCAGAACCAGGACCATGAATGTTTCTGTTGGTATCTTCCTTACCTAGTGCTAGGGATGGCACACAGTGGGTCTGCAGTAACTCAATGTGTTCAAATGTGTGGGGACAGATTCTGAGGATGAACAATCACTCAACACATTAAATCATTATTGTGCATTTTCCCCAAGCAGAGACCACAGTTGAATACTTTAAAGAAGTAGTAGCTGTCCTATCTGCCTGACTTATCTTTTAAAACCTGTGGACCTGAAACATGGACATGTCTACTGGCATCAGTGCATCAATTCGTTGTGGAAGGAGCACAATGGGGAGGATTAATTGTGCTCCTTCTGCTCTGTGGTCTCTCAGAAAAATGACATCAGACCTATTTCCCAGCTGAGGGAACTGGTACCCAAGAACCAATTATCAGTTGCAATTTTCAACTATCAATTGATGATTCCAACAATCAATTTAATGCCTTCTAACGTTGTCTCTCTATATTTCCTAATTAATGCTTTTTCTTAGTCCCTCTCTGCATGTCCAGGAAGGATTTTTCCAGCTCTAAATGCCCACAACACAAGGACAGGCTGGTGGTCCAATGAAAGACTCAAGGAGAGAGATCTGTGTGTCTTACAACAAATTACAATCTCCTTGTAGGGTCACGTGGACTCGAGGGAAATCTGAGAATTGTGAGGAGGGAAACACTGGCTTCAGTGGGGGAATTTTCCAGAAAAAAACTTGAGGCCATAAATATCAAGGATTGTGGAAATTAAACTCTGGGAAAGACCAGCCTCCAGATCATATGCTGGTGATCAGTGTAGACAAACTTTGGAACAGTTTGGAAACGTGAGGCCATGAAGGAACATGCCCAACAGGAACCATAGTGAAGGGAGCGGCTGGTGCACTTTGAGTGTCCCTTCCCCCCAATTATGACTTTCCCTCTAAACTTGGATTCTCCCACGGGGAACATGGAAAACTTCCCCTGCCCTCTGCTCACCTGCTCACGTAGATCTTCTCCGTAATTGCCAGGAGTTGTCACAATTCCCCAGACGTGGATGAGGGGGACGAGCACTGGGGGTAAGACGTGCTCCTCACAGGAGACGCCCCAGACTCTCCATGCAGACAGTGTCAGCTGTGCTGCAGGTGACGTGATGGCACCTCTGTGGGGAGATCGGGTCCAGGGACCCCGTCCCTATAACGGTGGCCCATCCTGATGGCCACGTCCCTGCACAGAGCTCTGGAGCCACGTCCAGGCAGGTGAGTGCTTCCTTGTGTTCCATCTCAGGGCAGAAAACAGGAAAGAAGGGCTCTCCACGAGGAGAGGAGCTCAGAGCTGTGTGGTTAGCAGCCTTGGGCAGGACAGGTGCTCACCCTGCCTTGTCCTGAGCTGCCCTGTTCGTGCCCTGGCTGGGCAGGTAGAAGGCGGGACTGTGCTGGGGTGTATCTGAGGGGGACCAGAGTCATGAGTTTCACTGCAAATCCCTGTGCCCTGGAGTCCCTGACAACAATGGGATCACTGTGGAATCCATGCCAAGCCTTGCGTCTGCTGGTTTCCTGGCACCTAACAGATTAGAATGGGGTGTGTAATATTCTGTGACCATTCTTCCTTTTTGTTAAATTCTGTATGTCAGTTTTACTAACATTTTTATTTCTCTAATTAAATGGGGCAATACCCCCTGTCCTGCTTTAACCTGAAGCAGCAGGAGAAGGAAAAAAGAATTTGTAGTGAGATGAAAACCATTGCATGTTCAAGTCCACCAAGATATTGTGAATGTTGGAAAATAAACAATGTACACCCTGTATTTTTTTTATTGTATGTAGGATTAGAATAATACTGTCTGTAGTAATACAACATTGCATTTTATGTTTGAAAATACAGTGGAATGTACCTTCAGCCATGCTATGGTCTGAATGTTACTGTCTCCCCAAAATTTACATAATGATATTTTAAACCTCAAAGATGATGGTATTAGGATGTGGACATTTGGGAGGTGCTCAGGCCATGAGGGTAGAGTCCTCATCAATGGGATTAGTGCCATTATAAAAGATTCCTCAGAGACCATCATAGCCCTTCCCATCATGTGAGGACACAACAAGAAGGTGATGGCCATGAATTAGGAAGGAAACTCTCACCAGACCGGGACCATGCTGCAGCCTTGATCTTGAACTTCCAGCCTCCAGAACTGTGAGCAATGAATTTCTGTGGTTATAATCCACCCAGTGGGTGGTATTTTGTTATAGCAGCTCAGACAGACTAAGGCCGATATTGAAAAGGACTCCAGGGGTCATCACAGCTGAGACAGAGAGGAAATTTCTGAGAAAAGATTTAGAGATTCTACAATAGAAGCAATGCAGTCCCACCCTCCCCAGCTCTCCCTGTGTCCCTCTGTCCAGGGCCATGTTCCCGACTCCTTTGTCCACTGTCCTGGGCACACGATGTGCTCTCTTAGCAGGACTTCCTCATTCTCTTAGGAGGTCTCCCCAGACCAGCCCTGACTTCTGTGCTCACCTGGGATGAGGTGAGTTACACTCTCCTCTGCTGGTCCAGCATCACATTAATTCCTGGGGCTGCCTCTACTGTATTATGTGCATTTTTAGTCACAGGAGTTAGAAAACCCAGAAGTTACGAGGAAGCTAGTGGAACAAAAGTGCTCAGGACACGAGAGAGAGAAACAACTCCTTAAATTTTGTTTCAGTGAAACAGAGCTGTGTCATCAGAAATGTTGTTGGAAAATAGGGCTTCAGGGTCACTCCCTTTGTCTTTCAAGAATGGTTTGCACCAGCTTGTCCAGATCCAGGGAAGCTGACCTGCCCACACTGGTCCCCACACCTGTGGGTGAAGAGAGGCTCCACAGGGCGGCAGGCACAGGGGTGTGCGTCCCTGTCACAACACAGGGGCACCTTCTGTGGGTGGTGTCTGACTCTGGCTGTGCTGGTGCCCGTGTGTGACTGGGGGCAGGGGTGGCTGGGGGTCCTGGATTGTGTGGGGACGGGTGTATCCTTCTGCTGTTCTGGGTCATGGTTGTGGGTGTCAGGGAGGTACTCACCTGTGGGGCTGGTCTCTGTGTCCCAGGAAATGTACACCCAGGAGGACTGGCCTCATCACTCACCCAGGAAACTCTCAGCCCCACAGGAAGGAGGCCGTGGGCCATGTTTGTGGGAGGAGAGGTGCAAGGGCACTTAGAAGGGTGATGTAGGGGAAATGAGGGGCGTTTCAGGGTTTCAGGTGCTATGAGGATTTACTGGGCATGAGATTCAAGTCATATATTTAGTAATAGTTTTGGTGCATGGGCTTACTTGCTCCACGGCATGTGGGATCTTTCCAGACCAGGGATCGAACCCATGTCTCCTGCATTGGCAGGCAGATTCTCAACCACTGCACCACCAGGGAAGTCCCTAAAAAACTTCTTTAAACATTTCTTGCAAAGCAGTCTGCTGACAACAAAGTCCCTCAATTTTACATTCTCTGAAAATGTCTTTATTTCTCAATTTTTGAAGGATATTTTTACATGGTAGAGAATTCGAGGCTGGATTTTTTTTCTCTTCACAGTGTCAACATTTCACTCCACTCTCGTCCTTGCTTGCTTGGTTTCTGAGAAGTTGGACGTCATTATTAACTTTGTTCCTCTATAGGTAAGATAAGGATTTTTTGCCTATGGCTTCCTTCAGGAATTTTTCTTTATGTTTGAAAATATAGCAGTTTCAATCTGATATGCCTAGGTCTAAGGGGATTGGGGGGAGCGGCAAAGTGCATTTATCCTCCTTGGGGTTCTCTGAGCTTCCTGGATCTATGTCATCAATTTAGGCAAATTCTCAATCACTATTCTTTCAAATGTTTCCTCTGTTTCTTTCTGTCTTCCTCCCTTCTAGTGATCCATGGGCGCGTATGTTACACCCTTGGGAGTTCTCACACAGTCCTTGCATATTCTGTTTTCTGTTTTTTTCAGTCTCTGTTTGCCTGGCTTTTCCGTTTGCGGGTTTCTATTGATAGGTCCTCAAGCTCAGAGATTCCATCCACATCAGTGTCCTCCAGTCCACTAACACGCCCATCAAAGACATTCTTCTTTTCTGTGACAGTGTTTTGGTCTCCAGCATTTCTTTCTGGTTCTCTCTTAGAATGTCCGTCTCCCTGCTGACATTGCCCATCTGTTCCTGCAGGCTGTCTACTTTATCCATTAGAGTCCTTAGTATATGAATTACAGTTGTTTTACATTCCCCAACTTTAATTCCAACATTCCTGTCATATTTGGATCTGGTGCTTCCTCTGTGTCTTCAAACTGTTTCAGGTTTTTCTTTTGCCTCGTAGTATGCCTAGTAATCTTTTCTTGATACCTGAACATGATGTACCAGGTGAAAGGAACTACTGTTAGTAAACCTTTAGTGAGGAGGTGGTGAGGTGTGGGCAGAGAGGAAGCTTCTATATCCTGTGAATTGGTCTCAGCCTCTCAGTGAGCCTGTGCCTCTGGCCTGTGAATGTCACAGTGGTTTCTCTGTTTTTTCTGCCCCTTGGGTGGGACAGGATGGCTAGAGTGGGCTGGAGTCGGGTATTTCCTTTCCCAGGTCAGTCAGGCTCTGTGAAAACCCCAGCTGGTTAGGTTGTAGTTAACTACCTTCTCATGAAGGCAGACCTGGTTAAGAAGAACCCAGTGCTCTGGTGTATTTCAAAATAGTTTCTTTTCCTCTTCCCCGAATGGAAGCACAAGGGGTTTGATTCTTCTCTGATATTTACTGAGAGAAATATCATCAAACTCACAGAACTGTGTGGATCCTGCTATGATTGCTCTGCTTGGAGTTTCCAGCTGTCAGACTTCTACACACCAAGCCCCCATCAATCCATCGATTAGAATGAAGGTTTGCCTACCCCAGGGCTTGTTTCCAAGGTGTTTCTGCTCATGAGTCTCTGATCCAAGAAACTCTGATTCCTTCTACTCACCTGCTGTCTCTTCAGTGGTAGACACAGTGATGTCCCCTAGCTTTCTCACCTCTCTTACTCATCCAAGAATTTTCAGTCTATTCAATGTTTTACTTGTTGTTAGGACAGAGGGGTGACTTCCAATCTCCTTGTATGAGGAACTAGAAAGTGGATTTTTTAAGTTATATTGTATATGGTAATTCCAATGATATATGAGATCTCAAATGTGTGTATAACTGACTGACATGAAAGTGCATTGACAGTTCACCAATCGTATAAGCTCACCAATATTTTGCATGTTACATTTCTTTTTCTTAATACATTCTTACAACAGGCAGGATGGTCATGACTCTTAGTTTATCTGCTGCTCTGTCTCCTGTCACATATTCATAAACTCAGTACAGATTTTGTAACACTTATCATGTATCAACCATACTGCTGAACAAGACAGACACGGTTCTTAACTTCATGGACCTTACATGCTGGTGGAGAATAAGGATATGCCAAAATAATAGAAACAAATATCTAATAATAACAACAGTGAAAAGCATAGCTGGAGAACTGTGTTCTCCAGGCTGAGCCCCTCCCCTGGAGTATGACAGTATCTCCCTTCTCAGAAGAGAAAAAGAGCAAGAATCCTTTTCCTCTGTTGGTTGTGTAAGAAGACCACTGATGTCATCACCAGCACAGTCTCCTTTCTGCTCCAGAACACTCTGGAGCCCTCTCCGTGTCGTTTCACAAAGACGCCCTAAGAAACCAGAGGGAGATGGCTCTGAAAACCATCTTTCTTTTACAGATGGTGGTTGGAGCTCTGGGTAATGTCATCCTCTTCTTCCATAACACCTCTCCAGGCTTGCTTGGACACAAGAAGAGACCCACAGACATGATTCTCCCACATTTGACCGTGGCCAATCTCTTGGTTCTTCTCTCCTGTGGGAGTTCCCACACAATGGCAGCTTTTGTTTCGAGGACCCCCCTGTCCAGTCTTGGGTGCAAACTTGTATGTTATACACAGAGAATGGCTCGCAGCACCACCCTGTGCTGCACCTGTATCCTCAGCACCTATCAGTCCTTCACCCTCATCCCCAGGAGAGTGGAGGGGATGATGCTCAGAGGAAGAGCCCCCAAGGTCATTGGTCCTTCCTGCTGCACCTGCTGGGCGCTCAGTTTCTTATTGAATATCTCTGTTCCTGTGGCAGTTACTGGACCACAGAACCTGGGAAATGGCACACACACCCAAGGGGAGTGGTTCTGTTCAGCATCCATTACCGATGAGGGCATTGTCATCCTGTGGTCATTTCCTGATGCCGTGTTTATTGGCCTCGTGATCTGGTCCAGTGGCTCCACGGTGCTTCTCCTGCACAGACACCACCAGAGAATGCAGTGTATTCGCACCCCCACTGGGCACCACAAATGCCCCCCAGAGACCAGAGCCACCCACACCATCCTGATGCTCGTGGTCACCTTTGTCATCTTCTACGTGCTGAATTCTATTTTTACTTTTTATATCACTGCCTTTTTAGATTTTCATCTATGGTTGCTGCAAACCTCTAATGTCTTGGCTTCATGTTTTCCCACTTTTTCCCCCTTCCTGCTGCTCCTTAGGGATCCTAGAACTCCTTGGATCTGCTCTTGTGTTGTTAGAAAGTGTGGTTAATGTGCTAAATATGTAGTAAACACCTTCAATAATAACCATAATTCCTCTATTCTGTAACTATGGGGGTGAGTCAAAAATTATCCGCACTCTGGCTGTAGAATTTACAGAAATTTTAATATAACTGGAGTGTGGATAATTTTTGACTCACCCGTGTATGCACTCAGTACCCATTTTTTATTGAAGTATAATTAATGTGACATATTACTTCTGGTTTTACAACATTATGATTGGATATTTGTATATATTAGAAATGCTCACCCCAATAAGTCTAGTTAACATCTATTCATTTCCATATGTAGTTACAAAAATTTTTTCTTGTGATGAGAACTTTGAAGATTGACTCTTTTACTACTTCTAATTATGCAAAACAGTATTATTAACTGCTGTCAGCATGATGTACATTATATCCCCATGACACTTATTTTATAACCAGAAGTTGGTACCATTGAAGTTTGTACTCGATACCAAATTTTTACACAAAATCCAATGAACTTAGAAGGTCGATTCAATGCCGGGGCTGCCCTGGGAGGTCTGCAAGTCAATCCATGAGATTATCAGCTTGAAAGAGATTCAGACTACCATTGAGGAAACCAGTTTTCCCCTTGACCAGTGCAGCTGTCTGAAAGAGACCCCTTTCTTGAAGGGGGTTTCACAAAGTTTATCTCCATGTGGGTGTGGCTAATACTTGGCATATAGATACGTTTGCAAATACTCCAATATTGCTGCAGATAAATGTTACTCAAGAGTGGGTGGAGATTTTGTCTCATACATGAAGGTGAGACTCCTGGGAAAGGGAGAAGGTGTTTTTATATTTTTGTATGTGTCTTTTTTCACTCATATTTCCCCATATGCTGTTGTGCTACACAGAAATCAATGTTGTTTAGTGTGCTGATTCACCTTTAAACCTGGATTCTCTTTCCATGCTTGACTCTAGTAAATGTGACTGATTAGGTGGATGAAATAATATGACAGAGGGAGGAGAAGCTGCACTTTTCATATTTCTCACTTGAACATTTGGTTTTCCTCACTGAAGAACAGAGACTTGGGTCTTATTTTTCTATTTTTCCTATCTGCTTCTTTCTCTCTTTCTTTCTTCTTTTGCCTTCTTCTGGGACAGTCTGGTGTTTATAATATTCCATTTTTGAGATTGATCGAGTTAAGGTATAACCATTTTTTGATGGTTTGAGGCATCATATACAGGTTCCAATAGTATGATATGGTAATTAGAACCACTGTTGGCCGTTTCACAGAATATGTAAGAATACTGCAATACTGTAATTCTGCATCTCTTATAATGCTTTCCAGCTGATCCGAGGGCTTTCTGGTTGAGATTTCCAGCCAGGATGGTGTGCTGCATTTAGTTGTCACGACTTTTCCTTCTCTGATCTCAAACTGTTCTTCTGTCATGCCTTTTCTTTCATATCTTCCAACTACTTCATTCTATAGAATGACCCTCCCCTGATGGCCCTGGTGTTTCCTCACGACCAGACTCAGTGTACCCTACCTTGGCAGGAGAAAGTTGAAATCTCTGTCATGAAGAAATATCTGCACCCCTGTTTCTGCAACATCATTCACAGCCAAGACATGGAACAACCTAAACATCCATCAAAAGATGAGTGGAGGGACTTTCCTGGCTGTCCAGTGGTTAGGACTCCATGCTTCCACTGCAGGGGCACAGGTTTGATGCCTGGTCAGGGAACTAAGATCCCACATGCCATGTGGCAAGGCCAATTAAAAAAAAAAACATGAATGGATTAAAAAAATGTTGTGTGTGTGTATGTATATACACACACACATATTACTCTGCCATAAATAAGAAAAAGATCCTACCTTTTACAACAACATGGATGGATTTTGAGTATTATGCTAAGTGAAATAAGTCACACAAAGAAAGAAAAACACTGTCTCTGACATGTGGAACATGATAGAACCCAACTATGAAGCAGTGAGTGGAATAGTGGTTTCCAGGGACTGGGATGGGGGAAATGGGGACTGAGGGTAGTAAATTTCAACTAAAAAATGAATAAGTACTAAGGATCTAATATACAGCACGGTGAGTATAATTAACAGTATTGTATTATATACTAGAAAGTTCTTAGGAAAGTAGATCTTTGGGACTTCCCTGGTGGCACAGTGGTTAAGAATCCAACTGCCAATGCAGGGGACAGGGGTTCGATCCCTGGTCCAGGAAGATCCCACATGCTGTGGAGCAACTAAGCCCATGTGCCACGACTACTGAGCCTGTGCTCTAGATCCCATGAGCCACAACTACTGGAGCCCGTGCACCTAGAGCCCGTGCTCCACAACAAGAGAAGCCACCACAATGAGAAGCTCCTGCTCACCACAAATAGAGAAAGCCCACATGCAGCAACAAAGCCCCAATGCAGCCAATTAATTAATTAAAAAAAAAGAAAGTAGATCTTTGATGTTATCACCGCCAATTGGAAAAAAAAATTATGTCAGGGCGATGGAGGTATGAAGCTTGTTGTGGTAATCATTTCACAGTATATATGTATATCAAAATATTGAGTTGCACAGGTTAAAACTACATATGTTATATGTCAATAATATCTCAATAAAACTTTTTTAAAGAGTAAAGATGCTGAGGGCTTCCTGGTTGTACAGTGGTTAAGAATCTGCCTGCCAATGCAGGGAACACGGGTTCGATCCCTGGTCCGGGAAGATCTCACATGTCTCAGAGCAACTAAGCCCACGCACTACAGTTACTGAGCCTGTGCTCTAGAGCCCACGAGCCACAACTACTGAAGCCCACACACCTACAGCCTATGCGCTGCAGCAAGAAAACCCACCACAATGAAAAGCCCACGCACCACTACGAAGAGCAGCACCCACTCGCCGCAGCTAGAGAAAGCCCGTGTGCAGCAACGAAGACCCATCGCAGACAGTAAATTTTTTTTTTTAAAAAAGAGTAGAGTAAAGGCGCTGTGCTCTTCTCAGTGCTTCACACCAGTGGACACACCATGTCTCCCTGTCCCAACAGTGTGATGGGCACCTGCCAAGTCTCTGCATGTGACATTGACCATGTGGTCTTTGCAGTTGGTTAGCTCTTTACTGGGAGATTCTGAGACTGTCCTAATGTGCTCCTCCTCACCACCCCTGCACTAACCCACCTTAGCTCCCATCTCAACTCCCCCCAAATCAAAATATAATAATAATCTTATTTCAGCTTCACCATTTATTGGTAGGAGTCCTTTGGAGGAAGAGGTTTCCCTTCACCCATGTACCTATTGAATCATTCGTTTTTTCATTTATTTTCTTTTATTCATATCAAATATACTCATAAATTCCTAAATGTTTCAAAGGGGTACACTTTGATGCAACATTGTCTATTTTAATGTTCATTTTGCCTCAGATTTGAGCAGTGAAAGACCAATAAAGTGAATTTAACCAAAAAAAAATTGTTTTAGGCTCATTTTGTACTGGTCTTGATGCAGTCCTGTAATCAGTTACTTTACTAGAAAATACTGATTCCTTCCCATCAAGGTGAGTGTTTAAGGAAGCAAGATCTGCTATTAGCTCTGTATGTTGCTGTCATTTCTGGTACCTTACAGGAAAAAGAGCTCATAATTGTTTAGCTTTCAGGTGCGCACACACACATACACACACACATATTTTTTTTTCTTTTTTTTGGGGGGGGGTACACCAGGTTCAATCAACTGTTTTTATACACATATCCCCATATTCCCTCCCTTCCTTGACGCCCCCCCCTCGAGTCCCCCCCACCCTCCCTGCCCCAGTCCTCTAAGCACACACATATTTATAATAAACTATCAGTGAGCCATGATTTCTCAAATTCAAAACCAATCCCTAGGACTCATCCTACCCTTTCCCTCTTCTATGCTTATAAAAATTCCAACCAATAAAAAAATAAAAAATAAAAAGCTTTTAAAGTATAAAATATAGAAAATAATTTTAAAAAATAAATAAATATTCCACCAACAGTGTGAAACCTGGACCACATCCACCCCAATCTGTGTATTATCTGCTCAAAGACGGCTTACCTGCTTGATGTCGCAATCCATAACCACTCTGCCTGTCTCCTTCATGTCTATTACACGCTGAAGAGAAAAAATATTTAATCAAAGAGTCTCATAACTTCAAGTAAGGAGACTAGCTACTGCGAATAGGAGGATTTTGTTCCAGTTATAGCCATTCGTTCTGTATATAAAATGTACCTGGTTAGGCTCAAAGTAAGTTTCCCGAAGAAAATTCTGATTTAGGGAAGAAGTGGAATCACAGAAGTAAAAGTGAATGAGCTACTTGTGCCTTTGCAGTAAACGTGAAGAGGATGCCGGTACTGGGAGTTTTTGCTGCTTGACCTATTTTTCTTTCCGCAGCGGGTATGACCTTGGATGTTGACACAGCCGACGAGTTCCGCCTCATAAATGATGACTTGAGCGAGCAGCCTTTGAATTAGCCCTAAAGGAGGAATGAAAACATGAAGACATGCTCGGTAAGGAACAAAAGACGGCAAAGAGAACAGTTTCCCAGTGAACACCCTGCTGGAGGCCCACGGGGATGAGCGGCCGCCCCAGGGGTGGGGAGCACTCTGGACGTCGGATGGGGCGGGTGGCGGGCAGCGGGGGTCCTACAGGGTACAAGGCGCTGCGTGAGGCAGACGTTTACTGAGGCGTCAGACAGTAACTACCTGACGCTCACGGGCTGCGTGGTCTCCGTCACACCTGCTCAGTGCTGCCTTCGGAGGTGGAAGCGGCCGCAGACCGCATGGGAGCAGGTGTGGCTGCGCTCCAGGAAAGCACTCGGATAACTGTTCCAGAAGGAGGCATCCTCTTCCCGTGGAACCACGTGGGCGTTAGGCTTGGGTCCCAAGGCTGGGCTGGGCTGGGCTGGGGCTGAGCAAGCAGGGGAGGAGGTGCCTGCAACGGAGCCTTCCCCTCCCACCTGCAGAGCCTGCTCCCCTGGCCATGGGACCTCCCTCTCCAGATCCAGGCGGGCCCTCCTACAGAGACACCAGGCCTCCTGCACCCAAAGGATGCTGGAGCCTCTGGGCTGCAAGAGCCCGGAAAAGTCCCCAGGGCTGCATGACTCCTGGTAGGGGCGCTCCCACCCCCAGCCTCCTGCCTTAGGGTCGCCCACCTAGGCCAGGCAGCATCCCCCACAGAGGGCTATGGCAGGATGTGGCATGTGTCGGGGCTGAAGGGTCGGGGGGAGCAGGTAAGGGGACACCAGCCTCGGGTGTTCCTTTGGGCACATCCCCTCGAAGCGCCAAGCCAGGAGCAGGACCTTCCCTGAGGCTCTGGTTGCCTGGGAAACCGGGGTGCGGCACGAAGACGTGCTGCCACCTGGTGGCCGATTCCCAGAACAACCACCTGAAAGCCAGCCCCGAAGGCCCATCCTGTTCCCAAGGCCGGTGGGGCTGGGATGTGTCCAAGACACCTGCCCTCCTGAAACGTCCTGGGGAAAACATTGGAAAACAATCCAAACCAGGGCCGACTTTCAAGGAGCCAACTGCAAGAGGGAAATTTACTCACAGCGTACTATACAAGAAGAAAAAAAAAAGGACACGGAACGATGCAACATCACTAATTCTTCAAGGGATGCAAATCCTAACTACAATGAGGTGTCACCTCCCATCCAGCAGGATGGCCAGCATCAAAAACAAAAACAGAAACAATCGACACAGAATAATTGCTGGAGAGGGCTTGGGGACAAGGGAATCCTCCTACACCAACGGTGGGGATGGTAAAGGGTGCAGCCTCTATGGAAAGCACGGTGGAGCTTCCTTAAATAATTACACATCGAGTTCCCCTAGGATCCGGCAATCCCACGCCTGGGCTTCGATCTGGAGAAAACCCAATAATGAGAGCGACACATGCACCCCTGTTTTCCGGGCAGTACTATTTACATTAGCCAAGACACAGAATCACCCAGCGTGTCCACCCACAGAAAAATGAAGACGGTGGGGTCCATGTATACAACGGAATACAAGCCAGCCCTAAGAAAGAACGAAATGATGCCACAGGCAGCAACATGGTTGCACTGGGGGGTTGCCACACTAAGTGACACAAGTCAGAGAGAGAGAGACATCATAAAATGTCTTTTCCACCTGCAATCTACAAAGTCACACACATGGACTCATTTACACAACAGAAACAGACTCACCGACGTAGGAAACACACTCCTGATAATCAACAAAAGAAGTTCGAGGGGAGGGCACGTTAGGAGGTCGGGATTAGCTGATACACACGAATACCTATCACATCGAATCTCACAGAGGACCTACTGAATGACACAGGGAATTCTACTGAACACACTGTCATAAGCTATTTGGGAAAGAAGCCGAGAAAGAATAGATATGCACCTGTGTGTAACCGAATCAAGTTCCTGTACACCTAACAGAAACACAACATTGGAAATCAACTCTACTCCAGCATCATATAGAAATTGAATTAAACAGAAAAAACCAACCAGAGAGGGGCGAAGAGGTGCTGCCGCCTTGTGGCCGTTTCCTGTAACAACAACTTGAAAGCCTGTGCTGAAGGATGCCTCTATTCCCAAGGGCTGCGGGGCTTAAAGGAAACCCTCCTGCCCTCAAGGACCGTCCTGGGGTAGCTCTCCGACAGAGAATTCTAAACAGGGTGAACGTTCAGGAGGCCAACCTCAAGAGGGAAGTCTGACTCATCCTTTAAGAAAAACATCACACCAAAACATGTCAATATCATTACCTAGCAGAGAGAGGCAAATCAAAACGACAACCAGGTCTCACCTCACAGCGGTCAGAATGGCGACTGTCCAAAAGGCTACAGACAATCAATGCTGGAGAGGGTGTGGCGAGAAGGAAACCCGCTCACGCTGTGGACGGGAATATGGATGGGTACATCCACGATGAAGACCAGGAGGGAGGCTCATTGAAACACGAAACTGAGAAGGACCCTGTGACCCAGCCCACCCTCTTCCGGGCGTACATCTGGACACATTACAAAGTCACCTGCAATCCAGCGATCATGGCAGCCCTAGGCACAACAGCCCACACAGGGACCCAACCCAGGAGCATAAGGACAGAGGAATGGATAAAGACGCTGTGGTCCACATCCACAATGGGAGATTACTCAGCCACCAGACAGGGTGCAGGAAGGCCATTTCCAGCCACAGGGAAGGAAGCAGAGGTGATCCTCCTCAGGGAATGATGTGAGACCGGGAGCAGCAAGTCTAGCCTACGCCATCACTGGTGGGGCGGTGGACTCTAAACACAGATACAATGAACTTCTTTGCAAAACAGAAACAACCTCACAGGCTTACACAAGTCACCTATGGGTACCAAAAAACAGAGGTGGTGGGCAGGGACAAAGTAGCAGGTAGGGATAAACACATACACAGGACTGTCTATAACATAATCAACAAGGACCCAGTGGATAGCAGAAGGAACCCAACAACAGGCTTTAATAAGCTCTATGGGAACAGGTCCTGAAAAAGAACATAAATGCGTGTCTGCGTATAAGGGACTCAACGTGCTGTATACGGGAAACACACAAAAAGGAAAACACAACGGAATATGCTAAATCAGCTGTAGCACACACACACAAAACTAAGGAATTTAAACAAAACAGAAATACAGAAAGAGAAATGCCGATTCTATTCCCCTCAGGCCTTGCTGACCTGGGCTGCTGGCACATCCCTGGAGACGGAGCAGGCTTGGGTCCCAAGGCTGGGCTGGGCTGGGCTGGGGCTGAGCAAGCAGGGGAGGAGGTGCCTGCAACGGAGCCTTCCCCTCCCACCTGCAGAGCCTGCTCCCCTGGCCATGGGACCTCCCTCTCCAGATCCAGGCGGGCCCTCCTACAGAGACACCAGGCCTCCTGCACCCAAAGGATGCTGGAGCCTCCGGGCTGCAAGAGCCCGGAAAAGTCCCCAGGGCTGCATGACTTCTGGTAGGGGCGCTCCCACCCCCAGCCTCCTGCCTTAGGGTCGCCCACCTAGGCCGGGCAGCATCCCCCACAGAGGGCTGTGGCAGGACGTGGCATGTGTCGGGGCTGAAGGGTCGGGGGGAGCAGGTAAGGGGACACCAGCCTCGGGTGTTCCTTTGGGCACATCCCCTCGAAGCGCCAAGCCAGGAGCAGGACCTTCCCTGAGGCTCTGGTTGCCTTGGAAACCGGGGTGCGGCACGAAGACGTGCTGCCACCTGGTGGCCGATTCCCCGAACAGCCACCTGAAAGCCGCACCGAAGACACTTCCTGTTCCCAAGGCCCTTGAGGCTGGGATGGACACCTGCCCTCCTGAAACGTCCTGGTGGAAAACATCGGAAAGCAATTCCAACCAGCGCCCACTTTCAAGGAGACAACTGCAAGAGGGAAATTGTACTCACCCTGTATTAGGGGGAAAAGAGGACGTGGAAAGATACCAGCATCACTAATTCTTCAAGGGATGCCAAATCCTAACTTCAATGAGGTGTCACCTCCCATCCAGCAGCATGCCCAGCATCAAAAACAAACGGCGTCAAGAGGTAGATGCTGGAGAGGGCTTGGGAACAAGGGAATCCTCCTACACTGACGGTGGGGGTGTTAAAGGGTGCAGCCTCTATGGAGAGCACGGTGGAGGGTCTTTAAATAATTGCACATCGAGTTCCCCTAGGATCCCTTAAGCCCACTCCTGGGCTTCGATCCAGAGAAAAACCAATAAAGAAAACGACACGTGCACCCCTGTTTTCAGGGCAACACTATTTACATTAACCAAGACACAGAATCAGCCAACGTGTCCACCCACAGAAAAATGAACATGATCGGGTCCATATACACAATGGAATACGAGCCAGCCCTAAAAAAGAACGAAATGATGCCACAGGCAGCAACACGCATGGACTGGGAGCTTATCATACTAAGTGAAGGAAGTCAGGGAGAGGAAGACATATATCATAAGTTATCTTGTCCTCCTGCAATCTCCAAGTGCATACAAATGAATTACTTGACAAAACAGGAAAGACTCACAGTCGTAGGAAACAAGGTCATCAACATAAGAGGTGAGAAGGGAGGGACACGATAGGAGGTCGGGATTAACGGACACACATACACACATCAAGTAGAATCTCACAGAGGACCTACTGAAAGACACTGGGAATTCTATGGAACACTAAGCTGTATGGGGGAAAAGCCAAAAAAGAATAGATATGCACCTATGTGTAACCGAATCAAGTTCCTGTACACCTAACAGAAACACAACATTGGAAATCAACTCTACTCCAGCGTCATACAGAAATTGAATTAAAAAAAGAAACGAGAGACAGAGAGGGGTGAAGAGGTGCTGCCGCCTTGTGGCCGTTTCCTGTAACAACAACTTGGGAGCCTGTGCTGAAGGATGCCTCTATTCCCAAGGGCTGTGGGGCTTAAAGGAAACCCTCCTGCCCTCAAGGACCGTCCTGGGGTAGCTCTCCGACAGAGAATTCTAAACAGGGTGAACGTCCACGATGCCAACTTCACGAGGGGTGTGTGACTCATCCTTTGGGAAAAAAAATCACACCAAAACATATCAGTATTGCTAACTAGTAGAGAGAGGCAAATCAAAACGACAACCAGGTCTCACCTCACAGCGGTCAGAATGGCGACTGTCCAAAAGGCTACAGACAACCAATGCTGGAGAGGGTGTGGAGAAAAGGGGAACTGCCTATACGCGTGGTGGGAATGTCCATTGGGGACAGCCACTATGGGGAACAACCTGGAGGTTCCTTAAGAAACTCACAGGAGAATGAAAGTACAATACTCCCCAACACCAGACACAGAAACGGCACATGCACGAGAGATCTACGCTTCAGGCTGGATCCTCTCAGTGTTGAGGCACACCTAGGCAGAACCTGCTTTCACATGAATCGCAGCACTTTCTCTCTTGATCCACCTCTTAGAATCTTGAAAATCAACCAAAAAGAAACAAAAGGGAACTACGTTTCAACTTCAAAGCCTTTGCACAGCGCAGGAGACCCTACACAGAAACCAGAAGACAACCCACAGAAGGGGAAAAAGGCTTTGCAAAGGAGATTCCCCACAAGGAACGGATTTCCAACACATACAAGCACGTCATGCAGCCGAGTAGCAAAAAAGCCACAAACAACCCTGTGAAAACGAGGCGACAGAGCTAAATGGACATTTCTCCCCGAAGGCTTCCAGATGACCAAGGAGCACAGGAGACGAAGCTCGGCACCACTCACGATGGAAGAATTGCACATCCAGAGGACAATGAGGTATCACCCCACACAGGTCAGAAAGGCCACCCTGCAAAGTCAACAACAATAAAGGCTGGAGAGGGTGTGGAGAGAAGGGAACCCGCTCACGCTGTGGATGGGAACATGGAAGGGGACATGCACGATGGAGGACAGGATGCATGTTCATGAAAACATGAAACACAGGAGTACCCTGGGACCCAGCCATGCCTCTCCTGGCTGTACACGGAGAGAAGTAAAATTTGAAAAAGACACCTGCACCTCCACGATGCTGGCAGCACCATGCACAATAGCCCACACGGGGAGCCAACCCTGGGTGGATAAGGACAGATACGTGGGTAAAGAAGATGTGGTCCAGATACACCATGGAAGATTACTCAGCCACAAAACAGGGTGAAATCAGGCCACTTCCACCCACACGGAAGGAAGGAGGGATCATCCCACTAAGTGAACTGAGACAGCGAAGGACATGACTCTTAAGCTATCATTTGTAGGGGAACCTGAACACACACACAGAACAGAAACACCCTCACAGGCTTAGAAGCGACACTCATGGTTACCAAAAGAAAGAGGTGGTGGGCAGGGAGAGATCAGCAGGATGAGATGAACAGATACACAGGGCTTCTCATAAACTCCTCAACAAGGATGCTGGGGAGAGCACGAGGAGCCCTACTCAACACTCTGTCAGAAGCTATCTGGGAACAGGTGCTGGAGAAGAACATAGAGGCATCTAGGTAGAAGTGAATCCAGTTGCTGTATACAGGCAAAAAAAAAAGGAAAAGAAAAAGACAAAAACATCCCAGAATATTCTACATCAGCTGTAGCCATATATAAACTAAAAAATTTCAAAAAAGAAACAGGAAAAGGAAATGCTGACTCTATTCCCCTCAGGCCTCAGTGAGCTGGGCTGCTGGCACATCCCTGGAGACGGAGCAGGCTTGGGTCCCAAGGCTGGGCTGGGCTGGGGCTGAGCGAGCAGGGGAGGAGGTGCCTGCAATGGAGCCTTCCCCTCCCACCTGCAGAGCCTGCTCCCCTGGCCATGGGACCTCCCTCTCCAGATCCAGGCGGGCCCTCCTACAGAGACACCAGGCCTCCTGCACCCAAAGGATGCTGGAGCCTCCGGGCTGCAAGAGCCCGGAAAAGTCCCCAGGGCTGCATGACTCCTGGTAGGGGCGCTCCCACCCCCAGCCTCCTGCCTTAGGGTCGCCCACCTAGGCTGGGCAGCATCCCCCACAGAGGGCTGTGGCAGGATGTGGCATGTGTCGGGGCTGAAGGGTCGGGGGGAGCAGGTAAGGGGACACCAGCCTCGGGTGTTCCTTCGGGCACATCCTCTCGAAGCACCAAGCCAGGAGCAGGACCTTCCCTGAGGCTCTGATTGCCCGGGAAACCAGAGTCCAGCACGACGTCGTGCTGCCGCCTGGTGGCCGATTCCCCGAACAGCCACCTGAAAGCCAGCCCCGAAGGCCCTGCCTGTTCCCAAGGCCCTTGAGGCTGGGATGGACATTTGTCCTCCTGAAACTTCCTGGGGTGAAACATCGGATCACAATTCAAACCATGGCTGAGTTTCTTTACGCCAATTGCAAGAGGGAAGTTTACTCGCACTGTATTAAAGGAAAAACCGGACGTTGAAAGATACCAACATCGGTAATTTTTCAAGGGTTGCAAATCCAAACTACAATGAGGGATCACTTCCCATTGGTCAGGATGAACAGCATCCAAGCAAACCAATAAACAGGACAAAGAATAAATCCTGGAGAGGGCTTGTGGAAAAGGGAACCATCCTAGACTTTCCCCTCCTGTTCTCTCCTCCTTTTCCTCCCCGTTTTTGAAACCCTTTAATAATTACTATTTTTCCTTTTCAACTCCAGACGTATGATAATATCATTATTGATCATTCAGGCAGGAAATTTTAATTTTATTCTCCACCTCTCTGGTTATTAAATGTTAGAATTATAGCTAATTTATTTATTCCCTAAGCCTGCTTTATTAATTGTAGTCACACAGTGGTCTGACCACAGTCCCTTAGAAGGCTAAGCTGTACATGACATTCCTGAAGTGTCTTTATTCTCTCCTGGGGGATTCAAGGCATCCTCCATGGGCTTCACCTGTGGTTCAGGTCGTCCTATGACCACCTTGCTCTGAGCTCTAACTCACAGTGTGGGGCATGGGTCCAGTTTTTACCCATTGTTCGCAAGTTGCACCAACAAGTTTTAAAACAAATTCATTATCTTCTCCCAGTGTTTGTGATTTTTGGAAGAAAATTAAGTTCTCCTGATATAGCTGGATAGGGTGGAGAAAGGGTCATTATTTGATGTCCTAGGGATAACTTTCAGAATAAAATTCAGGTGAGCAATCAGAAGAACTTCTCGTCTGGGAAACATAATCACTGACACACGATCTCTGTTTCGACATCTACCAGAATTAGGAATGCGGAATCCAGAGGCCCTGGTGTCACCAATGCTGCACCCAGGGACCTTGCAACTGGACACAGACTTGCAGACATGTCACTGTAGAAAATACAACATCACTTCATGATTAAAACGCTCAACAAATTGGGTACAGAAGGAACATCACAGGACATAGTAAGGTTCATATATGATGAGCCCTCCACGAACATACTCCAAAATGAAGAAGTGAAGCTTTTCCTCTAAGGTGAGGCACGAGACAAGGGTGCCCACCTCACCACTCTTATTCACCACAGTCACAGCTAGAGCCATCTGGAAGACAAAGAAAAGTCACCCAAATTGGAGAGGAGGAAATAAAGCTGTTATCATTTGCAGATGCTCCAGTTTCATATATAGAAAATCCTATGAAAAATGTTAGTCCTAATCAAGAAGTTCAGTCAAGTTGCAGGATATAACAATCAACACAGCAGTTGCATTTCTATGCACTAACGATGAAACGTTTGAAAAAGAAATAAAACTATTCTATTCACAATAACATTAAAAATGGAACACTTGGGAATATATTTAACTAAAGAAATGGAAGATCTGTACAGCGAATGCAATAGAGGAAGACATAAACAAGTGGAAAGGTATCTTGTGGTCACAAACTGGAGACTACTGTTACAGTGCGCACACTGCCTGCACTCACCTATAAAGTCAACACAATCTGTATCAAAACTTCCATGGTAGCTTTCATATACATAGAAAAAAATTCCTAAAATTTGTATGGACCCACAAAAGACCTCAAGTAGCCAAAGAATTCATAAGAGAAACAAAGCCAGAGCCATCATGCTTTCTGATTTAATTACGAGAAAGCTATAGTAATAAAAGTGTTATACTGGCATAAAAATAGACAGGTTGACCAATGGAGCAGAATAGAGAGCCCAGAAATAAACCCACACATATATGGTCAAATAATATTTGACAAGGGAGCCAAGAACACACATTTGAGGAAAGGATGGTGTCCCCAACAAATCGTGTTGGAAAACTGGGTAAATATGCACAGAAAAATGAAACTGGATGCTTATCTTACACCAGTCACAACAATGAACTCAAAACGGATTAAAGACTTAAGCATAAGACCTGATACAGCAAAAATCCTGGATGAAAACCTAGGGGAAAATCTCCTCAACGTTGGTCTCAGTGATGATTTTTTGAACATGACACTCAAAGTAACAGAATCAAAAATCAATGAGTGGGACTATATCAAATTTAAAAGCTTTCTCAAAACAAAGGAAACAAACAAGCAAAAAAAATGAAAAGCCAACTTACAAAATGGGAGGAAAATATTTGCAAACCAAATGTCAAATAAGGGGTTAATATCCAAAACATATAGAATTCATACCACTCAACAAAACCCAAAAATCCAATAAAAATGGACAGAGGAGCTTTTCCCAAAGACGACATCCAAATAGCCTAGAGATACCTGAAACAATGGTCAACATCACTCATGGAAGCACAAATCAAAACCACAGAGCTCTGTCTTCCACCTGTGAGAAAGGCCATCACAAAGGAGGCGAGAGGGAAGTGTGGGTGAAGACGTGGAGAAGATGGAAACGTGTACCCTCTGTGTGGACATGTAATTGGGGTAACGATGGAACACACTATGGAGGTTCCCCCCAAATGAAACATAGCACCACCATATCCCCCAGCAATCCACTATGTATATTACAAAGGAAATGAAGACAGGAGCTCAGACTCCTTGCTGGAAAAGAAACAGAAGCATCTGCACTCCGTGTTTGCTGCAGCATCATTTGCAATAGCCAAAATACGGAAACTAAGTGTCCCTCAACAGGTAACTGGATAAAGACATTGTGACGTAGACACCTATATATGTGAGTATTGCTGAGCCATGAGAAAGAAGGGACGCTCATTTAAACGCCACGTCACGTGACAGACCTGTCAGCTAACGTTGTGCTGGTAACCACACCGCAATACATACATGTGTCCACAGCACACTGTACACCTTAAACCAGGTTATATGTCAATTACAATGTAAAAAAGATCACAGTGGGTTTATATAAAACTTTGATATGAAGTGAGTCATTACTGAACAGTATAATCATGGCTGTTATCGTAGTTGACTCTATGTGTTTAGATTCTCCACAATACACGAGTAGCAACTAGGAGCTCTAGGATCCCTCAGAATCAGCAGCACGGGGCCAAGAGCAGGAAAATGTGGAGCCAAAATAGGCGAGATCTGCATCTACCACAGAGGAGAGCCCACTAAAGCAATAACATAAAGAGGAAAAATAGAACTCAGCACGTAGCAGGTGTCAAAAGTGACCACCAGCATCAGGATGGTGTGGGCGGCTCTGGTCTCTGGGGGCACTGGTGGCAGCCAGTGGGCGTGTGAATACACTGCATTCCCTGGTGGTGTCTGTGCAGGAGAAGCACCATAGAGCCCCTGGACCAGATCACGAGGCCAGTAAACACAGCACCAGAGATGGACCACAGGACGGCAAAGCAGAGACTCACACACACGATTCTTGTGCACGTGGCCATGGCCAGCCAACTCCTTGGTTCTTCTCCGCACTGTGATTCCCCACACAATGGCAGCTTTCATCTTAAGGCAACCCTTGTCCAGTCTTGGATGTAAATTTGTGTATTATATACAGAGAGTGGCTCGCAGCACCACCCTGTGCTGCACCTGTGCCCTGAGTGCCTATCGGTCCCCCACCCTCATCCCCAGCAGACTGGAGTGGAGGATGCTCAGGGGAAGAGCCCCAGGCATATCCAGGTCATCGTACCCAACAGCAGCAGGATACACATCCTTTAGCACACACTCAACAGTCACCAGGGGAGAGCATGTGTTAGGTCCCAAACAAGTTTTAATAGACTTACAAGATTGCAACAAGATTCACAAGGTGAAACCATTATTAGTTATCTTTTCTGACCACAATGATAGGAAACTAGAAATCAATAACAGCACGAAAACTGGAAAATCCATGAATGTGTGGTAGTTAAATATCACATTCCTAGATAGCCAATAGGGCAAAAAAGAAATCAGAAGGAAAATCAAAGATGATCTTGAGACAAGTATAAATGCAGTCACAATACACCAAAGGTTGTGGAATCCAGAAAAAGTTGTTCTAAGAGGAAACTTTATAGTGCTAAGTGCTTACATTAAGAAAAAAGACTTTGGCAGTCAAGTCTGACCTGTCCCCCAGCAAGGATCAGAGTGACCTGGATTTCCCTGCCTATGCCTGGAGCCTTCCTGGAGGAGGCAGAGTGGAAGGAAAGGAAGAGAAAGCAAAGTGGGGGCACCGGTCTTCTCTAGGCTCTGCAGTTCTGGATCTATGAAATAGGAGGCTGCCTTTTATAAGTTAATGAAACAATGAAGCTTTTAAAGAAATAAAAATTTAGGTTAAACAAAGTATCTAAAGGAAATTAAGAAAGTAATTCCATTTACGATACCATCAAAAAGAATAACACATTCATATGATATCACCTGTATGTGGAATCTAAAAAAAATGATACAAATCAACTTATTTACAAAATAGAAACAGACTTAGAGAATGAACTTATGGTTACTGGTGGGGGAGGGGGAGAGGAGTGATAGGGAGTTTGGGATGGAGATGTAAACATGGCTATATTTAAAATGGATAACCAACAAGGACCTACTGTATAGCACAGGGAACTCTGCTCAATGTTATGTAACAATCTACATGGGAAAAGAATTTTGAAAAGAATACATATATATGTATAACTGAATCACTTTGCTGTACACCTGAAAGTAACACAACATTGTTAATCAACTTTACATCAATATAAACTAAAAAGTTACTCCCCCAAATAAAGAATAACACACTGAGGAATAAACCTAAACAAAGAAGTAAAAGACTTGTACACTGAAAACTAGAAAACATTGATGAAAACCTTTAGACAATTCACAAATATATGGAAAGACATCCTGTATGGATGGGCTGGGGGACTTCGCTTTGGGTAGCCCTAGCATCTTAACAATACTGTGTACAGATACAGTGAGCTCCCTGTCAAAATCCCAACAACGCTTTCTTGCAGAAATAGAAAAAAATGCATCCTAAAACTCATAAGGAATTTCAAAGGACCCACGAATACTCAAAACCATATCGAAAAAGAACAAAGGTGGAGGTCTCACACTTCCTGATTTCAAAACTTACTGCAGAAAGTTACTGATTACATCAGTGTGGTACTGTCATGAAGACAGACATAGATACAGACACGTGGAGACTAGAGAGCCCAGAAATACACCCTCATGTGTATGATCGACTGATCTTCAACAAGGGTGTCAATACCTCTCGACAGGGAAACTCAGCCTCTTCAACAGATTACGTTATACAACTGCATATCCACATGCAAAAGAAAAGTTGGGCACTAACATTACACAATATACAAAAATTAACCCAAAGTATATTAAAGATGTAAGCATAAGTTGCAAAGCTATAAAACTTGAAGAAGCATAGGCTGAACTGTCCATGTTGGGTTTGACAGCAATTTCTTGGATGTGACATGAAATGAACTGGGAACAAAATAAGAACAGACACATGAGACTACATCCAACTAAAAACTGCTGTGAGTCAAAGAACACAATCAACAGTGTGAAAACATATCCTACAGAATGGGAGAAAGACTTGTAAATCCTATCTGATAAGGTGTTTTGTATTTAAATAAATTCATTTTTATTTATTGGCTGCATTGGGTCTTCATTGCTGCATGTGGACTTTCTCTAGTTGTGGAGAGCGGGGACAACTCTTCGTTGCGGTGCGCAGGCTTCTCATTGGGGTGGCTTCTCTTGTTGCAGAGCATGGGCTCTAGCTCGCAGGCTCAGTAGTTGTGGTGCACAGGCTTAGTTGCTCCGTGGCATGTGGGATCTTCCCAGACCAGGGCTCAAAGTTGTGTCCCCTACATTGGCAAGAGGATTCTTAACTGCTGTGCCACCAGGGAAGTCCCCTGATAAGGTGTTAATACCTAAAATATATAAACAACTCCTGCAATTTAACGGAAAGTCCCCAACCTGATTAACATATGAGCAGAGGATACTACATAGACTTTTCTTTACAGGTGGTATATAAATGGCCAACCAGAATAGAAAGCGGTGCTTAATAGCACTGATATTTAGAGAAATGCAAGCAAAACCCCAAATGAGATATCAGAAGTTAACATAGATACTATTAAAAAAAACTAAACTAAACCCCAGAAAACAACTGTTGGTGAGGATTCGGAGGAATTCAAACCCTTGTGCACTGTTGTTAGGATTGAAAATGCAGCCACCACCATGGAAAACAGTGAGGGAGAGCCTCAAAAAATTGAAAATAGACCTACCATATGCCCAAGTAATCCAAATTTAGGTGCAAATCCAAAATAATATAAGACAGAGACTTGAAGAGAGATTTGCAAATTCATATTCACAGCAGTACCATTCACAGCAGCAAAGAGGCACAAACAACCCAACTGCTGATCTTCAGACGAATGGGTAAATAAGCAAAACATGATCTATAGCCCCACTGGAGTATCACTCAGCCTTTACAGGGACCTCCTCTCACACAGAACAACATGCAAGTGAAACAAGCCAGTCACACACAACAAATACTGTAGAATTCCACCCATGTGTGGTATGTAGAGCTGTCAATCTCATAGACAATTGAAATAGTTGGGGGGCGGGGAGCACAAAATAAGGATTTATTGAACGGGTATGGAGATCAGGTTTGCAGGATGGAGACGTTCTGGAGATCTATAGCGTAACAACAAGAATATGCTTGACAGCCCTGACCACTACAGCAAAAACTGGCTGTGTATTAAACTCATTTTTTCATTTTTCAACAAGATCTTTCTTATGTCATTTTCAACATAAATACAAGTTACAATACTAAAAAACATTTTTCATAGTGAACTAATTAGGTGTAAAAAAATTCCAGGAAGAAAACTGTACAATATTGTTACTTATTTCTAGACAAATTAAGGTTCTGTGGGTATTAGCATAGCCCACTACATGTGCTTTGTTTCTGTTTAAAGATAAAGACAAGTTTGGATTTTTTTCCCTAAACTTTAAAATACGCATAACATTTTCTGTAAAGGAAAAAAAAAGATCTCAATAGACAACCTAACTTTATACCTCAGGGAACTAAAAAAAGAAGAAACTTCGCCTAAAGTTAGCAGGAGGAAAGGAATAATACAGACCAGAGCAAAAGTAAATGAAATAAAGGCCAGAAAAACAATAGGAAAGATCGGTGAAACCAAGAGTGTGTTTTTTGAAAAGAACACGTTTCACTCCTTACCCCCGGCAGGACCGTGAGGGAGGCTAACATTCACAGGCACCCAAGGCTTTCCCCATCTCACTCCTGTCCTCGCGCCCTTCTCACTAGAGCCAGCTGAATTCCCTTCCCTTGAAAAAACAAGAAACACGTCTGTTTCATCACAGCCCCTCACACTCTCCCTCTTCCTGCAATTCCCTCCCCCAGCACTTCAACTGCCTCGCTCCCCGTCCGCCCCCAGCCCCGCTGATGGCACCTGCTCAGGCACCTGCCAGTCACCCTCAGTCACTGGGACCTCCTCACTCTCTTCGTCTCACAACGGAATCCATACTTTTCTGTTTTGGTGTTTTACTCCTTTATCCTCTCTCTTCCTAATAAATGAGAGCTAGATCAGGACAGGCGCCTTTCTCCTTATCCACTGAGAGACCGTCAGCCACAGGGTCTGGGCACACGGAGCATCCCTGCTGCTCTCCCACAGCCTCTCCCACCACAGAGGGGGAAATAGAGAAATTCATTCTGGTCTCTCCTCTGAGTTATAATCACTAGCAAAGTGACAGGCACTTCAAGGTGCTAGCTTTTATGGTCCCTTCAATAGAGCCCATAGAATCTTCTTCATTGGTAAGAAATCTGACTTGAAGCTCACGCCCAGTGAATCCCCCCATGACCCCACTAGAAACCCCACTCTCCGCTCCCTAAGTCACGCCTCCACTCGGCCAGAGCCTGGGTGTGGACACTCAGCGTGCGGCCGGGGCAGCGTGTGTCCCGCCCAAGGTCAGTGCACAGCCACAGCCCCAAGTCCTCTCCTGTTGGAGGGAGACCCCTTCTTCTCCTGCTTGTTTGTCTGCACTGAGATTGAACAAAGGAAGCACTCACCTGACTTGTCTGTGCTCCGGAGCTCCGTGCAGGGTCGTGTCTACCAGGATGGCCCGGGGGCTCCTGTGCCCACAGCTCTAGGGACAGGGTCCCCGACCTCACCTCCCCACAGAGACGCCATCGGCACGTCACGCGCAACACCAGAGGCTCCGTCTGCGTGCAGAGTCCGCGTGTCTCCGCTGAGGAGGGGATTTTATCCTCGGCGCACCCTTCCTCCTCCTCGCCTCCTCAGGTGATTAAGGACAGCTGCTGGCAATTATCAATACGTTCCCAGCGGGCAGCAGAGCAACAGGCAGAGAAGGTTTCCTGCCTTCCCTGTGGTAAAACGGCTCAGGACCACAGCTGAAATCAGGCATGAAAGGGACACTCACATGTGGAGCGAGAACGTTCTTTGCTGTGTTTCCAGCTGGGTGTGTTCCTCAGTGCTTTTCCACCTCTCTCTCTATTTACACACACACACACACACACACACACACACACACACACACACACACACACACGGTGTGAAATGACTGCCACAGTGAGGTTAACGCCTGCAGCCCTCTCTCTCTTAATTCATATTTTGGGGTTGATGACGTTTAATATCTACTCTCTGAACAACTTTCAAGGATATAATTCAGGATTGCCAATTGTGGTCGCCATGCTGTACATTAGGTCCCCAGAATTTACTCATTTTCTACTTGGAATTTAGTGCTCTTTGACCAACATTTCTGCTTTTCCTCCAGCCCCTGGAAATCATTTTTCCTCTGAGTTTGGCTTGTTTAGATTCCACACATAAGAGACATTATACAGAAGAGTGTTTGTCTTTCTCTGTCTATCTCATTTAGCAAAATGCCCTCAAGGTCCATCAGTGTTGTTGCAAAAAGCAGGACTTCCTTCTTTTTATGGTGGAATAATATTCCATTGCATGTGTTTTGCTACACACTTTTTATTATTATTATTAATTTTTATTGGAGTATAGCTGATACAGTGTTGTTACTTTCTGCTGTACAGCAAAGAGAATCAGTTATACATACATAAACATCTGCTCCTTTTTTGATTCTCTTCCCACATAGGTTTTTACAGAGTATTGAGTAGAAATTCCTGTGCTATACAGTAGGTGCTTATTAGTTACCTATGTTATATATAGTAGTGCCTACACATTTCTTAATACATTCATCTGCTGATGGAGACGTAGGTTGTTTTCTTTTTTTAAAACAGATTAAAAAAAACATTTAATTTTGGCCACACTGTGTGGCTTGTGGCATCTCAGTTCCCCCACCAGGGATCAAACATGTGCCCCTGCAGAAAAGGGTGGAGTCCTTACCACTGGGCCGCCAGGACATTCCCCCTAGGTTATTTTCCTATCTTGCTTGTCATGAATAACGTTGCCATAAACACAGAACTGCAGACATCTCTTCAAGACCCTAACTTCAGGAAGGTCCTGCCAAGGACGCATCAGCTGAGCCTGGTCACAGGGATGACCCAGGACGCCGGGGAGGCTCACCTCAGAGAGGGGAGTGGCAGAGGACAGGAAAGAGAAGAAAGGAGCTATTTTGGATCCGTGGGGAAGTTCGAACACAACCTGTGCAGAGCGAGCAGGGTTGCGTACACCTTGGTTTTCTACATGGAAAGGCAGTGGTGTTGTTATGCAGGATACTGTCTTTGTTAAGGGAAAATCACAGCTGTGAGTTTAGGGGGGCATTTGCCACGTTCACACATTGCTGCAAGAGGTTGAGAAAAGTCTAGTGATCACGAGAGAAAATATAGAGGAAGTCAAGGACAAATCAAATGTATTAAAGTGTTAACTGCTGGAGTATCTGAGTAAGGCAGAAAATAAAGTATGTTTGAAAAGATTTCAAATCAATTCTTTTAAAAATAAAAATAATTCATAGGCATTTAATTCCTTAGTGTTTAAAATCAGGTTATATAGTGCTAAGTATCTTTATTGTCGATCATATTTTTTAACAGGGAAAACAGCAAATAAAAGTACGATATTATAAGATAAACATTGAAACAATTCAAGTGACAAATATAAAGAGGGTAGCTTTTACTTCATCCTTCATATTACTTCATCCATCCAGTCAATCAAACTTATAGATACTCAACCATGCAAAGAAAATCCAGGTAGAAAAGAGAAGCAACCCATTGGACAGCATTTATTTTCTGCGTTAATACTGAAGTATATTGGAAAATTTGAGTGAAATAAAGGTACATGGTAATTTAGAAAAACTCCTCCATGGACTTCCTAGGTGGCATAGTAGTTAAGAATCTGCCTGCTAATGCAGGGGACACAGGTTCGAGCCCTCCCCTGGGAAGATTCCACATGCCATGGAGCAACTAAGCCCATGCGCCACAACTATTGAGCCTGTGGTCTAGAGCCTGTGAGCCACAACTATTGAGCCCATGTGCCACAACTATTGAAGCCCATGCACCTAGAGCCTGTGCTCCACAACAAGAGAAGCCACTACAATGAGCAGCTTGCACACCACAATGAAGAGTAGCCCCTGCTTGCAGCAACTAGAGAAAGCCCATATGCAGCAACGAAGACCCAACACAGCCAAAAAAAAAAAAAAAAACCCATTTTCCAGATTTCTAAATCTTATTCATGAAATAAAATTTCCACTCACCTTGCAGTACTATTTCTCTAGACAAATACTAGATTGTACAACAATGTGTATCAGGTATTAACCACACCATGGAAAAAAATTTGTAAAAACTCCTGAAGAAAGGAGATTTCTAATCAGACAGCTGCACTGGTCAAAGAGGAAATGGTTTCAAGTATGGTCTGTATTTTTTTTTTTTTTTGAGCTAATAATTTCACGGCTTGACATTCAGATCTCCCAAGGCAACATCAGCATTCAATTGACTAAGTATGTTGGATTTTATGTAAAAAATTGGTATTGACCCCAAATGTCAAAAGGTAATAATTTACAGTCACAAAATAAATCAGATATGGGGATAGAATATACAACATGGTGACTATAATTAATTATGCTGTATTGCAGATGTGAAAGGTGCTAAGGGAATCAATCTTCACAATTCTCTTCACTAGAAAAATATTTTGTAACCACGTATTGAAATGGCAGATATTAACTAGACTTAGCTGGTGATCATTTTGTAATATATAATACAAATACGCATTCATTATGGCGTACAACTGAAGCTAATACCATGTTATATATTAACTATAACTCTGTAAAAAAATTATTGACTAAATAGTTTCAGAGAAAGTAATTACAGTTACTATTGAAGCTGTCTATCACATATTGATCACTTTAACAATTCTTTTTAAAAATTCAGGAACAGAACTGAGGAGTTCTAGGATCCCTAAGGAGCAGCAGGAAGGGGGAAACAGTGGGAAAACATGAAGCCAAGACCTCTGAGACCTGTATCAACCATGGACGAAAATCATCGAGGGCACTGATATAAAAAGTAGAAATAGAATTCAGCACGTAGAAGATGACAAAGGTGAGCACCAGCATCAGGATGGTGTGGGCGGCTCTGGTCTCCGGGGGGCATTTGTGCTGCCCAGTGGGGGTGTGGATACACTGCATTCTCTGGTGGTGTCTGCGCAGGAGAAGCACCATGGAGCCACTGGACCAGGCCATGAGGCCAATAAACACGGCATCAGAGATGGGCCATGAGAAAGTAAAGCCTAATTTATGACCCAAGGCTGTGCAGAACCACTTGCCTTGGGTATCAGTATAGTTGTGCATGTCCTGTGTATCAGTGATATTCACAGGAATCCAGATATTCACTAAGACACTGACTATCCAGCAGGTGCAACAGGAAGAACCAGTGTACCTGGGGGCTCTTCTGAGCAATGACCACCCTTCTCTCCTGGGGATAAGGGTGAGGGACTGATAGGTGCTCAGGACGCAGGTGGAGCACAGGGCAGTTCTGCGAGCCACTCTCTGTGTATAATATACAAATTTACACCCAAGACTGGACAGAGGTTTTCTCAATACAAAAAGTGCCCTTGTGTGGGGAATCCCAGTGGAGAGAAGAACCAAGAGATTGCTCACAGCCAGGTGGGTGAGAATGATGTGTGTGGGTCTCTGTTTGTGGCCAAGCAAGACTGGAGAGATGTTGTAGAGAAACAGGATGACATTGGCCAGAGATCCAACTCCAATCTGTAAAAGATATGTGGTTTTCAGGGCTGCCTGGCTTGTGGTTCTCAGGGCATCTTTGTGAAAATACATGGAGAGGGCTTCAGAGTGGCCTGGAGCAGAAAGGAGGCTGTACCAGTGACGATGTCAGCAGTCTTCTTACACAGCCAACGCTGGACAAGAATTCTTGCTTTTTACTTCTCCTGTGAGAAAAGACACTGTCATACTGCAGAGAAATGACTTTACCTGGAGAACTTACACCTCACAGTAGTTAATTCTTTCTCTATTACTCCTTTGCATTTACTTCTATTTACTTTTTTCTGTCACTTAACCATTTGCATTTATTCTTTTCTTTTTATTTAATTTATTTATTTTTTTATTATTTTTGGGAGGGTACACCAAGTTCAATCATCTGTTTTTATACATATATCCCCGTATTCCCTCCCTCCCTTGACTCCCCCCACCCTCCCTCGAGTCCCCCCCACCCTCCCCGTCCCAGTCCCCTAAGGCATCTTCCATCCTCGAGTTGAACTCCCTTTGTTATACAACAACTTCCCACTGGCTATTTTACAGTTGGTAGTATATATATGTCTGTGCTACTCTCTCGCTTCATCTCAGCTTCCCCTTCACCCACTGCCCACTCCCAAACCTCGAGTTCTCCAGTCCATTCTCTGCACCTGCGTCCTTGTTCTTGTCACTGAGTTCATCACTACCATTTTTAGATTCCGTATATGTGAATTAGCATACAATATTTGTCTTTCTCTTTCTGACTTACTTCACTCTGTATGACAGACTGTAGGTCTATCCACCTCATTATATATAGCTCCATCTCATCCCTTTTTATAGCTGAGTAATATTCCATTGTCTATATACTTCTATTTACTTTTATATCCTGATCCTTCACCTGCATGTAAGGTTCATGAAGTTTGGAGCCATGTCTGTCTTCTTCAAGAACACTGTTGACACATAATAGATGTTAAATAATATATATTGAATACATTAGTGAGTGACAGGAGACAAAGGCAGGAATATAATCTACCACCTTTATTTTTTTTATTTTTTTATGATTACTTTTCATTTTTCTTAGACAAAGTATTCAATTTTTTAAATTAATTAATTTATTGGCTGCGTTGGTTCTTCGTTGCTGTGTGCAGGCTCTTTCTAGTTGCAGAGAGCGGGGGTTACCCTTCATTGTGGTGCATGAGCTTCTCAGTGCAGTGGTTTCTCTTGTTGTGGGGGCATGGGCTCTAGGTGCACAGGCTCCAGTAGCTGTGGGACATGGGCTCAATAGTTGTGGCTCTTGGGTTTTAGAGAGCAGGCTTAGTAGTTGTGGTGCATGGACTTAGTTGCTCTGTGGCATGTGGGATCTTCCTGGACCAAGGCTCAAACCTGTGTCCCCTGCATTGTCAGGCAGATTCTTAACCACTGTGCCACCAAGGAAGGCTTATTCTACCACCTTTAGAATTTATGCTTACCCTGCTTATTATAAGAATGTGTTGGGTGATGGCACCAGGATGGCAACACAGGAGTTTCCCCTCTTCCTATGGACATACTAATATACTTAGCCATGAATCAATTCCTTCTGAGAGGAATTCAGAAGCTAGTTGAGTGCATTGCACTCTTCAGGTGACTGGGAAAATACTGACATTGAAATGGGTGGGAAGGTCTGGAACACCTGCTCACTGTGAACCCCACCCCCAGTGTAGTAGCTTCCCATCACGGTGAGACCCTCAACTCCCTGATTCTCCCTGAGAGGCAAAGGGATTGAACCACACACCTAGCACCCCAACTACTAAAGATGCCACCAGAGGAAGAGGACCCCAAATCGCTTAGCTCTGTAGCCAGTGGAGCTATCAAGTATTCATGAGCACCACAGGACTAAGCATACAAAAAAGCAGCAGTGAAATGGACTTGCCAGCACTCGCCATGGCCATGACCACAGGCTTGGTGTAGAGGGAATGGGTATAAACACCCAGTGCCCAGTTCTTCCTGGAAGGAGCTTGACTGCCCACTTTACCAGTTGCTGCCTGAGGGTCTGGCTTCTAGTAGGTCCTGCATCTAGCAGCTGACTGGGATTCCCTCAGGAGACTGAGGGAGCGAGTGGCACTTCCTCCACATTCTGTTTCCCAGGCAGTTTCTCAGATCGTTGTGCTTTTCTTAGCAGCATTTTTTTTGAAAAGTACAGAGCTGAGGTGTTTTAGTGTTTGTTCAGATATGTTGTTGTCAAGCCCAGTGTCTTATCTTTTCAGCACCCTGCTGCTCACAATTAATGGTATCCTTGCTGGCCTATGAGGGACTGCATGGAGCCCCACCTTGATCTAGGCCTGGGGGAGGTGACTCAGCTGCCCACGTCTGGGACTGGCTGGGTCCAGATTTCGTGTGTGGCTGGGCTTGGACAGGCTCCAGGTGAAGGGGTGGATTAATTTCTAGAATATACAGAGAACCAGTAAAACTCAAAAACAAAAGGATTAACAATCAGACTCAAAAATTGGTAAACATCATGAATAGAGATTTTTCATTCAGCTGATTTCTCTGCAGCAACTTCACAAGCCAGAAGAGTTTGGCATAATATATTCAAAGTCTTGAAAGGGAAAAACCTGCAACCTGGGATGCTATAGTCAGCAAGATTATTATTTAGAATAGGAGAGAACTTCTTAGACAAGCAAAAACCAAAGGAATTCAGCAATAGTAAGCCTAAAAGAAATATTAAAAGGATCCTCTCTAAAGAGAAAAAAAGTATAAATCTACACAAAGGAGAAAATCACAATAGGAAAGGCACATGTATAAAAGGATTAAAGATTACTTAACTAAGCCAGAACATGGATTTTAAAAATTTTTGTAAAAGTGATTATAACTACAACTAACAGCAAAAGGTGAAGCATTAAGGTATAAAATAGGATATCAAAATCACAAAATTTGGTTGAGGGGAGTATAAAAATCTTTTTTTTTTAGAATGTGTTTGAACTTGTATGACTATCAGTTTAAAGCAAGTAGATACAGTTATGGGTCAACATACTTCATCAACATACTTGATCTTCATGGTAACCACAAATAAAAAACATACAGGAGATTCACAAAAATCAAAAAGAAAGGAGCTCAAACATACTACTAAAGAAAATCATCAAGCCACAAAAGGAAAAACAAAAAAGAAGAAATGAACAAAGAACTATAAAAACAACTGGAAAACTAAGTTTAAAATGGCAATAAGTACATACTTATCAATAATTACTTTAAATGTCAATGACTAAATACTCTGAACAAAAGACATAGAGTGACAGATAGGATTGAAAAACAAGAACCTGCAATACGCTGCCTACAAGAGACTCACTTCAGGGCAAAAGACACACACAGACTGAAAGTGAGGGGATGGAAAAAGTTATTTCATGCAATGGAAGTGACAAGAAAGAGGGAGTAGCAATACTGATCAGACAAAATAGACTTTTAAAAATGTCCAGAAAGGACAAAGAAGGATACTATATAATGATAAAGGGATCAATACAAGAAGAGGATAGTATACTCTTTAACATATATGTACCCAATACAGGAGCTCTTAATATATTTTGGGTGGGCCAAGAAGTTTTTTATTTTTTCCCATAAGATGGCCCTGGAAGCACTTAGTTGTCTTTAACTTCATTTGAAACAGTTTCATTAGATTGTATTGTGACAGCTGTCATATCAGCGTGTATTTTAAAAAACTTATCAAAATTGGTGAATTTCTGTGTAGCCATTTTAGTACTGAATCTGGAAAAAAAGCAACATTTCTAGCATATTAGGCTTTATTATTTCAAGAAATGTAAAAATGCAACTGAAATGAAATATAAAAAGATGTGTGCAGTGTATAGAGAAGGTGCCATGACTGATCAAATGTGTCAAAAAGAGATTTCTTGCTGGATGATGCTCCACGGTCAGGTAGACAAGGTAAAAGTTGATAGTGATCAAATTGAGACATTAATTGAAACAATCAACATTATACCATGTGGGAGATAGCTGACATACTTAAAATGTCCAAATCAAGCTTTGAAAATCATTTGCACCTGCTTGGTTATGTGAATCGCTTTGATGTTTGGGTTCCACATAAGTTAAGGGCAAAAAACCTTCTTGACCATATTTCTGCATTCAATTCTTTACTTAAATGTAACAAAACATTCCATTTTTAAAACAAATTGTGACAGGCAATGAAACGTGGATACTGTGCAATAATGTGGAATGGGAGAGATTGTGGGGCAAGAAAAATGAACCACTAGCAACCACACCAAAGGCCAGTCTTCATCCAAAGAAGGTGATGTTGTGTGTATGGTGGGATTGGAAGGGAGTTCTCTATTATGAGCCCCTTTCGGAAAACCAAATGATTAATGCCAACAAGCACTGCTCCCAATTATACCAACTGAAAGCAGCACTCAATGAAAAGCATCCAGAATCAGTCAACAGAAAATGCATAATCTTCCATCAGGATAACACAAGATCCCATGTTTCTTTGATGACCAGGCAAAAACTGTTACAGCTTGGTTGGGAAGTTCTGATTCAGCCACCATATTCACCAGACATTGCACCTTCGGATTTCCATTTATTTTGGTCTTTACAAAATTCTCTTAATGGAAAAAATGTCAATTCCCTGGAAGACTGTAAAGGGCACATGGAACATTTCTTTGCTCAAAAAGACAAAATGTTTTGGGAAGTTGGAATTATGGAGTTGCCTGAAAAATGGCAGAAGGTAGTGGAACAAAATAGTAAATATGTTGTTCAATAAAGTTCTTGGTGAAATAAAAAAATGTGTCTCATTTTTACTTACAAACTGATGGAAAGTTTTGGCCAACCCATATAAAACATATATTACAAGACATAAAGGGAGAAATTGACAGGAATACAATAAGGGTAGGAGAATTTAGCACCCCACTAACATCAATGGACAGATTACTCAGATAGAAAATTGATAAGACAACAGAGGTCCTGAGCAATGCTATAGTTCAGTTTGCCTTAATTGATATCTGCAGGACACTACGCATAAATACAGCTGATTCACTTTATTGTACAGTAGAAACTGGCACAACATTATAAAGCAATTATACTCCAGTAAAGATCTGGAAAAAAAATAAAAGCCCAGAATACACATTATTTTCAAACACACATGGAACATTATGATAGACCACATAATAGGTCACAAAGCAAGCCTCAATAAATTGAAGAGGATATAGATTATTTCAAGCATCCTTCCTGACCACAACAACATGAAACCAGAAATTAGTCACAAAAAAGGGGAGGGGGAGAACAAACACAGGGGCACCTATTCAATTATATCAATTTTAATGTTATATCAATTTTATTATTAATGAGTTTTTCTTCTGGGTTAATGTCTTCCTGGTCAATGTTCAATGAATACTTGAAAGAAATCTGTGTTTTTAGTTGTTGAGTGAAACTGATTATATACACACATAAATTTTTACTGTTTAGGTAAGTTTTCTTTTCTTTTTTATTTATTTTTAAGTAGCCACTTGTTTTTATTAATAACGCTTATAGGTCCATGGAAGTTTTCTTTTCATATATAAAAATCCTTTCATACTTTGGGTCACAACCAAACTTTATTTAGTTAATAACCTCCATTACAAAGTTAATCTCACAAAAAAATGAAATGAAAACATTTGGAACTTGATGTGAAAGTCAGAACAGGAACAGAAATAAAAAAACAAGTCCCAAAAGAAACAACCATAAAACACTTAATGTTTGAAAGGTAGTTTTCTTTAACATAGTTAATTTGTGTTCATAACTTATGACCTGTTCCCCATGCTATGCTTTTGTACCATCCATGTACAAGCAGAAACAGTCCAAGTTATGGTTATGACATACATGGGTCCTGACAGATAGATGAACAATGCCAGGGTAGGCACTGGGCCTCCCCCATCTCAGGGACTTTGTGGCTCAGGAAGATGTGGTTTGAGTGGTGAGCAGAAGCCAAAAGGGTTTCTCCACCTCCATCCCAATGTCCTCTTTCCTTGCTTCTTTGTCTCCCCCGGGGCTCCAGGATACTCCTGGTTCCTGAGCGCCTGCCTTCAAACATCTTCATACCTTCTCTGTGCATAATTTTTCTTTTCCCTCCTGCTTTGGCTCCTCCTTCTTATATTTCTAAACCTTTTAATCACCAAAATCTTCAATTTTCACTCCAAGCACATGAGAACAATATCGGTATGAGATCATTAACTTAGGATAGCCACCTTTTATTCTCCCATCTCCTTAGGTTTGTTGTTGTTTTTGTTATTGTTGTTATTATTATTATTATTATTTTATTATTATTATTATTATTATTATTATTATAGCATGTAATAAAGTTTATCTATTCTCAAAGAATATTTGATTCCTGAAAGATCACAAATGCTCTCGTCAGGAGCCTTATAGGGCTGGGTTGTTAAAGGCATCCCCTGAAATATTTTCTGATTCTCTCTCTTGGAAGATTCAGGACACCCTCCTCAGGTCTCTCTTTTTGGTTTAGGAAGTCTCCTGCCCACCCAGGCACCAAGCTGTACTTGACAGCATAATGAATGGGTTCATTTTTTCCTCTTTTTCATTGTACAATTTTTATAAATTTCTCAAATTCACAGATTTGAGATCCTTGGAAGGAAATGAAGTGCTCACAAATAGTTAAAAAGTCTTGAGACAGGGCTATTCTTTAGTGTTCCAAGAGTGATATTCAGAATAAAATATAAGTGAACAATCAGGAAAACTTCTGCTCTGGGTTGGATATTGTAATACTTGATTCCTGATATCCTTTACAGCTGTCTACAAGAATTAGGAAGATGGGATCAACAGGCTCTACCATTCACTGTTGCTGCACCCAGGGACCTTGAAATTGGACCCAGACATGTTGCTGTAGAAGATACAGCACCTTTTCATGATGAAAACACTCAATAAATTGGGTTTTGAAGGACCATGATACTACATTCTCAAGCCTACATATGAAAAGCCCACAGCTAACATTATACTCAATGATGAAAAATTAAAGCTTTTGCTCTAAGATCAGGAACTAGAAGAAGGTGTCCACACTCTCCACACTTATTCAACATAGTCCCACCTAGAGCAATTCGGCAAGACAGAGAAAGAAAAGTCATTCAAATCAGAAAGGAAGAAGCAAATCCATCATTACCTGCAGATGATATGATCTTCTATACAGAAACTCTTACAGACTCAATGAAAACACTGTTAGAACTAATTAACAAGCTCAGTAAAGTTGCAGGATACAACATAAGCACACAGAAAACAATTGTTTTTTGTGCACTAACAGTTAAATATCTGAAAAAGAGATAAAACTATCCAATTCACAATAGCATCAAAAATAATAAAATACACAGGAATACATTTAACTAAGGAAGTGAAAGTTCTGTATAAGGAAAACTACAACACCTTGATGAAGGAAATTGAAGGAGACACCACATATGGAAAGGTAGCTCATGTTCATGGACTGGAAAAATTGATTGTTAAACTGTCCATAGTTCACAAAGTTATCTATTGATTCAATGTAATCCTTACCAAAATTTCAAAGGAATCCTCACAGATATAGAAAAAAAACTTTACTAAAATTTCCATTGAACCAAGAAAGACTTCAAATAGCCCAAGTGATAAAGAGAAAGAAGAACAAAAACAGGTGCCTTAATTATACTTCCTGAATTAATTACTACAAATCTATAGTCATTAACTATGTATGGTATGACAGTTATATAAATAGACACATAGACCAGTGGAAAAGAATAGAGAGCACAGAAGTAAATACACACACCTAAGTTCAAGTAATACTTGACAAGGCAGCCAGGAAAATTCATTGAGAGAAAGATAGTCCTTTCAACAAATGGTGTTGAAAAATTGAATCAAGACATAGAGAAAAATGAAACTGTACTCCTATCTTACACTATCCAAAAAAAATTTAACTGAAAATGATTAAAGACTTAAGCATAAGACCTATGCCATAAAACTCCAAAACATAGGGAAGAAGAACCTTGACATTGGTCTTGACAATGATTTATTGGCTATGACATCAAAAGCAAAAGCAACAACAGCAAAAATCAGCAAGTGGGACCATGTCAAACTTAAAAACCTCTGCACAGCAATGGAAACAACAAAATAAGACAAACTATGAAGTGGGTGAAAATATTTGCAAACCATATATGATAATGGGTTTATATCCAAAATATATAAACAATGCAGACAACTCAGTAACAAAAAGCAAACAGTTCAATTTAAAAAATGGGCAGAGGAACTGAAAAGACATTTTTCCAAACAAGACATCCAAATGGCCAATAGTACGAAAAGATGCTCAACACCATTAATCAGGAAAATACAAAACAAAACCACAATGAGACATTACTTCACATCTGTTAGAATGGCTATCATCAAGAAGACAAGCAAACACAAGTGCTGGTGAGAATGTGGAAAAGTGAAACCCTTGTACACTGTTGGTGGTAATATAAATTCCTACAGCCACCATGACAGTAATAGGGAGGCTCCTCAAAAAATTAAAAACAGAACTACACGATGACCCAGCATGTCCACTTCTGGATGTAAATCCAAAGAAAATGAAAACAGAAGCTTGAAACATACCTGCATTCCCATGTTTACTGTAGTAGTATTCACAATAGCCAAGATAAGGAAACAAACTAGGAGCACATCAACAGATGAGTGAAGAAGAAAGTTGTGTATACATATATACCCTGGCACACGTATGCACACACACGAACATATACTTCATCCATGAAAAAGATAAAAAATCTTGCTATTTGCAGCAACGTAGATGGACCTTGAGGGCATTAAACTGACTGAAATAAGCCAGACAAAGAAAGGCAACTACAGAATGATATCATCTGTATGTAGAATCTTAAAGAGCCAAGCATAAAAATAGAGAGTAGAATTGGATTATCAGAGGCACAGAGGTGGGGAAATTGGGGATAATTTATTTAAGGGTATAAATTCGGAAAAAGTAGATAAACAAGCCCTGAAGAGCTAACTCACAGTAGAGTGATTGTAGTAAAAATCACTACATTATCAAATTTAAAGTTGCAAAGAAACTAGATCTTAAATGTTGCTACCACAAAAGAAGATACAATAATTATATGATGTGTTAGAGTTGTTCAACACATTGTACACCTTAAACTTACACAATGCTACGTGAATCACATTTCAAGGGAAAGTGTAAAACAAAGATCATTGTGGGTTTTGCATTAAAAAACTGATATTCTGTACGTGATTATTGAACAGCGGAATTATGGCTACTATTGAAGCTGACCTATATATTTAGATTCTCAACAGTCATTTTCCTCATTTCAGGAGTAGAAACTAGGAGCTCTAGGATCCCTAATAATCAGCAGTAAGAGGAAAACAGTAGGGAAACATGAAGCCAAAATATGAGAGGTATGCATCAACCATAGATGATATCCCACTAAAGCAATAACATAAAAAGCAAAAACAGAACTCAGCGTGTAGAAGATGACCAAGGTGACCACCAGCATCAGGATGATGTGGGAGGCTCTGGTCTCTGGGGGGCATATGTGTTAGCTGTTGGGGTTGTGAATATACCGCACTATCTGGTGGTATTTGTGCAGGAGAAGCACCATGGAGCCACTGGACCAGACCATGAGGCCAATAAACATGGCATCAGAGATGGACCATGAGTAGACAAAGCCTGGGTCAGGACCTGAGGTTGAGCGGAAAGACTTGCCTGGGGTACTAGTATAGTTGCCCATGTCCTGTGCACCAGTGACTTTCACAGGAATCCAAACATTTATTAAGACACTGAATATCCAGCAGATGCAATGGGAAGAACCAGTGCCTCTGGAGGACCTTCCTCTGAGCATCCTCCACTCCATTCTCCTGGGGATGAGAGTGACACACTGGTAAGTGCTCAGGACACAGGTGGAGCACAGGGTGATGCTGTGAGCCATTTGGTGGATGTAATAGACAAGTTTACACCTAAGACTGGACAGGCATTGCCTTAAGACAAAAGCTGCATCATGTGGGGAATCCCAGTAGAGAGAAGAACCAAGGAGTTGGCCACAGCCACGTGGATGAGAATCGTGTGTGGGGGCCTCTGTTTGTATCCCACCAAGATTGGGGAAATATTGTGAAAGAAGAGGATGACACTGGCCAGAGACCCAACTCCAAACTGTAACAGAACAATGGCTTTCAGAAACATTTTCCCTGTTGTTTTTGTTTTGTTTTGTTTTGTTTTGTTTTGTTTAGGGCATCTTTCTGAACATACATGGAGAGGGCTTCAGAATAGCCTGGAGTGGAGACTAGGCTCTGCCAGTGCAGGCATGAGGACTCTTCTTAGTTACATGCCCTCATACAAGCTTTCTGGGCCTTTTCTTCTCCTGAAAAGAGAGACACTGTCATGGGATTTTCCTGGCGGCAGAGTTGTTAAGAATCCGCCTGCCAATGCAGGGTACCTGGGTTCGAGCCCTGGTCTGGGACAATCCCACATGCCTCGGAGCAATTAAGCCCATGCGCCACAACTACTGAGCCTGCATTCTAGAGCCCTCGAGCCACAACTATTGAGCCCACGTGCCACAACTACTGAAGCCCGCGTGCCTAGAGCTTGTGCTCCACAACAACAGAAGCCACTGCAATGAGAAGCCTGCGCACCGCAACGAAGAGTAGCCCCACTTGCCGCAACTAGAGAAAGCCCACCCACAGCAATGAAGGCCCAATGCAGCCAATAAATTAATTAATTAATTTGAAAAAGAGAGAGAGAGAGACAGACTGTTGGTTTCCACAGGAGAGACTTAACCTGGAGAATATATCACTGATACCTATTTCACATTTTATCATTATTACTTTGTATTCATTTCTATTTCCTTTTATATTCTGACTTCCCACATGGATGTAAAATCCATGAACTTAAAAGCTATTTCTAAAAAAAAAAAAAGCCATTTCTGTCTTGGAAAAAAATATGTTTTATACATAATGGGTGTTAGATAAACATATAGTTTGTAAATAAATGAAAGGAGACAAAAATAAGAAAATGCTGTATAATTCACTATCATCCTCCCTGCCATTATAATGCATTAAGAAAATTAAATGGAAAGGCAAAATAACATACATATTGCAAGGTTATTGAACTAATTAAAATTGTCAGAGAATACATTTTCAACTGTTGAGAAATCTCAAAATTATACATTAAAGTGACAGTATACAAAATACCTATCATACAATCAGTAGCACTCTGAGTACACAGGCTGCTAAAATGTCCCATAGGTCATCTCTACAGTACAGAAGATAGCCTTAGTTGTGAAGGAATTTTAATTAACAATGATTTCGGAGATCTTAACTTGTTGAGAAGTTAATTCGTGGAGAGATTTTTCTGGAGCCCTCTCCAGCTTGCCTCAGTCCATATGTAAAAATAAACTGTAGATTCAAAACATTCAGGTGTACACCTTCAATATACACAATTTTATTTGTGAGTTATGCCCGCAAATCTAATAAAATACTTCCATTATTAGACCTGATACACAGAAAGATTGCTTTACATCTTCATTAGTTTTTGAGTGCCTGTGTTTTGTCTAACATTTGTTCTGGATTTATCAACGTGAGTGAGACTAGGTACCTGAGCTCAAAACCGACCACAGCACTTGTGGGCAGCACATTAAAATCAAGTTTGATCTGAGCCCTTATAAGTGAAAAAGGAGGTTCTGTGTCATACAACAGAAACATTGACTTACTCTGGTAAAAGATTTGAAGTACCAGAGGTAACAATCTTAATTTTTACTACAAGATTCAGAGGTATTTGTCAACAGAAGGGGAAAATGATATACAAAAAAATAATAGTATTCAAAAAACCAAACTCTTCAGAGTTACCAAAACTTCCTATTTTAAGGAACATAGGATCTATCTGATGACTACTCTAGAGACAACAAAGGAAGAAGCACAGTAACTAGCTGATAATCCTCACCTTTGGACTCAACCAAGTCATGTCTTGTTTCTCACTCCCCACTCATCAATGTTGACTCATGGGGTTGGGACACTAGGATATAACTCTGAGCTCTGAGAACCTTGTTCTCTCATTTGTGGTATGCCAATAATAGTAGAACCTTGGGTTAGAGGTTGTTGAGAAGGTTAAGATTCCATCCTCAGCACTCAGAAAGCTCTTATTTTATGTCATAATCATTAGTGTATTAGCTCTCATTGTGTCAAGATCACCCAAATTTTTACCTTAGTCTTACCTGGGGAATTTTATTTACCACTCTCTGTGTCTGTTTTCTCATTTAAAAAGTAAAGTTTGCATCAATGTAGAATATGGTTTGTGAGTCTGGTGTGGACCTACAAGGTGGATTTCATGTTACGTTTAGCTCACAATGGCTAGGAAAAAATACTTCACATTGAGTAGTGGTAGAAATTACTGGTATGGTAGATGCCATTTCTTCCCTTCTCTTTTTAAATTACCTATCACTGCCAGGGATATGAGGGAAGAATAACAACCTGTAATGTGGAAATAATAAATCAGCTATATTCCAACACTCACACTTTTGTGAGACTTGAAAATGTCTGAGTTCACCTCACTCCAATTTTTTTCTCTCTCCACTTGATGTCTCACATTAAACAAGGATAGTGGGGCCCTTTTCCAGTTATTTAGTTTAAAATATGAGCAATATCCCCACTTTCAATAACAGATTAGATAATCCAGACAGAAAATCAAATCAACAAGGAAATATTGACCTTGACTAACACTTCAGGCCAATGGATATATCCCAATCATTCCATCCAATAGCAGCAGAATGAACACCCTTCTCAAGCATGCACACAGAAAAACACAAGGACAGATCACGTGTAGCATCTGAAAACACTTCTTAACATATTCAAGGTTGAAATCATATCAAGTATCTTTACCAATCCCAGTGATATGAAACTAAAAGACAATAATAGCAGAAAAGCTGGAAAAGTCATAAATAATGTGGAAATTAAACTTAACAGTTCTGGAGAATTAATAGGGCAAAGAAGAAATAAAAAGAGAAATCAAAAGATATCTTGAGACAACCACAAATGGAAGCAAACACCCCAAACTTTGTGGGATTCAGTAAAACTTCTATTAAGAGGGACATTTATAGCAATAAATGCCTATGCTAAGGAAAAAGGAAGATCTCAGCAGTGAAGTCCAGCTTGTCCCCACAGGAGAATCAGATTGGACCTGGTCTATCCTGCCTGTGCTTCAGGTCCTAGCTGGATGAGGCACAGTGGAAGGAAAGGAAAGGAAAAGAGGGATGCTGTTCTTCTGTAGGGTCTCTGTTCTGGAGGAGGCAAGTGGGAGAATAGGAAGAGAAAGTAAAACAAGGATGCCAGTCATCTCTACACACTGTTGTTCTGGGTCTAGGAAATAGGAGCATCTGACACCAAAGGCTGCTTTTTATAAATTAACACAATAATGAAGCTTTTTAAAGAAATAAAAATTTAGGCAAATGAGCAATCTATAAAGGAAAGTTGAAAAAGAATTTCATTTAAAATATAATTTAAAAGAATAAGAAAAAAATGAGGAATATACTCAATAAAAGAATTAAAAGACGTACATTGAAAACTAGAAAACTGATGAAAAACATGAAGAGGGCACAAATATAAGAAAAGACATTCTGTATACATACCAAAGGACTCACTGTGGTTAAGACATCAATACTACCCAAAACTATCTACAGGTTCAGTGCAATCTCTAGCAAAATCCCAACAATATTTTTTGCAGAAATAGAAAATCCCCTCCTAAAATTCAAAAGGAATTTCAATAGATGCACAAATGCTCAAAACAATCTTGAAAATGAACAAAGTTAGAGGTCTCATGTCCCCTGATTTCAAAACTTATGGCAAAAATTTATTAATCAAAACAGAATGGTGGGACTTCCCTGGTGACACAGTAGTTAAGAATCAGCTTTCCAATGCATGGGACACGGGTTTGATCCCTGGTACAGGAGGATCCCAGATTCTGTGAAGCAACTAAGCTCATGTGCCACAACTACTGAACCTGTACTCTAGAGCACATGTGTCACAGCTACTGAGCCCGCGTGTCACAAATACTAAAGCCCACACACCCAGAAGCTGGTGCTCCACAACAAGAGAAGCAACTGCAATGAGAAGCCCGTGCACCACAACAAAGAGTAGTCCCCACTCTTCACTACTAGAGAAAGCCCATGGGCAGCAACGAAGACCCAAGGCAGCCAATAAACAAAAAAACAAACAAATAAATAAATATTTTTAAAAGTGTGGTATTGGCATGAAGACAAATATGTGTATAAACCAGTGAAGAAAACTAGAGAGCTCAAAAAGACATCATTGGGTATAGGATCAAATTATTTTTGACAAGATACAAATACCTCTTACTGGTAACTCTACAGTGTCTTTAACAGCAATATTTGATACCCAAATACAAAGGAAAGAAGTTGGACACTTATTTTGTACCATACACAAAACTAACTCAAACCATATGAAACACCTAAATGTAAGACACAAATCTATAGAATACCAAAAATAAATATATATATGGGAAACTTTCTTGGCATTGGATTTGGGAGCAAATCTGACTTCTGTTGGATGTATTCCTTTAGTGCTAACCTTTGCGCCCTGTTGCCCGTGATTAGTCCTGCTGGCTCTGCACCTTTGCAAAACAATGTTGCCTACAGCCTGAACTATTTCAAAGCTCTGCCTCCAGGCTGGACCTTTAAAGGTATAACACGTTTCACTCAAATAGAGATGAAAAGTTGTGGGACAGAAAATAACAGCTGTCTTGTTGGAGGTTTATAGGAACATTGTGACCAGACCTCCATGAACAGCTGTAAGAACAAAGGATTCAGGCACCAAGAAGCTTGCAACAGCCAGCCACAACCCCTCTCCTTTTAGTATAAAGGAAGCCTGAATTCTAACTCGGGTAAGACGGTTTTCTGGGACACCAGTCCACCATCTTCACTGTCTAATGGCTTTCCAAATAAAGTCTGTATTCCTTGCCCCAGCACCTCATCTCTCACTTTATTGGCCTCTTTGCAGTGAGCCGTAAGACCTTGGACTCAGTAACACAATGAATCCCATAGAATCTTCTTTATTAAGCAAAATATATGACTTGAATCTCATGCCCAGTGAATCTCATATTACTCTTCTAGAAACCACTCTACCTTCCTTAAGTAAAACCTCCACCCAGGCAGAGCACGTGTGGATGCTCAGAGGGAGGCAGGGTCAGCATGTGACCTGCCCAGTGTTAGTGCACAAACACAGCTCCAAATTTCTCTGCTGTTGGGGACCCCTTCTGTCCTGCTTTTGCCCTGATATTGAACATAAGGAAGCACTCACCTGACAGGTCTTTGCTCCAGAGCTCTGTGCAGGGACGTGTCGTACAGGGTGGGCCAGACACTGCTGAGGCCACAGTTATAGGGGCAAGGTTTTTGGAGCTGATCTCCCCACAGGGGTGCCATTATCACATCATCTGCTGTACTGGTGACACTGTCTGCATGGAGAGTCTGGGGCATCTCCAATGAGGAGAGAGTTTTATCCCCAGGGCAGTCATCCTCCTCCTTCTCAGGTAATTAAGGACAACTTTTGGCAATTATCGAGGAGATCCTTGTGGGTAGTCAAAGAGTTGGCAGAAAAAGTTTTGTGTTCCCTTTGGAGAATCGTAGCTCAGAATCAAAGCTGTAACCAGGGGTTAAAGGGACATGCGAAGGTGCATCAAGAGCTCCCTTTACCGTGTTTCCCGTTGGGCGTGTTCGTTGATGCTTTTTGACCTCTTCATAATACTGAGCATTATCACTGGATCAGGCGTCTGACTCAAACGACTTTAAATTCCATGATTCCTGCTATCAATGGCCTTGGGTTACTTTAATCTGGAAAACATCCCATTTGAAGCCAACTTTCCCAACCTCGAAATACTGTGTATCCCTTTTGTCCACACGACTCCTCGGGAAGATGGTGCTTTTAATTAGAATATTTATCAAAGCATTGTATTTGCGTGCAGCCACACCCATTTTCATACTATGGAAAACAGCATGGAGTGTCCTCAAAAAATTTTTAAAATAGAACCACCATAAATGCAGCAATTCCATCTACAAAGGCAGCGTTAAGGAGGCTGAAGGGATGTGGAGAGGGCCTCAGAATGGCCTGGAGTGGAGAATAGGCTCTGCCAGTGCCTGCACAAGGACTCTTAGTTACACAGACTCTAAGCCTTTTCTTTTCCTGAAAAGGGAGACACTGTCACATTCCACAGGAGGGGCTTAACCTGGAGAACATACCACTGACAACTGTTTCACATTTTGTTGTTATTACTTTGTGTTTATTTCTATTGACTATTCTGACTCCCTACACAATGTAAGGTCTGTAAACAGGGACCACGTCGGTCTTGGCCAAAAATATTGTTGGCACACAAAAGGTGTAAAATAAAAATGTATTTTTCAAATGGATAAGTATTTGGAGACAAAGGTAAGAGTATCCTGGACCATATTTATAATTCATTATCATCTACTTGTCATTATAACACATTAAGGAAATTAAATGGAAGTGAAAATAATATACAGATTATAAGAGTATGTAACTCATTAAAATCACAAGGGAATACATTTTCAACTTCTGAGAACTCAGTGTTATTAGACTGATAGTATATAAGTTATCATTAAAACAAATTGGCAGTCCTCTGCATACACGTCCCTAAAATGTTCTAAGATAATCTATTCAGCATAAAAATATCCCCAGTGGCCAAAGCATTCTAATCAGTAATAATTCCACAGATGTTAACTTGTTGAAGAGGCAGTTCATGGAGAAATTTTCCAGAGAGGTCTATAGCTTACCTCAGTCCACATGAAAAAATACACACTCCAATCAAATTATCAACTTGTGCACCTTCAATGTATACAATGTTTACTAGCCAAATACACCTCATTGCAGACAATAAAGTAAACCACTTCTATTATTAGACTCATTGCTCAGACACATTGCTTTGCATCTTTAGTCACTGAGTACCATTATTTTGTCCTTCTTCGGTTCTCTAGTTTATGTATGAGAATAAGACTAGGTGCCTGAGCTCAAAGGCAATCATAGCACATCTGGTTGCACATCAATATAAAGCTGCATCTGAGCTCTTTGAGTGAAAAGATGGTTCTGTGACATGCAACACGAAGAGTGACTTATTCTGGTAAAATGTGTGATGTCTTCCAAAGGCAATAATTTTCAATATGACTTTAGGAATCAGAAGCCATTGTCAAGCACAGAAGGGAAAATGAATTCTTAACAATAATACAGTAAAAATTAGACCAACAAACAACCCAGAGTTCCCAGAGTATCTTGCTCTTCAGGAACATCGGGTCCACCTTGTGGAGCTGCTGCATAGACAACACAGGAAGCAACACAGTAAATAGCATATTATCATCAGAATTGGATTCTCCCAACTGGGTCTTGCTCCTTAGTCCCCTCTCCTTAATGGTGATTGATGGGGCTGGGACATTAAGACACACTCTTGAGCTCTGAGCAACTTGTTCTTCATCTGTGGTATGAAAATAACAGTAGGGACTTGGGTTAGAAGCTGTTGAGCAGCTTGTGATTCCAACCTCTGCATCAGAAAGCTCTTATTTTGTGTCACAAACATCCACTTCCTTGCTCTTATTTTGTGCCACGATCACCCACCTATTAGCTTAGTCTTACCTGGCGAACATTCCTTACTACTCTATGTGTCTGCTTTCACATTTAAGAAGTACAGTTTGCATTAATATAAAACATAGTTCATAAGTTGGTGTGGACATACAAGGTGGATTTTATTTTAAGTATTATCACAATGGCTGGAACACACTTTGTGGAGGACTGGAAGAAATCATAATCATGCTAGATGTTTTCTCTTATCTTTTACTTTTTTCTTTCCTACTACTACTAGGGACACGAGGAAAGAACAACAACACATACAAAAGGAAGAATAGATCAGCTATATTCCAACACTAATACTAGTTTATGAGACTTGAAAATGAATCAGAGTTTGTTTCACTAAAATTCTTTCTCTCTACACTTGATGCCTGAGATTAAGCAACAATAGAAGGATCTTTTTCCACTCGTTGAGATAAAAATACTAGCAATATCCCCACTTTCCACAATGGCTTGATCATTCAGACAGAAAATCAATAAGGAAACATTGACCTTGAATTACACTTTAATCCAATGGGACCTAACAGACATATTCTGATCATTTCACCCAACAGCAACACAATACCTATTCTTCTCAAGAGCACACAGAACATTAACCAGGAAAGAATATTTTTAAGTCCCAAATCAAGACTAACCCAATTTAAGAAGATTGAAATCATATCAAGAATATATTCAGACCACAATAATATGAAACTAGGAATAAATAACACCCAGACATCTGGAAAATTCACAAATATATATAGATTAACAACACACTCTTGGAAAACCAATGGGTCAAAGTAGAAATTAAAAGCTAAATTTAAAAATATCTTGAGCAAAGCATAAATGGAAACACAACCCTCCAAAAGCTATGAGATTAAGCAAAAGCTGTTCTAAGAGGGAACTTCATAGTGATAAAAACCCACATTAAGAAAAAAAAGATCTCAATAAACAAGCTATCATGATACCTCAAGTAACTGAAGACAAGAACAAAACAGAACTAACCCACTAAGCTCACAGGAAGAAGGAAGCCAATAAGAAAAACGGGAGAGGAAGTAAATGAAAGAGAGACCAGAGAAGTCATAGAAATGATGAATGAAATCCAGAGTTGGTTTCCTGAGAAGAAAAATATGCATTTCATGGCTTCCCCTGGCAGGACATTGAGGGAAGGTCGTAACATTAAAGATGCGGCACCTACAGTCATGTCCCACCTCGCTGCATCCTCTCTTCCCTTTCTCACTAAAGCCAGCTGAATCCATATCCCTTGAGAACACAAGAAACACGTTTGGCTTCATCACTGTGGCTCCCCGTTGTCCCTCCTGCTGGAATCCCTCTCTCCCCATCACTGCAGATGTCTTGCTTCTCCCCATCACTGCAGATGTCTTGCTTCTTCTCAGTCTCCAGCCCGCTTGACTTCACCAGCTCACACACCCAATAGTCACGTGCAATCACCATGCCCAGCGGGCTCTCTTCATCTCAAGGTGGAATTTATACATTTCTGGTGTCTTCCTAACACATTGAGAGCTGCATGATGGCAAGTACTCATCCCCTTATCTGCTGATAGATACCCACACATGGTGTCTGGCCACAGGGAGCATCACCTCCTGCTGTCCCACAGCATCTCCAACAACAGCAGGAGGAAATACAGAAACTTTCTCTCTTCTAATCTCTGCTGGAATTATACTTACCTGCAAATTCGCAGGAACGGCAGGCTGCTAGGTTTTACTGTAGCTTCAACAGATCCCATAGAATACCCTTTGCTGGCAAAAGATCTGACTTGACACTCATGCCCAGTATATCCATGCATAAGCTCCCTAAAAGTCCTATTCATTACCCCCAAAATCATACTTTGCAGTAACCCCTAAGGTATGCAGTTCCCCCTCATCCTCCTTCAACCTCTTCTCCCACAAATAGGACCCACGGAATCCTTCCTGCGAGGCTGTTTACTGGGGTGAGTGATGTGTTTCCACCTTCAGTGGGACACACAGAGATCAACCCCCCAGGGGAGGAACCTCCCGAACACCAAGGATCATTAGGAAGAGAGGCAGAAGGACTCACCTGGTACAACACAGGTGATGACCACCCGTCCCATAAGGTCGCACACGGGGGCATCGCCTCAGCCAGAGTCAGTAACAAATCCACAAAATGTGCCCTTTGATGTCACGGGAATGCACATCTCATTACCTGCCGCCCCTCCCCAGCCTCTCTTCAGCCACAGGTGTGGGGGGACCAACTTGGGCAGGTCACTCTCCATGTAACAGGACAAGCTGGAAGCAACCTTTCATGGAACCAGAAAGAAGACTCCGAAGGCCTATTTTCCAACAACTTTTCTGATGACACAGCTCTGCTTTCACAAAAGGAAATTTAAAAAAACTTGTGTCTCTCTTGTGTGTGAGCTCGTTCCCCTCCACTAGCTTCCTCGTATCTTCTGGGATTTTAAAACTTCTGTTATTAAACATTCTTCCAATACAGTGGAGGCAGCAGGAATTAAATCTGTGTTGTGACGGCAAGAGAGAGCGTAACTCATCACAGGTGAGCATGGAACTCAGGGCTGGCTTGCAGCCACGTGCCGAGGGAGAGCAGAGAAGGAGCCGCTCAGTGGCACCATCCTGAGCCGTGGGCAGCGGGACTGAAGGAGCTGGGAATAAGGCCCTGGAGAGAGACCCACTGAGAGCGGGGGTGGTGGGTCCTGCACCTGCGAGCCTAGATCCACGAGGTCTGATAAAACGAGCAGAGTCCTTGTTAACAGCAGGGAGGAGCTCAGACTCTCTGGTCACCCAAGGCGTGGCCCAGATCCCACAGTGACCCCATCCCTGTTTCCCTCATTGTCAAGGGCTCCAGGGCACAGAGATTTGCAGCGAACCATGCCATCCTAGTCCCACCCTGAGACACCCACCAGCACATACCCACCCTCCATCCAGCCAGGGCGTGGATATGGATGCTCAGAGTGTGACAGGGTTTGCATCTGTCCTGCCCAATCTTAAGGCAGAACCACCACTCTGAGTTCTCTCTTGTTGGAGACACCTTCTCCCCTGGTTTTTGCCCTGGGACTTAACAGATGAAAGCACTCACCCAGCTGGTCTTTGCTTCAGAGCTCTGTGCAGGGACGTGTCCCTCAAGATGAGCCCTCAGCACCTAAGGTCATGTTTATAGGGACAGGGCTCCTGGCCCTGATCTCTCCACAGAGATGCCATTATCACATCATCTGTCATGTCAGTGACTCTATCTGCAGGGAGGTTCAGAGCAGAAACTCATGGCCTTTGGTTGGCCACACGTCAGGACTGAAATCAACCTTCCCCTAGAACAACTTTGGGACTGAGTGGAGTGGGATCCTTTGGGTCTAGTCACAGGATCATGCCACAGATATTTTTAATAGCCATAAAACAATTGTATTTTTCTTACAGTGGCTGCCAAACCATGCTGTTCTCCTTCCATCATTCCTTTTACATTTACTCTTTCCTACCAGAAATTTTGAAGCCTGGCTCTGCCACTGTAGCTCAAGTAATTGAAAGGAAAGAAACCAAGGGTCAGCCCAGAATTTTGCATCCAGTGAGAACAATCTTCAGAAATTAGGGTGACACTTTCTTCTCCGTTTTTCTCTTTACCCATGTCATCCCTTTCTTTTTTTTTTGTCCTTTCCTTTCACCTCTTAGGCCATGATGGTGTTGGCATAGCTGCAGATACACACATTGGTCATGGGATGGGAGCCCCCAGAGTGCAGACAGTGAGGGAGGAAGTGGGCATAGCAGCCTCATCGTTGTGTGTTTTCATCACAATAAAGACAGGAATGCAGGTGTGAGGAGGTAGGGGAGCCTAGTGGAGGAACAGTAGCAAGAAACTCTCATTGCATGAAGGTGCTGGGAGATGTGAGAATGGAGGAAGATGAGAAAATAGTAAGTATATTGAGATGGATGTGGTCCAGGTTTCTCGCTTTTGGTGGAATATTTATAAGTATAGAAGAGGGAAAGGCTAGAATGAGCTCTTGGGCTTTGTTTTGAATTGGAGGAATCATGAAGAAATCGTAGTTCATTATTAGTACGTCTGTGCCTTTGGGTGTGTCTGTGTGCACGTACATGAGACCAAAATAATTATGAGCTCTTTTTGCTGAGAGTTCCCAGAACCAGAAACATACCTGGCAGCAATGGGCAAAGCTAATAGTAGATCTTGGATTCTGTAATCAGATCTCCATTTGAGGGAATCTGTATTATTTGGTGAAATGACTGATACATCTGCACCAGTACAAGAGAAGCCTGCAACAACTCTTTCTGTTAAATTATGGGAGCTTTAGATCCTCCATGGCTCACACCTGGGGCAATGTGGGCTTGAAAACAGACAATGATTGTATGAGAATGTATCCCATATTAAATATAGGAGTATATTTAATATGAGTAAAAATGAATGAATGAATGACTACGTGGGGAAAGGGAAACTTCTTCACTCAATAGACTCCTAATAGTAAATGTAGATGGCTGAAATAAGACAACCATCACATTTGATTCAGGTGGTAGTTCTGTTGGGTGCTAAGGTGGGTTAGTGTAGGGGTGACAACAAAGAGGATATTAGGACAATCAGGATATCTCCCATTAAAGAACTAACCAATTGCAAAGACCAAGTGGTAAATGAAACATGGAAAGACTTGGCAGATACCCATCACCAGTGCTGGGATAGGTAGACATGGTGTGTCATTTGGTGTGAAGCACTGAGAATATTACAGCATCTTTTTTTTTCTTGAGATATTATTGACAATTACATATATAAGTTTAAGATTTAGAACGTGGTGGTTTGATACACACATATATTTTGAAATTAGTATCACAATAATGTTAACACCTCCATTCCCTCATTTCATTACCTTTTATAGGTTTTGGTAGTGATAACATTTAATATTTACCCTTTTAACAACAGTCAACTACATAATACAGTATCGTTAATTACAATCACCATGCTGTGCATTAGATCCTCCAGGACTTATTCATTTTCTACTTGGAATTCACTACCCTTTGAGCAACATCTTTCCATTTTCTCCACACTCCAGCCCTTAAAAACCACCATTCTACTCTCTGTTTCATGAGTTTGGCTTATTTAGAGTCCACATAAAAGAGATATCAAACAGTATTTGTCTTCAGTTTGACTTTTCCCATTCAGCATAATACTCTTAATATCCATCCGTATTGTTGCAAAAGACAGGATTCTCCTTTTTTACAGCTGAATGATACTCCATTGTACATATACATTTTATCTATCCATTCATCTTTTTTTGAATTTGAAAAAATTTTATTGGAGTATAGTTGATTTACAATGTTGTGTTAGTTTCTGCTGTACAGCAAAGTGAATCAGTTATGCATATACATATATCCACTCTTTTTTAGATTCTTTTCCATGTAGGTCATTATAGAGTATTAAGTAGACTTCCCTTTGCTATGCAGCAGGTCCTTGTTAATAGTCTATTTTATACCTACTCAGCTTTTGATGGAGACTTAAGTTGTTTTCATACCTTGGTTATGGTGAATAATGCTGCAATAGCCACAGGGGTGCAGATATTTCCTCAAGTTTTTAAATTCAAGATGTTCCTGTCAAAAAAGTGTAAACAGATCTGGTCAAGAGGAATCAGAAACACCAAGGGGAGGGTCATTGTATAGAATGAAGTAGTTCAAAAATATGAAAAATACAGGAATAGGGAAGATTTTGAGACTGGAGGAAAAGGAAAAGTTGCAGCAACTAAATGCAACACACAATCCTAGCTCAGAATCTCAACCAGAAAAGAGAGGACATATTTTCGATCAGTTGAAAAATTTGAACAGGACCTGTGGATAACAAGTCATGTTGCATCCACACTGGTTTCCTATATCAAAGGGCAATATAATTGTTATTTAGGAGATTGTCTTTGTTTAGGTAAAATCACATTAGTCAGTTCAGGGTGGAATTCACCGTGTTCACACATTGCTCTTAAGTGGTGGAGAAAGGAAGAGTAGTGATGATGGAATAAAGTGGAGAAAGTAGTTGAGAAATCAATTCTATTAGAGTGTTAACAGCCGGAATATCTGAGTAAGGGAGAAAATGAAGTATATTTGAAATCATTTCAAATAAATTATTTTAAAAAAAAGTAATCCATAGACATTTAATTCCTTAGTGTTTAAAATAAGGTTGTATACCACTAAGTATACTTTTATTATTGATCACATTTTATTATCTTGCTCACTTTAATAAGAAAAACAGCAAGTAAAATTAAGACATTTTAGATAAGTGAACATTGAATCAATTCACCCATAGAAAACAAAACTACCTGAAAGTTAAAGAAAGTTCTTCATAATGAAGTCAAGTTATACCAGAGGAAAACATTTTTACAAAAAGAATTTTAAGCAGCAGAAATGGCAATCATGTACTTACATGCATAATTGACACTTTATTTTATTTCTTTTATATAAGAGACCCCTAGCTCATGACATCAAAAATCATAGCATTAATTGTGGGTGATAATATCGAATAAAATTTTATAAAAACAATAGCATAAAGCATTACAAGATATGTGAAATTATTCTATTCTAAGATTTCTACATATTGTGTTAAATGGTCAACAGTAGTTCTAACTAGAACATAATATTTTAGGAACCAACTGATATATAATGGTTACAACATTCAACATGAGTTATAACTTAACACTATAGATTTTGAAAAATAGAACATAAAAAACACCAGACTATCCAAAGACAAGGCAAAAGAAATAATAGCAGGGGGTGGGGGGAGCAGATAGGGCAAATAGAATAAATACTAAGTCCCAAATTTCTGTTTTGCTATGATGAAAAGTAACATTCAAGTGACAAATATAAAGAGGGCAACCTCCTCTCCATCACTTAAATTACGCCACCCATCCAATCAATCAGTTTTACTGAGGGTCAACCATGTAAAGAACGCCCAGGTTTAAAGGAGAAGCAAGCCATTGATTAATGTTGATTTCTCTGTGTAACACTACAGCATATCAGAGAAATATGAGTAAACATACGTAGTAATATAGATAGACACCTTCTCCACTTTCCAGGTTTCTTATCTTCAGCTATGAAATAAAATCTCCACCCACCCTGGAGAAATATTTATCTACACCAATATTGGGTTCTGTCCCTATATATGCCAGGTAATAGCCACAACGCATGGAGATAAAATTTGTGGAAACACTTCAAATTTTTCTATAGAAAGAAGATGTCTTTTAGACAGCTACATGTGTCAAGAGGGAAATGGTTTCCTCAATAATTGTTGGTATTTTATCAAGCTGATAATTTCATGGATTGACTTGCAGATCTCCCAAGGCAGCACCAGCATTAAACTGACCCTCCATGTTACATAAAAAATTTGGAATTTAGGACAAACATCAAAATATATCATCTTCCAGTTATAAAATAAATAAGACAGGAGGATGTAATGTACAACTTGGTGACTATAGTTAACTCTACTCCATTTCATATTTGAAAGGTCCTAAGAGAGTCAGTCTTCAATCTCATCACAAGAAAAAGAATTTTTGTAACCATGTGTAGGCATGGACGGACATTAACTAGACTTACCCTGGTGATCATTTTGTAACATATACAAATACTCATTCCTTATGTTATAAAACTGAAACAAAAATAATATTATGTTACCTATTCCTCAATTTAAAAAACTGGTACTGAATAGTTACAGAAGAGAGTAATTTCTGTTATTACTGAAGTTGTCTACTATATATTTAGCACTTCAGCCATAATTTCTAACAACTCAAAAGGAGAACCTAGGAGTTCTAGGATCCCTCAGGAACAGTAGGAAGGGCCAAACAGTGGGATAACAGGAAACCAAGGTAGTAGAGGTCTGTATCAACCATAGACAAAAATCAAAAAAGCAGTGATATAAAAAGCAGAAATAGAATTCAGCACGTAGAAGATGACAAAGGTGACCACCAGCTTTAGGATGGTGTGGGTGGCTCTGGTCTCTGGGGGACATTTGTGGTAGTCAGTGGGGGTGTGAATATACTGCATTCCCTGGTGGTATCTGTGCAGGAGAAGCACCATGGAGCCACTGGACCAGACCATGAGGCCAATAAACATGACATCAGAGCTGGACCACAAGTAGACAAAGCCTGTTTTAGGAGCTAAGGATGAGCAGAACCACTTGCCTTGGGTGTTAGTATCGTTGTTTGTGTCCTGGAGATCAGTGACTGTCACAGGAACATAGATATTCATTAAGAAACCAAACATCCATTAGGTGCAACAGGAAGGACCAATGACCTTGGGAGATCTTCCTCTGGGCATCATCAATTCCACTCTCCTGGACATGAGATTGAAGGAATGATAGGCACTCAGGACACAGGTGGAGCACAGGGTGGTACTTCATGACACTTTCTGTATATAATATACAAGTTTACACCCAAGACTGCACAGGCATCGCTTTAAGACAAAAGCTGCCATTGCGTGGGGAATCCCAGAGGAGAGAAGAACCAGGAGATTGGCCACAGCCATGTAGGTGAGAATCATGTGTGTGGGTCTCTGCTTGTGGCCACGCAAGACTGGAGAGATGCTGTGAAAGAAAAGAATGACATTGGCCAGAGACCCAACTCCAATCTGTAGAAGATACATGGCTTTCAAGGCTGCCTGGCTTGTGGTTGTGAGGACGTCTCTCTGAAAAGACATGGAGAGGGCTTCAGTGTGTCCTGGAGCAGAAAAGGAGGCTGTGCTGGTGATGACGTCATCAGTCTTCTTACATAGCTAACGTTGGACAAGGCTGCTTGCTCTTTTCCTCTCCTGAGAAGGAAGACACTGTCATACTCCAGAGAAATGACTTTACTGAAAGAACATACTCCTGACGCCAGTTATAACTTTCAACATTATTATTTTTATTATTTCTATTTATTTTTATATCCTGATTCTCCACCTGCTTGGAAGGTCCATGAACTTTGGAGCCATGTCTGTCTTGTTCAACAATATTATTCACCCTTAATATGTGTTAAGTAATGTGTACTTATGAATATATGAATGTGAGTATATGAATAAGTGATGGGAGACAAAGACAAAAACACACTCTATCTCTTTTAGAATTCATGATCACCCTGCATATCACAAGAATGTATTGGGTAATGTTATCAAGAGGGCAACACAGGAGGCTCCTTCCTCATATGGACACAATAAATATACTTAAACATGGATCAATTCCCTCTGAGAGAAGTTCAGAAACTAGTTGGGTGCCTTGCACATATTAGGTGACTTAGAAAATCCCCACATCAAAATGAGTGGGAAAGTCGGAGACACCATGAGCCTCACCCCCAACACAATGCCTTCCAATCACAATGGAACCCCCAAATCCCTGCCTCTCCCTGAGAAGTGAAGGGTTTGAACCAGACACTAGCATCCCAACTTTTAAGGCTGCCACCAGAGGAAGAGGTTCCCAAATCACTTAGTTCTGGTAGCCAATGCAGATTGGTATTCCTGAGTCCTGCAGAACTAAGCAAATAAAAAAGCAGTGACAAAACAGGCCTGTAGGCATTCACCCTGGCCATATGCCCAAGCTCGGTGCAGAGGGAACAGGCATGAACACCCATCACCCAGTTTGACTTTGCACACTGTACCAGCTGCTGCTTGAGGGTCTGGCTTCTAACCACTGCATCTAGCAGCTGACTGGGATGTTCTCAGGAGCCTGAAAGAACACGTGGACACTGCTTCCAAACTGCCCCTCTAGCTTGATCCAAACAAAATCAATTCTCCAGCTTCTTCCTGGAAAGATCTTGCCACACATTTCATGCCCCAATCTTTGCGGCTGCCCTCCAAGGGGTTAGCCCACTAATCTGCTAGCCTCCACAGCCAGTGGTGCTCAGCACAGTCAAGTTCCACAGGCCCATGTCATGCAAAAAAAGCAGTTATCATGGCCATGCAGAGACTAAAAAGACAAGACATTGAAAAAGATATGCTGTGCAAAAGGAAACCAAAAGAGGGTAGGGGTAGCTGTTCTTATATCAGACAAAATAGACTTTACACCAAAACCTGTCACAAGAGAGAAAGAAGGTCATTACATGATGACAAAGGGGTCAATTCATCAAGAAAATATAATAATTGTAACTACTTGTAAACCCAACATTGGAACACTTAAATATATTAATCCAATATTATCAGAACTCAAGGGAGAAATAGATAACAATGTAACAATAATACAGACATTAACTCCACACCCTCAGCAATAGCTAGATCCAATAGAAAGTCAACAAGGAATCATTGGAATTAAACTACATATCAGATCAGAGAAACATAACAGACATACACAGAACATACCATCGAAGAGCAGCAAAGCACACATTCTTCTCAAGTGCACGTGGTCCATTCTCCAAGAGAGATCATGTGTCAGGCCAGAAAACAAGACTTAACACATTTAAGAAGACTGAAGTCATGTCAAGAATCTTTTCTGACCACAATGGTGTGAAACTGGAAATCAATTATAAGAGAAAAACTGGATGATTCACTAATATGTGGAGATAAAGCAACATGTGCCAAAGAAGAAATCAAAATGGAAACAAAATTTCTTCAGACAAATGAAAATGGAAATACAACATACAAGATCTTATGGGTACTAGTTTCAAATAAGCGGATAGTGATAAGTAACTACATTAGGAAAGAGGAATATCTACAATAAACTAACTTTACACCTCAAGGAACAAACTCAGCTCAGGATAAGTAGAAGAAGAGAAGTAACAGGATCACAGCATAAATAATGGCATTTTTCAGATATATTGTGGCTTTGGTCCTAGATCCCAGCAATAAAGCAAAGATTGCAGTAAAGGGGCTCACACTTTTTTTTTTTTTTTTGGTTTCCCAGTGCATATAGAAGTTATATTTATACTATACTGTACTCTATTAGGAGCGCAATAACATTATTTTTAAAGGTACATACCTTAATTTTAAAATGTGCTATTTCTTAAGAAAAACGCTAACAATCATGTGAGCTTTCCACAAGTCATAATCTTTTAGCAACAGTAACATCAAAGTTCACTGATCACTGATCAACATAAGAAATATAATGAAAATGTTTGAAATATTACAAGAGTTACCAAACTGTGACACAGAGACACAAAATGAGCAAAAGCTATTGGAAAAAAAATGGTACCGAAAGACTTGCTTGATGCAAGGTTGCCACAATCCTTCAGTTTATAAAAATGCAATAACTGCAAAGCACAAGAAAGCCAAGTGCAGTAAACGATGTCTATAAATCAAATACAGACTTGGAATACGATAGAAACGATCAAGAAAACTAGGAGCTGTTCTGTTTTCTTTCTTTTTATTTTTGAAAAGATAAACTACATTGATAACCTTTAGTTAGACTAAGAAAGAGAGAAGACTCAAAGAAAAAATCCTTGAAGTCCTACCCTATCCTTGACTGATTCCACAGAGCAATCTCTTCCTTGTAGCACCTTTGGTATATCTGTATTACTCAAGAAGGCTCTAATCAGAAATTTTAATTATTTAAATTTAATGTAACTACTCATGTATCTTCTTTTTACTTACCTGTACAATTCATGTTTCTCCAGTGTGTTAAATATTACTCTACCCCATTAATCCAACAGACCTTCTTTATTGGCAAAAGATGTGACTTGAATCTCATGTCCACAATAAATCCTCCTATGACCATCTCCCACAAAAAAAACCCACTCACGGCTCCCTACATAACACCTTCCAGTGATTCCTAGGTGCATGCAAGTCCCCCCATTCCTTCACACCTCTCCTCCCAGAGGCTCCTCTCCCACTTCCCTGCCCTTGGAAGATATGTTCTATCCACCTTTCACACTGCTGGAGCTGTTTTCAAGGGCACAGCCTTGAGAGAGTGAGGGGTTGAAACCATCTGCACTGAATACAAGACTGAATGCTCACCTCCTTCACATCATCTTTAGGAGTTATGATTCCAACATATGAATGCTAGGGGGACACAGACGTTCAGATCACAGCATGGAGCAAGGTACATTCCACTGTATTCCCAAGTATACGATGCAAAGGGGAATACCTCAGAGAGTATTGTCTTCATTCCTAACTCCAGTTTTTAAAAATCATGCATTTTAAAATTTGCCAACAATAACAGGATTTGGCAGGACTGAAAAATTAACTGTGTTTCAACTAACTACACATGATTTTTTCTTCCTCCTGTTGATTAAGGTTAAGGAAGGACAGAGGGGCATTTTCCATGGAGAGATAAAAAGAGTAGGAACACTTACATCTACAAACACAACAAACACACAGAACAATCTGCACAGAAATTACAGCTGAAGTCTACTGGAGATTATGAGAAAATAAAATGTGCATGTCATTACAGGGCAGCATATTTCTCCCTTCATATTTGTATGTGTATGTGTCTGCATCTAGATCTTAATTCAGCACAGTCCTACCTCTACCTGTCCAGCCAGGGCAGGAACGGGGCAGCTCAGGACAATGCAGGGTGAGCACTTGTCCTGCCCAAGGCTGCTAACCACACAGCTCTGAGCTCCTCTCCTCGTGGAGAGCCCTTCTTTCCTGTTTTCTGCCCTGAGACAGAACACAAGAAAGCACTCACCTGCCTGGACGTGGCTCCAGAGCTCTGTGCAGGGACGTGTCCATCAGGATGGGCCACCATTATAGGGACGGGGTCCCTGGACCCGATCTCCCCACAGAGGTGCCATCATCATGCCACCTGCAGCACAGGTGACACTGTCTGCATGGAGAGTCTGGGGCATCTCCCATGAGAAGCATGTCTTACCCCCAGTGCTTGTCCCCCTCATCCACATCTGGGGACTCATGGCAACTCCTGGCAATTATGGAGAAGATCTATGTGAGCAGCTGAGCAGAGGGCAGAGGAAGTTTTCCATGTTCCCTGTGGGAGAATCCAAGTTTAGAGTGAAAGTCATAATTGGGGGGAAGGGACAAAGTGAACTGGGGGCTCCCTTCACTATGGTTCCCATTGGGCATTTTCCTTCATGGCCTCAGGTTTCCAAACTGTTCCAAAGTTCGTTCACACTGATCAATGGCATATGATCTGGAAGCTGGTCTATCCCCGAGTTTAAGTTTTACAACCCTTTCTAAGCCTTTCTATTTATGGCCGCAGGTCTCTTTTATCTGGAAAACAGATCACTCAAAAGTGCAAGAATAAAGATGCAGATGCAGAGAATGGATGTAAGGACATGGGGTGGGGGGCAAAGGGGAAGCTGGGATGAAGAGAGAGAGTAGCACTGACATATACACTACCAAATGTAAAATAGCTAGTGGGAGGCTGCTGCATAACACAAGGAGATCAACTTGATGATGGGTGATGACTTAGAGGGCTGGGATAAGGAGGGTAGGAAGGAGTCTCGGGAGGGATGGGACATGGGGATATGTGTATAAATACAGCTGGTTCACGTTTTTGTACAGCAGAAACTAGCACAACAGTGTAAAGCAATTATGCTCCAAAAAAGATCTGTGAAAACAAAAACAGTGTTTCCCTCAGAATCCTCAGATCTCCCTTGAGTCCACATGACTCTGCGATGAGATTGTAATTTGCCCTGAGTCACCCGTGGATCCTTTTCCTTGAGTCTCTCATTGGACCACCAGCCCGTCCCTAGGTTCTGCGCCATTTGGGCTGGAAAGGAGACAAAATAGACTGTAAAATGAAGACTGTTACAAGAGACAAGGAAGGACACTATGTAATGAACAAGAGATCAGTTCAAGAAAAAGATATAACAGTTGTAAATACATATGCACCCTCAGGAGCACCTCGATACATAAGGCAAATATTAACAGACAAAGAAAGAGAAACCAATAGCAACACAATAATTGTTATTGTTGTTATTGTTAAAGTTACAGGAGACAAAATTAATATACAGAAATCTGTCGCATTTCTATACACTAACAACAAACTCTAGGAAAGAGAAAGTAAGGAAACAGTCCATTTGTTATCACATCAAGAATAAAATCCCTAGAAATAAATCAGCTGAAAAAGGTAAAAGAACTGTACTCAAAAAACTATAAGACACTGATGCAAGAAACTGAAGGCGACACAAACAGATGGAAAGATATACTATGTTCTCAGATTGGAAGAATCAATATTGTTAAAATAACCATAGTACCCAATGCAATCTACAGATTCAGTGCAGTCCCTACCAAATTACAGATGGCGTTTTTCACAGAACTAGAACAAGGAAATGTAAACTGATCTGGTCATGAGGCGTCATCAGAAACACCACAGGCAGGGTCATTCTATGGAGGGAAGAAGGTCGAAGATATTATAAAAGAAAGGAGTGACAGGGGAAGACTCTGAGATTGGGGAAGAAGGAAGAGGCGTGACAACCAAATGCAACACAAGACCCTGGTTGGGAACCTCAGCCAAAACCTAGAGGAGATATTTTCGATCACAGGAAAATTTACACAGGACCTGTGGGTAGCAAGTAGTGTTGTATCCATGCTGGTTTTCTATATGAAATGGCAGCATGTTTGCCATGTAGGAGAGTGTCTTTGTTTATGGAGAACCACACTAGTCAGTTAAGAGTGGAATTCTCCATGTTCATGCACTGCTGTTAAGTGGTTACAAAAAACAATCTAGTGATAATGGGGTAAAATATAGAGAAAGTAGTTGATGAATCAAATGTACAAAAGATACAGTTGGAGTATCTAAGTGTGGGAGAAAATAAAGTATTCGAGAAATTATTCTAATCAATTATTTAAAACATAAAAATAACACCCAGGCATTTAATTCCTTGGTGTTTAAAATGAGGTTTATTAAGTATGCTTTTATTATTGATCACATTTTATTGTATTTTTATACACTTTAATAGGGAAAACAGCAAGTAAAATCGAAATATTTTAGATGAATAAACATTGAAACAATCGACCCCTAGTAAACCTAACTCCTTAAAAGTGAAAGGAAGTTTTTTATACAGAAGGTAAATTATACCAAAGTGAAAACCATTTACAGAAAAAACCCTAACAGCAATAGAAATGGCAACTATTTTGACACAGGCATAAACTATACTTTCTCTTCGTTTCTTATTTTGTACAAAACACAACTAGTTCATGACAGCAAAGAGCAGTGTTAATTGTGTGTAACAAATACACACACACACACTATTTGGGTTCCGTATATGATAGCTACACCAATCAATCAATACAGTTATACCATAACACTATAATATTTTTAATGGAATATAAGAAACACCACACTGTCCAAAAAGGCAAACTAAAAAAAAAAAAAAAAAAAAAAAAAAAAAAAAAAAAAACAGGAAAAATAAGAAACGACAGATAAAAAACAAATCCCAAGTTTCTGGTCTGCAATGATGAAAACTAAATATTCCAGTGACAAATAGAAAGAGGGAAGCCTCTAGTCTGTCCTTCCATCACTGCAGCCACCTAATGAATAAGGCTTACTGAGGGTCAACCACGTAGAGAAAATCCAGTTTGAAAGGAGAAGGGCCCACCGAACACATTTATTTTCTGTGTTAACCCTACAGCACTCGGAGAAATGTGAGTGAGATAAAGACACAAGGTAACATAGAAAAAGACCTTCTCCATTTTCCAGGTTTCTTATCTTCGTCTGTGAAGTAAAATCTCCACCCACCCTGAGTTAATATTTAACGAGACCAACATCAGATTCTGTGCCCATGTCTGTCAGGTATGGCCTGCACCTTATGGAGATGAAATCTGTGGAAACTCTTGAAACGTTCCTGGGAAAGGAGTGTTCTTTCAGAGAGCTGCATGGGTCCAGGCGGAAATGGTTTCCTCGGTAACAGTTTGTGTCTTTTCCAAACTGATTTCCTGGATTGACATTCAGATCCCCCAAGGCAGCGCCTGATTAAATTAACCTTCTGAGTTCATCGGATTTTATGTAAACAATCTGGTAGAGAGTCCAAAAGTGAAAAAGTACCACCTTTCAGTTATAAAATAAATAAGCCATGGCGATGTAATGGACAACATGGTGACTACAGTTAATTACACTGTATTGCATATTTGGAAAATGCTGAGGGATTCAAACTTCAAGATTCTCATCACAAGAAACAATTGGTACCATGTATGGGGACGGATGGATGGTGTGGAATTACTGTGGTCATCAGTTTGCAGCGAATATGAGTACCCATTCGTTATGTTGTACAACTAACACTAATGCAATATTACACATTAATTATAACACAATTTTCAAAAATTGGTACTGATTAGGTACAGAATAATTTCTGTTATTATTCAAGCTGTCTACTAAATAGTTATCACTTTAATCACACTTTCTAAGAACTCAAGAGCAGATCCGGGGAGTTCTAGGATCCCTAAGGAGCAGCAGGAAGGGGGAAACAGTGGAATAACAGGAGACCAAGGTATTCGAGGTCTGTATCAACCACAGACGAAAATCTAAAAAGGCAGAGATATAAAAAATAAAAATAGAATTCAGCACGTAGAAGATGACAAAGGTGACCACGAGCATCAGGATGGTGTGGGTGGCTCTGGTCTCAGGGGGGCATTTGTGGTGCCCAGTAGGGGTGTGAACATACTGCACCCTCTGGTGGTGTCTGTGCAGGAGAAGCACCGTGGAGCCACTGGACCAGACCATGAGGCCAATAAACATGCCATCAGAGATGGACCACAAGTAGCCTACACCTATTTCAGTACCTGAGTATGAGCAGAACCAAGTGTCTTTGGTCTCCGTATAGTTGTGCATGTTCTGTGGACCAGTGATATTCAGAGAAACACAGATGTACAGCAAGACACTGACTATCCAGCAGGTGCAACAGGAAGAACCAGTGAACCTGGGGGCTCTTCCTCTGAGCAATGTCGTCCCTGCTCTCCCAGGGATGAGGGTGAGGGACTGATAGGTGCTCAGAACACAGGTGGAGCACAGGGTGGCACTGCGAGCCACTCTCTGTGTATAACATACAAGTTTACACCCGAGACTGGATAGGGCGTTTTTTGAAACAGAAGCTGCCAGGGTGTGGGGAATCCCAGAGGAGAGAAGAACCAGGAGATTGGCCACAGCCATGTGGGCGAGAATCGTGTGTGTGGGTCTCTGCTTGTGGCCAAGCAAGACTGGAGAGATGTTGTGGAAGAAAAGGATGACATTGGCCAGAGACCCCACTCCTATCTGTATAGAGTAGATGGTTTTCAGGGCTGCCTGGCTTGTGGTTCTCAGGGCATCTTTGTGAAAAGACATGGAGAGGACTTCAGAGCGGCCTGGAGCAGAAAGGAGGCTGTGCCAGTGACGACGTCAGCAGTCTTCTTACACAGCCAATGCTGGACAAGTTTTCCCACATTTCCCTTCTCCTGAAAAGGAAGACACAGTCATAGTCCAGGGAAACGACTTTACCTGGATAACATACTTCTGACACCAGTTGAAACATTCACCAGTATTATTTTGGTTTTTTTTTCTATTTACTTTTATATCTTGATCTTTAACCTCCACGTAAGGTGTATGAACTTAAGAAACATGTCTATATCTTTCAACAACATTGTTGGCCCAGCTCAACCATTTTCAATGTCATTATTCACAGAAACAGAAAAAAATCCCAAGATGTGTATGCAACCAGAAAATTCCCCAAATACTCAAAGCATCCTGTGAAAGAAGAACAAAGCATCAAACTCCCTCATTTCAAACTATATGTCAAATTTGTGGTAACAGGAACAGTATGGTGCGGGCATAAAAACAGGCAGATCAATGGAACAGAATAGAGAGTGCAGAAATAAGCCCATGCACCTGTGCTTAATTAATTTTTGACAAAGGCTCTAAGAATATATAATGGAAAAAAAGATAATCTCTTTCATAAATGGTGTTTGGAAAACTGGAGACTAAGATTGAAGCTGAGAGACTAAACTTCACAGGTTCTGACAGCACACAAAAAAATCATAAACTGAGTGAATAATGGGTATTAATTAGACTTGTGATCATTTGGCAGGATATACAAATATCAAATAATTATTGTGTACCCATGAAACTAACATAACATTATGTCAGTTATATCCTAATTTTAAAAATTGCAAAAAAAAACAAAAACAAAAAACCCAAACCTGGATCCCTATTAGACCATACACAAAAATGATCTCAACTGGATTAAGACTTGGATGTTAGACCTGAAACCATAACTGCCAGAGGAAAGAAGTAAGCTCCCTGACACTGGTCTTGGTAATAATGGTTTGGATTTGACAACAAAAGCAAAAGGAAACGGATGGGAGTACTTCATATAAAAGTCCCTGCACAAGAAAGGAGACCATGAACAGGAAGAAAAGGCTAGCTATGCAATAGGAGAAAATATTTGCAAACCACATATCTGGTAATGAGTTAATATCCAAAATATAAAAGGAATTTGTGCAAAAAACCAAATAACCCAGCTTAAAATGGGCAAAGGACCTGAACAGACATTTTTCCAAAGAATACATACAAAGGGCTAAAATATGGAAACATGGACATGGAAAGGTGCTCAACATCTCTAGTTATCAGGGAAATGCAAATCAAAACCACAGTGAGATAGCTTCTCACACCTGTTAGTGTGTCCTTTACCCAAAAGACAAAAGAGAACACATTGGCAAGGATATTGACAAAAAAAGAACACTTTACACACTGTTCGAGGGAATGTAAACTGCTACAGCCTCTCTGGAAAACATTACAGAACTTGATCAAGAAATTTACCACAGAACTGCCACATAACCCAGCAGTCCTGCTTCTCGTATGTATCCAAGGACATGAAATCAAGATCTCCAAGAGATACCTGCACCTCCATGTTCATTGCTGCATTATTTACAATAGCCACGACATGCAAACAAGCCAAGGGTCCCCTGATAGATAAATATATAAGGAAGCTGTGGCATATTATACAACGGAATATTATCCAGCTTTAAAAAAAAAAAAAGGAAATCCTTCCTTTTGCAACAACAAGAATGAAATTGGAGGACAATTCTGGTATGTAAAATATCCAGACATAGAACACAGACAAACACTGCATTCTATCACTTAAAGGTGGAGTTTGAAAAAAAAAATCAAGTCTCATAGAAACAGAGAGCAGAATGGTGGTTGCTTGGGAACTGGGGTTGGGGGAAGAGGGGAGAATATGGTTAAAGGGCACAAAATTTCAGTTATAAGATGAACAAGGGCTGACATTCTTGTAGCACATGGTGACTGCAGTCATGATACTTGATATGTGAGGTGATGGATGCACAAAGTAACTCAACTGAGGGAACCCTTCCACAGTGTATACACACATCACACCATAACGTGCGTTTTACATATACTGTAGTGTTACTGGTCAGCTATGGCCCACGGCTTCCTTCCTGTGGGGCTGAGAGTTTCCTGGGTGAGTGATGAGGTCAATCCTCCTGGGTGTACATTTCCTGGGACACAGAGACCAGCCCCACAGGGGAGTACTTCCCTGACACCCACAACCATGACCCAGAACAGCAAAAAGGACACACCCGTCCCCACACAATCCAGGACCCCCAGCACCACCCAGTCACATGCGGGCAGCAGCACAGCCAGAGTCAGACACCACCCACAGAAGGTGCCCCTGTGCTGTGACAGGGACGCACACCCCTGTGCCTGCCGCCCTGCGGAGCCTCTCTTCACCCACAGGTGTGGGGACCAGCGTGGGCAGGTCAGCTTCCCTGTATCTGGACAAGCTGGTGCAAACCATCCTTGAAAGACAAAGGGAGTGACCCTGAAGCCCTATTTTCCAACAACATTTCTGATGTCACAATTCTGCCTTCATAGAAGGAAATTTAAAGGAATTGTATCTCTCTTTTGCTCATGAGAACTTTTTGCTCCATTAGCTTCCCCATATCTTCTAGGGTTTGTAAATTCTGTTGCTAAAAATGCTTACAATACAGTGGAAACAGCAGGAATTAAATCTGTGTTGTGTCGGCAACAGAGAGCGTAACTCATCACAGGTGAGCATGGAATCGGGGCTGGTTTGCAGCAACGTGCTGAGCGAGAGCCGAGAAGGAGCCGCTCAGAGGCACCATCCTAGGCCGTGGGCAGCGGGACTGAAGGAGCCGGGAATAAGGCCCTGGAGAGACACACACTGAGAGCGGGGGCAGGGGGGTCCTGCATCTGCGAGCCTAGATCCACGAGGTCTGATAAAATGAGCAGAGTCCTCGCTGACAGCAGGGAGGAGCTCAGTGACTCTGGGCACCCAAGGCGTGGCCCAGATTCCCAAGAGACCCCGTCCCTCTTCTCTCACTTTTAGGGACTCCACAGCACAGGGATCTGCACTAAACCACACCATCCGGGTCCCACCCTGAGACACCACCCCCCCCAGCACACGCCCACCCTCCATCCAGCCAGGGCGTGGACATGGATGCTCAGAGTACGGCAGGGTTTGCATCTTTCTTGCCCGATGTGAGTGAAGTCTTAAGTTCCTGTCCTGCTGGAGGCCTCTTCTCTCCCAGGTTTTACCCTGAGACTGAACAGAAGAAAGCACTCACCTGGCTGATCTTTGCTTCAGAGCTCTGTGCAGGGACGTGTCCCTCAGGATGAGCCTTCAGCACCTGAGGTCATGGTTACAGGGGCGGTATTTCTAGTCCCAATCTCCCCACAGAGATGCCATTATCACATCACCTGTTGTATGGATGATGTTGTCCGCATGGGAGTCTGGGGCATCTCCAATGAGGAGCCAATTTTATCCCCACTGTAAATCATCATCTTCCTCCTTGGGTGATTAGGCACAACTTTTGGCAATTAATGAAAAGATCGTAATGGCAGCCAAATAGCTGGCAGGAAAACTCTTCTGTGTTCCCGGTGCAGAACCATAGCTCAGAATCAACGTTGTCATCAGGCGTTAAAGGGACACTCGAAGGTGCGTCAATAACTTCTTTTACTATATTTCCAACTGGGCTTGTTCCTCAATGCGTTTTCACGTCTCCAAAATAATGAACAGCATCACTGGATCCTAAATCTAGTATTCCTATGACTTTATTAAAAATCTTTTTTCTGGCTGAAAAAATTTCTTTTTTGTTACTTTTATGTACAAAAATTCAACCATGTACCCTTAGCCCAGTTTGGTGGCCAGTTCTTTGGCCTTTGCTTCTCCAGCTCGGCAATGTGAGTCACTGATTTTGGACCCAGGACATTGCCTCCCCAGTGATGGTGGCTCTCGTCACATCTGTAGTTGTAATTGGTCCTGACGGCTTCCACCAGCTTAGCCAGAGTGCCCTTGTCTTCCGAGCTGACTTGTATGAAGGCAACAGTGGTGCAGGGTTTCCTGTGGACCACAAGCCTCAGCCTGGCTGTCCTCTTGATGCTATAGGGAATGATCAAATTCCTAGAGGAAAATAATAGAATGAAAAATTCTTGACATTGGGTTGGCAACGATTTCTTGGATATGACATGAAAAGCACAGGCAATAAAAGCAAAAATAGACAAATGAGACTACATCCAACCAAAAACTGCTGCACGTCCAAGGACACCATCAACAGGGTGAAATAAAACCTACAGAAGGGGAGAAAATACTTGCAAATCACATATCTGATAAGGTGTTAATATCTAACATTTATGAAGAAATCCTATAACTTAAAAAACAACCTGATTAAGAAATGAGCAAACAGACATTTCTCTAGAGATGACATAGAAATGGGCAACCAGAATGTGAAAGGGTGCTTGACATCACTCATCTTCAGAGAAATGCAAATAGAGACCAACATGGGGTATCACCTCACACAAATAAGGTATCGCCTCGCACAAACTAACATGGCTACTATTAAAACAAAAACAAAAAAAAAACAGAAAATAACCACTGTTTTTGAGGATGGGGAGAAATTCAAACCCCTGTGCACTGTTGCTAAGGTTCTAAAAGGCAGCAACCACTATGGGAAACATGGCAGATCCTACAAAAATTGAAACTAGAACCTCCACACAACCAAGTCATCCAAATTCTAGGTACATACCCAAATAATAGAGAGCAAACTGGAAGAACATTTGCAAACCCATGTTCACAGCAGCACTTTTCACAATAGTGAGGAAATGAAATAATCCAAAGCTGACCTTCAGATGAACAAGGGAACAAAATACTGTATGGTGTTTACCCACAGGGGAATATGACTCAGCCCTTTAAAGGAGGGAACAACATGGATGAAACTTGAGGGCAGTATGCCGGTGGAATAAACCCGACACACACACACAAATTGTTTTAGAATTCCACACACATGTGTGATGTAAAGTGGTCACATACATAGAATGTCAAAGTAAAATGGTGGATACCAGTGGCTGGAGACAGAAAATAAGGATTATTTTTAAGTCTATAAAGATCAATTTGGTAAGATGAAAACGTTCTGGAGATCTATAGACTAACAACAAAAACATTCTTGACATTACTGACCACTATACTAAAAAATGGTTATATAGTAAATTTATTTTATGATTTCAACATTTTTTTTCCTTCTTTTGGCTGCAGGATCTTAATTCCCCCACCAGGGCTCAAACCCACGTGCTCTGCAGTGGAAACTCCCAGTTTTTTGTTTTTTGTTTTTTTTTTTTGGAAGAAAATAGTATTTTATTTTGGTTTTATTTCCTGAGCCAGAAAACTGACACAGTTGTGAAATGAGAGAAAGCTGCTTGAAATGGCAAGAACTATCAAAAATGCAGTTCTGTTTGCTTCTACAGCCCTGAGAAAAACAGGTCAGAAGCAAAATTCAAACAAACCAAAGGACTGGTAGAAAAGGAATTGAGTACACAAGTTCAAAACAGAGGAAACTCTGAGTCTTAACCACTGGACCGCCAAGGAATTCCAGCAACACATTTTTTAAATGTAGATTTTCAACATAACACAAATTAGTCAGAATAATACAAAACATTCTTCAAGATGAACAAATTATTTTTCTTTTTGAGGGGATATAATTGCTTGAACTAATTAGTTTTCTGACAAATATTCCAGAAAGAAAAAGCACATTAATGCTGCTTTCTTTCTTCTAGATAAGATTAAGTTTCTGTAGATACTACAGTTATTATTAGGATAAGTGTATCCTACGGGCATTGTTTCTAATTACTGATAATGAGAACTTTGAATTTTTTCCTGAAATTTAAATATAAAAATTACATTTTTTTTGTAGAAAAAAAACTCAAGAAACAACCTAACAACACTTCACGAAACTTAAGAACAAACTAAGCTCAAAGTTAGCAGAAGGAAGGAAAAAACGAGCAGAACAAAAGTAAATAAAAGAGATACCAGATAAAAATTAGATAAAAGTAAATGATACCAAGAGGTGTTTTGGTTTGTCTTTTCTTCTTTCTTTTTTTTTCAGCTGCACCGTACAGCCTGCACGATCTTAGTTCCCCTCGGCAATGAGAGCGCTGACTCCTAACGACTGGACCACCAGGACTTTCCACCAAAAGTTAATTATTTTTACAATGATAAACATTCCTTTTGTTACTTACCACTGGCAGGAACGTGAGGGAGGGGAAGATTCGTGGTCAGGCACCTAAGGCTTTTCCAACTCCACTGCCGTCCTCTCTCCCTTTCCCCACCAGAGCCAGCTGAATTCCTTTCCCTAAAAACCAAGAAACACGTTTTGGTTTCATCACAGCAACTCCTGGAACGCCCCCTTCCCAGCACATCGGTTGTTTTGCTCCTTCTCTGACGCCAGCCCGCTTGGCTTCACCTGCCCTTCATCACCTACTGGTTACCCACGGTCACCACGACCCACTCACTCTCTTCCTCTCAAAATGAAATGTAAACTTTTTTTCTTGTTGTTTGTTCACTCCTTTATCCTGTCTCTTCCTAGTAAATGAGAGCTAGATCAGGACAGGCACCTTTCTCCTTATCCACTGAGAGACCCTCAGCCACAGGGTCTGGGCACACGGAGCATCCCTGCTGCTCTCCTACAGCCTCTCCCACAACAGAGGGGGAAATAGAGAAATTCATTCTGATCTCTCCTCTGAATTATAATTACCTGCAAATTTTCTGGTGTTCCAGGGAACTAGGTATTACTATAGCCCCGATGAACCCCATAAAGCCCTCTGTATTAACAAATGAACTGACTTAAAGCTCATGCCTAGTGAATCCTCCTATGACCCCACTGGAAACCGCACTCTCCGCTCCCTAAATCACACCTGCACTCGGCCAGAGCCTGGGTGTGGACACTCAGAGTGCGGCAGGGGCAGCGTGTGTCCTGCCCAAGGTCAGTGCACAACCAGAGCTCACATCCTCTCGTGTTGGAGACTTCCTCTGTCCTGTTTTCACCCTGAGATTGAAGCGCTCACGGGACTGGTCTCTGCTGCCAAGCTCTGTGCAGGGACGTGTCGATCAGGGTGGGTCAGAGGCTCTCGAGTCTATAGTTACAGGGACACGGTCCTCGGACCTGCTCTCCCCATAGAGATGCCGTCATCCCATCACCTGCTGTCTCGGCCACACCATCTGCATCTGCGTGGAGGGTGTGGGGCGTCTCCCGAGAGGAGCCAGTTTTATCCCGAGTGCTCCTCCCCCTCCTCCTCAGGTGATTAAGTGATTGAAGAAGAGCCTAAGCAGCAGCCCAACAGCAGGTGAATGAAGTTGTCTCGATCCCTGCGGAGACCAAGGTTCAGAACCAAAGCTGTCCTCAGGCGTCAAAGGGACATCAAAGGTGCGGCAGTGGCTTCCTTTCCTCTGTCTTCCGTTGGACGTGTTCCTCAAAGCTTTTTCATCTCGACAGAATACTGAACATCATCTTGAATCAGGAGTCTGATTCCGATGACTTTACATCCTGTGATTCTTGATGCTTGTGGCCCTTTGCATCTGGAACACACCCCATTTCGAAGCCATCTCTCTCTCCTCAAAGTGCTGTGTATCCCGAATGCCCACATGACTCCACGGGAAGATGTTGCCTTTATTGGGAAGAGTATTGGAGGATTTTATTGGAATGCAGTCACACCATTTTCTTTTCTCTTTTTTTTAAAAATTAATTTATTGGCTGCATTGGGTCTTCGTTGTTGTGCACTGGCTTTCTCTAGTTGCAGTGAGCGGCGGCTTCTCTTGTCGTGGAGCACGGGCTCTAGAGCGCAGGCTCAGCAGTTGTGGCACACGGGCTTAGTTGCTCCGCGGCATGTGGGATTTTCCCGGACCACGAATCGAACCCGTGTCCCCTGCATTGGCACTGGTTTCTTTTTTTTTTTTTTTTTTTGATAGATATATTAATAATCAGATTTTCTATCTTTTTAAATCGGTTTTTATAAGTTGTGGGGTTTTTTTAATTTTTTCAAGCTCTTTATTGGAATATAATTGCTTTACACTGTTGTGCCAGCTTTTGAGGTGCACCAAAGTGAATCGGCTGTATATATACATATATCCCCACATCCCCTCCCTCCCACGACTGCCTCCCACCGTCCCTATCCCAGCCCTCTAAGGCATCACCCATCATCAAGTTGATCTCCCTGTGCTCTGCAGCAGCATCCCACTAGCTATTTTCCATTTGGTTGTGTGTGTGTGTGTGTGTGTGTGTGTGTGTGTGTGTGTGTGTGTGTGTCAAAGCCACTCTTTCTGGCAGCGGATTCTGAACCCCTGCACCACCAAGGAAGCCCCCACACCATTTTCACATCATCTATGTCCACGTCCACCTACAAAGGCAGCATTGAGTAGGTGTGACAGAGACCATATGGCCCGGGACCTAAAATACTTACTCTCTTACTCTTTAAGAAAAAGTTTGCTGGCCCTGAAACTCCTTGTAATTTGCAACATTTTTAGGACCTGCCCATGCCCCCCTCACCCCATCTGAAAGTCTACAGTACACACACCTCTGGCATAGCCACACACGTCCTCCGGATTTCCAACAGGTTTTCACCAAGAAACTGTTCTTTTTGTTGTTTTTTGTTTCCTACTAAGTCTTCATGATTTTATTCTATTTTTAGGGCTAATTTGTTGCCTTCTCCAGTCATTGTAAATGATGAGGAACTCTTCAGCTGTGTCAATATCAAAGGTCATATCCCTGCGGAAAGAAAAAAATCGTAGTTCAGCCAAAGGACAGACTGTACACTCACTCATCATTTCTACTGCAAAGACCCAAGATCTCATTCGGTGTAGCTTTCCTAATTCTGCTTTTCTCTCTCAAATCTAAACTTCCTAGACACTGTACCGAGCATCCCAGGTAGCTCAACTCATCCTTATACGTTTTGTAGAAACCCTTGCCTTTTGTTCAAAAGAGTCATTATGTTGAGAGTAAGTTCTGTGGTTATCACATTGAAGATGTTTCTTCTCTTTAACATGTAAGACACAAGAAGGCATTTAGTGTACATGTTAGTACAAGACCTATCAAAGTGCGGGTATATCATAGATGCTTTTAATGAAGGAAAATAATTATATTTAAAAGAGAATAATGCTGAAAATAGCAAACCTTAATTTTCTTACAATACTCTTTCCCATTTCATCTTGTTCTCTATACTGTTCCATTCCAGTCATGCTTTCCTAGTGCTATAAAAAATGAAGCGATAAAACTAGGATTTCTGGAATGAGCTGGGGTGCCTATAGGAAAGTCATGATACCAGAAAGGGACTCACTTGTACATGAACGTGGTTCTTGGCAGCAAGTGGATACAAGGCTGCAAGAAAATTGAGTGTCTATGGAATAATATCAAGTATCACAACATGCATGTCATCGGAGTCATGAAAAGAGTGCAGAGGGGAAAAGGAATAGAAAAATGAATTGAAGACACATGGCTGAAGACTTCCTCATGATTTTTTTCTTTTCCTGAGGGTGTTCAGAAACTTCCTTGATTTTCTTTTTCTTTTGGCTGCACTGCACGGCATGCGGGGTCCCAGTTCCCTGACCAGGGATCAAACCCTTGCTCGCTGCAGTGGAAGCTCGGAGTCTTAACTGGACCTTCAGGGAGGCCCTGAAAACATCCCAATTTTGATTAAAAAAAAATCAAGCTACTGATCCAAGAATCTCAACAAACCCTAAGTACAAAAGCCACAAATTTTACACTTGGACAATGTCATAGTCAGACTAATAAAGGTCAAATGTAATGAGAAAATCTTGAAAGTTGCAAAAGAAAATGATGTACCACTCATAAGGACGGGTGCCTAAACCTTAGGTCATTGATGGTTTTCTCAACAGTCAAGGTCATATCCTCTGCAGGAAAAATTCAATCAGCAAATCCACACTACAGGCAGACTCTTGACTTCTCCTCTAAAGGCACAAATACCTCACTTTTACTTCTGTGATTCTACTTCTTCCATAAATGAGAATTTTCCTGCAGAAACCTCCTTGTTCCTTGATTAGGTAAAATTTTACATACAGAATGAATAATTGTAATTGGAACTACCCCTCATTCACAGTGTCTATTCCCTTTACATTAAGTTATTTGATTACTTGATTAATTACTTAAATTATTATTTAATTTTCTTCTCTCTGGTAAGTAATATACATTAAAAAATGCAAAAGTGTCATTCTCAAATTATTATGACTATACACAGATTCCAAATATAGACATTCTTGAATGACTAAAAATATTTTACTTATTGCAGAACAATGATGAAATAATAAAGGTTCTCTTTTCTTCTTTGGCAATTAACTCCTCATTTACTGTTATTGAATAGACAATTGTATCCCAGGCCTTTCTTTCCCTAAGGCTATAAAAAATGAAGACGCAATGGGAGGAGTTTTCAGAAGAGATGGGTTTCCTCTGCACAGTCCAGGTAGAGGAAAGGATTCTCGTGGACAGGATTAGGGATGCACTGGGAGCTTGGTGGCAACTTAGATCTCAAAGTCCATGCGGCAGTGCTGAGAGGGGCAGGTAAACTGGAGAACGACTGTGTATTGGCAGCATCTCCAACTAACCCTAGCGTCGAGTATGGTGCATAGAGCTGCTTGTCCTAATGCCACCGTGTGGATGGCGCCTCAGAAATAAACTCTCTGGACCACAGATCCATTACTGGACTGGACTCCCTTAGGACCTGGTTTATTGGAAGACATTTGACTTACCCCACACTGAGACAGCAGTTGTCAAGGAAAAATTGTCTCAGACAGTTTTCACCATCCTAAATGCACGTTTGCATGGAGCAAGAAGAAAATACTTTTTTTTCCCCCACAGCTGATATTGCATTGTGGAATACTGCAAAAACACACCCAACCTCTTACCAGAGCATAGGTCTTGTCTTGTCACACACAGAATTCAGAGGCCAGACACGGAGGGCGAGAAAGCAAAGTGAGGGTTTATTAAGCCATAGTAGCCTCTCAGGAGGGAGAGCGGGCAGGTTGACTCAGGGGAGCAGCTGCCTCCAGGTCCTTAGGTGATCTGGTTATATAGGGTGTGAAAATGGGCAGAATATTCATCGAGGGGGGAGGGGGTTTGGGGGTAATTTCCAGGGTTTTGTCCCAGCTCCACCTCCCCGAGGGGAGGGGGAGTTTTTGTCCTTATATGGTCTTGCTAGGAAGTGTCATGTTATTGACATAAAGAGTGCACGATGGGTCCCTTTTTTTTTTTTTGCAAGGCTAATTTTATTGTAACGAGGCCATAAAGAACAAAAGGTTACATTCTGATGCCAGAGCTTCCCGCCTTTTCCCACCTTTCTTGGTCTGCCTCTAGACACCACAAGATGTGTGGTTTCCTGTCAGCCTGGAGGTGCCTACTTTTCTTTGGCCCAAGCACCCCTGTCATCTCAAGATGCTACCCTGTGCGTCTGCAGAGCCTGCAACGGTAGGACCTGCAGCTGGCCGTCCGTCCAGGGGAACAGCCACCGCCCACACCTCCTACCCGCCTCCTCCAAGCCCTGCTTAACGTCGTGTGCTCACCAGTGCCAGTGCTCTCAGGGCATTAGAACTTCTTGGGGGAATCTGGATGCTTGATTCCGGGGCCTCTCAGCCAGAGAGAAATTCAAGTTGAAAGCCTCTAAGCTTTTGTTCCTCAAAGCATGGCCCCCAAACCACACCAGAAATCTCTCCCTTCAGAATCTGTATTCTCGCAAGATCCCCAGGTAAATCTTTCATGCTCTAAGTTTCGTGAATTCTGGTCTGGATCAGACCTAGACGGCGCTGCTTTGGGTTAAACATCATTAAGCGACAACATCTGTTGTCAGGGCTCAGAAAGACAAAGTCTGGAGGAGCAAGAACACATTTGCTGACAAAATGTAGTAGCTCAAGTGAATAGAGAATTCAAAGAACAGTCCCTTTTCCTGGGTTCTTGGTGGAAAGAGTCGGGTTTTACAGACTGACCTTGGAAATTCAGCATCCTAGCTTCATCTGAAGACTATCTCTGAGCAGGAGCTCCCCACCCTGAATCTTGGAACTGAGCTCCACCAGCTGCTGTTTGAGCCTGGTGAGGTCCTTCTGAGTAACTACAGGGCGAGAGGGGCTTAATTAACCTCTGTATCTATTATTATTTCCATGCAAGATACCCGAAAATATCATGTCATTTTTCGTACATACTCACAGTGGGGGAAAAAAGTCTGTAAGTGGTCGATCTGGGAAAAAAATGAGTAAGCAGTACTTAGGAAAAAAACCAAGAAGAACATTACAAAAATAATACTACACCATACAGCATATATTCCTCCCTTCTTTTATTTGAAAATGGTTCCTAACTAGCTAGTAATGCCGTAAAGATCTGGGTGCAGGTATGTCTGCGAGATCCTGATTTTAACGTGCTCACGCCAAGGAAATGTAAAGTGATCTGGTCATGAGGAATCATCAGGTCCATCGGGAGGAGAGACCCTCTACAGAATGAAGTAGGTCAAAGATATGACGAAAGAATGACAGAGGAATACTTTGGGGTGAGAGAAAAAGGAAAAGGCCTGACAACTAAATGCAACACACGATCCTGGTTGGCAATCTGACCCCGAGAAGAGGAGGAGATATTTTGGATCGGTGGGGAAGTTTGAACACAACCTGTGCAGAGTGAGCAGGGTTGCGTACACCTTGGTTTTCTACATGGAAAGGCAGTGGGGTTGTTATGCAGGAGACTGTCTTTGACGAGGGAAAATCACAGCTGTGAGTTTAGGGTGGCATTTGCCACGTTCGCACATTGCTGCAAGAGGTTGAGAAAAATCTAGTGATCATGAGAGAAATTATAGAGGAAGTCACGGACAAATCACATGTATTAAAGTGTTAACTGCTGGAGTAGCTGAGTAATGGAAAAAATGAAGTAGATTTTTATTTTGTTGTAGTTGATTTACAATGTTGTGTTAGTTTCAGGTGTACAGCAAAGTGAATTGGCTGCACATATACACGTATCCACTCTTTTTCAGATTCTTTTCCCATATGGGCCATGACAGAGTTTTGAGTAGAGTTCCCTGTGCTATACAGTAGGTCCTTATTAGTTATCTATTTCATATACAGTAGTGTGAAAAAATGAAGTAGATTTGAAATTATTTCCAATCAATTCTTTTGAAAATAAAAATAATTCATAGACATTTAAATCCTTAGTGTGTAAAAGCTGTCTATCGCTAAGTATACTTTTATTATTGATCACATTTATTACCTTTTTATACACTTTAACAGGAAAAACAGTAAGTAAAATTATGATAAATAAACTTTGAAACGATTCACTTATAGTAAAACTAACTCCTTCAAAGTTAAAGGAGGACTTCCTAGGTGGTGCAGTGGGTAAGAATCTACCTGCCAATGCAGGGGAAATGGGTATGATCCCTGCCCCCTGAAGATCCCACATGCTGCAGAGCAACTAAGCCCATGCGCCACAACAATTGTGACTGCGCTATAGAGCCCATGAGCCACAACTATTGAGCCCATGTACCTCAACTACCGAAGCCCACACGCCGAGAGCCTGTGCTCTACAAGAGAGGCCACTGTAATGAGAAGCCCACGCACCACAATGAAGAGTAGCCCCCGCTCACCACAACTAGAGAAAGCCCGTGTGCAGCAACGAAGACCCAACACGGCCAATTAAAAAAAAAATGTTAAAGGAAATTCTTCATACAGAAGGCACATTATACAAAGAGAAAAACACAAAAAGATCTACAAGCAGTAGAGGTGGCAATCACATAGATACATGAATAAACTATAGAGAATAAACTTCTCTTCCTTTCTGATTTTGTTTGACACACCTAGCTGATGACAGTGAAAATCATAGCATTAATTGCGGATAAAAACATATACAGGTACACTACTTGGGATCCACATATGATGGCTAAAACAATCACTGAAAAATAGTTATACCTAACACCTCACATTTTTAAAATGGAACTTAATAAATAATACGCTATCCAAAGAGATGGCAAAAACAAAATAAAACAAAACACACCCGGAAAACAACATATTGGACAAATAGAAACAAATCTCAAGTTTCTGACTTGCAATCATGAAAACTGTGTATTTAAGTGACAAATAAAAAAGAGTGCAGCCTCTAATCTGTCCTTCAGACTACATCATCATCTAATCAATTAAATTTACTGGTGGTCTACTGTGTAAACACTCCAGGTTTAAAGGAGGAACAACCCACTGAGAAACATTTTTCAAACAACACTACTGAGTGAAATAAAGCTACAATAGTAGTAATACAGAAAGTAATACAGAAAACCACATTCTCTATTTTCATGTATGTAATCTTCATGTAGGAAGTAAAATCTCCACCTACACGACAGTAATGTGTACGGAGACCAATATCCGATTATGTGCCAATGCATGTCGGATGTCAGCCACGACACATGGAGATAACACTTGTGGAAACTCTTGAAATGTTCCTGAAGAAAGAAAATTTCTTTCAGAGAGCTGCCCTGGTCAAGGAGGAATGGTTTCCTCAATAATGGTTTGTACCTTTTTCGAGCTGATAATTTCATGGATTGACTTTCAGATTTCCCAAGGCATCACTGGTATTACATTAACCTTCTACGTTCATTGGAAATTATGTAAAAATTTGAGTATAAACATCAAAAGGTATCCACTTTCAGTTACAAAATAAACACATCATGGGGATGTGACGAACAACATGGTAAATACGGCCAATTATATTTCATTGCTTATTTGAAAAATGCTAAGAGAGTCAACCTTCAGAGTTCTCATCACAAGAAAAAAGCTTGTATCATCTATGAAGGTGGAAGGATGCTAACTAGGCTTATTGTGGTCATTTTGCAACATCCACAAATACCCATTCATCATATTGTATATCTGAAACTAATATAATGGTATGTGTTAATTGTACCTCAATAAAAAAATTGGTACTGGGTACTCACAGAATAATTATGGTTATTACTGAAGGTGCCTACTAGATATTCAGCACTTTAGCCGTATATTCTAACAACTCAAGAGCAGAACCTAAGAGTTCTAGGATCCCTAAGGAGCAGCAGGAAGGGGGAAACAGTGGGAAAACAGGAGACCAAGACATTAGAGGCCTGTAGCAACCATAGACGAAAATCTAAAGAGACAGTGATGTGAAAAACAAAACTGTAGTTGAGCACGTAGAAGATGACAAAGGTGACCACCAGCATCAGGATGGTGTGGGCGGCTCTGGTCTCCGGGGGGCATTTGTGGTGCCCAGTGGGGGTGCGAATACACTGCATTCTCTGGTGGTGTCTGCGCAGGAGAAGCACCATGGAGCCACTGGACCAGACCATGAGGCCAATAAGCACGGCATCAGAGATGGACCACAAGAAGGTAAAGCCTGATTTATGACCCAAGGCTGTGCAGAACCACTTGCCTTGGGTATCAGTATGGTTGCGCATGTCCTGTGGACCAGTGAGTGTCACAGGAACACAGGTGTACGTTAAGACACTGACTACCCAGCAGGTGCAACAGGAAAAGCCAGTGTGTCTGGGGGCTCTTCTGAGCATCCTCCACTCTGGTCTCCTGCGGATGAGGGTGAAGGACTGATAGGTGCTCAGGACACAGGTGCAGCACAGGGTGGTGCTGTGGGCCATTCTGTGTATATAATTTACAAGTTGACACCCAAGACTGGACAGGGGGTTCCTTGAAACAAAAACTGCCAGGGTGTGGGGAATCCCAGAGGAGAGAAGACCCAGGAGATTGGTCACGGCCATGTGGGCGAGAATCGTGTGTGTGGGTCTCTGCTTGTGGCCAAGCAAGACTGGAGAGATGTTGTGGAAGAAAAGGATGACATTGGCCAGAGACCCCACTCCTATCTGTATAAGATATGTGGTTTTCAGGGCTGCCTGGCTTGTGATTCTCAGGGCATCTTTGTGAAAAGACATGGAGAGGACTTCAGAGCGGCCTGGAGCAGAAAGGAGGCTGTGCCAGTGATGACATCAGAAGTCTTCTTACACATCCAATGCTGGACAAGGTTTCCCACATTTTATTTCTCCTGAAAAGAGAAGACACTGTCATAGTTCAGAGAAACGACTTTACCTGGAGAACATACGCCTGCCACCAGTTAAATTATTCGCCATTCTTATTTTGTATTTTTCCTATTTAGTTTTATATCCTGATCCTCTACCTCCATGTAAGGTCTATGAACTTAGGAAACGTGTCTGCCTTGTTCAGCAACATTGTTGGCCCAGTTCAATCATTTTCAATGTCATTATTCACAGAAACAAAAAACCCCCCAAATTTGCATGCAGTCGCAAAATACTCCACATAGTCAAAGAATCTGGAGAAAGGAGAACAAAGCATCAAACTTTCTCATTTCAAACTATATGTGCAATTTATAGTAACAGAAGCAGTATGGTATGGGCATAAAAACAGGCAGATCAATGGAACAGAATAGAGGGTGCAGAAATAAGCCCATGCACCTGTGCTTAATTAATTTTTGACAAAGGCACTAAGACTATATAATGGAAAAACGGTAGTCTCTTCAATAAATGGTGTTTGCAAAACTAAACATCCACATCTAAAGACTGAAACTGAGAGACTAAACCTTTTAAGATCTGATTGCATGAAATGAATTGTAACTACATGTATAATGGATATTAACTAGACTTACTGTGATCAATTGGCAATATATACAAATATCGAATTATTATTTCATACCCATGAAACTAACATAACATTACATCAATTATATCCTAATTTTTAAAACTACAACAACAACAAAACAAAACAAAACAAAACAAACAAACAAACCTGGACACTATGTTACACCATACCTAAACATGATCTCAACTGGATTAAGACTTGGATGTAAGATCTGAAACTGTAAAACTCCCAGAGGAAAGAAGTAAGCTCCTTGACATTGGTTTTGGTAATAATGGTTTGGATTTGACAACAAAAGCAAAAGGAAACGAATGGGAGTACTTCATATAAAAGCCCCTGCACAGCAAAGGAGACCACGAACAGAATGAAAAGGCTAGCTATGCAATAGGAGAAAATATTTGCAAACCACATATCCAGCAATGAGTTAACATCCAAAATATAAAAGGAATTTATCCAAAAAACCAAATAACCCAGTTGAAAAATGGGCAAATGACCCAAATAGCCATTTTTTCAAAGAAGATATATAAAGGGCTAAAAGGCATGTGAAAAGGGGCTCAGCATCTCTAGTAATCAGGGAAATAGAAATCAAAACCACAGTGAGATAGCATCTCACACCTGTTACTGTGTCTGTTATCCGAAAGACAAGAGGTAACACATTGGCAAGGATGTTGAGAAAAAGTAACACTTTATATACCTATTGGTGGGAATGTAAACTGGTAGAGCCTCTGTGGAAAACATTACGGAAGTTCCTCAAGAAACTAAAACCAGAACTACCATATGACCCAGCAGTCCTGCTTCTAGTATACATCCAAGGACACGAAATCAAGATCTTGAAGAGACATCTGCCCCTCCATGTTCATTGCTGCATTATTTACAATAGCCAAGACATGGAAACAAGCCAAGTGTCCACTGAGAGATAAATAGGTAAGGAAGCTGTGGTATATTATACAATGGAATATGATCCAGCTTTCAAAAAACGGAACTCCTTCCTTTTGCAACAACAAGGATGAAACTGGAGGACATTTTGGTATGTGAAATATCTAGACATAGAAAGACAAACACTGCGTTCTATCAGCTAAAGCTGGAGTTTGAAAAAAAATTCAGTCTCATAGAAACAGAGAACAGAATGGTGGTCCCTTGGGAATTAGGGTTGTGGGTAAAGGGGAGAAGATGGTAAAAGGGTACAAACTTTCAGTTATAAGATGAACAAGGTCTGAGGATCTAATGTCGAACATGGTGACTACAGGTGATGGTACCTAATATGTGAGGTGTTGGGTGTGGTAATTAACTCAACTGTGGGAATCCTTCCACAGCATATACACACATCACATCAGGTCCTCCATGTTAGCTATACTGCAATTTTGCTAAGCAGTTATACCTCAGTAAAGCTGAAAAAATAATGTAATAACTTAAGTAAATAAAATGGAAAATATGAAAATACTGTGGAAATTCCAAGATTTTCTAACTCATTTTAATACAGTTGCAAGAGGATCACTGTCTACCTCTGAGAACTCATTAATTCATCCAACAGAGTCGCTGGATAGAAAATATCTTTAAAAAATATTTACTGGCGTATAGCTGCTTTACAATGTTGTGTTAGTTTCTGCTGTACAGCAAAGTGAATCAGCTACATGTATACATATATCCCCTCATTTTTGGATTTCCTTCCCATTTAGGTCACCACAGAGCATTGGGTAGAGCTCCCTGTGCTGTACAGTAGCTTCTCATTAGTCATCTATTTTATACATAGTGGTGTATGTATGTCAATATCAAAAAAAAAAAAACAGACACCATCTGAATACACAAGTTGACTATAAAATCTACTAAAATATTCTGTTACAGAAAAGATCTGCAGTGAGCAAAATAGTCTAATCCTCAAAAATTCCCTAGATGAATATGGGGATATATGTGTATAAAAACAGTTGATTGAACCTGATGTACCCCCAAAAAAAAATAAAATAAAATAATAAAAAAAAATTCCCTAGATATTAATTTATAGAGCTTGGAAGTCAGGTTGTGGACAGTTTCTCCCGAGTACACTCCAGCCCTCAATGTTCACCAAAAATTAAATATCCCAAATGTTAGACTCAAGGCTTAGATTGTTTTCATTCTTCATTAGTTCTGAGTGCCTGCCTTTGACACTGCTTTATTCTGAATTTCATAAAAACGAACCAGCCTCGTTGCTTCAACTCAAAGTCACCCAGAGCACACACGGTGTTCCCTTAAAATCAAGTTTAGTCAGCCCCTCATGAGGGAATAAGAAGGTTTTATGAGGGCAGAGCAATATTGACTCCCTCTAGTAGAAGGTGTGTGCTTTCTCGAGAAGAAATAATCCTCAATTAAATACGTAAAATTCAGAAGCCATTGTCGGGTAGAGAGAGGGAAAGGAATTGGAAACAAAAGTCCAAAGTCAGATGGGACTTCCTTGGCGGTCCAGTGGTTAAGACTCTGAGCTTCCATTGCACAGGGCCCAGGTTGGGGAACTAAGATATCTAGTGCGTACTGTACAGCATGGTCACACAAAAAATAAAAAGAGAGAGAAATGAAAAAAAAAGTCCAAAGTTAGAAATAAAACTAGATCTTCAGGAAAGCCGTGTCCATCTTTTGAAAATACGAAGCAAAAGGGCAGCAGGACTGTGAGGTTCTCAACAGCTGTGGCTCCACCAGGTGGTCCTGGTGCCCACTCCCCACCCCCTGTGCTGAGACATGAGAACACAGGCTGGACTTCAGAACCTTCCCCTCATCTGTACTGTGCACCTCATTACAGAACCTGGGGTTAGAGGCAGGAGAGCAGGTGTCAAGGGTCCAGCCTCTGGATCAGAAAGCTCTTCTCTGAGTCGAGATCACCCACGTACTATTTCAGTGCAACCTAAGGAATTTCGTCACCAGCCTGAGCCACTTTTCTCCTGTAAAGAGTAAAGTATAACTAAGGAAGAACACGCATCGCAGGGTAGGCGTGAACACCCGATGTGGATTTCCTTGTGGATGGGATTCTGGGACAAAGTGGTCATTTACTATTAGTAGGAACCACCCTTATTGTAAACACTGTGCATGTTTTGTTTTCATAAGCCCTGGCGGGAAGACAGGAGAGATAATAAAATGCAGAGCTGGGCACCTAACTGCAGTCCCTGCCCCTCTTGCTTTACTCGCTAGATGCAGCCTGTGGAAGGCACAAGAACCGTGCGTTTCTGCTTCACACAGTAAAGCACATCCTTCTCTCTCATGGGACTCCCATCTTCCCACCACTTGCCTTGCTTCCTCCGTCTGGCTCTCCAGCTGCACGCGACCTTCAGCTGCACAGACACCTTCAATCACGCGCACTCGCCACGCTCCATTCCCTCCTTCATCTCACAATGAAGTGATGGCTTTTCCGTTTCTTTGTTTCTCCTTCTCTTCTCTCGTCCTAAAACACTGAAAGCTACACCAGGGCAAAGCATAAGCCTGTTTCCTGCTGAGAGATCCTCAGTCCATAATCATGTCTGTTCACAATTCCTACCTATCCCTGGAGCACAGCACACTCATTCAGAGAGTCTTTTAAAAAGTTCCAGATCCAGGGATTTCCTAGGTGGTGCAGTGGTTGAGAATCCTCCTGCCAATGCAGGGAACACGGGTTCGAGCCCTTCTCTGCGAAGATTCCACATGCTGCGGAGCAGCTAAGCCGGTGCACCGCAACTATTGAGCTTGCACTCTAGAGCCCGTGGGCCGCAACTATTGAGTCCATGTGCCACAACTACTGACGACCACGTGCCTAGAGCCTGTGCTCTGCTACAAGAGAGGCCACCGCAGTGAGAAGCCCGTGCACCACAACGAAGGGTAGCTCCTACTCGCCGCAACTAGAGAAAGCCTGTGTGCAGCAACGAAGACCCAACTCAGCCAATAAAAAAAAAAAAAAAAAAAGTTCCAGATCCAAAGTCAATACAGTTATGGAAAACGTATCTGGTGCCAACATGTGTTTGTGTGAATGTCCCTGAGCATGTATGTGTATGTGTGTGAGTGTGAGCTGAGGGGACCGTGTCCTCACATACTTTGACTCCAACCCACATATCACACTGTGTTTTTTTTTCTCTCCAAAATTGTTGTCCCCTGGCATCTTCTTTCAAGTCCAACTTGCATCTGTTCAACAAAGCAAACTCTTCCCTGCAGTGTCTTTTGATGAGCCTGTACTATACAAGAAGATTTGAAACAGAGATTATTCAAATCTCGCCTTTGAGTTACAATTACCTGTACAATTCATAGTTCTCCAGTGTGTTAAATTTCCCTCTGTTCTGCAAATCCAGCAGAACCCTGTTTATTGGTAAAAGATCTGACTTGCATCCCATGCCCAGTGAATCCTCACATGACCCTCCCTGAAACCCCCTCATTTCCCCTATATCTCCCCTCTAAGTGCACACAGGTGCCCTCATCCCCGTGCACCTCTCCTCCCAAAAACACGGCCCACGGCCTCCTTTCTGTGGGGCTGGGAGTTTCCTGGGTGAGTGATGAGGTCACACCTCCTGGGTGTACATTTCCTGGGACACATAGAGACAAGCGCCACAGGCGAGTACCTCCCTGACACCCACAACCATCACCCAGAACAGCAGAAGGACACGCCTGTCCCCACACAATCCAGGACCCCCAGCCCCCCCCAGCCACACATGGGCACCACCACAGCCAGAGTCAGAAACAAGCCACAGAAGCTGCCCTTGTGCTGTGACAGGGATGCACACCCCGGTGCCTGCTGCCCTCCTGAGCCTCTCTTCACCCACAGGTGTGGGGACCAGCGTGGGCAGGTCAGCTTCCCTGTATCTGGACAAGCTGGTGCAAAACAAACTTGAAAAAAAAGAGAGACCCCTGAAATCTTATTATGAAACAGCTCTGATTTTATTAAACAACACAAAAATAAAAACAAAAAACTTCAAGTCAGCTGTGTATCTGGTGCCTGAGAATTTCTCCTCCACCAGCTTCCTCATAACATCTGGGTTTTATAACCGCTGTGACTGAAAATGCACACAATGCAGGGGAAGCAGCAGGAATTAATCTGATGCTGAACCAGCAGAGGAGGGTGTCACTCACCTCATCCCAGGTGAGCACAGACATCAGGGCTGCTCTGTGGAGACCTCCTAAGAGGATGAGGGAGTCCTGCTAAGAGAGCTCATCCTGTGCCCAGGACCGTGGACATGGGAGTCGCGAACAGGGCCCTGGACAGAGGGACACAGGGAGAGCTGGCGGTGGGGGTGGGAGCCCTTTGCTTCCTATGTAGAATCTCTACACCTTTCCTCAGAAACTGCCTCTGATGGGGACTTGGTCTTAGCTGTGACCTCCACCTAGAGTCCTTTCCTGTGGTCCTCACACGGTGCACCTCTGGTGAGGGACCTCTGCCTGATTCGTGGCTGGCGTCTTCTGGCTGTGTCCTCACGTGATGGACAAGGCTGAGCCGTTCTGGGGACTCTTTTATAAAGACACTATCCCACTCACGAGGGCCCACCTTCCTGATCAAATGAGTTCCCAGAATCCACCTCCTTGTACCATCCGTTTTGGTGGTAAACATTCCAACATATGAATGTTGGGGAGACACTAACAGTTGAACCCTAGCTTGGCCCAAGGCACCTGCCACTGTATCTTCCAATATGCAATGCAATGTTGATTGACCACAGACAGCACTATTCTAATCCTGTTCCCAATGAGAAACAGCATACACTGCTTATTTTCCAACTGTCATAACATTTGGCAGACTTGAAAATCCATGGATTTCATTCCATTACATATTCTTTTTTCTTCCTTCTGCTGCTTCAGGTTTAACAAGGACAGAGGGGCATTTCCCATTTCAATCACACAGATAAAAGTATGAGCAACACTTACACACACAACGTAAAGACACTCACAATGGTGACTTACGAGGGTGAATCAAAAATGATCCCACCTCTGGCTGTAGAATTTATAGAGGTTGTAATATAACTGGAGTGTGGATAGTTTTTTAGTCACCCCTGTATATCTTAGCAAAATGACACACCAGACCCTAATCTGTAGGTCCTAGAACATCAGGAGACCCTTTTTCACATGGTCGAGAAGCTCAGTGGCTCTGGCCATACAAGGTGGGGCACAGTTTCCACAGTGTTCCCATCCCTTTTTCCCTCACTGTCAGGGACTCCAGCGCACAGGGATTTGCAGTGAACCCATGACACTGGTCCCCTCAGATACACCCCCCAGCACAGTCCCACCTTCTACCTGCCCAGCCAGGGCAGGAACGGGGCAGCTCAGGACAAGGCAGGGTGAGCACCTGTCCCGCCCAAGGCTGTTAACCACGCAGCCCTGAGCTCCTCACCTGAGGGAGAGCCCTTCTCTCCTGTTTTCTGCCCTGAGACGGAACACAAGGAAGCACTCACCTGCCTGGACGCGGCTCCAGAGCTCTGTGCAGGGACGTGGCCATCAGGATGGGCCACCGTTATAGGGACGGGGTCCCTGGACCCGATCTCCCCACAGAAGTGCCATCATCACGTCACCTGCAGCACAGCTGACACTGTCTGCATGGAGAGTCTGGAGCGTCTCCCATGAGGAACACGTCTTACCCCCGGGCTCGTCCTCCTCATCCACGTCTGGGGAGTCATGGCAACTCCTGGCAATTACGGGGAAGACCTACAGGAGCAGCTGAGCAGAGGGCAGGGGAAGTTTTCCATGTTCCCTGTGGGAGAATCCAAGTTTAGAGGGAAAGTCATAATTGAGGGGAAGGGACACTCAAAGTGCATTGGAGCTCCCTTCACTATGGTTCCCGTTGGGCATGTTCCTTCATGGCCTCACATTTCCAAACTGTTCCAAAGTTTGTCTACACTGATCGTCAGCATATGATCTGGAGGCTGGTCTTTCCCTTAGTTTAAGTTCTACAACCCTTGCTATTTGTGGCTGAGGTCAGTGTAATCTGGAACATATCCCATTTGAAACCAGTGTTTCCCTCCTCAGCATCCTCAGGTCTCCCTCATGTCCACATGACTCTGAAAGGAGGTTGTCATTTGTTCTGTCATCCATAGAGCCCCTCCTGGAGCCTCTCGCTGGATCTCCAGCTCTCCCTGTGTTCTAGGCCATTAGCCCTCATAAGATGCATTCCTGGACATACAGGCAGGGTTTAGGAATAAGAATTTATTAGGAATAGAGAGACAACATTAGAATTCTTCAAATTGATCATTGGAATGATCTATTGCTAGTTGGAAATTTAAATTGATAATTGGATCTTTGAAACCTGGGCCATTAGCTGGGAAGTAGACCTGATGTCATTCTTCTGAGGGACCATGGAGCATAAGGGGCTCAGTAGACCCTGCCCATCAGGCTGCTCCTGCAGTGAATTGGTGCATGAAGGCAGCAGACATGCCTGCATTTCATAAACATGACTTTTTCCCAATAAGCCAGGCAGATAGGACAGCTACTGCTTCTTTAAAGTTGTACATCCATGAGAGTCAATACTGTTAAAATGACTATACTACCCAAAGCAATCTACAGATTCAGTGCAATCCCTATCAAATTACCAATGGCATTTTCCACAGAACTAGAACAAAAAATTTTACTTGTATAGAAATACCAAAGACCTTAAATAGCAAAAGCAATCATGAGAAACTGGAGCTGGAGGAATCTGGCTCCTTGATTTCAGAATATACTACAAAGCTACTGTAATCAAGACAGTGTGGTACTGGCACCAAAACAGAAATAGAGATCCATGGAACAGGATAGAAAGCTCAGAGATACACCCACACATCTATGGTCACCAAATCTATGACAAAAGGGCCATCATATACAGTGGAGCAAAGACAGCCTCTTCAATAAGTGGTGCTGGGAAAACTGAACAGCTACATGTAAAAGAATGAAATTAGAACACTCCCTAACACCACAGACAAAAATAAACTCAAAATGGATTAAAGGTCAGAATGTAAGGCCAGACACTATAAAACACTTTGTAGAGATATGGATGGACCTAGAGAGTGTCATACAGAGTGAAGTAAGTCAGAAACAGAAAAACACATATCGTAGATTAATGCACATATGTGGAATCTGAAAAACTTGGTATAGACAATCTTATTTACAAAGCAGAAATAGAGACACTGACATAGAGAAAAAACCTATGGATACCAAGGGGAAAAGCAGGTGGTGGTGGGATGAATTGGCAGATTGGGATTGACGTATATACACTATTGATACTACGTATAAAGTAGATAACTTATAAGAACCTACTGTACAGCACAGGGAACTCTACTCAATGCTCTGTGGTGACCTAACTGGGAAGGACATCCTAAAAAGGGGAGATATATGTATACGCATAGCTGATTCACTTTGCTGTACAGTTTAAACTAAGACAACATTGCAAAGCAACTATATTCCAAACAAAAAAAAAGTTGTCCATTTATGGCCCCTGACTGGCAAAATGTGCATGGTAATGCTTGTTTGTTTTTATTTATTTGGCTGTGTTGGGTCTTCATTGCTGTGCACAGGTTTCCTCTAGTTGCAGGAAGTGGGAGCTACTGTTCACTGCAGTGGGAGGGCTTCTCAGTGCAGTGGCTTCTCATTGCAGAGCATGGGCTCTAGGTGCGTGGACTTCAGTAGCTGCAGCACGGGGCTTAGGAGTTGTGACACATGGTCTTAGTTGCTCTGAGGCATATGGGATCTTCCCGGACCAGGGATTGAACCAGTGACCCTGCACTGGCAGGCAGATTCTTAGCCACTGCGCCACCAGGGAAGTCCCATGATAATGGCTTTAATATGTTGAATAATTATTCACCATGCAGATGCTGCCTGACATGTTCAAACACTCAGAGATACTTTGGACCTACTATGTGTCATTCCGAGCACTAGGTAACGAAGATACAAAAAGAATCACTAACATCCGGGCTGTGATACTTGAAACACGTGATTCACCACCAGATGTCTAGCTGAGCTGGCGAAAGGGTCCAGAGCTGGGCTGTGCAGTGTGGAAGCTCCAGTTCCATGTGGCTACTGAGCTCCTGCAATGGGCTCATCTGAACGGAGAGCGGCTGTGAGGGTCACACACACACTGGATTTTCCTTATATGTGGAGGTGCTCCGTGTTGGGTGCGTATCTATTTACAATTGTTCTATCTTCCTCTTGGCTTGATCCTTTGATCATATGCAGTGTCCTTCTTTGTCTCTGATAACAATCTTTATTTTAAAGTCTATTTTGTCTGAATCAGTATTGCTATCCTGGCTTTCTTTTGATTCTCATGTGTGTGGAATACCTTTTTCCATCCCCTCACTTTCAGTCTGTGTGTGTCTCTAGATCTGAAGTGACTGTTTTTTGGGCAGCACACATATGCATCTGTTTTTGTATCCACTCAGCTAGTCTCTGTCCTTTGGGTGAAACATATATATTCTTACGTATTCTTTGGAATGGTCATAGTAGTTCTAACAAAAATATACTACTTTGGGAATCTATACATAATGGCTACAGCAATCAATACAAATAGTTATACTTTAGGACTAGCAGTTTTAAAAATGGAATATTAAAAATGCCAGTATTTCCAAAAGAAGGTATAAGGAAAGGGGAAACAGAACAGAAGTTAGGATAAAATAGAAAAGTTCCAAGACTCTGCATTTCCGTGATGAAAACGAAACATTTAAGTGACAAGTAGGAAGAGGGCAGCATCTACTATTTCCTTCCTATTACTTCATTCACCACATCAATCAGATTTACTGAGAGTCAACCCGGGAAAGAAAATCCAGGTTCAAAGGTAAAGTGGCTGATTGCACAATATTGATATTCTGTGTAACATGACAGCGTATTACAGAAATATAAGTGAAGTAGACACAAAATAGTCTAGAAAATCTCCCCCATTTTCCAGGTTTCTTATCTTTATCTTAAAATAAACTCTCCCCCCACCCTGGAGTAACGTTTATCTGGACCAATATTGGAATAAGTGCCAAGAGTTGTCAGGTGTGAGCCACACTGACATGAGAATGAATGTGCGTGGACCCATTTCACATGTTCCTGAAGAAAGGACATTTCTTTCAGAGAACCATGCTGGCCAGGAGGATAACCCGTTTCCTGACTATTTTCGTGGATCAATTTTGAGCTGATATTTCCTGGATTGACTTTCATATCTCCCAAGGCAGCACTAATATAAAATTGACCTTCTGAGTTCATTGGATTTTATGTAAAAATGTGGTACTGAGTATAAATGTCGAAAGGTAGAGGGAATTCCCCGGTGGTCCAGTGATTAGGACTCCGTGCTTTCACTGCCAGGGCCCGAGCTGGATCTCTGATCATGGATCTAAGATCCTGCAGCCACCAGGCACAGCCCGAAAAGAAAAGAACAGAAAAGAATTAATAAAAAAAAGGGCACATACCTTCTCTCATAATATAGTAATTCACGGGGTGGTAATGTACCACATGGTAATAATACCTAATAATACCCTATTGCATATGTGAAAGTTGCTAAGAGAGTCAATCTTAAAAGTTCTCACCACAAGAAACGTTTTTGCATCTGTGTATAGAGACGATATTAACCAGACTTGTCATATTTTGCGTTATATATAAATACTGCATTTATATGTTGCCCAGTTGAAACTAGTATCATGTTATGTTTTAATTATACTTCAGTATAAATGGTCGTGAATAAATAGTCACAGAACAGAGAAGTTGTGGTTATGCTTGAAGCCTCTTCTATGTATTTACCTCTTCACCCCAAGAGCAGAACCGAGGAGTTTTAGGATCCCTGAGGATCAGCAGGAGGGGGCTAAACGAGGGGAAACAGGAAGCCAGAATGTTCGCGGTATGCAGCAACCACAGGTGCAAGTCTAAAACGGCAGCGATATAAAAAGCCAAAATGCAATCCAGCACGTAGAAGATGACAAAGGTGAGCACCAGCATCAGGATGGTGTGGGCAGCTCTGGTCTCCGGGGGGCATTTGTGCTGCTCAGTGGGGGTGTGGATACACTGCGTTCTCTGGTGGTGTCTGTGCAGGAGAAGCACCATGGAGCCACTGGACCAGACCATGAGGCCAATAAACACGGCATCAGAGATGGACCACAGGTAGACAAAGTGTGCTTTAGGAGCTGAGGTGGAGCAGAACCACTTGCCTTGGGTATCAGTATAGTTGTTTGTGTCCTGGGGACCAGTGACTGTCACAGGGACATAGATGTGCATTAAGAAACTGAGTATCCAGCAGGTGCAGCAGGAAGGACCAATGACCTTGGGGACTCTTCCTCTGAGCATCATCCACTCCTGTCTCCTGGAGATGAGGGTGAAGGACTGATAGGTGCTCAGGACACAGGTGGAGCACAGGGTGGCGCTGCGAGCCACTCTCTGTGTATAATATATGAATTTACACCCGAGAGTGGAGAGGGGGTTCCTGGAAACAAAAGCTGCCATTATGTGGGGAATCCCAGGGGAGAGAAGAATCAAGAGATTGGCCACAACCATGTGTGTGAGGATCGTCTGTGTGGGTCTCTGCTTGTGGCCAAGCCAGATGGGAGAGATGTTGAGGAGGAAAAGGATGGCATTGGCCAGAGTCCCAACCACCATCTGTAACAGCAAGATGGTGGTCAGGACCACCTCCCCTTGGTTTCTCAGGGCATCTTTGTGAAAAGACATGGAGAGGACTTCAGAGTGTCCTGGAGCAGAAAGGAGGCTGTGCTGGTGATGACATCAGCAGGCCTCTTACACAACCAACACTGGAAAACGTTTCTTTCTTTTTCCATCTCTTGAGTAGGGAGGCATTGATGTAGTCTACAGGGTAGTCTCAACCTAAAGAACATATGCATGGTATCAGTTATAATTTCCCTGTTCTTATTTTGCAGTTATTTCTATTTACTTGTATATCCCGATTCTCCAGAAGCCTGTAAAGTCCATGAACTTAGAACCATGTCTCACATGGTCAATATCATGATTGACTAGTAATTGCTGTTAAATAATATGTCCTGAATATATGCATATTTGACCTGAGACAAAGACAATGTTATACTCTACCTCCCTGAGAACGTATGGTCATCCTGCCTGTAATAAAAACATATTAACTTAGGAAAATGAAATGGAACAATGCAAAAACATTGCTGAGATTATACGACTGTCCAACTAAATTTAATACAGTTGCTGGTAAATCAGTGTCCACGTTTGAGAATTCACACTTGATCACGATTCCTGGATACAAAATAACAATAAAACATCAGTCATGGAGTTTTGGCTTTTGGTTTCTTGTGGAAGTCATCTTTCCAACCTAACAATGATGAAAACAAGGAACTCTGAAAATTCCTGGATGTAACAGAGGTGAGAACACACAGAACATCACTGCCTCCCAGACTGGAGAGGTGGACCAGTGAGTAGAAGGAATCCAAGCTTATTGGAGCAGAGAGTCATGAGTGGAAACACCTCAGGAGCAAGACCCAGGGTAGGAAAACGTGTAGTATAATGGATGTATAATGGATATATTTATCCTCCGTAGATTGTTGGAGGCTCAGTGTGCAGACGTCTGGCAGGCAGAACCTCCAGGAAAACCAAGTTCTAGGGAGATCCCACAGTTTTGTGAGTTTTGTGATATTTCTCTCAGCAAATATCAGAGGAAAGTCGCTTTGTGCTGTTGGTGGGGGCTGGGAGGGGAAAAAATCACTTTGAAATCACCAGAGTGCTGGGCTCTGCTTAACAAGGTCTGTGTTAAGGAGAGATGAGGTAACTGCAGGCACACCTGCTGGGGTTTCCTTTGAATATATCTGACCCGGGAAGGGAAATAGCCAACCCTAGCCCACTCTAGCCATCCTGTCCCACCCAAGGGGCAGAAAAAAATGGAGAAACTCTTGTGACATTCACAGGCCAGAGGCACAGGCTCACTGAGAGACTGAGACCCACTCACAGGATATAGAAGCTTCCTCTCTGCCCACACCTCACCACCTCCTCACTAAAGGTTTACTAACAGTAGCTCCTTTCACCTCGTACATCACGTCCAGATATCAAAGGAAAAAGAAGGCTGACTAACAGGCAAAAAACAGTTTGAAGACACAGAGGAAGCAGCAGATCCAGACTTGACAAGAACGTGGGAATCATCAGATCAGAAACATGAAACAACTACAAGTAACACACTAAGGATGCTCGTGGATAAACCAGACCACACGCAGGAACAGATGGGCAATGTCAGCAGGGACTTGGACATTCTAAGAAACAACCAGAGAGAAATGTTAGAGACTAAAACCACTGCCGCAGAAATGAAGAATGGCTTTAGTGGGCTTGTTAGTGGATTGCAGGAGACTGGTGAGGAAAGACTCTCTGAGCTTGAGGATCTATCCATAGAAACACTGCAAACTGCAAAGCCAGAACAGAGCCTTAAAAATCACAAAACAGAATAGACAGGCCTGTGGGAGAACTACCAGGGGTGTAACGTGTGTGTAACGGGATTAGCAGGAGGCGTAGAAAGGCAGAAAGAAACAGAAGAAATATTTGAAGCAACAATGACTAAGAACATCTCCAAATTAATGTCAACACCAAACCAGAGATGCAGGGAACTCAGCAAACCCCAAGGAGGAAAAATACCAAAACCCCCAGACCTCGGCATGCCCTATTCAGAATTTATTCTCTGCTAAAAAGAAAATATCCTGAAATAAGCCACAGAGTGGTGGAGAGGAGGGGAAACCAAAAGACATATAGAGAAGCCAAGATGAATATGACCCTGACTTCTCCCCAAACTCTAAGTAAGAAGAGGGTGGAGTGAATTATCTAAAGTGTTGATAGAAAATATCCACCAACCTAGAATTCTGTTCCCTGTGAAACTGTCCTGCTGAAGGAAAAGAGAAATAAAGACGTTCTCAGATGAAATAAAATGGAGGGAACTTGCTGCCAGCAGACAGGCCTTAGAAGAAATGCTAACTGCAGTCCTTTAGAGGAAGGAAAATGATATAGATCAGAAATTCAGATGCACATAAAGAAGGAAGGACACTGAAGAAGCATAACTGAAGTGGAATCAAAACATTTACTGTTCTTAATCTTAGACATAAATCTGTTGAAAATAATCATGGTAACACTGTGTGTTAGTGTGTGTGTGTGTGTGTTTGTGTGTATATGTGATCTCATGTGTGTGCCCCACATTTTCTTTATGGATTCAACACAGAGCAATCCCTTTCCTGCAGTTCTTTCTATAAAGCTGTACTATACAGGCTCTAATCAGGAATTGAAATTATTCAGATCTCTCCTCTGAGTTACATTTACCCATATAATTCCATGCTCCTCCAGCGTGTAAAATTTTACTGTAGCCCCAGTGATCCCTCAGAACCCTTTTATTTGTAAAAGAAAATATCTTTAGCAAGTAAACAGGATACTGTCAGGTTCATGGGCTAAGTTATAACCACTGTGATTAAGAGTGTATACACGGGGGCATTCCCTGGTGGCCCAGAGGTTAAGATTCCAGGCTCTCACTGCCTTGGGCCTGGGTTCAATCCCTGGTTAGGGAACTAAGATCCCACAAGCCATACTGTGCAGCTAAATAAATAAATAAATAAATCAAATTAAATTAAAGAGAAAAAAAGGGTACAGACGCAGGACTTCTGAACTTCCACTACCCAGGAGTGCGGGTTCGATCCCTGGTTAGGGAACTAACATCCCATATACCATGCAGCGTGGCCAAAAGCCAAACAAACAAACAAAACACAAAACAAACAAAACAAAAGAGTGTATACAATACAGTGGAAGCTGCAGAAATTAATGTGATGCTGAACCAGCAGAGGAGAGTGTAACTCACCTCATCCCACGTGAGCACAGAACTCAGGACTGCTCTGTGGAGACCTCCTAAGAGAATGAGGAAGTCCTGCTAGGAGAGCTCACAGTGTGCCCAGGACAGTGGACAAGGGCGTCAGGAACACGGCCCTGGATGGAGGGACACAGGGAGAGCTGGGGTGGGTGTGAGCACTTTGCTTTCCGTGTAGAATCTAAACCTTTTTCAGAAATTGCCTCTGATGGCGTCGTGGTTCTAACCCTGACAACCACCTGGAGTCCTTATCAATATTGGCCTGTCTTAGTGCGTTTGAGCTGCTTTATCCAAATGTCAAACTGTAGCAACTGGGCAGCTTATAAATGAGAGGAATTCATAGCTCACAGTTCTGGAGGCTGGACATCCAAGATCGAGGCTGCGGCATGGTCCCTGTCTGGTGAGGCCCTCTTCCTGACTCATGGCTGGCACATCCTCCCTGTGTCCTCACATGATGGAAAGGGCTACGGAGCTCTCCGGAGCTTTTTAAAAGAAGGGCACGAATCCTACGTGCGAGGGCTCCCCATGACCTAGAGGCCCTCCCCCAACACGACCATGTTTGGGGCTTAGGTCTCAACATATGAATTTGAGGGAACAAGAACGTCAGACCACAGCATCGCCCAAGGTGCATTCCAGTGCATCTCTGAGTATAAAATTCAAAGTGGAATTACCACAACCAATGTTATTCTAATTCCTATTTACCTCTAAAAAAGTGTGTACCTTGATTGTGTTCCATCAGTCACATCTTTTGTATTCTTGAAAATTAGCTGGATTTCATCTCACAGCAAATTCTTCTTCCTTCCCCTGCTGCCTCGGATTAAGGAAGGACACAAGGTTTTCCCATTTAATTGAGAAAAATACATGCATCACTTACACACATGACACAAAATCCACACACAGTGGTGAGGGAGTATCTTTGCAGAAATTAGTGAAGCAAGTGCATCCAGCTGAAGAGGGGTTGAAATAGGAAAACTGTGTGTGTTGTTCCAGGGCTGCATATTTCTCTCTTTGCAGCACTGCGTGTGTGTGTGTGTGTGTGTGTGTGACACTAGGTCTTATTTTCTGTTCCAGGAACGTTAAGTTCTAACCCAAACTCTGCACATAAGTTTCTCATCCTATATTCACACCCAACCCTAATCTGTTAGGTCTGAAAAATCCCGAAGACCCTTTTCTACATGATTGAGAAGCTAAGTGGCTCTGGCCATACGAGGCTTGGCACAGGTTCCACAGTGACCCCATCCCCCTTTCCCTCACCGTCAGGGACTCCAGGGCACAGGGTTTTGCAGTGAACCCATGACTCTGGTCCCCTCAGATACACACCCCAGCACAGTCCCACCTTCTACCTGCACAGCCAGGGCAGGAATGGGGCAGCTCAGGACAAGGCAGGGTGAGCACCTGCCGTGCCCAAGGCTGCTGACTACACAGCCCTGAGCTCCTCTCCTGGGGGAGAGCCCTTCTCTCCTGTTTTCTGCCCTGAGACGGAACACAAGAAAGCACTCACCTGCCTGGACGCGGCTCCAGAGCTCTGTGCAGGGACGTGGCCATCAGGATGGGCCACCGTTATAGGGACGGGGTCCCTGGACCCAATCTCCCCACAGAGGTGCCATCATCACGTCACCTGCAGCACAGCTGACACTGTCTGCATGGGGAGTCTGGGGCGTCTCCCGTGAGGAGCACGTCTTACCCCCGGGGCTCGTCCCCCTCATCCACGTCTGGGGACTCGTGACAACTCCTGGCAATTACGGAGAAGATCTACATGAGCAGCTGAGCAGAGGGCAGGGGAAGTTTTCCATGTTCCCCGTGGGAGAATCCAAGTTTAGAGGGAAAGTCATAATTGAGGGGAAGGGACACTCAAAGTGCATTGGGGCTCCCTTCACTATGGTTCCCGTTGGGCATGTTCCTTCATGGCTTCACATTTCCAAACTGTCCCAAAGTTTGTTCACACTGATCACCAGCATATGATCTGGAGGCTGGTCCCTCCCTGATTTAAGTTCCACAACCCTTGCTATTTATGGCCTCAGGTCTGTTTAATCTGAAAATACCCATTCGAAACCAGTGTTTCCCTCCTCAGAATCCTCAGGTCGCTCTCATGTTCATTAACTTTCCAAGGAGATTGTGGTTTGTTCTAAGATACGCATGGATGTGTCTCTTTGAGTCTCTCATTGGACCTCCAGCCTGTCCCTGTGTCTGGGCAGTTAGGGCTGGAAAGAAGCATTATTGGACATACAGACAAGAGTTAGGAAATTATTGATTAAGAAATACAGAGAGATAACATTAGAATTATTTATATTGATCCCTGGAATTATCAGTTGCTAGTTGGAAATTTCAGTTGATAATCAGATCTCTCAAACCAGCTCCATTAGCTGGGAAATGGGCCTGATGTCTTCATCCTGAGAGACCACAGAGTAGAGGAGACATATAAACCTCCCCCATCGGGCTCCTTCTGCGGCTAACTGATGCATTTGGGCAGCAGACGTGTCCACACTTCATGCACGTGGGCTTTTCAAGAAAAGCCAGGCGGATGGGACAGCTGCTGTTTTTTTAAAGTGTACAACCTTGGTCCCTGTCTGGGGAAAGTGTGTATGATAATGTTTCCAATGTGTTGAAATTATTCATCATGAAGTTCTGTCCCCACAAATTTCAAACACAGAGAGAGGCTGTGGATCTACTGTTGCCATTTTTAGTTGCAGGTCATGAAGATAGATATAAACAGAATACTAATACTCCTCATTGTGATATTGGAAATGCTGGTTTGATGAAGGACGCGAATCATCGCCAGATTTTAGCTGAGCTGGTGAAAGGGTCCAGGTCTGGGCTGTCCAGTGTGGAAGCTCCGGTCCCCTGTGGCTATCGAGCTCCTGACATGGGCTCATCTGAGCTGAGAGGTGCTGTGGCTGTAACAGAGACACTGGATTTCAAAGACGTATTAAGATGGAGAGAATGTAAACTATCTTCTTGAGAACTTTTCTGAATGGATTACAGCTTGAAAGAACAATATTTAAGATATTAAAATAATGTACAGTTTCTTTTCACTTTCTTCAATGTGGCTACAATAAGTACATAATTACATCCGTGGGACTTGTTCTATTTCCATTGGACATTGTGGTTAGACTCAGAAAGGCTTCATCTTTACCCCCACCCTAGCTGCACTCGCCTGGCTGTGGCAAAATTTCTGGCTGGATCTGAGAGGTTGGATAAGTCAATGAGATAAATTTACCATCTTATGCACCTGTCAAGCTATGATGACTAAAGAAAGTGAAGATGCTGTTATTTCTCCAGCCTGTGTATAAAAATCAAAGTCAACCTACGGCTCTCAGAGCAGAGTACACACTCCAGTGTCCCTAAGTGCACACACTGAGCTGGCCTCAGACAACACTTGCTGAATTAATAAACATCTCCATCCTGCAGACCTTGGTCTCTCAAATCTGCCTTCTGTAGAATTCTGAGAAATGAAGCAATGCCACAATATTCGATCCACCTCCAGTCCACGAGGTTCTCCTGTGGCCTCCGTGTGCCTCCACTGACAGCTCAGCTCTGGAGTGAGATTCCCCTGCAGGGCTGTTACTGGGGAGGGTCCCCCCTCCCTCCTTAGTCACATGCCACATCTCCTCTGTGATTCCATAAGGATTTATTCCTGAAGAAGGGAGATTTTTAATGAGGACATAGGGAGTTTACCACAAACAAAGGAGATCAATTCATCCTGAAAGTAGTTTCATTTTTATTAATATTGTTGATATAATTTTTTTAGGTCCAAGGCGGAGCCTCTCCTACCCAGGGTGACATGTCAGCAAAGCAAAACCTAGATAAATTTTGTCCCTGTAACTGCTCCTCTTCACCAGAAGCGCACTGTGTCCAGTCAGCCGACCCCCAAATACAAGCCAACTCGACCCTGTACTTATCTCCTTGTTCCTTCTCACCCAAAACAAGGATGGCTATGTCCCCCAGTCAACCATACATTTTCTTTTTTTCACACCTTGTTCTTTGGTCTTCATCCTAGAAAACCTCCTGCTCCTTCCGCTCTGTTTTTGCGTTTCTCTGGATAGAGACTTTTTCATGAACTGTTAAAGTTTCTCACCTAACATGCCTCCTTTAAGTATTTTCAACAGCATGGAGGAGATACTGTTTTATTATCATCCTGAATTAGAGCTGGAATATTTTGACTGTCGATGACAAGCTTTGGAACAGGGACAAAAACTTGTAACCTGAAATGTTTAGTGTCATCGTTGATCCTCTTGAAATACGTGGAGCTAGTTTCCAGTACTTTCTGCTCACTTGTGTAGAGGCTCCTTGCGTTTAGATCAGGAAATTACGCCCACTCAGAAGTGTTTCCTAACAGTATACGCACTAGCTCACAGTCACTTCTGCAAAGTGGCTTTTTCCCTGTGAATGGTAAGCTCCAAGGTGGAAAGTTTGGTAATATGCCCCAAATCTCTTCCCCGAACATCCACACTCTTTCTGGCACACACTCTCACCTCTACCTTTTCTCTCAAACACGTGTTCTAGAACGTTCTCACACCTGAACCTGCAGTCACCCCCCCCCCCACCGCCGCCCTTCTCGAACTTATATAGAGGCGTCCAATTTACAAATACGAAGAATGGTGGTTGCCAGGGGCTGGGGATAGGTGGTATATACACAGCTATGGCGGAATGGGTACAGAGCTTGTTTTGCGAGCACCATGTTCTCAACCTGGATCATAGTGATGATTACAACAGGAATGTTCTCTTTTTAATTTTAACTTTTATGTTTGGCTGTGTTGGGTCTTTGTGGCTGCACACGGGCTTTCTCTAGTTGTTGCAAGCAGGGGCTACCCTTCATTGCGGTGCGCAGGCTCCTCATTGCCGTGGCTTCTGTTGTAGCGGAGCATGGGCTCTAGGCACGTGGGCTCAGTAGTTGTGGTGCACGGGCTTAGTTGCTCCACGGCACGTGGAATCTTCCCGGACCAGGGCTTGAACTCGTGTCCCCTGCATTGGCAGGCGGATTCTTAACCACTGAGCCACCAGGGAAGCCCCTCTTTTTTCATTTTGGAGTGTGCTGTTTAATTCTCACATGTGGGGATTTCCTAGATTTCTTTCTGCTCTCGATTCTAATGTCGTTACATTGCCACTAGAGAGCAAGAAGTATATGATATCAATTTTTAAATTCATGAGTTTTATTTCTTGTTCTTTTGAATCTCTGCAAGCCTCTAGTATGCATCTTTCTGATATTTATATTCTTTCCCTGTTCACAGTATTAAAAATCACTTATTTTTGACTTAGAGGGCCAGGATAGGGAGGGTGGGAGGGAGTCGTGGGAGGGAGGGGATATGGGGATATATGTATAAATATAGTTGATTCACTTTGGTGCACCTCAAAAGCTGGCAGAAGAGTGTAAAGCAATTATATTCCAATAAAGAGCTTTAAAAAAATCACTTATGTTTTCATAGTCAAACCAGTGGCCTCTCATTTGGGTTATCCATTTACAAACAGTTTGAGGATCTTCCCTGGGTTTAAGAAATGTTACCCAAAGCTCAGCCTCTCTGTACACTGGTGCCGAATTGAATCTCAGAGACACAGTTCTGTGTGATGTAAAAAAGAAGAGCTTTGTTACTTTATTACTGCCAGGCAAAAGGGGCACCTCAGGCTCCTGCCTTGGTAAACTCTGCATCCCAACCTGGGAGGATTTGATGAGGGTTTGATAGAACAATGGTTTGATATAACAAAGGTGGGGTCCCTGACAAGATCAGGGTGTGAGCAGGGCTTGCACTCCCTTGATCTCACCTTAGGTGGTCTGTCTCCTAAGCTTGATGAGCTTCTCTGGTCCCTTTCATCTTGCCTCAGGTGGTTTCTGGGCGGTTTCTCCCTTGATTAGCAGCTGTTCGAACCTGCTCTTTGGAACTCCGGGAAGGCCATGGAGGCTGGAGTCTTGTCTATAAGAAATGGTGGACAAAAGGAGGCCTCCGTGCCCGGGAGCTGCATAGCACCTTACTCATCTCACTTGGTTTCAGAAATTCTGAAAGGCTCTCAGTTCAGTCTTTGATCTGAAGAGGTTCACCTACAGCCTCAGATGGTCCCCTTTCTAAAGGTAACTGCCTAATATTGCCTTCTGAGTAGAAAGGCAGGTCAGGAGCTTTCTAGAATGAGTATTCAAATAAAGACGGATAGAGGTGTCGACTGAAAAAAATATATGCATGACCTAAAAGTTGAGAGTTATGTTTTATCTAGGGGACAATTTTAGGACGTCAGGCCTGGGAGGCAGCATCTGAAAGAGCCCTGAGAAAACTGCTCCGAGGAGGCGAGCTCTTTTACCCCAAAACTGGACTCATATCTTGGTGGGTGTCGAGCCAAAAGACACAACCAAGCCACAGATGGGGAGTAGGAAGGATTTAGCGCTTGCAGCAAGTAAGGAGAGTACCGGGGATCTCTCCCCAAGCAGCGTCTCCCCGTACAGCAAAATTGGGGAAGATCTCAGCTAAGCGCACATGCATGTTCATGAAAGGGCTTGAGCAGAGGAGAATTCAGCATAGAACTGGGGCCAAGGTCCACAGAATCCAAGATTTAGTTGATTGAAGGTCAGAAAGGTCAACATTATGTTCCCTCAGATTTCTGTTGATTGGGTGGTGAAGGCTTCAGGCTCATCTTTGCTATTAAAACAGAACTGGGGTCTTCCTAGGTGGTGCAGTGGTTGAGAATCCTCCTGCCAATGCAGGGGAAACGGGTTTGATACCTGCTCCAGGAAGATTCCACATGCCACGGAGCAACTGAGCCTGTGAGCCACAACTATTGAGCCTGTGCTTTAGAGCCTGTGAGCCACAACTATTGAGCCCATGTGCTGCAACTACTGAAGGCTACGTGCCTAGAGCCCGTGCTCCGCAACAAAAGAAGCCACAGCAATGAGGAGCCTGTGCACCACAACGAAGAGTAGCCCCCACTCACTGCAACTAAAAAGAAAGCCCATGCAGAACAACAACAACAAAAAAAGACCCAATACAACCAATAAAATAAACAAATACATAAATAAATATATTAAAAAAAACAAAAACAGAACTGGGAGTGTTCACACCTGATAGACTAGTTTCGCTCTTGTTCCTTCTCTTGCCAGATGACAGTCTTTGTTCCTGAATTCTTTTGTTCCCTTAAGATCGTTAATTCCCGGGACCCTTTCAAGGGCAAGCACTATGTGCAGATTCAGCTCACAAAGTGGCTCAGGCCGAAAACTGATTCTCTTATGTCAGGAAAGCCATGCCTGCTTCCTTTTCTTCAGGGACTCCCTACCCTATCTGTTTACAGCTCCCCATCTTCTAGGTAATATCAATCTTTATAAACCCAGTCTTTGTAATGGGTTCTAAGTTATATCGCGTTGGGTTCTGACTTGCATTTCCCTGGTGACCAGTGATATGAGCACCCTTTTCTTGTGCGTATGGTCATTTGTATAGTTTTCTGTATGAAGTGTCGGTTCAAATATTTTGTTCATTTTAAGAAAACTGGGCTTTTAGAAAATTATTGGGTCTTGAGATGAAAAAAATACAGTTCATCAGAGACGTGTATTTTGAATCTCAGTCAACAGCTTGCCTTTTCAATACCCTCTCCCCATGACCCATGAGGAAGGATGATTCTAAGAGGTCCTCAACGGCTGTGCCCCTCCCCACAGGCTAAGGTGGGACCCTCCTGGGATGCGGATGAGATCTGGGACCCTCCCATCCACAGACTCAACAACCTGCTTGCTCCAGGGCCTGGTGTGGCTTTCCTGCTGGCTGGGAGGGTCCCTGGGTGTGTCCCTGGGAGGGTCCTTGATGGCTGTTAAAATTCTGCTGGGGCCAACATAACCAGATGTTGCTGGGACCAGCTGAGGACCAGACCCCAGTCACAGGTAAGCAGGCCTGGGCCCCTGGCTGGGTCTCCACACCCGGAGGTGATACTGGTGAGGGGGTCTGGGGCTTTTCCAATGGCTTTGAGTGGCTGGGGGGGGGGGCGGTTTATCCACTTGGAAATATACTGGGTGAGGAAGTCCTGGATTTACCAGGGTGCCAGTGGAGGCTTTGTTTACTCGTTAATTTAAAGTAATTTCAAACAAGTGTCCCCAAAAGTTGCCAAAATTGTGCTAAGAACTCCTGTGTGTAGAATCACCAGTTGCTTATGTTTTGTCCCATGTGGTTTATCACGTGTATAAACTTTCTCTCTGAATCGTTTAAGTTGCAGACATCATGCACTTTACCCCTCGTGCTCATGTTTTGTAAGAAGATGTACTTTGCCAATTATTAAAACAGGAGGTTTAGCATTTTTTTTTTTTAGCTGCTCCACGCAGCTAGTGGGATCTTAGTTCCTTGACCAGGGATTGAACCCAAGTCCTCGGCAGTGAAAGTACGAGTAATCACTGGACTGCCAGGGAATTCCCCTGGAGGTTCAGCATGGATGCAGTGACATTACTGATGCCCAGCCCACACGCAGATCGTAACTGTCTAATAAGTTCATATATGCGCATCCGTGTTTTCCTGACCAAAATCCCCTCTAGGAACCTGAGATGCAGTCAGGTCTGTGTCTCCTCATCTCTCTGCTCTGGGCTGACTCCTCAGCCTTTGCCTTTCATGACCTGGACGTCCTAAGAGTTATTTGTAGAGTCTCTGTGATGTTTCCTTGTGATTGGTTGAGGTCTGCTTTTTTTAATATATATTTTTTATATCTTGGCCCTGCTGTGCAGCATGAGGGATCTTCGGTCCCTGATCAGGGATTGAACTTGCGCCCCCTGTGGTGGAAGCGTGGATTCTTAACCACAGGACCTCCTAGGGAAGTCCTGAGGTCTGCATGTTTGAGGCTGTGTCTCCCCGTGGCGCCTGAGGCTCAGGAAGTCAGGCTGTCCTGTCTCTAATGTCCTGTCTCTGGGGACTCTGCTGGCTTCTGCAGCACAAGGTTACCTTTCCCTTTGTAATTAGGAGGTATCTTGGGGAGATGCTTTGGGACTACATGGACATCCCGCTTCACTCATCACTGTCATGACAGCATACACTGTCCCGACAGCATACACTGTCCCTTCCTAGACCTCATCCTTTTGCCTTTATTCCTGAGCAGAGTTTTGAAAGGATGGCTGTGCTCCCAACAGGGAGGGATGTGGATGAAGGATGTCAGCTGGGAGGCTGCTTGGGATCCTAGGCTTGGATATCTGGATTCTGGATCAACTTGCTGATGGGTGTAGGGTGTGAGGAGGGGTCCAGGATGCTGTGTGTGATGCCTGCTTGACAAGGAGGGGAAGGGCTGAAGAGGCTGAGGACTTGCATGTCTGGAGTTTAGGGAAGAATCCCCGCTGGAGATGATGAAATTGGCTGTCAGCATCTGCCTACCTGTGAGGCCAGGTGAACTGGATGATCAGTCCAGCCAGAGGCAGACCACTATGTGCTCGGGTCATGATTCGTGTGTGACGTGGTGACTTGTACACATTATGTCCCTGTTGACTAGGATGCAGGTACACGATTGATGTGAAACCAAACCCCAAAATGGTAGAGGAAAAAGTCAGCCTCCCTTCTGTCCCAGCCTCATGGCTTACTTCTGATTTCTGTAGCGAGTTTTGTACTTGACATATATTTCTTTCTTTCTTTCTTTTTCTCTTTCTTTCTTTCCTTCTTTCTTTCTTTCTTTTTCTTTCTTTCTTTTTCTTTCTTTCTTTCTTTCTTTCTTTCTTTCTTTCTTTCTTTCTTTTCTTTTCTCTCAATGTGCAATTGTGCACCTCGATTTTCTTAACAAGGTATCTTGGAAAACTCCATTCCAGAACATTTTGTCACCCGAAAACTGGGTTCACCTCTTGGTGGGTGTCGAGCCAAAAGACACAACCAAGCCATAGATGGGGATTAGGAAGGATTTAGTGCTTGCAGCAAGTGAGGAGAACACCGGGGATCTCTGCCCAAGCAGTGTCTCCCCGAACAGCAAAACTGGGGAAGACCTCAGCTAAGGGCACACGCATGCTCATGAAGGGGCCTGAGCAGAGGAGAATTCAGCCTAGAACTGGGGCCAAGGTTGACCCAAGTCTTAGTTGACTGAGATCCGGAGGGTCAGAAAAGGTCAACATTATCATCCCTTAGGTTCCAGCTGAGTGTTCCAGGGCGGTTTAATTCTGCAAAATAGCTCAAGGATGAGCCCCAGGCGAAGGTGTGAGGCTTCACCACAGATAGACTGTCTTTCCTATTGTTCCTTCTCTTGCCTGAAAGCAGTCCTTTGTTCCTGCATCCTTTTCTTCCCTCGAGATCATTAATCCCTGAGACCTTCAAGGGGAAGCACTGTGTGCGGGCTCAGGCCCAAAGCGGCTTTTCTGTGTCACAACCTTGCCTGGTTCCTTTTCTACAGGACCCCCTCCCCTATCTGTTACAACTTGAGATGTCTTTTTCCTATTCGTGGCCTCAGTAGTCGGTGGTGGGGGGTGGGGTGTATGGTGGGGTTGGGTCGGGAGAGGGGGCTGCCAGTTAGGTAACCTCTGACCCGCAGCTTAGTTTTTAGTGTACAGGTCTTTTACCCCCTTGGTTAAATTTATTTAAAATATTTATTTAAAATTATTTTATTTCAATGCTATTGTAAGTGGGCTTGCTTTCTCAATTTCCGTCAGATAGTTTGTTGTAGTGTATAGAAATGCAACTGGTTTCTGTATGTTCTAACAGGTTTTTAGTAGCATCTTTAGGGTTTTCTATATATAAGAACATGTCATTGGCAGATAATTCAACTTACTCCTTTCTGATTTGAATGCCTTTTATTCTTTTTTTCCTTTGCCTAATTGTTCTGTCTGACTTACAGTACTTCCAAGTGCTTTGTTTTCTCTTCTCAGTGCTATGGGTTTTGTTTGTTTGTTTCCTGGTACTATGTTGAATAGAAATGGTGAGTGTGGGCATCCCTGCCTTGTTCCTGATCCTTTTTTGTTTGTCTGTTTTTAATTGAAGTAGATTAATAATGTTGTGTTAGTTTTAGGTTTTACAGCACAGTGATTCTTTTTTAGATGCTTTTCCATTATAGGTTATTACAAGATATTGAGTACAGTTCCCTGTGCTGTACAGTAGGTCCTTGTTTATTTTATATGTAGTAGTGTGTATATGTTAATCCCAAATTTCTCATTTATCCCTCCCCCCATTTCCCTTGGATGACCATAAGTTTGTTTTCTGTCTGTGGGTCTATTTCTGTTTTGTAAATAAGTTAATTGTACCTTTTTTTTTTTTTTTAAGATTCCACATATAAGTGACTTGTGATTCCCTGTCTGGCTTACTTCACTTAGTATGATAATCTCCATCCTTGTTGCTGCAAATGGCATTATTTCATTCTTTTTCATGGCTAATCCATTGTATATATGTACCACATCTTCTTTATCCATTCATCTGCTGATGGGCATTTAGGTTGCTTCCATGTTCTGGTGACTGTAAATAGTGCTGCAGTGAACACTGGGGTGCATGTGTCCTTTTGAACCACGGTTTTCTGGGAAAACATATGCCCAGGAGTGGGATTGCTGGGTCATGTGGTAGCTCTATTTTTAGTTTTTTAAGGAACCTCCATACTGTTCTCCATAGAGGCACATTCCCACCACCAGAGCAGGAGGGCTCCCTTTTCTCCACACCCTCTCCAGCATTTACTGTTTCTAGATTTTTTTGGATGATGGCCATTCTGACCGGTGTGAGGTGATACCTCATTGTGGTTTTGATTTGCATTTCTCTAATAATTAGTGATGCTGAGCATCTTCTCATGTGCTTTTAGATTCCACATATAAGTGATAATGTAGAGTATTTGTCTTTCTCCATCTGACTTATTTCACTGAGCATAATAATCTCTAGGTCCATCTATGTCTTTCCAAGTGGTAGAATTTCATTCTTTTATGGCTGAGTAATGTTTATTTGTATGTAAATAATCACATCTTCTTTATGCATTAATCTTTTTTAATTTATTTTTTATTGTATAGTTGATTTACAATGTTGTGTTAACTTTTTTAAGCTCTTTATTGGAATATATTTGCTTTACACTCTTGTACCAGTTTTTGAGGTACACCAAAGGGAATCAGCTGTATTTATACATATATCCCCATATCCCATCCTTCCCGTGACTCCCTCCCACTCTCCCTATCCTGTCCCTCTAAGGCATCACCCATCATCAAGTTGATCTCCCTTTGCTATACAGCAACTTCCACTGGCTATCTATTTTACAGTTGGTAGTGTATCTATGTCTATGCTACTCTCTCACTTCATCCCAGCTTCCCCTTTGCCCCCCCTACCACCCACCCCAGCCCCATGTCCTCAAGTCCTTTCTCTACATCTGCATCTCCACTCTTGCCCTGTCACTGGGTTCATCAGTACCATTTCTTCAGATTCCATATATATGAGTTAGTATACAGTATTTGTTTTTCTCTTTCTGGTTTACTTCACTCTGTATGACAGTCTCTAGGTCTATCCACCTCATGACATATAGCTCCATTTCATTCCTCCTTATGGCTGAGTAATATTCCATTATATGTATGTGCCAAATCTTCTTTATCCATTCATCTGTTGATGGGCATTTAGGTTGCTTCCATGTCCTGGCTATTGTAAGTAGTGCTGCAATGAACATTATTGTACGTTTCTTTTTGGATTATGGTTTTCTCTGGGTATACGCCCAGGAGTAGGATTGCTGGGTCACATGGTAGTTCCATTTTTAGTTTTTTAAGGAACCTCCAAACTGTTTTCCATAGTGGCTGTACCAGCTTACATTCCCACCAACAGTGCAGGAGAGTTCCCTTTCCTCCACACCCTCTCCAGCATTTGTTATTTCCAGATTTTGTGATGGCCATTCTGACTGGAGTGAGGTGATCCCTCATTGTGGCTTTGACTTGCATTTCTCTAATGATTAGTGATGTTGAACATCTTTTCATGTGTTTGTTGGCCATCTGTATGTCTTCTTTGGAGAAATGTCTATTTGGGTCTTCCGCCCATTTGTGGATTGGGTTATTTGCTTTTTTGGTATTAAGCTGCATGAGCTGCTTGTATATTTTGGAGATTAATCCTTTGTTCATTTCTTCCTTGGCAAGTATTTTTTCCCATTCTGAGGGTTGCCTTCTAGTCTTGTTTATGGTTTCTTTCGCTGTGCAAAAAGCTTTTAAGTTTCATGAGGTCCCATTTGTTTATTCTTGATACTACTTTTCTAAGAATGTATCCATTTCTTCCAGGGTATCCCTTTTATTGGCATATAGTTGCTTGTAGTAGTCTCTCATGATCTTTTGTATTTCTGCAGTGTCCATTGTTACTTCTTTTTCATTTCTAATTCTGTTGATTTGCACCTTCTCTCTTTTTTTCCTGATGAGTTTGGCTAACGGTTTATCAATTTTGTTTATCTTCTAAAAGAACTAGCTTTTAATTTTATTGATCTTTGCTATTGTTTCCTTCATTTTTTTTTATTTACTTCTCATCTGATCTTTATGATTTCTTTCTTTCTGCTCACTTTGGGGTTTCTTTGTTCTTTGTTCTCTAATTGTTTCAGGTGTAAGGTTAGGTTGTTTATTCGATACTTTTCTTGTTTCTTAAGGTAGGACTGTATTGCTATAAACTTTTCTCTTAGAACTGTTTTTGCTGCGTCTCATAGGTTTTGGGTTGTTGTGTTTTCATTGTCATTTGTTTCTAGGTATTTCTTGATTTCCTCTTTGATTTCTTTAGTGATTTCTTGATTGTTACTAGCATATTGTTTAGCCTCCATGTGTTTGTATTTTTTACAGTTTTTTTCCTGTAATTGATTTCTAATCTCATAGCGTTGTGGTCAGAGAAGATGCTTGATACGATTTCAATTTTCTTGAATTTACCAGGGCTTGATTTGTGACCCAAGACATGATCTATCCTGGAAAATGTTCCATGTGCTCTTGAGAAGAAAGTGTATTCTGTAGTTTTTGCATGGAATGTTCTATAAATATCCATTAAGTCAAGATGGTCTGATGTGTCATTTAAAGCTTGTGTGTCCTTATTTACTTTCTGTTTGGATAATCTGTCCATTGATGTAAGTGGGGTGTTAAAGTCTCCTGATATTATTATGTTACTGCCGATTTCCCCTTTTATGGCTGTTAGCATTTGCTTTAAGTATTGAGGTCCTCCTATGTTGGGGGCATAGATATTTACAATTGTTATATGCTCTTCTTGGATTGATCCCTTGATCATTATGTAGTGTCCTTCCTTGTCTCTTTTAATAGTCTTTACTTTAAAGTCTAATTTGTCTGATATGAGTATTGCTACTCTGGCTTTCACTTGACTTCCATTTGCATGGAATATCTTTTTCCATCCCTTTACTTTCAGTCTATATGTATCCCTTGGTCTGAAGTGGGTTTCTTGTAGGCAGCATATAGAAGGGTCTTGTTTTTGTATCCATTCAGCCAGTCTGTGTCTTTTGGTTGGAGCATTTAATCCAGTTACATTTAAGGTGATTATTGACATGTATGCTCCTATTACCATTTTCTTAATTGTTTTGGGTTTGCTTTTGTAGGTCTTTTCCTTCTCTTGTGTTTCCTGCTTAGAAAAGTTCCTTTAGCAATTGTTGCAAGGCTGGTTTGGTGGTGCTGTATTCTCTTAACTTTTGCTTGTCTGTAAAGCTTTTGATTTCTCTGTCAAATCTGAATGAGATTCTTGCTGGGTAGAGTATTCTTGGCTGTAGGTTTTTCTCTTTCAGGACTTTCACTATATCCTGCCACTCCCTTCTGGCCTGCAGAGTTTCTGCAGAAAGATCAGCTGTTATCCTTATGGGTTTTCCCTTATATGTTATTTGTTGCTTTTCTCTTGCTGCTTTTAATATTTTTTCTTTGTGTTTAATTTTCATTAGTTTGATTAATATGTGCCTCTCTGTATTTCTCTTTGGGTTTATTCTGTATGGGACATTCTGCACTTCTTGGACTTGATTAATTATTTCCTTTTCCATGTTGGGGAAGTTTTCCACTATTGTGGGAAAACATTCAGAAGTCTTTCTGAAACCTTGAAAATGTTACAATAAATATGGCTAAAAGTAATTAAAGTATGTGGGCTGAGCAACTGGGTGCAGGATGTCCTGCTTGAGCAGCAGAGGAGCTAAGGGTGCGCGGCGTGGAGGCCATGGGGGCATAGGCTACTGAGGAAACAGAAAATTGACCCTCTCTGGGGGCACAGCCCCTTCCTCACTTGCACACCTCATATTACCCTGTTTGGCCCTGGAGGATGGCTGGTTAGCCAGAGACGGGTAAGATTCCTCAGGGGAGGAACAACCTAAGACAGGCACAGTCACAGAGGGGCCAACAGGGGTGGGGAACAGACCCTTACTCCTTCTGAGAGAGGTCTCCTGCCCCCAGGGCTGCGTTGCTTCCCACGCTCAGCTCAGATCGGGACCCAGGAGGCAAACAGAGACCTAGCCAATAGCAGTTGCCCTCCTTCTGCTGTTCTTGCAAAGGACCACTGCCCCCAATCATATGAGGCCTTTGGTTATTTCAAAGAAAAACTTGATTGTGGGATGAAACTGGGAGTGTGAGAACCTTATGCTATCTTGCCTCTGGAATGCCAAGAGCTCAATAAAAACAACGTGGGTTGAAGCAGCAGGGCTCTTGATCCTAGAGGTCTTGAGTCCCCTAGTCCCAGCTTTCTCTTAAATCTGTGTCTGTGTTTCTTTAAGCTTGTGGCACTCGTTATTCGCCCCGAGTCTCTGAGCTGGTCTCAGCACACTATAACCTCTTCAAATATTTTCTGACCCTTTCCTTTTTCTTCTGGGATGCCTATGATTCAAATGTTGGTGTGCTTAATATTGTCACCTAGGTCTCTGAGACTGTCTTCCATTCTTTTTATTCTTTTTTCTTTTTCCTGCTCTGTGGCAGTTACTTCCCCCATTCTATCTTCCAACTCACTTATTCATTCTTCTGCCTCCGTTATTCTGCTCTTTATAGCATCTAGAGTATTTTTAATTTCGGTTATTTTGTTATCTATTACTGTTTGTTTGCTCTTTAGTTCTTCTGAGTCCTTATTAACTGTTTCTCGTATTTTCTGCATTTTGTTATCGAGATTTTGTATCATCTTTACTATCAATACTCTGAATTCTTTTTCAGGCAATTTTCCTATTTCCTCTGCATTTATTTGGTCTTGCATATTTTTATGTTGTTCCTTCATTTGTGACTTTTTTTTGTTGTCTCATTTTCCCCCCACTTTGGATGGGTGGGACTGTGTTCCTGTCCCACTGGGTGTTTGGCCTGAGGTTTCAAGCACTGGAGTTTGTAGGCTGTTGAGTATAGCCGGGTCTTGGTGTTGAGGTGAGACCCTCTGGGAGACCTCACTCTGATGACTATTCCCTGGGAACTGGGTTTCCCTGTTAGTCCAATGTTTTGGACTCAGAGCTCCCACCTCAGGAGCTCAGGCCTGACCTCAGGCTTGTGAATCAAGATCCCAAAAGCCATGTGGAGCAGGAAAATGAAAAAAATTAAAAAAAAAAGTAGACCAGCAGAACAATAAATAGCAAGACAAAAAATATAATAGGAAACTAACAGATGTGTAAAAAAAAAAAAGAGCAACAATTGGAAGGTAAAACAACTGCAATAGCTTAAGTGAGGAGGTGGGAAGAAAAAAATAGAAAAAGAAAAAGGAAAAGAAAAAAAAAAGACAGAAAAGGCCTTGGCTGTGGGGGTGGGGCTTAGACAAGGCCGGGATGGGTGGGTGGGAGGTTAGGCAATGGGCAGGGCCTACACTTAGAAAAGGCCCTGGGGGTGGTGAGAAATGGCACTTAGGTCCAATGAAGCAGAGGGGCCCAGGAATGCCTCTGGTCCTGGGGGGAAAAAGACCAGGTCAAGGTACCCAGTGGACTCCCTGGGCCCGAGTTGGTGGGAGAAATGCTAGGCACCTCCCCTAGTTCTCCAATCTGAGAGGGTCATTCCCCCTTGGGTTCTCTTCTTCCTCACCCCCTCTCTCCTATTCCCCTAGGACCCTCATAGCTGCAGGGGGAACTGGAAAGCAGGAGATCAGACTCTGATGCCCAACAGGCTTCCCAGGGCCAACTGGGCTAGGGTAATGCCTGCAGCACTTCCCCAGATCTCCCACTCTCATAGGGTTCCTGTCTGCCTCTCTTCCTCTCCCCAACCCCCCACTGTCCTAGGTCCCAAGCAGCTGGAGGGGGCCCTGGAGTGTGAAAGACCAGGTCCGTGAGCCTAGCAGGCTTCCCAGAGCTAGTGGGCAGGGGAAATACCTTTTCTGCCTCCCTTGATCCTCCAATCCCAGAAGGCTCCCTCCCCTGCCCGCCTCTCCTCTTCTCCCCTGCTTTCCTTCTACACCCTTAGGACCAGTGAGACCTAGAGGGGCCCCTGGAGGACTGAAGACCAGGCCTGGGGGCGCAACAGGCCTCCCGGTGCCAAGTGGGTAGGGAGATTTCCCGCAGCATCCCCTCTGATCCTCTGGTCCTTCAAGGTCCCCCCCCCCACCGCTGTCTGCCTCTCTTGTCTGCCTCTCTTGTCTGCCTCTCTTCCTCTTCTCCTCTCCTCCTTCCCTTGCATGCATGTATGACCCACTCAGCTGGAGAAACTGAGGGACCAGACTCAGGAGCCCAGCAGGCCCACCAGGCCCAAGTGGGCAGGGGAAAGGCCCTCCACACCTCCCCTGGTCCTCTGCTCCTGGAACGTTCCACCACTAGTCTGCCTCTCTTCCTCTTCCCCTGCCACACTCCAACATCCCTGGGACCACACGTCTGGGAGGGGACCCTGGAGAGTTGGAGACCAGGCCTGGGAGCCCAGCAGGCTTCCTGGGCCACTGGGCAGTGGAAATGCCTTCCGCTCCTCCCCTGATCATCTGAACCCAGAGGGTCCCTCCCTCCTTCCGCCTCTCTTCTTTTCCCCCCACCGCTTCCCTCCTGTACTTCTAGGACCAATGGCCGGGAGGAGCCTTGGAAGGTGGAGGACCCACTCAGAAGAAATACCCTGTGGCGCCTCCCCTATTCTTCTGACCTGGAGAGATCCCTTCCCTCCCCCACTGTCTGCCTCTCTCCCTACCCCCCGTCCCCCTCCCCCCATGCCCCCAGGATCCTCATGCTGGAGGGGGACCCAGAGAGGGATCAGGCCTGGGAGCCCATTCAGCCTCCCTGGCCAAGAGGGCAGGCAAAATGCCCTCTAGCTTCCCCATCCCCCAATCTCAAAGCCCCCACCCCCACCTGTCCACCTCTCCACCTCCTAGACCCTCCTCCCTCCTTCCCACACCCCCAGGACTCAGGCAGCCCGGAGGGGGCCTTGGAGGGTGGAGGACCCCACTGGGGAGCCCAGAAGGCTTCCAAGCCTGGGAGCTCAGCAGGCCTCCTGGCCTCCTGGGTGGGAGAAACCCAGTTGCAGTTTAGGAGCTCCCCAGCCCCCAATGGTCCCTCCAGGTGGGAGCCTCCCTCCTCACCCAGCCACCCGCTAGGGGAACTGGTCCCATCCAGCTTTCCCTTCCCTGCCCTCCTGACTTTCCCCCAGGTCCTACCTGGTTGCTCTGGGGTTCCTGTGGTCTGCTTGGACCTCAGGTCCCCCAGCAGCCTCTGGCAACCTATCTATTTGTGGGGAGACGCTATCTCCGCGTCTTCCCATGCTGCCATCTTGACTCCGTCCCCTTGTTGTGTTATTTTCTGTTATACAGTAAAGTGATTCAGTTATACATATATACACTTTTTTATATTTTCCATTACGGTTTATCATAGGATATTGAATGTAGTTCTCTATGCTATAGAGTGGGACCTTGGTTATCCATTTATCTGTTGATTGACACTTAGGTTGCTCTATATCTTGGCTCTTGTAAATAATGCTGCTATGAAACCCTTTCCCCACCCCCCTCTACCCCTAGCCCCAAGCCCAGCTGCCCCATCTGCTCTGCTGGGAGCACCTTTCCACGTGCTCTGTGTTTCTGGGTTTTTCTCCCCTCAAACCTGCAGCCCCTTTAGCAAACTGCCCAGGGTCACATTCTCCCCAGCAGCAGGGGATCCTGCACTGGGGCCAGGTTCGGATTCCGTGCAGAGACCTGGGGGCTCTACCACCATGGAGCTGCAGCTGGGTCACTGGGAGACCACCAGGATGGAGAGATTGGGGGTGGCCCTGGAACTGGGTGGGGGGCAGAGTGGGGTGGGGTAGGGAGATGAAGTAATTTCCATGCTTAGAGGTTTGAGTCACCGGGTGGCAGATGTGATGTGCCTGGGACAGCATGTAGGGGCAGGCTCCAGGGAGTGGAGGGATTGCTGGGTGCCCCTCTAGGGGTGGTGACTCACCCCCTGCCAGGGGAAGGGCACGTGATATCTGGGTCCCAGCCCTGAGCCAGCTGCAGCCGCCCCTGTTTATGGACATCCACCTGGTTTGGGGTCTCTCCTCTCCTTCTGGAGGCTTTCACATTGGAGCGGGTGGATTCTCTGACTCAGGGCTGACACTCCATCACTGGCTCTCCCTGGTCTTCAGTGTTCTGTTGCTGGGTAACCTCTTTCCCAGGCATCTGGGCTTGCTCCTTGTGTGCAGGACCCAGAGACCTTCAGAAGTGGGTGGGGGCTGGTCTTGGCTGGGTCAAGGTCAGTGGGGCCTAGCTTCCCTGGACCTGACAAGATATGTTAGCAGAATTTGCCCTGCTTTTGCTTCTTTGGCCTCTTGCCTGTGAGATAGCCAGAGTGTTTGAGCCCCGACCTGGTGGGCATGGCCCTCCTGAACTTGCTCCTTGCTCTTCTTGTCTTAGATTTCTCATTGTGGGTGAACAGACCCAGAGGACCAGCTAAGCCTCAGCTACTACGCCAAGGAGACAGGCCAGCATCAGAGATGGCATTGCCAGGGTCCAGCCCATTGCCCACCAAGGAGCCATCTCTGGCCAGCCTGTGTGCCCAGGTGGGCCTGTGTCTGGGCTGCTCCCACTGCACCCAGAGTCCCAACGAAAGTAGTTATGTCCTGATAGCTTCCTCCACAAGAGGGCAGACAGCAGAATCAAGCAGTATCAGCAGTATTTCATTTTGTGGAAATGAAAACCACAGCCACAGAAAGATAAAGAAAAAGAAAAGGCAGAGGACTTTGTACCAGATGAAGGGACAAGATAAGACCCCAGAAAAACAACTAAATGAAGTGGAAATAGGCACCCTTCCAGAAAAAGAATTCAGAATAATGTTGGTGAAGATGATCCAGGACTTTGAAAAAAGACTGGATGCAAAGATCGAAAAGTTGCAAGAAAAGTTTACCAAAGACCTAGAAGAATTAAAGAGCAAACAAACAGAGATATGCAACACAATAACTGAAATGAAAAATACACTAGAAGGAACCAATAGTGGATTAACTGAGGCAGAAGGGCAAATAAGTGACCAGGAAGACAGAATGGTGATAACCACTGATGTGGAAGAGAATAAAGAAAAAAGAATGCAAACAGCTGAAGACAGCCTAAGATACCTCTGGGATGATGTTAAACGCACCAACATTCGCATTATAGGGGTCCCAGAAGGAGAAGAGAGAGAGGAAGGACCCGAGAAAATACTGGAAGAGATTATAGTTGAAAACTTCCCTAACATGGGAAAGGAAATAGCCACCGAAGTCCAGGAAGCACACAGAGTCCCAGGCAGGATAAACCCAAGGAGAAACACACCAAGACATATAGTAGTCACACTGACAAAAATTAAAGACAGAGAAAAGTTATTAAAAGCAGCAAGGGAGAAACGACAAATAACATACAAGGGAACTCCCATCAGGTTAACAGCTGATTTCTCAGAAGAAACTCTGCAAGCCAGAAGGGAGTGGCACGATATATTTCAAGTGATGAAAGGGAAGAACCTACAACCAAGAATACTCTACCCAGCAAGGATCTCATTCAGATTTGAGGGAGAAATCAAAAGCTTTACAGACAAGCAACAGCTAAGAGAATTCAGCACCACCAAACCAGCCCTACAACAAATGCTAAAGGAACTTCTCTAAGTGGGAAACATAAAACAAAAACAAAACAATTAAGAAAATGGTAATAGGAACATACATATCAATAATTACCTTGAATGTAAATGGACTAAATACACCAACCAAAAGACACAGACTGGCTGAATGGGTACAAAAACAAGACCCATATATATGCTGTCTCCAAGAGACTCACTTCAGACCTAGGGACACATTCAGACTGAAAGTGAGGGGATGGAAAAAGATATTCTGTGCAAATGAAAATCAAAAGAAAACTAGAGTAGTGATACTCATATCAGATAAAATAGACTTTAAAATAAAAAATGTTACAAGAGACAAAGGACACTACATAATGATCAAGGGATCAATCCAAGAAGAGGAGATAACAATTATAAATATATATGCACCCAATATAGGAGCACCTCAATACATAAGGCAAAAGCTAATGACTATGAAAGAGGAAATTGACAGTAACACAATAACAGTGGGGAAATTTAACATCCCACTCACACCAATGGACAGATCATCCAGGCTAAAATTAATAAGGAAACACAAGCTTTACATGACACAATAAGCCAGCTAGATTTGATAGATATCTATAGGACATTATATCCAAAAACAGCAGATTACACTTTTTTCTCAAGTGCACACGAAACATTCTCCAGGATAGATCACATTTTGGGTCACAAATCAAGCCTTGGTAAATTCAAGAAAATTGAAATCATATCAAGCATCTTTTCTGACCACAACGCTATGAGATTAGAAATCAATTACAGGAAAAAAACTGTTAAAAACAAACACACGGAGTCTAAACAATAAGCTCTTAAATAACCAACATATCATTGAAGAAATCAAAGAGGAAATCAAAAAATACCTAGAGATGAATGACAATGAAAACACAATCCAAAACCTATGGGATCCAGCAAAAGCAGTTCTAAGAGGGAATTTTATAGCAATACAATCCTACCTCAAGAAAAAAGAAAAATCCCAAATAAACAATCTAACCTTACACCTAAAGAAATTAGAGAAAGAAGAGCAAACAAAACCCAAAGTTAGTAGATGGAGAGAAATCATAAAGATCAGAGCAGAAATAAATGAAATAAAAACAAAGAAAACAATAGCAAAAATCAATAAAACTGAAAGCTGGTTCTTTGAGAAGATAAACAAAATTGATAACTCTCTAGCAAGAATCATCAAGGAAAAGAGGGAGAGGACTCAAATCAATAAAATTAGAAATGAAACAGGAGAAGTTACAATGGACACCGCAGAAATAAAAAGCACCATAAGAGACTACTACAAGCAACTATATGCCAATAAAATGGTCAACCTGGATGAAATGGACAGGTTCTCAGAAAGGTATAATCTTCCAAGACTGAATTAGGAAGAAATAGAAAATATGAACAGACCAATCACAAGTAATGAAATTGAAACTGTGATTAAAAATCTCCCAACAAACAAAAGTCCAGGACCAGATGGATTCACAGGTGAATTTTATCAAACATTTAGAGAAGAGCTAACACCCATCCTTCTCAAAGTCTTCCAAAAAATTTCAGAGGAAGAAACATTCCCAAACTCATTCTGTGAGGCCAGCATTACCCTGATAGCAAAACCAAAGATACTACAAAAAAAGAAAATTACAGACCAATATCAAATATCACTGATGAATTTCGATGCAAAAATCCTCAACAAAATACTAGCCAACAGACTCCAACAACACATTCAAAGGATCATACACCATGATCAAGTGGGGTTTATTCCTGGAATGCAAGGATTCTTCAATATACACAAATCAATCAATATGATACACCATATGAACAAACTGAAGGATAAAAACCACATGATCATCTCAATAGATGCAGAAAAAGCTTTTGACAAAATTCAACATCCATTTATGATAAAAACTCTCCAGAAGGTGGGCATGGAGGGAACCTACCTCAACACAATAAAGGCCATATACAACAAACCCACAGCAAATATCATTCTCAATGGGGAAGAACTGAAAGCATTCCCTCTAAGATCAGGAATAAGACAAGGATGTCCACTCTCACCACTACTATTCAACATAGTTTTGGAAGTCCTCACCACAGCAATCAGAGAAGAATCCAAATTGGAAAAGAAGTAGTAAAACTGTCACTGTCTGCAGATGACATGATGCTATACATAGAAAATCCTAAAGATGCTGCCAGAAAACTACTTGAGCTAATCAATGAATTCGGCAAAGTTGCAGGATACAAAATGAACACACAGAAATCTCTTGCATCTCTATACACTAACAATGAAAGATCAGAAAGAGAAATTAAGGAAACAATCCCATTCACCATTGCAACAAAAAAGAATAAAATACCTAGGAATAAACCTACCTAAGGAGGCAAAAGATCTGTACTCAGAAAACTATAAGACACTAATGAAAGAAATCAAAGATGACACAAACAGTTGGAGAGACATACCATGTTCTTGGATTGGAAGAATCAACATTGTGAAAATGACTATGCTACCCAAAGCAATTTACAGATTCAATGCAATCCCTATCAAATTACCAATGGCATTTTTCACAGAACTAGAACAAGAAATTTTACAACTTGTATGGAAATGCCGAATAGCCAAAGCAGTCTTGAGAAGGAAAGATGGAGTTGGTGGAATCAGGCTTCCTGACTTCAAACTATACTACAAAGCTACAGTGATCAAGACAGTATGGTACTGGCACACAAACAGAAACATATATCAATGGAACAGGCTAGAAAGCCCAGAGATAAACTATGGCCAACTAATCTATGACAAAGGAAGCAAGGATATACAATGGAGAAAAGGCAACCTCTTCAATAAGTGTTGCTGGGCAAACTGGACAGCTACATGGATAAGAATGAAATTAGAACACTCCCTAACACCATACACAAAAATAAACTCAAAATGGATTAAAGACCTAAATGTAAGGCCAGACACTATAGAACTCCTAGAGGAAAACATAGGAAGAACAAAAAGACAACCCTCAGAATTGGAGAGAATATTTCCAAATGAATCAACAGACAAAGGATTAATCTCCAAAATATATAAACAGTTCATCCAGCTCAATATCAAAAAAGCAAACAATTCAATCAAAAAATGGGTGGGAGACCTAAATAGGCATTTCTCCAAAGAAGATATACAGATGGCCAAGAGGCACATGAAAAACTGCTCAACATCACTAATTATTAGAGAAATGCAAATCAAAACAACAATGAGGTATCACCTCACACCAGTTAGAATGGGCATCATCAGAGAATCGACAAACAGTAAATGCTGGAGAGGGTGTGGAGAAAAGGGAACTCTCTTGCACTGTTGGTGGGAATGTAAATTGATACAGCCACTCTGGAGAACAGTATGGAGGTGCCTTGAAAAACTGAAAATAGAACAACCATTTGACCCAGCAATCACACTCCTGGGCTTATACCCAGAGAAAACCATAATCCAGAGAGAAACATGTACCATAATGTTCATTGCAGGACTATTTACAATAGCCAGGACATGGAAGCAACCTAAATGTCCATCCACAGATGAATGGATAAAGAAGATGTAGTACATATATACAACGGGATATTACTCAGCTGTAAAAAGGAATGAAACTGGGACATTTGCAGATACATGGATGGACTTAGACACTGTCATACAGAGTGAAATGAGTCGGAAAGAGAAAAACAAATACCGTATATTAACAGATATATGCGGAATATAGAAAAATGGTACAAATCAACCGGTTTGCAAGGCAGAAATAGAGACACAGATGTAGAGAACAAACATATGGACACCAAGGGTGGAGAAGGTGGAGGGCTGGGGGGGAATAAATTAGGAGATTGGGATTGCCATACATACATTACTGATAAGAAAAAGAAATCAAATTGTACACTTTAAATACATGCAGTTCATTGTATGTCAACTGTATCTCAATAAAAGTTCTTAAAAAAAGAAAAAAGAAAGTACCTATGCACAGCTGCTCCTGTGACATCCTGCTGGTCTGCTCTAGGGAGCCGTCTAGAGCAGTGCCTGGCGCAGGGTGGACGGCCCGCCTGCCTTCCCGCCGTCGGTGCGCTGTGAGGTCCTCAGCCACTGAAGACCCAGGTGCAGGGCGGCCGACGCCATCTGCGCTGAGCTTGGGGGCCACTTCCAGCTGCTCTGTGCGCCCTGCTTCCAGCGCCACGCGCCCCGCCCCACGCCTTTGCCTTGCGGACTCCCCGGGCCGGTGCCCACGCGTGGAGACTGCCCCTCTCTCCTGGCCCATGTGAGCACGGAGGGCCACCGAAAACAGCAAGGTGTGAAGGTGCGGAAGGATCCCACGAACCGCCAGAATCTGGCCTACTGCCAGTGTGTGGGGCGGGGGTGGCTGTCGTCCCGCTGCCAGGGCGCCCGCAGAGCGGTGGAAATGGCGGTGTGGGAGGCCCAGAAGCAGAGGCTCTACTGGAAGGACCTTAGCACGCCTCCCGCCCTCACTGGGGATCTACTCACAGACCCCCAGGGCCTGCCCCCTGGGGTCCAATGACTGGTCACTTGGAGCTCCCAGGAGGCCTTCGAGAACCACTGCTCCTCCCTGGGGCACCTGGGCTTAGACTCCGCGGTGCCCTGGAAGCAGTGCAGCCCGCCTGCTGGGCTCTCCACCTGGAGCTCCGCCCGAGCTGAGGATGGCAGAGCCGGGCTTGGGGCAGGGGATGCACCCACCCTCAGCTGCAACCAGGATTCCCGGGCCCCTGCGTGCGGCTGGCACCTCCCCAGCCTCTGCTCGCCCCCCCCCGCACTTGGCCAGTGTTGGCCTGAGGAGGTCTCACCCGCCCTGTGGCATGCTGAACCCTCCCTTCCCGCCTCCCCCCCCACCGCCCCCGCCCCCCCCCCCCCCAGGGCCCCATCTCTGTGAGTCTGGAGACATGCACCAAGGCACATTCCCAGTAGGAGCTGCAGCAGTGGGCCCAGTGCGCCAGGACCATGGCGGGAGGGGCTGGTGCCTTACCGGGCCGGCTGCTGGCCGAGTACCAGCAGAGCCACAGTGAAGTCCTGGTGGTAAACAGGAACCCCGAGAGTGGGTGGGGGCAGGGCTGGGGCTGGGGCTGCCCTGCTGACAGCCAGGCTTCCCCGGGCAGCTGGCCGAGACCGCCGAAGGCCTATCTATCCGCTGCGACCAGCCCCTGGTGCATCGGGCCCCGGAGAAGCAAACGCAGCACAGCTGGACCTTCACTGTGTACTCTGAGATGAGGGGTCCACGCAGCCGTGGGTCCGTCAGCTGGCATCTGGGGTCTGGAGCTCTGCCCTGTGCAGCCTCTCCCATGTCTGTGATCGGAAGTGAGCCCCTTCTTCTGCCCCATGTGGTTATTCTGTGGGGTGTCTGGTGCAGGGAGGGAGGGGCCAGGCTGGTTGGTCACCCCGAGGGACCCAAGCCGCACCATCACCTCACTCAGTGTCCACAGGGGCTGTCTTGGCAAGACTGACCCCCATTTTGCAGAGGGAGCCCAGGGGCTCAAAGAGGTTCAAAGAGGCTGCTGGGATCACAACCAGGAAACAGGAGGGAAGGGAAGGGTCTGCGCACCAGCCTGAACCCTGGTGGGTGGGACAGGGTCCAGGGGCCTCCTCACTGTCCAGTCTTCTCCCCCAGGCACCCCTGCTACAATGGCCCTGCTCAAGCAGGAGCCAGGAGCAGACTTCTCCTTCGCAGCCCCCGGCCTCTTTGCAGGCCGGGTCTTCACGCTGGGGAGGCGCTTCTGCACCACTGGCTCCCCAGCCAAGGGCCGGGTGGGGGTGCAAGTGCAGCGTGCTTGCTTTGGCACCTTTGGGCAGTGGGTGGTCTTTGATTCTGGTCGCTGGCCAGCGCTGCTGGGGAAGCTGGAGCTGCAGCTGGGCCAGGCGCACTGCCGGGGGCTCCGGGGGACGCCAGCGCCTCGCCACCGGCCCGGCCACCCCAAGGAGCTGGAGCGCTGGCACGCTGGCAGCCGCCATGTGGTGCCCGGTGTGAAGAGGGCAGCCGAGCGGGCAGCCCTGATGGCCAAGTGCAAGGTGCCCAGCCTGGGCCTGGAGTTCCGTCACCGTGGCCCCAACCTGGGCCCCGTCTCCCCTGCCAACTACCGGCAGAGGCTGCACCAGCTTCTCTGTAAGGAGGAGGCTTCTCAGCAGAAGCTGTGGCTACATGAGTGGGGCTGACGGGCGGGGGTCCGCAGGCGGCCAGCCGCTGAGCCGCGGCCCTGGTCAGCTGACCCGTGTCCTCTCCACTAGGCTGAACCTTCACGCCCTGGTGTCCCTGAAGACAACCCTGGAGATGCCAGCCCTGGGCATGCTCTTGCCACCACTGGGAGCCCTGTACGCTGAGGACCGCATCACCTCCTCCCTGGTGCCAGAAGCGGACCAGGACTTTCCTCTGGGCCGAGCGGTCGGCACAGCCCTGGTGGCTGCCATGCCTGCACCTGACCTCAGGGTGCTCGAGGTGCAGGTGGAGACCCGGGCCAGCTCGAGGTGCAGGTGGAGACCCGGGCCAGCTTGGAACAGGCACTGTGGCTGCTGCTGGCTGCGCACGGCTGCGCGGCCCTGGGGCTGCAGCCCAAGACCAGGCGGATGTTAGAAGTCCAGCTCCAGACGGACCCACTGACCTTCCCCTGCTGGCACCAGGCCGTGGACGTGCTGCCTGAGGAGTGGCTGGTGCTGCCCGACCTGTTGGCCTGTGCCCTGCCCTGCCCTCTGCCCGTTCATCCCTCCCTGAAAGACAACAGCAGGCAGAAGCCGCCAGTGGTGGTCATCGCGGGAACCAGCCCTGGGGGCGCGCAGCCTGTTGCTCCTCTGCTGGTCTGAGGCCCCTTTGGCACAGGCAGGACCTACTGTTGGCCATGGCCTCCCTGGAGGTCATCCGCCAGCCCCACACCAAGGTGCTCATCTGTACTCACACCAACAGGTGAGTCAGAGCTGCCCAGGCCTGCCCACCACCGGCTCTCCAGGCTGGGTGCCCGCGGCTGTGACGGCTGCACCCCAAGATAAGAGGGGGGACCTGGGACCTGGGGTCTGGCTGGATGCTGGGTTCACTGGAGGCCTGGGCAGCTAGTTTCAGCACATCAGTGCACGGGCTAGGTGAGCCTGGGTGGGCAGGGCAGCCCCTAGGGCCAGTCCCGGTCACTCTGACCCTCAGAACTCTCCCTGACAGTTGGTCAGTGCTGGGCTGAGAAAGGCAGGGAACATCTATGCTTGGGGCCCCTTGTCTCCATTTGGACTGCGGGAGCCTCCACGGAGACCTGGGCCCAGGCAGGGTGATGGGTAGGGGTGTGGCTTGGCCCCCCCAGGATGTCCTGGGGTGAGACGGGTGTTTTTTAAAGAAACACATTCTTCATTCAACCGTGAAGTTCCATTTGGCCAAGTCAATCTTAATTCCTCAGGTACCAGGACTCCCCATCTCTTCCCAGGGGTGATTCCCTGCAGACCTGGGGCCCAAGTGGGGCAGGGCTCTGGCATGTCCCCAGGGCCTGCTGGCCCCAGGTGTCTGAGGGGCTGTGGGACCAGCCCTGGCTGGTGTTCCCACCCCTCCTGAGAGCTAGCACCAGACCCTGCTGCTTCCCCGCTGCTCAGGGTTGACCCCCATCTCCGGCCACGCTGGCTGCCTTGGGGGGTGCGTGGCCCCTGCTGTGCTCCTTCCCCTCCCAGATGCTCTGCTGTTGCCCAGCTCTCATCAGGCTCTGACCTTCCCATTTCTCTGCTGACATTTGAACCCCGTGGGGGCCGTGCAGGGCTCTGACTGCCTCCTTTGAATTCCTGGTGTCCAGGCGGGGCTGGATGCACAGTAGGTGCTTTAGCAGACAGCTGCTGAGACTCTCATGCCCTTCCTTCTCCCCCTCGGCGTGGCAGACAGCCACATCATGGACCACTTCCACGGGTATGTCTGCAGTGGCCAGCCTGAGGCCGCTCCACTCTGGGTGATGGATACGGACTGCCTGCCCAGCCGGATGAATGCGGCCACGCTGCGCTACTGCTGCCTGACCGAGGACCGCCGGGCCTTCTGCCCGCTGTTGCGGGCCGAACTGGAGTGGCACCGCATTGTGGTGGCCACCACGTCCCAGGCCCGTGAGCTCAGGGTGCCCGCTGGCTGCTTCTCCCACAGCCTCATCGACGAGGCCTCCCAGATGCTGGCGTGGGAGGTGCTCACCCCGCTGCACTACACCACGCCCGACATCTGCCTGGTGCTGCTGGGGGACCCCATGCAGGTGGCGCCCAGGCTGTTCAGCCCGCCCCGGGGCCCAGCGGCGGGACCCACGCGACTGCAGCGCCTGGTCCAGCTCTACCGGGAGCAGAAGCACGCGGTCGCCCACAGGAGCCGAGTCACTTTACACAGGAACTACCGCTGCACCGAGGCCATCATCAGCTTTGTCTCCCGCCACTTCTGTGTGGTCGGGGGCGACCCAATCCACGCTGGCGGCAAGATCCCTGCCCACCCTCGGCACTACCCGCTCGCCTTCTGCCATGTGGCGGGCATCTCCAAGCAGGACATGTCTACCACAACCTGGCTGAACACAGCCGAGGGCGTGGAGAAGGTGCAGGAGATCTACAACACCTGGCCCCACTGCTGGGGGCCCTGGGAGCACAGGGACATCTGTGCCGTGTCCCACGGTGCCCAGGTAAGCCCCAGCCCACCAGGATAGCCTTCCACCCCCACTCCCCGCAGGGAAGCTTGGCAGAGGGCACAGCCTCCCTCCCCCTGTGGCTGGTGCACCTGTGTGCCCCTGTCCCCCCACTCCTCAGTCTCAGGTTTCTTTTCTGTCGAGGGGCTGAGATATTCGCCTTCCAGGGCATGGAGGCCAGGGTCCTGTCCTTGTCGGGGGATGCTTGTGCCTGGTCGGGGCCCCTCACTGCGCACTGACAGCTCACCTGGGCCTGCTGACTCAGCCGTGCGTCCCCAGGTGGGCGTGCTGAGGTGGGAGCTGAGGAAGAGGGGCCTGGGCCAGGTGTCTGTGTTCAGCTTTGAGATCCTGCCAGGTGGGTGATCTATGCTGGGGGAAGGGGGGGCACCCTCCCCCCTCCCTCCCCCTCCTTCTCCTTCTCCATCCTCTCCCCCCCTTCCCCTGCTCCTCCCCCTCCGAGCCCAGCCTGACCAGGTGACCTGGCCCTTGCAGGGCGGGCCTTCCAGGTCGCGGTGCTGAGCACAGTACACAACCACCCTAGCCTGCCAAACCTGGGGGCGCCGGCTCCAGAGTTCTTTATGGACGCCCACCTGCTCAACACCACCACGACCCACGCCCAGTCCCAGGTGGTGACTGTGGGTGACGCTGTGGCCCTCTGTGCCTTCGGGGCCGCAGCCAGCCCTGGAAGAGCTTCATTGGGGAGTGCGTGGAGCAACGCAGTATCTGCCCCGAGGGCCTGTCTCTGGAGCAGATCGAGCAGAGCCTGGACCAGAGACAGAACTGGGCCCAGCAAACAGAGAGATCTGTGGGGGCAGCGGGGGCCGGGGACCCTGTCCCAGAGGAGGGGGCAGCGGGGGACGCAGCCGCGAAGCAGACGGAGGTGGCGGAGACCGAGGACCCTAAAGACTTCTGGCCGTCCGACGGGGAGCTCCACGCTGACCACTCCATCCTGCAGGAGCTCCTGGATGGGAGCTGGAGCGTGACCGTGGCCCTCCGGGAGGACGGGCTGCTGGACGCCTACGCCAGGCCCTTGTCCCCCGAGCCGGCGCAGCAGTACGGGAACCTGCTGCGGGCCAAGCTGCAGAAGACGCTCCGCAGGCACGCCGCTCGGTACTCCAAGGTGTGCTGCCGCCGCTCCACCATTCTGCAGGAGAGCTTCGAGCGGGGGACCGCCACCCCGCTGGACGACAAGCACCACGACTGCATCCAGGTCAAGGGCCGCCTGCACTGTGGGATGGCCGGCGACGAGGAGCTGGTGGAGGTCCTCAACAAGGGCTTCAAAGCGCCGCTGGACCGCGTGGTGAGCGTGCTGCTGGCCTTCCTGTGCCGCGTGGACGAGCACGACCCCCGCGTCGTGACCCCCATCGACGGCTCTGTGACCAAGATCTTCGTGGCTGGGCTGACGGACCCGCTGCGGGTGCCCGTCCACCGCCTCCTGCAGCGCCGCGTGCAGCGCGTGGGGTACGAGCGGCTGTCCGAGGAGGCGCGGCGCCCACCATTCAGGGCGCGCATCGTCCTGTAGCGGGAGCGCTTCTGCTACCCGCTGGGCGTCGTCCTGAAGGCGCTGCCCGAGGCCACCACCTGGGAGCAGGGTCTCCGTATTCTGCAGCTGGGGTGTGGACCGAAGGGAGTCTCGCCCGACCCGGCCTCGGTCTCCCAGGCGCTGCAGAAGTACCACGCGGAGCTCAGCCGGGCGCCCAGCTGCCGCGAGGACTGCCGCAGCTTCCTGACCTTCACCGTGGATCCCCAGGGCGCCTGGGACCTGGACGATGCCCTCAGTGTCCGGGATCTGGGCCCCACATACGAGGTGGCCGTGCACATCGCTGACGTGGCCAGCTGTTTGCCCAGGGACGGGGCGCTGGACGTGGAGGCCCGTAGGCGAGGCCGCACGCTCCACGCCCCTGACCCGGAGCCAGTGCACCTGCTGCCGGCCAGCCCCTCCGAGGACGTGCTTGGCCTGCTGCCGGGCCGGGACCACTTGAAGAGGAGCGACCAGCTCAAGAGCCTGCGCTTTGCGCCCTCCGTGATCTGCACCGACTGCCGGCTGTCCTACGAAGAGGCCGAGCAGGTGATCAGGGGGCACCCGGGGCCGGCCCTGAGCTGCCGGCCTGCCTGGACTCTGTGGACGCCTGCGTGGCGGCCGCGTGTCACTTCACCCGGGGGCTGCGTCGGCATCCCTGCAGGACGGCTGCCACTATGAGCAGCCAGACGAGGACAGCGCGCTCGGCTTCCGCACGGCCCACGTCCTGGTCAGTGGGTACATGGTCCAGTTCAACAGCCTGGTGGCCGCGTTCCTGGTGGGCTATGAGCCCACGGAGGGGGTCGCGCTGCTGCGGTGGCAGCGCGCAGCCAGTGACCAAAAGTTCACGGCCACGTGGAGGAAGCACAGGAAGCTGGTACCTCTGTCGCTGCAGTTCCGCCACCTCAGACCGGACTCCTACTGCGAAGTCCCCGCAGGCACACAGCTCCACCTCCTGGCCTCCCTCTGGAGGTGCGTCCAGCCGGCAGCCCGCAGCCAGGGCTTCTCCACTTTGGCGGATCTCATCACCACGGACGACATGCACCCCTCGCTGGCTCCCGCCAGCCTGGACTGGCGCAAGTCCCTGGGCCGCGCTAGCTTCGGCCCCGCCAGCGAGCGCGGGGAGCAGGTGGACACCCACTGCGCGCTGCGGGCGGAGCGGTACACGCGGGCGACCTCGCGCATCTGCGGGTACCCGGATGTGGGGCTGCAGCGAGCAGCAGGCTCTGGGTCGGGGAGGCCCCACCTGCTCCGCCAAGGACATTGCCGGGCTCTGCCAGGATTTCAACCGCCAGCGCGCGTGTTCCCGGTGCTGCGAACGCCGGCTCCGCAGCCTGCACCTGGCCGCGCAGCTCAAGACGCAGACGCAAGGCTAGTTAGGCCTCGTGGTGGCCGTGGAGGCGCACACGCGCTGCTTCAAGCTGTTCTTCCTGGCCAACCCCGAGACCCCCAGGACCCCTGTCCTGTGCACTGCAGCTGGCCGAGGACGCCCACAGCCTGGGGAGCCCGGCAGGGCTGCGGCTCGTGTGGCGGCGCCGCATTTCCTCAGCGCAGGCAGCTGGGCCGTGCCTCCCACCCCGCTCCCCGCCGGGCACCCTGCTTGACCCCACACCCGGCCTGCGGACGCTGCTCTGTGGCAGCAGCTGCTGGAGCTGGTGGACGAGCAGCGCCTGTCCGAGGCAGCCGCCCTGGTTCGGGAGCAGGGCGCTGGTGACCCCTGGCCACCGGAACTGGGGCAGGTGCTGCGGAGCCAATGTGGCCACTTCACGGAGGTGGCCCGGGAGCTGGGCTGTGGGGACATGCTGCGAGTGCAGCTGAGTGCCACTGCACAGGGTGGGTTCCTGGCGCCGGCCCTGTGGCTCTGGACGGTGGTGCCCGGCCTCAGCCTTTGCCTGGAGCATGGGGAGCGACCGGGGGACTGCTTCTTGGGCCATGTGCCCCAGGCAGGGTGGGACCGGTACCACCACGTGGACGAGTACACTGGCGTGTTGGAGCCGTTCTGCACCCTGGAGTCGCCCACCGCCACGGTGGCGCTGGCAGAGAGCAACTCTGTGACTTTGAAGGACGTGGCCACAACCTAGGATGTGCAGCGGTCATCGCAGGGGCACCTTCTGCCTGGAGGCTGCCTTCCTGCATGAGCATGGCATCAGCCTCAGCCATTGCTATCTGTGCATCCGGCTCGAGGGGCTGCCGGCCACGCCACACCCCCTGGGCAGCCTTCCCGCGGGCCCAGCGCTGTCAGCCCTGTCCTGAACATTGACCCTGACACGTACACTTGGGTGGCCCATGGGCTGATGGGGGACCAGGACCCCAAGGGGGGCTGGGCCAATCTGCAGGCGGCCCCTATGCGGGTGCACTTCTCCATTCACCACGTGGCCATGGACGTGGTTCCGGAAGAGGTGCTGAGGCCCGGGACCGGTTCACCATCGAGGTGCTGCCCAAGCAGCTTCCGGACCTGTGAGTGTCTTCCAGGGAGAGGCTGACAGATGGGGTGGGAACTCCCTGGGATCCCTCTCCTGTGGGTGGTGGCTCCTGGGGGGCAGTGCTTGGGAAGGTCCATTTTCACCCTCACCTGCCCCCAGCCGCAAGCAAGAGGCCGTGCGGCGGCTCAAAAGTGCATCCCCACTGGTCACCAGCATCTCCCTGGGCCGGCCTCCCCCCCTGCCCTGCCACCAGCCCCTCCACAGAGGTAGGTAGGTCCTCCGGCTTCCCCAGCACCCACGGCCTGCCTCCGCCCTGCCCTGCTCTGCCCCCACCATGCCCTCAGGGAGGCCTCGCTCCTTCCTCAGGGACCCCCGGCAGGTTTCTGGAGCTACAGGCCTACGACATACCTGGAGGCAGTCACGAGCTGAACTCCAGCCAGAACGCTGCTGTCAGGGAAGCTCTGAAGAAGCAGGTCACTGTCATCCATGGCCCACCAGGTGGGGCCCCGAAACTTGGTGGGCGAGGGGAAGCTTCGGGCCGCCTGGGCAGGTAGGTGTGGGCTCTGCCCACCCCATACGCTGCCCACAGGCACTGGGAAGATGGCGGTGGGCCTCCACGTAGCCTACTGGCTTTGCAAGTCAAACGAGGAGGAGGTGGAGGCCTGGGGCCCCTGTGGTGGGGTTAAGCAGCTAGGAGGCCCCTCCAACAAGTCTGTGGATGTCCTGGCAGGTACTCTGGGTCAGCTACGTTGCCGGTGGGGGTGGGGAGGGGGTGGTTCTGACTGGTGGTGCGGAGCCAGGCGAGCCATTACTCACACCCTGGCCGTCCCCAGGACTGCTGCTGAGCAGGCGGGTGGAGCTGAAGTCCCTCCGTGTGTACAGCAAGCAGCCCGAGGCCACTGAGTTCCCGCTGCCGGGCGTGGGCAGCAGGATCCCCCCCAAGAAGACCCCTCAGGAGGAGAGACCCAACCAGACCCTCAGGTGCGGCCTCTCCCGCTGTCTGTCTGTGTTTGGGTGGAGGTGAGGGGCCGGGGCTGTCCAGACTTGGGCAGGGGGCAACGCAGGGCTTCATGGAGGTCTCCCCCGCAGGAGCATCCCTGCACCACCAGATCCCGCAGGCTTCCAACCCCTACGCAGCAGACACCTGGGCCTTTGATGCCCAGCTGCAGAAAGGGGAGACTTTCTCCAAGGGAGACGTCAGTCGGTAACTGGCAGAATCCACGGAGCTGTTTCCTGGCGTGGGGGGTGGGGCTGTCCCTGGGTGACCGGACGGTGTCCCTGCCCTGCAGGTACAGGAAGGTCCTGGGGAAGGTTCGGAAGGTTGAGGTGGACGGGCACAGAGCCCTCCTGTGCAGGTGCTCGTGTGCAGCCTCCGCCGGCCTCAGGGACCTGGACGGCCAGCAGATCCTCATGGACGAGGTGGGCGTGGCCACACAGCCCGAGACCCCCATCCCCCTGGTGAGCTCCTCACAGGCTGAGAAGGTGAGGGAGGTGGGCGGTGAGCTGGGCGCCCAGGCAGAGGTCACCGGGTGTGGCCTCCCACCCGGGATGCAGGGACTAGGTGGAGGGCAGCTTCATGGTGGCGCAGTGACACAGGACACCTGCCTCTCCCTCCAGGTGGTTCTCCTTGGGGATCACAGGCAGCTGCGGCCTGTGGCCAAGAATGAACAGCTGCAAAGCCTGGGGCTGGACTGGTCTCTGTTGAGAGGTATCACAGGGACGCCCACATGCTGGACACGCAGTACCGCGTGGTGAGTACCTGGAGCTCTTGGCCCCAGGGTGGGCGGCGGCCGGCTTGGCCCTGACCCTGGCTCCCGTTTTCACCTTACAGCACGAGAACATCTGTGCTTTCTCCTCCATGGAGTTCTATGAGAAGAAAATAAAGACGTGGCAGGGGCCTGAGGTTGCAACCCAGCATCCTGGGGTACTATGAGGAGGAGAGCTGCTCTGTCATCTTTGGTGACATGCAGTACTGTGAGGACAGCCTGGTGGTGTCCACGGATGAAGGGAGAGAGAATTCCAAGGTCAACAAAGAGCAGGCGGCATTGGTGGTGAGTATCAGCCAGACCCTCCCTGGTAGCGCCCTTGCTCAGGGAGGGCTCCCTGGGGGAGGAGGCAGAGGAGAGAGGGAGCCCAAGGTGGGGCGGGCACCAGGGCTGGCTTCACCAGCACCCCCTGGCCCCTCAGGTCCACATCACCAAAGAGCTGACCCTGAGCGGGACCGTGGACCCCAGGACCTCGCCATCCTCATGCCCTACCAGCCCAGGTGGTGGAGATAGCAAGAGACTCGAGGCAGCTGGCATCGCCGGAGCGACCGTGCGCTCCGGCACCAAGAGCCGGGGTGAGGCTGGCGGGGCCGCAGGGGGGCTGTGGACGGCGGGTCAGGTGGGTGGGCGGCAGGGGCCTCACCACACAACCCCCACCCCCCGCCTCCAGGGAGCAAGCGGCGCTACGTGCTGGTGAGCACCGTCCGCACCTGCGAGGAGAGTGACCTGGACTGCAGGCCTGCGAAGCGCTGGCTGAAGAAGTTCCTGGGCTCCGTTGTGGACCCCAAGCCAGCGAACGCGGCCCTCACCCGGGCCCAGGAGGGGCTCGGCGACTCGGGTGAGGGCGGCGAAGCGGCGGAGGGCTAGGCCACGCCTCCCGGGGCGGGGCCTCTCCTCCCAGGGGCGGGGCCTCTCCTCCCGGGGGCGGGGCCCTCCTCCCAGGGCGGTGGCCGCGCCTCCCGGGGGCGGGCGGGCGGTGGGGGTCTCCGCTGACTCCTCCCCTCCCCTTGCAGGAGGCCGGCAGCTCCCGGCCGCTGCCCGCTCCCGAACGGCCTCCTGGACGTCTGTGTGACTCATGCCTGCCTGCCAGGTGCGGGTCCAGAGGAAGGCGGTCGTGTCTTCCTGAAGACCCCACAGGCCCACTGCTCTCAAGGTGCCAGGACGGCGAGGGAGAGCCCTGTCCTGCCCTCTTCTGCCACTGCCTTGGCGGGACCCTCTCCGCGGGATGCCTCGCGCCTCCAGTGGTCACGGCCGGCCACCCCCCAGCCCCCTGCGCCCTCCTGACTGAGCGGGCGGCGCCGAGCAGGCCAGGCCTCCCCTGGTGTGCAGACTTGGGAGGAAGGAGGTAAGGTCCGCACACCCCACCCTCCCTGCCGCGTTGCTCTCCTGGCAGGTTTGGTGACGGGGAGAGAGCATCTCAGGGGGTGGGGGGTGGTCCTGGACCAGCACATCAACTGGTGTTACTGGCAAGGTTTGGGGCCCGGAAGGGAACCCTGTGGAGACTGATGTTTGGGTGCCGTCTGGGGGGCTCCCTTCGTTTTTTTTTTTTTTTTTTTTTCTTTTTTAAGATTTTTTAAAAAATTAATTTATTTTGGGTCTTTTTTGCTTTGCGCGGGCTTTCTTTTTAGTTGCGGTGAGTGGGGGCTACTCTTCACTGTGGTGCGCGGGCTCCTCATTGCTGTGGCTTCTCTTGTTGCGGAGCACGGGCTCTAGGCGCGTGGGCTTCAGTAGTTGCAGAACATGGGCTCAACCGTTGTGGCTCACGGGCTCTAAAGCACAGGCTCCATAGTTGTGGCGCACGGGCTTAGTTGCTCCGCGGCATGTGGGATCTTCCTGGAGCAGGGCTCGAACCCGTGGCCCCTGCATTAGCAGGCGGATTCTCAACCACTGCACCACCTAGGAAGCCCTCCCTTCATTTTTTATTTTTGAACAAACCAAACGCCAGTGCCTTTTTATTGGAACGGTTTCCTCAGCGCAAACTCAAGGCAAGGAGGCCTCCCCGGAAGAGAGGGCCTTTGCTCTGCCACCACTGCACCCCGGGGGGCTGTCATGTGCTCCACCCTGGGCTCTGCAGCCCCCTTGCACCCTCAGGCCTGCTCCCAGCTCAGGGCCTTTGGGACAACCTGCCTGGGTGTGTGCTTCTTTGCAGGGTTGAGGACGTTGACCTGCCCCTCAGGGTGCATGTGTGTCCTGCCTTCTCTGGAAACCTCTGGTCCCAACCCCAGCCCTTCCAGAGAGGCAGCTCTGACCCTGGAACGCTGCTCTCAGTGTAACGCCACTGCCCCCCTGTGGCTGGGGGTGGGGGAGGGGTGTTGCTGCAGACCCCTGTGAGTGGGTGGGGAGGGATGCGTCCGTGTGTCTGCCCAGTTCTGATGTTTTCTACAAGCACACAATCCAATTTTTGTCTTGGACTCTGTGTTCTAGGACTGAATTTTAATTTTATGATAAAGACCATGTTGAATGCCTTTGTCCCTTGTGGGTGTATTGAGATCTGACCCAGGGGTGGGGGGCTGGGGAGACAGGGCGGCCCCTCTTCCTTTGGGTTGTGAAGTGGCTGCTGAGGCTGTCAGGAGCCAAGGGCCCGTTGTAGCCACCCGATGCTGGACGGGCAGTGTGGTGAGAGGCAGGGCCTCACCCATTTTACAGCTGAGGGCACAGCCGGGAGGCTGGGAGGGTTCTCTTGGCCAAGAACAAAGAAGCTGGGTGGGCAGCAGCCTTGGCGAGGATGAGTCAGAGAGGGTGGCTCTGGCCATACAAGGCTTGGCACAGATTCCACAGTGACCCCGTCCTGCTTTCCCTCACTGCCAGGGACTCCGGGGCTCAGGGTATGCAGTGAACTCATGACTCAGATCCACCCCTCAGCACATCCCCACCCTCTACCTGCCCAGCAAGGGCAGCAACGGGGCAGCTCAGGACAAGGCAGGGTGGGCACCTGTCCTGCCCAAGGCTGCTGACCTCGCAGCCCTGAGCTCCTCTCCTGGGGGAGAGCCCTTCTCTCCTGTTTTCTGCCCTGAGACAGAACACAAGGAAGCACTCACCTGCCTGGACGCGGCTCCAGAGCTCTGTGCAGGGACGTGTCCATCAGGATGGGCCACCGTTATAGGGACGGGGTCCCTGGACCCGATCTCCCCACAGAGGTGCCATCATCACGTCACCTGCAGCACAGCTGACACTGTCTGCATGGAGAGTCTGGGGCGTCTCCTGTGAGGAGCACGTCTTACCCCCAGGGCTCGTCCCCCTCATCCACGTCTGGGGACTCGTGACAACTCCTGGCAATTACGGAGAAGACCTACATGAGCAGCTGAGCAGAGAGCAGGGGAAGTTTTCCACGTTCCCTGTGGGAGAATCCAAGTTTAGAGGGAAAGTCATAACTGGGGGGAAGGGACACTCAAAGCACACCCAGGCTCCCGTCACTATGGTGCCCGTTGGGCATGTTCCTTCATGGCCTCATGTTTCCAAACTCTCCCAAAGTTTGTCCACGCTGATCACCAGCATATGATCTGGAAGCTGGTCTTTCCTTGATTTAAGTTCCACAACCCTTGCTATTTATGGCCTCATCTCTTTAATCTGGAAAATACCCCCTTTGAAACCAGTGTCTCCTTCCTCAGAATCCTCAGGTCTCCCTCATGTCCACGTGACTCTGCAAGGAGGTTGTCATTTGTTCTAAGTCACCCCTGGAGCCCCTCCTGGAGCCTCTCATTGGACCACCAGCCTCTTCCTGTGTTCTGGGCAGTTAATGCTGGAAAGAAACATTCCTGGACACACAGAGAGGGATTAGGAAGAAGCATGGATTAAGGAATATAGAGAGATACTGGACATCTTTAAATTTGACATTGAATTAGTCAATCAATATTTAGAAATTTCCATTGATATTTGAATATTTGAAACCAGCTCCCTCATCTGGCAGATGGGCCTGATGCAATTCTTAGACTGTAGAGAAGAAAAGGCATGTGAATCTTCCCACTGGGCTTCTTCTGCAGTGAAGTGATGCGCTGGGGCCAGCAGACATGTCCACATTTCAGGTACATGGATTTTTCAAGATAAGCCAGGCAGACGGGACAGCCACTGCCTCTTTAAATTGTGCAGCCATGGCCCCTGACCGGGAAAGATGTGCATGCTAGTGATTTTAGGCGTTGAGTAATTATTCATCATGTGGGTTTGTCTCCACCCATTTAAACACAGAGAGACTGTGGACCTACTGTGTGCCATCCCTAGCACTAGGTAACGAAGGTCCAAACAGAAATACTCACGTCCCTGCTTCTGATATGTGAAATGCTGGTTCGATGAAGGACACGATTCATAACCAGACGTCTAGCTGAGCTGGTGAAAGGGTCCAGAACTGGGCCCTCCAGTGTGGGAGCGCCAGTCCCTTGTGGCTATTGAGCTCCTGAAATGCGCTCATCTGAATCGAGAGGTGCTGTGAGTATAACATACCCACTGGATGTCAAAGATGTATTAAAACAGAGAATGTAAACTGTCTCGTCAAGAACTATTCAGAGTTGATTACAGCTTGATATAAATATTTAGGATATTAATCTAGAGTTTTTTTCCTTCATTTTCTTTGCTGTGACTGCAGGAAGATTTATAATTACATCTAGGAGTCACATTCTATTTCTATTGGACACTGCACGTCTAGACTTAGAAATTCTTCATCTGCCCCAGGCAGACACACCTGTAGTAAAAACTGTGTGGAACCTAAGAGGTTCAACAAGTCATTGGGGGGCGGGGGGTGGGGTGGTGGTGCTTCCTAGGTGGCGCAGTGGTTAAGAATCCAATGCAGGGGACACGGGTTTGATCCCTGCTCTGGGAAGATCCCACGTGCCGCGGAGCAACTAAGCCCGTGCGCCACAACTATTGAGCCTGTGCTTTAGAGCCCGTGAGCCACAACTATTGAGCCCATGTGCTGCAACTACTGAAGTCCATGCACCTAGAGCCCGTGCTGCGCAACAAGAGAAGCCACGGCGATGAGGAGTCTGCGCACCACAACGAAGAGTAGCCCTCACTCACTGCAACTAGAGAAAGCCCGTGTGCAGCAATGAAGACCCAACACAGCCAATAAATAAATTAATTAATTAAAAAAAACAAGTCAATAGGGGAAAATTCATCTTATGAGCCTGTCAAGCTGTAATGAATACAGAAAATGAAGACAGTCCTTCCTCCAGCTTGTGTCCTGTAACTCTCAAGGTAGATGCTCAGTGCAGGGTCCCTAAGTGCACACACACTGCCTGGCATTGAGTTGGCCTCAGACAACACTTGCTAAATTAACAAATTACCTCATTATGCGACCTTGCTCTCTCAAAAAGTGAATTCACTTAGAAAACAAAGGGATCGTTTTCTTTCACCGTGAGGTTGCAGACTAGAATGCCCTCCGAAGCACACTCATCGCACCCCATTCACACCCAAGGCATCTACCACTGACTACGCAGCCCGTCAGAGGAGCTCCCAGGAAGAGAGGCAGGTGAGCAAGAGCTGGTCACCCCTCCAGTGAGGTTGGGAGGTCACCCTCCAGGCTTCAGCGCATTAGACGTGAAGCTGAGCTGTGAGGGTTAGGGTCTGTATCAGGTATTATTTCCCTTAGTTCAGGTCAGGGAGGGAGGCACAGGCTGTAGCCCGCAGGCTCAGAGACTCCAACTGGACTTAAATCCACACACACTGGTCTTCGTTCATTGCAGCACTATTTACAATAGCCAGGGCATGCAAGCAACCTAAATGTCCATCAGTGGGTGAATGGATAAAGAAGATGTGGTACATATATACAATGGAATATTACTCAGCCATAAAAGGAACAGAACAGTGCCATTTGCAGCAACGTGGATGGACCTAGAGATGATCATACCAGGCAAGTCAGACAAAGATAAATACCATATGATATAACTTATATGTGGAATCAAAAAAAATCATACAAATGAACTTATTCACAAAACAGGAACAGACTCACAGACTTCAGAAACAAACTTATGGTTACCAAAGGGGAAAGGTTTGGGGGAGGGATAAATTAGCAGTTTGGGATTAACATATAACACACTACTATATATAAAATATATTAATCAATGAGGACCTACTGTATAGCACAGGGAAATATACCCTGTAATGGGCTACATGGGAAAAGAATCTTAAAAAGAGTGGATATACGTATATGTATAACTGATTCACTTCGCTGTATGGCAGAAATGAACACAACATTGTAAATCGACTATGCTCTAATAAAGATTAATTCAAGAAATCTACACACACAACCACAAGTACTTTTACCACCCTTTACCTGGGGGACTTGAGCTCTGGGAAATATTCCTTCCACATTCACCGAGATAGAATCACTTTGGGGGCTCTTGAACACTGCAGATTTCTGGGATTTTTCTGACTTGGACGTTGGAAACTTTTATTGACGTTGTCACTGGATCCCATATTTTCACATTTACCCACATTCGGGGTTCTTAGCCACTGTGCCTGTTCTTTGTTTCTTCAAAGCAACTAATAGTGATGAACCCTCCCTGAATGTCTCTTCCCTGAGGAATTGAGGCATTCCAATTTCTCCAAAATCTCCTGGAGATAAAAAATAGCTGTTGTCCTCCAAAAATGAACATAGGAGTCAATGATGGGTCCTTGTGGCTAGTGAGATTTGTTTTGTGTTCACACGTTTTAAAATGTTAGAATAGGAAGATATGCATCCTCTTAAAATATTGGGTTGGCCAAAAAGTTCATTTGGGTTTTTCCACAAGATGTTATGGCAAAGCCCAAACGAACTTTTTGGCCAACCCAGTTGATAACCAACAAGGACCTACTGTGTAGCACACGGAATTCTGCTTAATATTCTGTAATAACCTAAATGGGAATAGAATTTTAAAAAATAATAGATATACGTATATGTATAACTGAATCACTTTGCTATACACCTGAAACTAACACATTGCAAGTCAACTATAGTCCCATATAGAATAAAAATTAAAAAAAGAAAAATGTGCATCCTCTTAGAGACCATAAATCAGAATTTTGATAATCTAAAACTAATTTTTAATGCATTACTTGATGAGTATCAAATATTGGAACTGACCTCTTTTAGACGTTGGTGAACTTTCATAACCTAGATCTCTTCCCTAAACTTGCAAGTGACTTGCAATAGTGTAGTTTGATTTTCTTCCAACAATTATCTTACCTGTTACTGAATTCATGAAAGAAATAAACATGTTGAAAGAGTTCACCTGGCTGGTTGAGTAAATATTAGGCACGCAAGAGCTCATGTAGCTCAGTGATACACCTGTAGGCTTTAATGACCATGGATAAACAGATGGGTAATTTTTTTTTACTTGGAGGAACACAGTATGGTCACTTGAACAAGAACATAGCAGCTGTGTTATATCTACACTGGTTTACTACATCAAAGGGCAGTGTGTTTGTTATATAGGAGGGTGTCTTTGTTGTAGAGAAGATCGCACTGGAGAATTTAGGGATAGTGTGACGCTTGTCAGGCAATTGTTCTCAGGTGGTTCAGAAAAACATCTAGTGATGATGAGATAAAATATAGAGAAATTGGTTGATAGATCACATGTAGTAAAGTGTTAATGGTTGGGGTAACTGTATAAATGATAAAAGCATTAGTATTTGAAATTAATTCAAATCAATAATTTAAAAGAAAAAAACTTCCATTCAATGCAGTCCCTATCAAAATTCCAATAGCATTTTTCACAGAAGTAGAACAAATAAACCTAAAATTTGTAAGGAACCAGAAAAGACCCTAAATAGCCAAAGCAATCTTGGGAAATAAGAGCAACCTGGAGGCATTGCCCTCCCTGATTTCAAACTCTCTTAGAAAGCTATAGTAATTAAAACAGTGTAATATTGACATCAAGACAGAAACATAGGTCACTGGACTAGACAGTCCAGAAGTAAACTTACACATATGTCAATAAATTTTCGATATATGAGCCAAGAATATACAACGGGAAAAGGACAGTCTTGTCAATAAATTGTGCTGGGTAAACTGGATGGCCACATGCGAAAGACGAGAGAGACTCCAGCCAAACACGAAAACTAATTCAAAATGGATTGAAGACATGAATGTAGGACTTGAAACTGAAACTCCTAGAAGAAAACATAGGAGATGATCTCCTTGACATAGATTCGAAAATCATTGCCAAGACCTGACACCAAAAGCAAAAGCAACAAGAGCAAAACTCAACAGGTGGGACCACGTCAAACTAAAAAGCTTCTGCAACATGAAGGAAATCATCAACAGAATGAAAAGGCATGCTCTTGAATGGGGGGAGATAATTGCAAATCATGTATCTGATTGTGGGCGAACAGCCAACATGTACAAAGAACTCATACAGAAACTCATACAACTCCATAACAACAACAAACAATCCAATATAAAAATGGGAGGAGGAACCAAATAGACATTTTTACAAAGAAGACTACCAGTTGATCAACAGATATGTAAATAGCACCTCACGCTTCTTAGAATGGTTATCCTCAAGAAGAGATAATAAGTGTTGGTGAGGATGTGGAGAACATGGGATCCTTATACACTGTTGGGAATGTAAATTAGTGCAGCCACTATGGAAAACGATAGAGCATTTCCTCAACACATTAAAATAGAACTGCTGTATGACCCAGCAATTTCCTCATCTGGTTCTGTATCTAAAGGAAATGAAAACGGGAGCGTGGAGGGCTATCTGCACTGCCATGTTTATTGCAGCAATTTTAATGAGTCAGAATAGGGAAACAACCTAATTGTCCATCAGCAGACTAGTGGATACAGAAGCTGTGAAATATACAATGGAATATTATTGAGCCATGAGAATGGAAGGTAATCCTGCCATTTGGGACAAAATAGACAAACCTGGAGAACATTCAGCTGAGTGAAATGAACCAGGTGAATAAAGACAAGGCTAGTATGATATCACTTATCTGCGGAATATGAAAAAACCAAACTCATAAAAGCAGAGAGTGGAATGGTGGTTCTCAGAGGCTGGTAGGTGGGAAGTTGGAGATGTGTTTTTGAAGGGTATAAACTGGGAAGGAGTAGATAACCCTGCCCTGGAGAGGTGAGGCACAGCATAGCGACCGTATCCGACCACACTGTATTATAAACTTCAGAGTTTCTGAAGAGTAGATCTTAATTCTTCCCACCCTTACATGAAGGGTAAGTATATGGCGTGATAGAGCTGTTAGGTAATGCTACAGCAGTAAGCCAACTGTGATATATACATGTATCAAATCGACACACTGTACACCTGAAACTTGCACATTATTATATTTCAATTAGAAATGTGGAAAAAAAAGAGATCACTGTGAGTTTCAGGTAAAAAGTTGGTATTCAATGAGTGTCTACTGAACAGTGTAATCACGGCTATTGTCGGAGCTGATCCTATATATTTTTTAGATTCTTAACATTGTCAACAATCATCTTCACCACCATCATCATCATCTCTACTTTACAGCGGAGGGAAATGCAGAGAAGCGAATCTACTTGCCCGTGGCCACACAGAGAGCCTGGGATAGAGCCGGGATGAATAGGTCGAAGCTCAAGTACGTATCCGCTTTGAACCTTTCAGGTCCTGAGGTAGCTATCAGGAAATTCCCCGGAAAGGAAATCAAGACACAGTTCTCTAACATGTGAGCTGTGGTCCACCTAAGGATGGTTTAGACAGTCAGCATGAGCATGTCAGGTCAGAATTTTGGTGGAGAGGGTGTCTCGCCGATAATTCAGATCTTGGAGAGAAAAGATCCAATGAGTCTCTTGGCTCAGTCTTATTAGGCAACACTGAGCCACACCTGGCTCACTGATCCAGCCCTGCTCTCTCTAAATCCCACTGGGACTGATGCTGCCTGGGGGGCAGCTCAGCAGAAAGGACAAAATTTGGGCTGACCAAGTAGAAACATTCTCAACTCTGGCCTCCACCCAATGGCCTCAGGTATCTTCGAAAAGGGGGATAATAATACCACCTACTTCAGAGGGCTGAAGACAATCTGATCTTGCCTGCAACACCCTTACCTGGAGGGCTCTTACATCATTAGCATCCAAATAAGAGTTGAGTTGGTGGAGACAATTACAACAGTCCGTTGTGGGGGATGCTGATTAGAGGGATGATGGGGCAGACTTCACACAAGGTTCAATGATGACAGTGATGGGGTATTAAGAGCCACCTGCAGTGGAACAGTAGCCTTTGAAAACAAGGAAATCCTGCCTTATGCAACAACAACACGGATGGACCTGGAAGACATTATCATGCTCAGTGAAATAAACCAGCCACCGAAGGACAAATACTGCATGATTCCACTCATATGAAGTATCTAAAATAGTCAAACCCATAGGACCAGAATAGCATGGTGGTTTCCAAGGGCTTGGGGGTGGGGGGGGAAGATGGTGGTGGTTGTTCAATGGGTACAAGCTTTTGATTATGCAAGATGACTAAGTTCTAGAGTTCTGCTGTGCAAATCATGACTACAGTTAATAATACTGTATTGAACACTGAAACACGTAAGAGTATAGGTCTCACGTTGTGTTCTTATCACAACAAAAAAAGACATTTGCAAATTCTAACTTCCACCCTTTGCATCCAGAGCTAGTTATTTAGGAATATCCATTGATTTCCTAATATATGAATGCTTCATTTTAGCTGCTGCTGTGAAAGGTGAGAAAATGTACAGGAAAGTCTCCCATGGGAAGCGCACAGTATCGGAGAAGTCAGATATTCAGATGATGAGCAGAAGGTTCCTGTCACCAGTCTTCAACGTATCCCTCAAAGGTGGTAGTAGAAGACTGTTCACAGAAGCCCAGTGATGATATTAGAGAGCTAGGAATAGCATCATGGAATATTCAGGGGCCAGCAACACCTGAAGGAAGTATTCACTGATGCCTGAAGGAAGATCATTCACACCTGAGGTGGAAATGCCAGCCTAAAGAATTTCACATCACCTTCTGAGACTAGTCAATCAAGAGTCACACCAGCCAATGGGAAGAGAGAGATTCTGTGGCCAATCAAGGGGCAGGTACAGCCTTTAAGTCAGTTTCTACAGCTCTTTTTTGATGGGTGCCAGCCAGGAGGACCAGGGACCAGATTGGGTGAGGAAGTCTTATCACTGATCTTTTTTTTTTTTTCATTTTCCCCTCTCAGAGCTTACTATAGGGTTGGGGTGCTTAAAGAACAAGAGAGAAGGGTACTAGAAGTGGTCAAGTCTTCCCTTGTTTTGGCGAGGATGTACTAAACTGAATTTAAAGCATTTAAATTCACAGAGATTGTGTATCCAGCACTTTCTCCTTTAAATCTCCACATTTCTCAACTTTTAAGAGAACGGGACTCTTCCAGGCTGAACTAGGGGCTCCCTATTTTTCTAAAATTGAATTGGAGGGGACTTCCCTGGCGGTCCAGTAGTTAAGACTTTTGCCTTCCAATGCAGGGGGTTTGGTTTCAATCCCTGGTCAGGGAGCTAAGATCCCACATGCCTCGCCACCAAAAAACCAAAACATAAAACAGAAGCAATATTGTAACAAATTCAATAAAGACTTTAAAAATGGTCCACATCAAAAAAATCCTTAAAAAAAAATTGAATCGGAGACAGAAAATTGGAGGACCTTGGGTATTGGAGAACTAGGGAGAAATAATGAAAATACCAAAAGTCCAAGAGCTGTCTCTGACTTGGCTGGTCTATCAGTTCTGATTGTGAGATTCATGTAACCTGGGGAGACAAATGAAAAATAGAGTTTTTGGCAATGGGACACTCCGAAAGGGAGAAGGCATATAGCAGGCGAATGGAAGAATTCAGTTTGGGACCTGGTGCTATGGCAATTGGATTGGTTGGCTTTGGGCGAATCTATTACCATCCAGAAGTTTCTAGGGTGTCCTAATTTTATGCTAAATTGTACGTAAATACTTTGTCCCTGATGTTTGTTTTGTATGACCACAGAAGTCACAATAGAGTGGGAGTGAGCCAGGTGATACAGTTTGTGAGGAACGAGGCGGGTTGTGCCAGGGACCACAGGTACATATGACATGAAAACATAGTGGGTGACGGAGCTTCGCGTCTGCCTGATGAAAGTCTGTGAGGTTAGGAAGTGTTGGTGAGATCACCGACCCCGCCCCTGGACCCTGCAGCCGGGGGAAGGGATGATTAAGCAGTCAACACTTGGAAGGGCTTCAGGGATCACTAGCTTCAGGAGAATGTTTCAGCTAGAGAGGGAATGAGGAAAGAATGTTTAGGGAAAACGTTTAGAACCCACGAGGGGTTTTCTTTAATGGTAAAATAGCCATAAAACAAAATTTACTCTTTTAACCATTTTTCTTACACATTTGAAAGTAGTTTACTTTAGTGATCAGATTTACCGGCAAGAGTAGAGGACTATTTTCTGTTTTTGTTTTATATTTATAAGTTGCCTGATTTTTTTTTTAATAAAAAGTGCAACTTTTTCCAGTTTTACATATGTGTGTGTGTGTGTGTGTGTGTATTTTTTCTTTTTTCTTTCATTCCGTGCGACTTGTGGGGTTTTAATTCCGCAACCAGGGATTGAACCTGGTCAGTGAAAGTGCCTGAGTACTTTTCAGTGTTGATATTTTATACTTCTCTGTTGGCTTAGAATCTTTCAGGCTTATTATTTCTCTACTTCTCTGTGTATTTAGGGGTCTCTTATAAACAACATAAGGAATGATTTTTTTTTTTTTACCCAATGTGAGTCTATAGCTTAATAAATTTATTCCATTGGTAGAAGCTGAGCTTACAGATATATTTGACATTACTTTTACCATTGATGTTAGCTTGTCTAGCACATATTTCAGCTTCATTTCTGCTTTTGGTTGAATTGCTATCATTATCTGGACAGTTTCTGCCGGTGAGGAAGTTAAATACTCTGTCTCTGTTCTTCTAGTTGTTACTGTTCAAATTAGCCTACAGTAAATATAATCAGTCCCTTATGTACTGTAATAAGAAGGTCTACCCCTCCAAAGAAGAGGAAAGGTGAAATATGCTTTAGTATTCTCTCCTTCCTCTTTATTTCCATCTCCTAGAATGTGACCATATGTGATTTGAATGTCAGTTTATTTTCTCCAGTATTGAAATTGGATTAGACTATACTAAGTATGGACAGGATTGTTCAGAGAAACTCATAGGATGCTGGTGGGAATGTAAATTATTATGTTCATGAGGGGAAACTGTTATACATTATGTAGTAAACGTGATGCTCCCTAGGTAATACGACCTAGAATTTCAGAACTAGAGAAATGCATGCTTGATTGCATCAAGCTACGTGAGAAAGCTTGTTCAAAAAGATAAAACCTAGGGAAATGTGTGCTTATTTTCACGAGGGTGCGTGTGAAAGCCTGTTCATAGAAGCATCACTTAGGTTATAAAACAAATCTGGGAAACATAGACGTGCCAGTCAATTGTAGCATTATTAAACTGTGGGACTATCCTCAGTGGAATGCTGTACACCAGTATACACGAACCACTTACAGCTACATGTAACAACATAGACGAATGTTACAAATATAAGGACAGCTACATGTAACAACGTAGACGAATGTTACAAATATAACCCCCAACCAAAAGAGGCCAGAGAGAAAATACTTCATTGTTCCACTCACCAAGAATAAGCAAATGCCATCAAGCTCTGTTGTTTAGAATGCAAATCTAAGTTTTAAAATCATAAAGCAAAACTTACAAATTAACGTGAGCACAGTCTCTCAGGAAGAGGGTGTAGCTAATTGGCAAAGGGGAACTTGGGACAGGATTTCCTTCTTGACCTGGTTGTGGTTACATTGGATTTACTTTAAATTTAATAAACTGTGAGTTTGTTTTATACCCTTTTTTATTTATGGTGTTTTACAATAAGTTAAATAGAAGCTACTCTCTTTTTTGTTCCTTTGTTCTCCGCTATTTGTTGTATTCCGTGTGAACCTTCTTTTAAAAAACTTTATTGTTGTATCTGAATTTTAAGTCATAATTGGGAACTTCTTCCTACATCTGGTTACAAGGGAATTCACACATGATTCTCTTAATACCTGTAATTTTTCAATTTTTACATTTAAATCATGCATTCATCTGTGCTGTATCCTTGCATAGTAGATGAGGTTTACACGTAAAGTTTATGTCTTTCTAACTGGCTAACAAGTTCCTGAACTATTTATCAAAAAGTCTGTCCTTGCATTTGTGGTTTGAAATACATACTTTATCAACTACTGATGTCTGTATGTGATTTGGCTTATTTCTTTACCTTGTATTCTTTTCCACTGGTCTGCTTGTCTATTCATTTGTGAGTACCACTAGGCTTTAATTATAGATACATTAAGAGTATGTTTTTATATCTGGCAGGGTTACCCCTTTTTACTTCCCAGTTTTTCAGTTTTCCTCATTATTATGAGTGCTTTACAGTTTTTCTCATAGGGATTTGTACATTTCCTGTTGAGTTTACTCATAGGCATTTTATTTTCTTTGTTGATACTATAAACAGGTTTTCCTCTAACATTAAATTCCTCTCAGTGGGTACTGGTTGTCTATACGAAGACTAATAATTTCTGTGTGTTAATTTCATGTCCTGATACCTTAGTGAATTAGAACATTCCGTGGCAGAGACATCAAATTAGTGTATATATGACTTTCTTCACTCCAACTAAAATTTTTTGAAGATAGGTTTTATTTTTTATTCATTTTTTATGCCTGCACTGGGTCTCTGTTGCTGCATGTGGGCTTTCTCTAGTTGTGGTGAGCAGGGGCTTCTTTTTGTTGTGGTGCACGGGCTTCTCAGTGTGGTGGCTTCTCTTGTTGCTGAGCACGGGCTCTAGGTGCGTGGGCTTCCGTAGTTGTGGCATGCAGGCTCAGCAGTTGTGGCACATGGGCTTAGTTGCTCTGAGGCATGTGGGAACTTGTCCAACCATGGATCAAAACTTTGTCCCCTGCATTGGCAAACGGATTCTTAACCACTGCGCCACCAGGGAAGTCCCATGAACGTAGGTTTTAAACAAGAAATGCATGCTATCTGTCATTTTAAGCCCCTTTAAACTGCTGAGATTTAACTCCATAATGGCATCATTCTTCCCTAGGTATCGCTTATTCCTTGTTTTTGAGGATTTCCATTCCTCTACCCCCACTTGGGAAGTCCAAGCTCCACAGTCCTGCGACGAGATGGCTGAATCTTTTTTTTCTGACTTTGGCTTGTTGTGGTACCTGGAGGAGCTCAAAAAGGAAGAGTTCTGGAAATGTAAGGAGCTCCTCAAACAAGAACCTCTGAAATTCGAACTCAAGCCAATCCCATGGACTGAGCTAAAGAAGGCTTCACGAGAAAATCTCTCAAAGCTGTTGAGCAAGCATTACCCAGGAAAACTGGTCTGGGAGGTGACCCTGAGTCTGTTTCTACAGATCAATCAGAGAGATCTCTGGATGAAGGCTCGGGACGAGATCAGACGTAAGTGTTGTGGAAGGGATGCAGGGCAGGGACCTGTGGGGGAAGGTTGGTTTGCTTGGAGCTTCTAATAAGGAAGGTCACATCGTTGTTGCATTAGCGGCCGTGTCCCCATCAGTTGAGAATGTGTATCTGTCAATAGGAGCCTTACAAATAATAGAAGATTGTAAGCCAGCTCTGGTCATTCACGGGCCAGTGATGGACTGTGGATGAGTAATGTCCTGAGACAGACCATTTGTCTAAATGTGTTCTCCCCATTTTTCTGTTCCAAGCTGAGTCAATGCTCTTGCAGGAGATGACCTGGGACTTACTGTCTGTGCAACCAGGACTGCTGAAATGCAATTCCATTATGATCACTGCCCATCCTTTTTTCTTTAAAATTAAATTTTTTTATTGGAGTATAGTTGATTTATAATGTTGTGTTAGTTTCTGCCGTATAGCAAAGTGAATCAGTTATACATTTACATATATCCTCTCTTTTTTAGATTCTTTTCCCATGTAGGTCAAGTCCTTTTGACCAGACCTGCACAAGAGACTAGGCACAATCCTGAGATTAGGAAATATTGATAATTATAGAGAACATACGGTACTATAAGAAGCACTTTTTATGTGTAATGTCCTTTCATTCTTAACACGACGCCAAGGTTTACAAATGAGAAAAGTGCAGACCAAACGGTGTCCCCTCATGTTAGATGACTTCTCCAGAAGGGACAGATCTGACTCCAAACCAGTTATTTTTGACTCATTGACGGGCTTTACATTCTCCTCTGGGAGGATACACCATTGTTTTTCTCCCTCAGAAAATAAGATCAGTCGACTTGTAAATCCTGGCAAACAAAGTGACAAACTATCAGACAAATCACCCATTAAAATTTTTTCTCTTTATATATATTTATTTATTTTTGAGTGTTTCACCTTAAATTGGAGTTCATGAACATAGAAACTCTTCTGGCATTTCTCTATAGTTTATTTTTCTGCTCTCAAGATTCTCTGTTTTCATGGCTTTATTATGATTTTTTTTTTATTCCCTCCCTTCCTTGACGCCCCCCCCCCCGAGTATCCCCCACCCTCCCTGCCCCAGTCCTGTAAGGCATCTTCCATCCTCGAGTTGCTCTCCCTTTGTTATACAACAACTTCCCACTGACTATTTTACAGTTGGTAGTATATATATGTCTGTGCTACTCTCTCGCTTCTTCTCAGTTTCCCCTTCACCCCCCGCCCCCTCCCATACCTCGAGTTCTCCAGTCCATTCTCTGTATCTGCTTTTTTAAATTGAAGTATAGTTGATTTATAATGTGTTATTTCAGGTGTATAATAAAGCAATTCAGTGATGATATATATATATTTTTTTTCCTTTTCATATTCTTTTCCCTTATAGGTTATTCAAAAATATTGAGTATAGTTTCCTGTGCTGTAGAGTAGGTCCTTGTTGGTTATCTATTTTAACATAGCAGTGTGTATATGTCAATCCCAAACTCCTAATATGTCCCCCCCACCGCCTCTGAAGTCACCCATTTTTATAAACAAAGCTTCCTCTGCCCCAGAGAGAGAAAGGCTCTCTAATGTCCAAGGCTCTTTTCCTAGTCACACATCTTTAAACAAAACTAGCAATGCCCTTTGCTCGGAAGATGTGCAGAAATGCCTCACCTTCTATAGTTCCTATTTCTTCAATGTGGGGTGTGGTCCTTGCCTGTGTTTGTAGATTTGTTTACCTCCCCTAATGTGTAGCCTTGAACATGGAAGGTACATAATCAGGGCAGGTTGAAAGAGTGATGGTTGAATGGTGCCTTTCTGAAATGAACTTGCAATCAGCATGGTCTTAATGGACTAGCCTGGACCTTATGATTTCAAGTCAGACAACTGTGGGACAAATACATGACGCTAATATCTGTTAATTAGCTAAATTAGCCAACGAGTGTAAACTCTCAGCACTTTTCTGTAAAGTGGGCATAGGATGAATCTTAATGGACTGTTGAGGAAGATGCAGTACCAGTCGCAAATTTCTCAGCCCCGATTCCTGGCTGGCCCTCAGCAGATAAATAGTAGTGCTTATGAATTCTTGACTGGGGAGATACCACGCTGCTTCTAGTTTGAAATGTAATCCCCAAGTATTCACACTTTGTGTAGCCTGTAGCTCTGAGATGGGCTTCCGATTTTGATCAGGTGTTTCCACGGACATCAATTCAGATAGATGATGGTCCTAGCAAAACCAAGTTCATGAGCCTGGTCCCCTGTGGGCAGACATCTGTCTTTGCAGCTGTGTTTGAGTACCTCTGTAGGGGTCGTTCTGAGTACCAAAGATGGAGTGTATATTTTAACCGTCTTGTATCTGTCCCTGTTAACTCAGATAAGCTAAACCCGTATAGAAACCACATGAAGAAAAAATTCCGAGTCATATGGGAAAAGGAGACCTGTCTTCAAGTTCCCGAGGATTTCTACAAAGAAATCACAAAGAATGAATGTAAACAGCTGAGTGCTGTCTACCTTCCTGTGGAGATGCCTGGAAAGCCCTCACCCACTGTGATCTTGCAGGGTCCTGAAGGAGTTGGAAAAACAACCCTTTTGAGAAAAGTGGTGCTGGAATGGGCAGAGGGAAACCTATGGAGGGACAGGTTCTCGTTCGTCTTCTTCCTCAAAGGCAGTGAAATGAACCGTGTTACAGACACGAGCCTAGTGGAGCTCCTCTCCAGGGACTGGCCCGAGTCTTCAGAACCTATCCAAGACATTTTTTCCCAGCCGAAGAGAGTCCTGTTCATCCTGGATGGCTTGGAGGAACTGAAACGTACCTTGGCGCTTGACGCTGACCTGTGCAGTGACTGGGAGCAGCGGCGGCCAGTGCAGGTTGTCCTGAGCAGTTTGCTGCACAAAAAGATGCTCCCAGAATCCTCTCTGCTGATCGCCCTGGGAAAGATGGGTATGAAAAAAAATTATTCCTTGTTGTATCAGACGAAATGTATATTTCTCCTGGGATTCTCTGAACGCCAAAGGAAGCTGTATTTCTCCCACTACTTCCAGGAGGAGAATAAATCCTCGAGAGCCTTCAGTTTTGTGAGAGAGAAGAGATGGCTGTTTGTCTTGTGCCGAAGTCCCTTTTTTTTTGCTGGTTGGTTTGCACTTGCTTGAAGTGGCAGCTGGAGAAGGGAGAAGACCTGAAGATCGCCTTCGAAAGCGTCACTTCTTTGTATGTGTCCTCCTTGGCAAACGTATTCAAAGCAGCAAGTGGGAATTGTCCACCCAAGCAGAACAAAGCCCGTCTAAGAAGCCTCTGTACCTTGGCTGCAGAGGGAATGTGGACTCACACGTTTCTGTTTTGCCCTGGGGGTCTCAGGAGGAATGGGGTGTCTGAATCTGACGCCTTGCTGTGGGTGGACATGGGACTTCTTCAAAGGAGCGGCAGCTGCCTCACCTTCCCCCAAACGTGCATCCAGGAATTTTGTGCCACCCTCTTCTACGTGTTCAAATGACCCAAGGACCATCCTCACCCAGTCATCGGAAGTGTGACCCAGCTCGTCACAACAGCCATGAGCGAAGCCCACTCCCACTTGTGCTGGATGAGGGGTTCCTGTTTGCATTCTCAACTGAAAAAACAACCTACGTGCTGGAGACATCCTTTGGTTTTCTACTGTCCAAAGAGATAAAACAGGAAATAACCCAAAGCCTTGAAACTTTGAGTCAACGGCGACTCCGATAAGGTCGTGGTGAGTTTCCAGGAATTGTTCAGTTGTTTGAGACCCAGCAACAAGAATTTGTAGCCCAAATGATGAATTTCTTCAAAGAAATTGAGATTTATATTGGTACCATTGAAGAATTGATAGTATCTGCATTCTATCTGAAACATTGCCAAAGTTTGCAGAGATTTCATCTGTGTTTACAAAATGTCTTTTCAGATGAATCTGGATCCGTCTCAAAGTGAGCCGTCTATTAACTCCCTCCCTCCTACCTACAGACACACCATATTTATAACTTGCTCCACTCCCCAATGGATATTTCATAAATCATTGTACTTTTGTATTTGTACTTAAAAACATGGCTTTTGCAGTCAGAAAGATGCTGATTTGAGTTCTTGCACTGCCGTTGGCTAGCTGTGTGACCATGAACTGTTGTTCTTAAGTTTTTCCAACAGGGGTAAACGTCTTCATAGGGCCAATGTCAAGTTGAAAGGTGAGCAGTTTCTGTTATTGCCAGGACTATGCTTCTTTTTGCCTCCCCATATCATTTTCACATATCCTGGTGATTCCACTGGGAAAGGATTCTTGAAAGCTTGTGCCGTGTTTCCTCTGGATTTTGCCCATGTGTCTTTTTCTCTCTTTGCTGATTTTAACTTGTATTCTTTCATCAGGCTCAGGCTACCAGCTCACACTTTAGTGCTCAAATACATATCCCCTTTCACAGTCATGCTTTTTTTTAAAAAAAATTAAAGTATAATTGAAGGACCTCCCTGGTGGTCCAGTAGTTAAGACTCTGAGCTTCCACTGCAGGGGGCGTGGGTTTGATTCTTGGTTGGGGAACTAAGATTCCACAGGCCACATGGTGTGCCCCACCCCACAAAAGAAAACCCGCTAGAAATGACATACAACATTATATTAGTTTCAGGTGTACAACATAATGTTCAATATTTGTACATTCAGTGGAATGATCACCACAGTAAGTCTCGTTAACATCTGTCACCATACATAGTTACAGAATTCTTTTCCCACAATGAGGACTTTTACATCCACCCTAATGTTCATAGCAACCTTATTAAGGTATGGAAGGAAGCTAAGTGACCATCAACATGAATGGATAAAGAAGATGTGATATAGATATAGATAGGTAGATAGATGGAATATTATTCAGCCGTAAAAATAATGAAATCTTGCCATTTATGACAACATGAATGGAGCTGGGAGGGTATTACACTTAGTGAAATAAGTCAGACAGAGAAGGACAAACACGGTACGTTTTCACTTACATGTGGAATCTAAAAGAAAACAAATGAACAAACATAAAACAGAAACAGTAGAGGTACAGAGAACAAACAGTTCCCACGGGGAAGAGGGGATAAGGGGAGGGGGAGGGGCAAAATAGGTGAAGGGGACAAAGAGGTACGAATTAGCAGCCATGAAATAAATGTCACAGGGATGTAATCTACAGCACAGGGAATAAGTCAGTATTTTAACTTAGTGTAGTGTGCAACCTCTAAAAATATCAAAGCACTGTGTTGTAAACCTGACATCAATATCGTAAGTCAACCATACTTTGACAAATGGAAAAAAATCATGCAGAACAACAAGAAAAAGAGATCTACTCTCTTAGCAACTTTCAGATACACAATTTGGTATTGTCAGCTGTGGTCTTTACATCTCCGTGACTTGTTTATCTTACACCTACCTGTACTAGTCGCGTTTTTGGATACAGTTCCTTGTTTGCTGATGGGTCACCAAATATCAACCTTTGTTCATATAAAACTGAGTGTTCCCCCAAAGAGGAGGAAGAGGAGGCAGAATAAGGGTGAACAGCTTGCCCAGGGTTGCATAACTCACAAGTGTCTCAGGCGGGGCTTGATCCTGGTTGCCTGGGTCTCGGGGTCCACTTCCTTGACCGCCACACATGTGGACTCAGTGCTCCTGGCTGCTCCTGTCCCTGTGCAGGTCAGACTGTCAGCTTTGAGGGCCTCTGGGGAAGGTGTTCTCCTGTGTTGAAGATGTCTGTGTTTACATGCATTCTTTTAAAAAAAATTCTTTTAAATTTTGTATTGGAGTAGAATTAACAATGTTGTGTTAGTTTCAGTTGTACAGCAAAGTGATTCAGTTATACGTATACATGTATCTATTTCTTTTTCAAATTCTTTTCCCATTTAGGTTATTACAGAATATTATTTGTATTCATAATATTATTACAGAATATTGAGCAGAGTTGTCTGTGCTGTACAGTAGGTCCTTATTGATTATTTTATATACAGTAGTGTGTATATGTCAATCCCAAACTCCAAATTTTTCCCTTCTCCCCACCTTTCCCTTTGGTGACCATAAGTTTGTTTTCTAAGTCTGTGAGTCTGTTTCTGTTTTGTAAATAAGTTCATTGTATCATTTTTTAAAGATTCTGCATATAAGTGATATTATATGATATTTATCTTTCTTTAACATCACTCAGTAAGGTGAAGCACAGGTCCACCCATGTTGCTGCAAATGGCATGATTTCATTCTTTTTAATGGCTGAGGAATATTCCATTGTCTGTATGTGCACCACATCTTCTTTATCCGTTCCTCTGTTGATGGACATTTAGGTTGCTTCCCTGTCCTGGCTGTTGTAAACAGTGCTGCAGTGAACATTGGGGTGCATGGATCTTTTTGAACCATGGTTTCCTCTGGATACGTGCCCGGGAGTGGGATTGCTGCATCACATGGTGGCTCTATTTTTAGTTTTTTAAAGAACTAGTTGAATTGGCCACTGGAGAATCACCGTGTTTGTCTTCCCATAGTACCATGGAGAAGCTCTCCCTCTGGCGGGATCTCTGCTCAGCGTATATGGCCAGTGAGAACTTCCAGATGTTAGATTTGGACAGCTGTCCGTTGGACGAGGCCTCCCTGGCGATTCTCTGCAGGACGCTGCCTCAGCCTGTCTGTAAACTCCAGAAGTGCATGTAAGTCAGATCTTTACCTGTTCTTTGAGTCAGTAGGAGGGTGTCGTTCTTTCTACCCTGGCTTCTTTTGAGAACCGAAGCTTTAATCCAATGTGTCGAAAGAAAGTTCTGAATGCTTTGATTCAAGTGTTTTACTGAGTGAGACACAAACTGTGGACAAATGGGGAGACTTTAAAACTGCACATGGTCAAGAAGCTCGATTCCCAGCAGCTACAGCTCAGGTTACAAAGCCCGAATGAGAAAAGATATTTTCTTTTCTGCTGTGAGTGTTCCCTAGGACCGTACCTTCCTTCCCATGGCATCAGCTCACCTGCGCGCAGCCCATTAGCTGGCGAGTGCAAGTTCACGCTGACTTTGAGAAATCTCAAGTTTTGTTTAAGAAGCAGAATTGACGTTTCGGGGAAATCAGTTTTAATTTTGGATTACACAACTCCATGTGTTTTGGTCTAGAGATGTGTTTGAACTGTGGCCCCCATTTCGGTTTCTCTGTAACAAATGTTTTATTAAAATTTTTAAAAAAGTGATTAATTATTATTTATTGTTGTTGGCTGCATTGGGTCTTCGCTGTTGCACGCAGGCTTTCTCTAGTTGAGCAAGACAGGGCTACTCTTCGTTGTGGTGTGCAGGCTTCTTATTGTGGCAGCTTCTCTTGTTGTGGAGCATGGGCCCTAGGCTTGCGGGCTCAGTAGTTGTGGTGCACGGGCTCAGTAGTTGTGGCGCACAGGCTCAGTAGTTGTGGCGCATGGGCTTAGTTGCTCCGTGGCATGTGGGATCTTCCTGCACCAGAGCTTGAATCTGTGTCCCCTGCATTGGCAGATGGATTCTTAACCACTGCACCACAGGGGAAACCCTGTAACAAATGTTTTGACCTTAGTGACATGTACAATAAAACTGGCTTGGAGAGCCCAAGTGGGAACAGTCCTGGTAGTTGGTGATGTTTGCTTGGATGCCAATGGATTGAGAATAGATGTTTCCCAGGTAACGGAGGAGGAGGGTGCTGAGGACAGGTGGGAGAAGAGCCTTAAGTTCATGAAAGAGAAGAATAATAAGAATAGCACAGAGAGTAGGTAGCAATGTATAGGACACTTCCTAGGCACAGACGTTGATCGCTTTACATGCATTTTCTCCTTTGTCTTTTAATCCTCATAACAATCTTGTAATTAACTTTTTACAAAACATGTACCAGAAGCATAGGGAAGCTCACAGTTCTTCTCTGATACTTTTATCTTTTTCTGGTAGAAAGAATGCTTTTTATTAAAGGTAGGAAATCAGGGAAAGGAGGTGTTTCTCTGGAGAGACTACATTTACGTACAGAAATAACTTTTTTTTCTGTGTAATTTTTTAAACTTAACTTTTACTTTAAATTGGAGTATAGTTGATTCACAATGTGTTAGTTTCAGGTGTACAGCAAAGTCATTCACTTATACATATGCATATATTCATTCTTTTTCAGATTCTTTTCCCATATAGGTTATTACAGAGTATTGAGTCGAGTTCCCTGTGCTGTACGGCAGGTCCTTGTTGATTATCTGTTATATTTTATATGTAGTAGTGTGTGTGTGTTAATCCCCAACTCCTAATTTATCCCTCCCCCCAGTCTTTCCCCTTTGGCAACCATAAGTTTGTTTTTGAAGTCTGTGAGTCTGTTTCTGTTTTGTAAATAAGTTCATTTGCATCATTTTTTTTAAGATTCCACATAAAAGTGATGTCGTATGGTATTTGTCTTTCTCCGTCTGACTCAATTCACTTAGTACGATCATCTCTAGGTCCATCCATGTTGCTGCAAGTGGCAGTTTCATTCTTTTTATGGCTGAGTAATATTCCATTGTATACATGCACCACATCTTCTTTATCCATTCCTCTGTCGATGGACCCTTAGGTTGCTTCCACGTCCTGGCTAGTGTAAATAGTGCTACAATGAACATCGGGGTGCATGCATCCTTTCGAATTATGGTTTTCTTAGGGTATATGCCCAGGAGTGGGATTGCTGGATCATATGGTAGCTCTATGTTTAGTTTTTTAAGGAACTTCCACACTGTTCTCCATAGTGGCTGCACCAATTTACATTCTCACCAACAGTGCAGGAGGGTTCCCTTTTCTCCACACCCTCTCCAGCATGTCTTGTTTCTAGATTTTTTTTTGATGGTAGCCATTCTGACTGGTGTGAGGTGATACTTCATTATAGTTTTGATTTGTATTTCTCTAATAATCAGTGATGTTGAGGAGCTATTCGTGTGCCTCGTGGCCACCTGTATGCCAAGGACCTCAACTTTCTTTCAGCCCCTTGATGGAGCTCATTCCTGACTCAGAACATTTGTTCCAGCTGCTCTCATTTCTGCTCAGTCTTTCCTCAGATTGTCACCTGGCAAGATCTTCCAAATGCCTTCTGTCACCACCACTCCCCCAAAGTAAGCACTTCCCCCCCACCACTCCAGCCACTATATAACCTCATCCAGTGTTCAGTTTCAGTGTTAGTTAAGAGCTTGCCCCTCTTTTGTTGTAATCTCCTCCAAGCAGAAGTTAAGCTCTGCGTTCTGGGTCCTGGACTGTCTATTCACCCGCCGCACCCTGGCGTCTAGATGGAACGTGAGTATTTGTCCAGTGAAGAGACTGAACAGGTAGTTTGGGGTTGATGCATAGAATAAGGATTGCTCTTTGAAGGGATAAGATCTCGAGTTAGTAAGTAGCCTTGTCTTTCACCTGGAGCACCTTTGGAATGCCTTTCCTTTCTTCTGCTCCCTTGTACCATCTTCCTCCCATGTAGGTACCACGTGGTATCAGGTCATTACTGAAAAGTGTGTGCCTATTTTAGAGACAACTTTTGCTAATTTCTTAGCTTATTCTTGCTTCTGTGACTCATTCTTTCCAGCTGAGTTCATTGTTCATCCCATGTCACTATGCTAGGAATTTTTCCAACAAGCTTTACCAGGAGCAAATTTGAGTCATAAGTTTGAGTAAATATGAGTCTAAAAACATCTCCCTTTCAACTGTACCCATTAATGATGAGAAAACACACTGAATATTAAAACTTTCCCCTTGTTTCTTTGATTTCTATTAGTTTGTTTCTTTTGTCTTTTTTCTTTTAATTGGGGTATAGTTGCTTTACAATGTTGTGTTAGTTTCTGCTGTACAGCAAAGAGTCAGCTATATGTATACATATATCCCCTCTTTTTTGGATTTCCTTCCCATCTAGGTCACCACAGAGCGTTGAGTAGAGTTCCCTGTCCTGTACAGCAGGGATATACAGTATCTATTTTACACACAGTAGTGTATATATGTCAATCCCAATCTCCCAACTCATCCCACCCCACCTCCCTTTCCCCTCTTGGTGCCCATAGTTTGTTTTCTACATCTGTGTCTTTATCTGTGCTTTGCAAATAGGTTCATCTGTACCATTTTTCTAGATTCCACATATGTGTGTTAATATATGATATTTGGTTTTCTTTCTGACTTACTTCACTCTGTTGGCTTATTTCTTAAATCCAGCTTTGCAGATGTAGATTTTTTCCCCCAGTTTTCATCGAGGTGTAATTGACATAGAACATTGTATTTGTTTTAGGGGTGCAACCTGATGATTCGATACATGTATATATTGCAGTAATCACTACAAGAAGTTTAGTTAACATGGACTGCCTTACATGTGTAGTTACATTTTTTTTTCCTTGGGATGAGAACTTTTAAGATCTACTCTCTTAGCAACTTTCAAATATATAATACAGTGCTGCCAACAATGTTGCTAACAGAAGTCATTCGGAGATCCCCAGGACTGTACATTAGACCCCAGTTATCTTATAACTGGGAGTTTATAACTTTTGACCACTTTCTACCACTTCATGCTCCCAACCCACAGTCTCTGGCAGCCACCAGATGTTTGTGAGTTAGTTGTTTCTCTTAAGATCCCCCGTAGAAGTGAGATCATATAGTGTCTTTCTCTGCATTATTTCACTTGCAGGTGTAGGGACTGATCATTTTCATTCCCCGGTTATAGATCATCCTTTTTTAAAAAAAAAAATCCTCAGTTTTGGTAGTATTTCGAATTCTTCTCTATCCCTAATAGTTTACAAATTTCAATATAATGGGTCCCTGTGGGAATTTTGTTTAACCTAATTTTACGGGCTCTCACTGGGGCCCTTTCAGTCTTAGAACTGACAAATGATTAATAACAGATAATTTGGGGGAAGGGTTGTGTTTAAGTTTAGGAAAATGACTTGCTTATTTCTGCTACAGTAGGGCAGTATTGGGTTGGTCAAAAAGTTCGTTCGGGTCTCCTGTAAGATGTCCATCAACAGAGGAACAGATAAAGAAGATGTGAGCTATGTAAAATGGAATGTTACTCAGCCATAAAAGGAATGAAATAATGCCATTTGTAGGACGTGGATGGACCTAGAGACTGTCATACAGGGTGAAGTAAGTCAGACAGAGACAAATATTGTATAATATCATTTATATGTGCAATCTAGAAAAATGGTATAGAGGAACTTATTTGCAAAGCAGAAATAGAGACACAGATGTAGAGAACAAACTTATGGTTGCCAAGGGGGGGAGGGAGGTAAGATGAATTGGGAGACTGGAATTGACATATATGCACTGTTGATACTATACGTAAAATAGATAACCCATGAGAACCTGCTGTACAGCACAGGGAACTCTACTCAGTGCTTTGTGGTGACCTAGATGGGAAGGAAATCCCAAAAAGAGGGGGATATATGTATACTTATAGCTGATTCACTTTGCCGTACAGTATAAACTAACACAATATTGTAAAGCACCTATACTCCGACAAAAATTAAAAAAATAAACAGAATTACTACTAGCTAAAAATAGAAAGTAAAAACTTGGGTTGGACTTATATTGAACATATGATCTACTATTGAAACTTCATACGGAAATAAAATTTGAGTTTAAAAAAACCTGAGATTTGTTTTTTAAAAGGAGACAATTTTAAACAGAAATGGGTCCTTTCCCTGGGGAAGACAGTCTTGCTTGGCACAGTAATTCAAATATGTGCGTCTCCATTATTTGGAGGCACTGAGCCAAACCTAGGCTGCAAGGAGGCACAAACACGGTATCTCTCTCCTCATGGTGCTTAGAATGTAATACGGGGTACGTTTGATTTACTTTCCTTATCACATCTGTGGTGGTATGCAGAAGCGGGGACATCTAACCATCTGGTGCCTAAACATCCCAGAGAGAATTTGTAGGCAGCAGTAAGCAGGTATCTTAAAACAATATTGGGAGCCTAAGCATGGAAAGTAGGAAGAATTGTGTACGAGGTATTTTGCTTTGTGCTTGGACTTGATTGCATGAGTTGCTGTGATTTCCTCATCTTCTGCAGGTATGACTGTGCTACGAACCTTGCAAACAGCCTAGACTTCTTTAAGGTCATTCGTCATAACCCTCATTTGAAATACCTGAACCTCCACAGCACTGGCCTCTCCTGTACGGATGTCAAGCAGCTCTGTGAGACACTAAAACAGCCAGTGTGTAACGTAGAAGCACTGATGTAAGTCTCAGCGTGGTCCACGATGTATTTTTTCCCAGTGTGAATGCTGCAGTTTCAACATGCCCGTTTCTTTCCTGTCTTTGTCTCTTACATGTTTCACCACTTCCGTCTCAGTATCAGTAGACCTCCTAGTAAGATGAGGATGGATGAATTCTAAGGGGCAAGGTTTCCTTTCAGAAGGTCTGTCCCATCTTTCCCTTCTTCGGTACTTGAATTACTTCTCATGGACACCATCTGATTCTCCTTAGCTCTGCTCTCAGCCAGCCATACCAAAACCAGAACTCCAGTTTCTTCTTCTTGAAGATGGTCATAGAAGCTTAAAATGAGAAAGCTTATGGATGACCACAAGTGTGATCTTGGAATCTGGCAGATGATAACATTGAGGCTGGAGGGAAAGTGATTTGCCCCAAATCATTTCTTCCTCTTGAAAATTATCTGGGATACCCTTAGCATATCATTGGGTGATTTCTTACACAGGCTGTTTTTCAGCAGGAAGGACAAAGGGAAGTAATAGAAGTAGCAATAAACAGAAACAACTTGCTAAGCTCACCAAGAGAATATACTCTTCCCTCCACCAGTAATATGAGAGATGGGTCACATCTGCTTGGTTGATTTCACCTGTCAAGCATCATCAAGACAGAGAGGAAGGGTCCATGCATAAGAGTTGTTTGAGCGTAGAGGCTTGCTATTGATATAATATTGATATATTACTGTTTGAGCTGTTTCCGTATCATAACAATTCTTTTCTTCACTCTAGCTCTCTCTACTTAGGGGAAGCTTACAAAATTCCTTAGTATTTGCCCCATTTCACGTTACGCTATTTGCATACAGTTTTACATATTACATGGTAGCTTAAGTCTTGGGTAACAGATCTAGGAAACCAGGAGTCAGTTGTAGACAGTTTATAGGTCAGATCTTTGCTTCTTTGGGGCAGACCAACTGTGCCCTTGACTTCTGTTTGGTATTGGGAGTGGGAGGTCCTCAAAATCAGGCTCTCTCCAGCACAGTAATTCTCAACAGAGGATAGTTTCATTCTCTGTTAGGAGGTGTCTGTGTCTGGACACATTTTTTAATTTAAAAAATTTTTTTATTTTTTAAATTAATTCATTAATTTTATGTTTTTATTTAGTGGCTGCATTGCATCTTTGTTGCTGTGCGCAGACTTTCTGTAGTTGTGGAGAGCAGGAGCTACTCTTCATTGCAGTGCACGGGCTTCTCATTGCTGTGGCTTCTATTTGCAGAGCACAGGCTCTAGGCGCGCAGGCTTCAGTAGTTGTGGCACACGGGCTGTAGAGTGCAGGCTCAGTAGTTGTGGTGCACGGGCTTAGTTGCTCCGCGGCATGCGGGATCTTCCCGGGCCGGGGCTGGAACCCATGTCCCCCGCATTGGCAGGTGGATTCTTAACCACTGAGCCATCAGGGAAGCCCTGGAGATGTTTTTTAAGAAGACTTTATTCAAGATCATTGCACTAGGAAGGAGTTAAGACTATTGCAATAGGAAAGAAAGTTGAATTCACTCTTCTGAAACAAAAGAGGGGTGAGCTCATGGAAAAAGCACTTTAAGGAGGAGGTTAGTCTAAATGATTAGGTCACTAGTGTTTGTTAATTGTGGAGACATTTTTGATGGTCATGATTGCACGGGGAGGATGCTTCAGGCATCTGGTTGGAAGAGGTCAGGGATGCTGTTCAACATCTGACAGCACACAGGAAGCCCCCACACCAAAGGATGATCTAGGCCAAAGTGTCAATAGTGCTGAGGCTGAGAAACCTGCTTTAGCCTGAGATGTTCTTTTAAGCTGCATTAAGTCTCAGACCAGGGTTTCTCAGCCTTACAGCTACGGATGATGCATAATCAGATAATCAGACTTCCTGATATCTGAAGGTCCAGATCATTCTTTGCTGGGGAGGGGTGTCTACAACATGGCAGGATGTGGAGAAGTGTCCCTGGCTTCCACCTACTCGGTGCCCGTGGCACCCCTCTCTCCGGCTATGAGAACCAGCAATGTCTCTGGACTCTGACAAACGTCCCCTCAGGGTCAAAATTCACCCCCTGTTGAGAAGCCCTGGCTCAGACGTTTTCCTAATTCCAGTGGAAAGCAATGAAGGATTCCCGAGGAGAGTCATGTAATTACATTCGTACTTTTAAAAAGTCCGAATTGGCAGGTGAGGGATTAGAAGCCAGGACATGGTCCAGGGCCAGTTGTGCCTACGTCATCCAAAGCGTCAGGGCTCACGTCCCACCGCACGTGTCTCTCGCGTAGGTTGGGAAACTGTGACGTCACGGATGAAGCCTGCGAAGACATTGCCTCTGTTCTCACCCACAACAAGAAGCTGAAGCTTCTCTCCTTGGTAGAAAACCCCCTGAAGGACGAAGGAGTGAGGGTGCTGTGACGCCCTGAAGAACCCAGACTGTGCCCTGGAGGCCCTGCTGTGAGTTGGTGTGGGGGAGGGGAGCCCTGGGGGAGACGGCGGAGGGTGCACAGGACCCTTCAGTGGTCCAGCATAATGGAGCAGATACAGATGCTTGCCCCGTAGGGGAGCCATGAGGTTGAATTCAAGCGAGGCAAGACTAGCCCTTAGATGCCTGGCATCTAACTTGGAGCTGGATACATCTCGGTCACCATGAAGAAGGATGATGTCTCTGTAGGTGTACGGGTGGCTGGGGAGGCGGAGAGTATAAATAATTAAGAAAAAGGAATTCATTTGGTTGCTTGCAGGTGCGGGGCTGCATATGTTCTAGTTTATGGCTAGGACACCCCCAGTATCTCCACCTCTTTCTTGTTGCTGATTTATAAAGCGAACTGCTTCCTTGTTGGGGACTGTAGAAAGGGTTCTCTATTTGAGCAGTGAGGCCACAGGAGAGACTTAGTGTTAAATTTTTCAAAAAATGCCTTAAAGTGGGGGACAATGCAAGCACACCCAAGTCTATGGAAGCAAATAAGTAGTCTCGAAACAACGTGTTTGTGTATGTGCGTGCACAGATGTGTTTGTGTATGTAGACCTATGTGTTACATATACACACAAAGTGGCATTTACAATAGAAGGCAGCGAAAATATTATTACTGAGATAATTTTTTAGACTGTAAAAGAAAACCCTAAAATAAGGTCCAGAAACATTAAACATCAAAACCAAACTATTAAAAAAAATAAGGGAAAAACGCTGAACTCTAACGATTAGACCAAAAAGTCTTTAGAGGTACAAAGGAAATGACATAGTGGAAGATGAAAGGATTTGGCTATTAAATCCTGCTTGATATTATACAATAAACAGAATTAAAGTGTATTCAGTAACTGGTAATTTAAATGGGCTGTGTTTATCTAGGAGTTCTTTAAAATATATCACTTAACCTTTTTGTTTTTAAATTTGAATTTGTATTCCTTAAAAATGAGAGACTACTAAAGATGTGAGAAAGTCACTAGTAATTTTAAAAGAAAAAAAGGTTCAACCCATTTTTTAACTTTTTGTTTTGAACTAGTTTTAGACTTGCAGAAAGTTTGCAAAAATAGCACAAAAATTTTCCTTTAGCCCTTACCCCATTTTCCTAATGTTCAACCTATTTTTAATGGTTAATATTTTAATATTTAAATGTTTAATACCCTCTTAAACAAACGAGAAAATTTTAAAGATATATTCCACTTGGCCAGAATTCTGCAAAATGGGCAAATTTAAAGTATGGTTGAAAGTATGAAGTGTTTTTTTGCAAAGTAAGATGGCTGATAAATCAAGAAACAAATGACAAGTCTGTTAATAATAAACCTCAGAACTTCTAAATATTTTTGATGCAAGATGTTAATTCAGTATAACTTAAAATGGCAGAAAGTATAAAAATACAAGTGGAGATATTCAGGGAATGTATAATTGTAGGGTCGTGGAACCGTTGGAGACTATATTATGGAACCATTAAAGTGTTAATTTTTTTTAAATGTTGGAAAGAGCTTATTTCATTGAGAAGGTATGTTAGTTGCCTATTGTCTGACTTCAAAAATTCAAACACTGAAAGGGAAAACCCAGTTTGCTAATAAAAGACTTGTGCATTCTTCCTGCTGGAGGTGACATTCTGAGATGCCCCAAAGGGGCCAGGCAGGTAACGGGGTGGGTGGGTGGGGGCTGGGGGCGTGATGTGAACTGGGCAATGCCTGCCCCACCCAAGGTGGGTTTCTGGTCCCTTCCGCCTGTTATTTGCCACGTGAGCATCTTTTGTGGAATTCCAGGTGTCTGGCTTGTGTGTGATAGCTAAAAGCATGGAATTCTGCGTGAAATGTCAGCTAAACCAACTATTTACATACAGGGGTCCTATTCAGTCTTGGTTTACCTGGTTGCAACTTGTATCGTATACTTCCTTTTATTTTCTAAATTCCCCATAGTGGGTAGACAAGAACTGATAACCACAGTTTCTTTTTTTTAATTAATTAAATAATTAATGTATTGGCTGTGTTGGGTATTGATTGCAGCACATGGGCTTTCTCTAGTTGTGGCAAGTAGGGGCTACTCTTTATGTGGTGGGTGGGCTCCTCATTGTGGTGGCTTCTCTTGTTGCAGAGCATTGGCTCTAGGCATGGGGGTTTCAGTAGTTGCAGCACATGGGCTCAATAGTTGTGGTACATGGGCTTATTTGCTCCGAAGCATGTGGGATCTTCCTGGAGCAGGGATTGAACCTGTGTCCCCTGCATTGGCAGGCGGATTCTTAACCACTGTGCCACCTAGGAAGTCCCCACAGATTCTTCTTCTCTTATGTTTCCTGCTTAGAGAAGTTCCTTTAGCATTTGTTGTAAGGCTGGTTTGGTGGTGCTGAATTCTCTTAGCTGTTGCTTGTCTGTAAAGCTTTTGATTTCTCCGTCGAATCTGAATGAGATCCTTGCTGGGTAGAGTATTCTTGGTTGTAGGTTCTTCTCTGCCATCACTTTAAATATATCATGCCACTCCCTTCTGGCTTGCAGAGTTTCTGCTGAGAAATCAGCTGTTACCCTTATGGGAGTTCCCTTGTGTGTTATTTGTCATTTTTCCCTTGTTGCTTTTAATAACTTTTCTCTGTCTTTAATTTTTGTCAGTGTGACTACTATATGTCTTGGTGTGTTTCTCCTTGGATTTATCATGCCTGGGACTCCTTGTGCTTCCTGGACTTGGGTAGCTATTTCCTTTCCCATGTTAGGGAAGTTCTCAGCTATAACTCTTCCAGTATTGTCTCAGGTCTGTTCTCTCTCTCTTCTCCTTCTGGGACCCCTATAATGTGAATGTTGGTGCATTTAATGTTGTCCCAGAGGTCTCTTAGGCTGTCTTCAGTTCTTTTCATTCTTTTTTCTTTATTCTCTTCCACATCAGTGATGATCACCATTCTGTCTTCCAGGTCACCTATTTGCCCTTCTGCCTCAGTTAATCTGCTATTGGTTCCTTCTAGTGTATTTTTCATTTCAGTTATTGTGTTGCATATCTCTGTTTGCTCTTTAATTCTTCTAGGTCTTTGGTAAACTTTTCTTGCAACTTGTCGATCTTTGCATCCAGTCTTTTTTCAAAGTCCTGGATCATCTTCACCATCATTATTCTGAATTCTTTTTCTGGAAGAGTGCCTATTTCCACTTCATTTAGTTGTTTTTCTGGTGTTTTATCTTGTCCCTTCATCTGGTACAAAGTCTTATGCCTTTTCATTTTCTCTGTCTTTCTGTGGCTGTGGTTTTCAGTTCCATAAGATGAAATAATGCTGATACTGCTTGATACTGCTGTCTGCCCTCTTGTGGAGGAAGCTGTCTAGGAGGCTCGTGGGTGCTTCCTGATGGGAGGGACTGATGGTGGGTTGGGCTGCGTGGGCAGAGCTCAGTAAAACTTTAACCTGATTTGGTGGGCAGAGCTCAGTGACACTTTAATCTGCTTGTCTGCCAATGGGTGGGGCCGTGTTCCCATCTTGTTAGATGTCTCACCTGAGGCGACCCAGCACTGGAGCTTACAAGCTCTTTGATGGGGCTAATGGTGGACTCTGGGAGGGCTCATGCCAATGAACACTTCCGCAAACCCCTGCCACCAGTGCCCCTGTCTCCTCGGTGAGCCACAGCTTCCCGCCACCTCTGTAGGCAACCCCCCAACACCAGCAGGTAGGTTCGTTCAGTCTCCTATGGGGTCACTGCTCCTTCCCCCAGGTCCTGGTGAGCGCACTTTTTTGTGTGCCCTCCAAGAGTGGAGTCTCTGTTTCTCCCAGTCCTGTGGAGGTCCTGCAATCAAATCCCACAGGCTTTCAAAGTCAGATTCTCTGGGGATTCCTCCTCCCATTGCTGAACCCCCAGGTTTGAAAGCCTGACATGGGGCTCAGAACCCTCACTTTACTGGGTGAACTTCTGTGGTATAACTGTTCTCCAATTTGTGAGTCACCCACCCAGCATTTATGGGATTTGATTTTAATGCGATTGCGCCCCTCCTACCGTCTCATTGCGGCTTCTCCTTTGTCTCTGCATGTGGAGTGTTTTTTTGTTGTTGCTGAGTACCAGTGTCTTTCTGTCGATGATTGTTCAGCAGTTAGTTTTAATTCTGGTGCTCTTGCAAGAGGGTGTGAGTGCATGTCCTCCTACTCCACCATCTTGATTCCTCTCTCCTTAGTATGTTGATTATAGTTGTTTTATATTCCTGATCTGATGATTCCCACGTTCCTGTCATGTCTGGATCTGCTGCTTCCTCTGTGTCTTCAAACTGTTTTTTGCATGTTAGTAAGCCTTGTTTTTTCTTTTTTTTCTTTTTATTTATTTATTTTATTCATTTATTGGCTGTGTTGGGTCTTCATTGCTGCACGTGGGCTTTCTCTAGCTGCTGTGAGCAGGGGCTACTCTTCCTTCTGGTGCACGGGCTCCTCATTGTGGTGTCTTCTCTTGTTGCAGACCACCAGCTCCAGGCACATGGACTTCAATAGTTGCGGCACACGGGCTCCATAGTTGTGGCTCATGGCCTTAGTTGCTCTGCGGCACGTAGGATCTTCCCAGAGCAGGGCCCAAACCCATGTTCCTGCATTGGCAGGCAGATTCTCAATCAGTTCACCACCTAGGAAGTGCTTGTTTTGTCTTTTGATATCTGGACATGATGTACAAGGTTAAAGGAACTACTGTTAGTAAACCTTTAGTGAGGAGGTGGTGAGGTGTGGGGAGAGAGGAAGCTGCTATATCCTGTGATTAGGTCTCAGTCTCTCAGTGAGCCTGTGCCTCTGGCCTGTGAACGCCACAAGAGTTTCTCTGTTTTCTTCTTCCCCTAGGATGGGACAGGATGGCTAGAGTGGGATAGGGTTGGGTATTTCCCCTCCCAGGTCAGGTATGTTCTAAGGAAACCCCAGCAGGCTAGGCTGCAATTAACTAGTCTCTCCTCAAAGCAGAACTTGTTAAGAAGAACCCAGGGCTCTGGTGATTTGAAAGTGGTTGTTTTCCCCTCCCAGCCCCCACCAAAAGCACAAAGTGACTTTTCTCTGATATTTGCTGAGAGAAATATCACAAAATTCACAAAACTGTGGGATCTCCCTAGAACTTGGTTTTCCTGGAGGTTCTGCCTGCCAAACATCTACAAACTGAGCCTCCAACAATCTACGGAGGATAAATATATCCATTATACATCCATTGTACTACACGTTTTCCTACCCTGGGTCTTGCTCCTGAGGTGTTTCCACTCATGAGTCTCTGCTGCAATAAGCTTGGATTCCTTCTACTCACTGGTCCACCTCTCCAGTCTGGGAGGCAGTGATGTTCCGTGTGTTCTCACCTCTGTTACATCCAGGAATTTTCAGAGTTCCTTGTTTTCATCATTGTTAGGTTGGAAAGATGACTTCCACAAGAAACCAAAAGCCAAAACTCCATGACTGATGTTTTATTGTTATTTTGTATCCAGGAATCGTGATCAAGTGTGAATTCTCGAACGTGGACACTGATTTACCAGCAACTATATTAAATTTAGTTGGACAGTCATATAATCTCAGCAATGTTTTTGCATTGTTCCATTTCATTTTCCTAAGTTAATATGTTATTATTACAGGCAGGATGACCATACATTCTCAGAGAGGTAGGGTATAACATTGTCTGTCTCAAGTCAAATATGCATATATTCAGGACATATTATTTAACAGCAATTACTAGTCAATCATGATATTGACCACGTGAGACATGGTTCTAAGTTCATGGACTTTACAGGCTTCTGGAGAATCGGGATATACGAGTAAATATAAATAACTACAAAATAAGAACAGGGAGATTATAACTGATACCATGCTTATGTTCTCTAGGTGGAGACTACTCTGTAGACTACATCAATGTCTCCCTACTCAAGAGATGGAAAAAGAAAGAAACGTTTTCCAGTGTTGGTTGTGTAAGAAGCCTGCTGATGGCATCACCAGCACAGCCTCCTTTCTGCTCCAGGACACTCTGAAGTCCTCTCCATGTCTTTTCACAAAGATGCCCTGAGAAACCAAGGGGAGGTGGTTCTGAAAACCATCTTTCTGTTACAGATGGTGGTTGGGACTCTGGCCAATGCCATCCATTTCCTCCTCAACATCTCTCCCATCTGGCTTGGCCACAAGCAGAGACCCACACAGACGATCCTCACCCACATGGTTGTGGCCAATCTCTTGATTCTTCTCTCCCCCAGGGTTCCACACATAATGGCAGCTTTTGTTCCCAGGAACCCCCTCTCCACTCTCGGGTGTAAATTCATATATTATACACAGAGAGTGGCTCGCAGTGCCACCCAGTGCTCCACCTGTGTCCTGAGCACCTATCAGTCCTTCACCCTCATCCCCAGGAGACAGGAGTGGATGATGCTCAGAGGAAGAGTCCCCAAGGTCATTGGTCCTTCCTGCTGCACCTGCTGGATACTCAGTTTCTTAATGCACATCTATGTCCCTGTGACAGTCACTGGTCCCCAGGACACAAACAACTATACTGATACCCAAGGCAAGTGGTTCTGCTCCACCTCAGCTCGTAAAGCAGGCTTTTTCTACCTGTGGTCCATCTCTGATGCCGTGTTTATTGGCCTCATGGTCTGGTCCAGTGGCTCCACGGTGCTTCTCCTGTGCAGACACCACCAGAGAATGCAGTGTATTCGCACCCCCACTGGGCAGCACAAATGCCCCCCTGAGACCAGAGCCGCCCACACCATCCTGCTGCTGGTGGTCACCTTTGTCATCTTCTATGTGCTGGATTGCATTTTGGCTTTTTATATCGCTGCCATTTTAGACTTGCGCCTGTGGTTGCTGCATACCGCGAACATTCTGGCTTCCTGTTTCCCCTCGTTTAGCCCCCTCCTGCTGATCCTCAGGGATCCTAAAACTCCTCGGTTCTGCTCTTGGGGTGAAGTGGTAAATACGTAGAAGAGGCTTCAAGCATAACCACAACTTCTCTGTTCTGTGATATTTATTCACGACCATTTATACTGAAGTATAATTAAAACATAACATGATACTAGTTTCAACTGGGCAACATATAAATGCAGTATTTATATATAATGGAAAATATGACAAGTCTGGTTAATATCGTCTCTATACACAGATGCAAAAATGTTTCTTGTGGTGAGAACTTTTAAGACTGACTCTCTTAGCAACTTTCACATATGCAATAGAGTATTATTAGGTATTATTACCATGTGGTACATTACCGCCCCATGAATTATTACTTTATAAGAGGAGGTATGTGCCTTTTTTTTATTAATTCTTTTCTGTTCTTTTCTTTTCGGGCTGTGCCTGGTGGATGCAGGATCTTAGATCTGTGATCAGAGATCCAGCTTGGGCCCTGGCAGTGAAAGCACGGAGTCCTAATCACTGGACCTCCGGGGAATTCCCTCTACCTTTCGACATTTATACTCAGTACCACATTTTTACATAAAATCCAATGAACTCAGAAGGTCAATTTGATATTGGTGCTGCCTTGGGAGATCTGAAAGTCAATCCAGGAAATATCAGCTCAAAATTGATCCACGAAAATAGTCAGGAAACGGGTTATCCTCCTGGTCAGCGTGATTCTCTGAAAGAAATGTCCTTTCTTCAGGAACATGTGAAATGGGTCCGTGCACATTCATTCTCATGTCAGCGTGGCTCACACCTGACAACTCTTGGCACTTATTCCAATATTGGTCCAGATAAACGTTACTCCAGGGTGAGGGGAGAGTTTATTTTAAGATAAAGATAAGAAACCTGGAAAATGGGGGAGATTTTCTAGACTATTTTGTGTCTTAATTTCACTTATATTTCTGTAATATGCTGTCATGTTACACAGAATATCAATATTGTGCAATCAGCCGCTTTACCTTTGAACCTGGATTTTCTTTCCAGGGTTGACTCTCAGTAAATCTGATTGATGTGGTGAATGAAGTAATAGGAAGGAAATAGTAGATGCTGCCCTCTTCCTATTTGTCACTTAAATGTTTAGTTTTCATCACGGAAATGCAGAGTCTTGGAACTTAGTTTTTTACTTTAACCTAATTGCTGTTTTCTGTTTCTCTTTTCCTTATATCTTCTTTTGGAAATACTGGCATTTTTAATATTCCATTTTTAAAACTGCTAGTCCTAAAGTATAACTATTTGTATTGATTGCTGTAGCCATTATGTATAGATTCCCAAAGTAGTATATTTTCATTAGAACTACTATGACCATTCCAAAGCATATGTAAGAATACATATGTTTCACCCAAAGGACAGAGACTGGCTGAATGGATACAAAAACAGACCCATATACGTGCTGCCTACAAAATGCTCACTTCAGATCTAGAGACACACACAGACTGAAAGTGAGGGGATGGAAAAAGGTATTCTACACACATGAGAATGAAAAGAAATCCAGGATAGCAATACTGATTCAGACAAAATAGACTTTAAAATAAAGATTGTTATCAGAGACAAAGAAGGACACTGCATATGATCAAAGGATCAAGCCAAGAGGAAGATAGAACAATTGTAAATAGTTACGCACCCAACACGGAGCACCTCCACATATAAGGAAAATCCAGTGTGTGTGTGACCCTCACAGCCCCTCTCCGTTCAGATGAGCCCATTTCAGGAGCTCAGTAGCCACATGGGACTGGAGTTTTCACACTGCCCAGCCCACATCTGGACACTTTCACCAGCTCAGCTAGATGTCAGGTGATGAATCACGTGTTTCAAGTATCACAGCCCGGATATTAGTGGTTCTTTTTGTATCTTCGTAACCTAGTGCTCGGAATGACACATAGTAGGTCCAAAGTATCTCTGAGTGTTTGAACATGTCAGGCAGCATCTGCATGGTGAATAATTATTCAACATATTAAAGCCATTATCATGGGACTTCCCTGGTGGTGCAGTGGTTAAGAATCTGCCTGGCAGTGCAGGGGACACAGGTTCAATCCCTGGTCTGGGAAGATCCCATATGCCTCAGAGCAACTAAGCCCATGTGCCACAACTCCTGAGCCCCATGCTGCAGCTACTGAAGCCCACGCACCTAGAGCCCATGCTCTGCAACTAGAGGAGCCATCACAATAAGAAGCACTCCCACCACCGTGAAGAGTAACCCCCACTCCCCACAACTGGAGGAAGCCCGTGCACAGCAATGAAGACCCAACGCAGCCGAGGAAATAAAAACAAACAAACAAACATTACCATGTACATTTTTCCAGTCAGGGGCCATAAATGGACAACTTTTTTTTTTTTGGAGTATAGTTGCTTCACAATATTGTCTTAGTTTATACTGTACAGCAAAGTGAATCAGCTATATGTATACATATATCTCCTCTTTTTAGGATTACCTTCCCATTTAGGTCACCACAGAGCATTGAGTAGAGTTCCCTGTGCTGTACAGTAGGTTCTTTTAAGTTATCTACTTTATACGTAGTATCAATAGTGTGTATACATCAATCCCAGTCTGCCAATTCATCCCACCACCACCCCCTTTTCCCCATTGGTATCCATGTTTTTTCTCTATGTCAGTGTCTCTATTTCTGCTTTGTAAATAAGATTGTCTATACCAAGTTTTTCAGATTCCACATATGTGTGTTATTCTACGATATGTGCTTTTCTGTTTCTGACTTACTTCACTCTATATGACAGTCTCTAGGTCCATCCATGTCTCTACAAATGACCCAATTTCATTCCTTTTTATGGCTGACTAATATTCCACTGTATATATATACCACCTCTTCTTTATCCATTCCTCTGTTGATGGACATTTAGGTTGCTTCCATGTTCTGGCTATTGTACATAGTACTGCAATGAACATTGGGGTGTACATCTCTTCCTGAATCATGGTTTTCTCTGGGCATATGCCCAGTAGTGGGATTTCTGGGTCATATGGTAGCTCTCTTTTTAGGTTTTTAAGGAATCTCCATACTGTTCTCCATAGGGACTGTATCAGTTTACATTTCCACCAACAGTGCAGGAGGGTTCCCTTTCCCTCCACACCCTCTCCAGCATTTATTGTTTGTTGATTTTTTTATTTTGGCCATTCAGACCGGTGTCAGGTGATACATGATTGTAGTTTTAATTTGCATTTCTCTAATGATGAGTGATGTTGAGCATCGTTTCACGGGACTCTTGGCCATCTGTATGTCTTCTTTGGAGAAATATCTTTTTAGGTCTTCTGCCCATTTTTCTCATCGGGGTGTTTGTTCTTTTGCTATTGAGCTGCATGAGCTGTTTGGAGATTAATCCTTTGTCTGTTGATTTATTTGCAAATATTTTCTCCCATTCTGAGGGTTGCCTTTTTGTCTTGTTTATGGTTTCCTTTGCTGTGCAAAAGCTTCTAACTTTAATTAGGTCCTGTTTGTTTTTGTTTGTTTGTTTGTTTTTATTCTTATGCTCTAGGAGGTGGGTCAAAAAAGATGTTTCTGTGATTTATGTCAAAGAGTGTTCTGCCTATGTTTTCATCTAAGTGTTTTATAGTGTCTGGCCTTACATTTTGACTTTTAATCCATTTTGAGTTTATTTTTGTCTATGGTGTTAGGGAGTGTTCTAATTTCATTCTTTTCCATGTAGCTGTCCAGTTTTCCCAGCACCACTTATTGAAGTGGCTGTCTTTGCTCCACTGTATATGCTGGCCTCTTTTGTCAAAGATTCGGTGACCATATGTGCATAGGTTTTTCTCTGGGCTTTCAATCCTGTTCCATTGATCTCTATTTCTGTTTTTGTGCCAGTACCATACTGTCGTGATTACTGTAGCTTTGTAGTATATTCTGAAATCAAGGAGCCAGATTCCTCCAGCTCCAGTTTCTCATGATTGCTTTTGCTGTTTAAGGTCTTTTGTGTTTCTCTACAAGTAAAAATTTTTGTTCTAATTCTGTGAAAAATGCCATTGGTAATTTAATAGGGATTGCATTGAATCTGTAGATTGCTTTGGGTAGTATAGTCATTTTAACAGTATTGACTCTCATGAATGTACAACTTTAAAGAAGCAGTAGCTGTGCTATCTTCCTGGCTTATCAGGAAAAACACATGTTCATGAGATGTGGACGTGTCTGCTGCCTTCATGCACCAATTCACTGCAGAAGGAGCCTGATGGGCAGGGTCTACTGAGCCCCTTGTGCTCCACGGTCCCTCAGAAGAATGACATCAGGTCTACTTCCGAGGTAATGGGCCAGGTTTCAAAGGTCCAATTATCAATTTAAATTTCCAACTAGCAATAGATCATTCCAATAATCAATTTGAAGAATTCTAATGTTGTCTCTCTATTCCTAATAAATTCTTATTCCTAACCCATGTCTGTGTGTCCCGGAATGCATCTTACGAGGGCTAATGGCCTAGAACACAGGGAGAGCTGGAGGTCCAGTGAGAGGTTCCAGGAGGGGCTCTATGGGTGACTTAAACAAATGACAACCTCCTTGCAGAGTCATGTGGACACGCGGGAGACCTGAGGATTCTGAGGAAGGAGACAGTGGTTTCAAAGGGGGTATTTTCCAGATTACACTGACCTCAGCCACAAATAGCAAGCGTTGTGGAACTTAAACTAGGGGAAAGATCAGCCTCCAGATCATATGCTGGTGATCAGGGTGAACATACTTTGGGACAGTTTGGAAACGTGAGGCCATGAAGGAACATGCCCAACGGGAACCATAGTGAAGGGAGCCCCAGGTGCACTTTGAGTGTCCCTTCCCCCCAATTATGACTTTCCCTCTAAACTTGGATTCTCCCACAGGGAACATGGAAAACTTCCCCTGCCCTCTGCTCAGCTGCTCATGTAGATCTTCTCTGTAATTGCCAGGAGTTGTCACAACTCCCCAGATGTGGATGAGGGGGACGAGCACTGGGGGTAAGACGTGCTCCTCACGGGAGACGCCCCAGACTCTCTATGCAGACAGTGTCAGCTGTGCTGCAGGTGACGTGATGATGGCACCTCTGTGGGGAGATCGGGTTCAGGGACCCCGTCCCTATAACGGTGGCCCATCCTGATGGACACGTCCCTGCACAGAGCTCTGGAGCCGCGTCCAGGCAGGTGAGTGCTTCCTTGTGTTCTGTCTCAGGGCAGAAAACAGGAGAGAAGGGCTCTCCCCCAGGAGAGGAGCTCAGGGTTGCATGGTCAGCAGCCTTGGGCAGGACAGGTGCTCACCCTGCCCCGTTCCTGCCCTGGCTGGGCAGGTAGAAGATGGGAATGTGCTGGGGGGTGTGGCAGGGTGGGACCATGATCATGAGATTCAGTGCTGGTATTTGGGTCCTAGTGTCCCTGACAAGGAGGGAAGAAAGTGGGGGGGTCTCTGGAATGTGATCCAATCTTGGATGAACCACTCCACCATGTACCCAAGTGTCTGCTTATTCTCCCAAACCTCACAGAGGTTTAGGCTTGGGTGTGACTACATATGGGACATTGATGTGCAGAGTCTGGGTTATAACTTCAAACTCCTGACGCATCAACTAAGGTCCATTGGCATATAGTTACTTACATGTACAGACAGATATTCACAGAGAAAGATAGCCTGTGCTGAAATGACATTGTGTTGCCTTTTTTTGTTTCTTTTCTGAAATCCTGTTGCAGTAGGGTGCTGCTGCCTCAGTATTCCTCCAAAATATGGGGGGTCAAATTTTTCTTTATGTTCTGTATTGTGTGTGTGTGTTTGAGAGAGTACTGCTTTGTGTGTGTGTCAGGCAACAAGGGGAGAAAGAAAAAAATTACTGAGAAGAACTCTATTAAATTTTCAAGTCTCAGGAATAGTTGGGCTGGTGGAACATAGCTGAACTATCCTTCCCGCTTTACATTTTAATATCCTTCCCTCATATTCCTAGTAGTGAAGGATAATTCAGTAAAATTTTCTGTAGCTTTTACTGCTGCTACTACTAATGCCATATTAGAGCACTTTGTTCAAGCTACTGTGATCAACCATGAACATGAAAACATGTGTGCACGTCAGCCGTTTTTTGTTTGTTTTTCAAATTCAAACAATTCTTAAAAATCTCATTGAACTATGAGCTTCTCAACAGAAGTAGCATCTTTTCTCTCTCTCCACATTTCCTCCATCATGGTACCTGGAACATGGTAAGCACTGAGTTATTTTTGTTTCAATAATACTTAAAAAATTTTTTTCTTTTACTAAAAGGAAACTTTTAATGTTCATTTTAAAAAAGGCACCATATAGTGACAGGAGTCAGTCATTTCTTGTCCCATTTGACCCCCCACTTTCTGTCCCCATGCCTGGAAAATGGAAGAGGGTGACCCAGAACTGGGTAAGTTCAGTCACTGCTCTCTGGCTATAGAATATGTATAATTATATTCTTTTCAGATTCTTTCCCTTATAGGTTATTACCAAATAATGAATATACTTCCCTGTGCTATACAGTCGGTTCTTGTTGTTTATTTTATATATGGTAGTGTGTATATGTTAATCCCAAACTCCTAATTTATCCTTCCCCCACTTTTCCCCTTTGGTAACTGTAAGTTTATTTTCTATGTCTGTGAGTCTCTTTCTGTTGCAAATGAAAGTTATCTTCTTCTTTATTTTTAAAATTTATTTATTTATTTATTTATTGGCTGTGTTGGGTCTTCATTGCTGCGCGTGGGCTTTCTCTAGTTGCGGCAAGCAGGGGCTACTCTTTGTTGTGACGTGCGGGCTTCTCATTGCGGTGGCTTCTCTTGCTGTGGAGCACGGGCTCTAGGTGTGCAGGCTTCAGTAGTTGTGGCTCAAGGTCTCAATAATTATGGCTCGTGGGCTCTAGAGCTCAGGCTCAGTAGTTGTGGTGCACGGGCTTAGTTGCTCCGTGGCATGTGGGGTCTTCCCGGACCAGGGCTTGAACTCATGTCCCCTAAATTGGCAGGCAGATTCTTAACCACTGCATCACCAGGGACATCCCAGAAGTTATCTTCTGATGCAAATGATTCCCAAATGCACAACCATATAGACAGGAGTTTTGAGTTCTTTTCATTTCACTGTTATGCCAGCTTTTGCATCTATGTTCTGTATCAATGCCTACTTTACATTTCTTATGAGGAAATAGAGACACAGAGAGATAAATAAAATTCCCCAAGTTGGACTAAGCTAACAAGTGGGTGATCTTGACATCAAACAAGAGCTGTCTGGTCCAGTGGCTGAAATTTTAACCTGTGCATGACATCTACCTACTGTCCTATTAATACCCCATATTCTACATGACGGAATAAGGTTTTGAGACTTTAAAGAGGTGTTCTAACGTCCCAGCAGCAGTGAGGGGGTGCCAAGGAAAAGATCTGGTGAACCCCAAGCTTATGGTCATGAGCTATTCACTTTGCCACTGCCCGCAATGTCTGCACAGACTATCACAAGATAAAACCAATTTTCCAGAAGAGAAGGGAGTCTTGGTAACTCTGGGATTTTGTTGCAAGTTCTCATCTCCTTTCCTGCACCTGACAATGGCTTCTGAATCCTATAGAAATATTACAGATTACGGCCTCTGGGACACATTACTCCTTTCATCAGAACATTTCAACATTTGCATTCTACCTGACGGAAACTTGGTATTCCCTCATAAGGGCTCAGATCAAAATTCACTTTTACATGACACCATAGGTGCTATAGGCAATTTTTTTGAGCTCAGATCGCTAGCTGACTCTGATTTGTAAAACCCAGAACAAAGTAAAAAGTCAGACAAGATGTAGGAACACAAAAACTAATGAAGATGTAAAACCATCTGCTGTGTAGTGGGTCTAACATTCACGGTGTTTATTTTTTTTTTTAAGTTTTAAACATATCTCATTCATATTTACTGAATTTTTCAGGTTTATAGTATAAATATAATTTTTCAGTAGCAATTTTTAATACTCTGAATATGTGCATAAATGTGAATAATCATAATATTATATTTTTCAGAGAGAGAAAATAATTTTAAATTAAAGAGTTGATTCATGGAAGCCAGGAATTTATGTTAGTGAAGTTCACTTTGTCTCTGCTCATTCTGTTTAGAACTCATTCCATTATACTGAAACAGATTACCAGACAAGATGTTAAACTAAACTGTGAAGCATTGTCTAGTAATATTATATTATCCATTTGTTCTTTGCAGGTATCTTAGGTTCTTTTGCTACTACTTTGTATAGTGTTTATTTTTTGGTGTGGACTAAGAGGTCACTCAGACAAAGCTCTCCTGGACCCGACTTCTCAGCAAGTTCAGATCTGTGGGATTTAAAATTTTTTTTTATTTTTTGGCCGTGCCACACGACATGTAGGATCCTAGTTCCCTGACCAGGGATTGAACCTGGGTCCCCAGCAATGGATGTGCGAAGTCGTAACCACTGGACCACCAGGGAATTCCCTGTAGAATTATTAATAACTTAAAATCTTTGGCCAGTGAGGAGCTTTTCTATACTGAATATAATATTTGAGGACATTTTAGGGTCATATTGAATATTCAGAAGGCTGTTGATTTTTTTGGAAGGTTTTTTGTCACCAGTCACTCTGGTGAACAATGTTAAGAGTTCTCCAAAGCTGACAGTTGATTCTCTTGCAATTTCAATGAGTTGGAGAACCTTATAATTTGAACGTTAGTTTGCATATTTCTATTTCATTGTCTTAGGCTGATGTGTTATAATTGATGACCGTGAACTCTAGGGGGGTCCAGTGCCCTTGTCTCTCTTTCGCATACTCACTTACTAAGTACGTATTACTTATCATTTATTTATGGCTCGTCCACAGTTTTGAACTGGACAGGCCATGGCTCCGAAGTCCATGCTACCTGGCATTCTAGCGAAGAGTCAGACGATACGGATAAATAGAACTAAATAAAAAGTAATAATGGAAAAATGTGATTGGTGTCAGTGATATGTTCTCCAGGTGAAGCGCCTGCCGTGGAATGTGTCCGTGTCTCCCCTTACAGGAGAACAAAAGGGCCGGGATCCTTGTACCAGGTTATGTAACTAAGGGGAGTCCTCACGTCTGCACTGGCTGGGCCTGCTCGTCCCTCTAGGCCCCTCGGCGGCTCTGTCCACATCTCCTCAGAACAATGCCCTAGGAGGTACTGTTGGTGGGATGTAAGTGGGTGCAGCCACAATGGAGAACAGTGTGGAGGTTCCTCAGAAAACTTAAAATAGAACTACCATATGATCCTGCAATCCCACTCCTGGGCATATACCCAGGCAAAACTATAACTCAAAAAGATACGTGTATCCCTCTGTTCATTGCAGCGCTATTCACCATAGCCAAGACATGGAAACAAGGTAAATGTCCTTCGACAGATGAATGGATAAAGAAGATGTGGTGCATATATACAACTGAATACTACTCAGCCATGAAAAAGACAGAAATGATGCCATTTGCAGCAACGTGGATGCAGCTAGAGATTATTACACTAAGTGATGTAAGTCAGAAAGGCAAACACCATATGATACCGGTTGTATGTGGAATCTAAAATATGGACAAACAAACCTATGTGTGAAACAGAAACAGAATCATGGACATAGAGAGCAGACTGGTGGTTGCCTAGGGGGAGGGGTAGAGGAGGGGTGGAATGGGAGTTTGGGATTAGCAGATGCAAAGTATTATATATATAGAATGGATAAACAATACGGTCCTACTGTGTAGTACAGGGAACTGTATTCAATATCCTGTGATGAACCATCACGGAAGAGCATATTGAAAAAACAGTGCCTATATGGGTATAACTGAATCACTTTGCTGTGGAGCAGAGATTGGCACGACATTGTAAATCAACTGTACTTCAATAAAATAATAATAATAATAACAATAATAAACAACACTCTAAGAACCCCAAGAAAAATGACTCTGAAAATCATCTTCCTTTTCCAGTTGGTGGTTGGGTCTCTGGCCAATGTCATTCTTTTCTTCCAGAACATCTCTCCAATCCTGCTTGACTACAAACAGAGACCCACACACATAATTCTCACCCACATGGCCGTGGCTAATTTCCTGGTTCTTCTCTCCTCTGGGATTCCCCACATGATGACAGCTTTTGTTTCAAGGAACCCCCTGTGCAGTCTTGGGTGTAAATTTGTACATTATATACAGAAGGTGGCTCGCAGCTGCACCCTGTCCTCCACCTGTGTCCTGAGCACCTATCGGTCCTTCACTCTCGTCCCCAGGAGAGTGGAGTGGGGGATGCTCCGAGGAAGCGCCCCCAAGGTCATTGGTCCTTCCTGTTGCACCTGCTGGGTGTTCAGTTTCTTAATGAACATGTATATTCCCGTGAAACTTACTGGTCCACAGGACACAAGAAATGATACCGACACCGATAGGAAGTGGTTCTGTTCAACCTCAAGTTGCAGTGCAGACATTGGTTGTCCTGTGGTCCATCTTCGATGCCGTGTTTATTGGCCTCATGGTCTGGTCCAGTGGCTCCACGGTGCTTCTCCTGCACAGACACCACCAGAGAATGCAGTGTATTCACACCCGCACTGGCTGCCACCAATGACCCCCAGAGACCAGAGCCGCCCACACCATCCTGATGCTGGTGCTCACCTTTGTCATCTTCTACGTGCTGAATTCTATTTTTGCTTTTTATGTCAGTGTCTTTTTAGATTCTCGTCTGTGGCTAATGCAGACCTCTCATGTTTTGGTTGCATGTTTTCCCACTGTTTGCCCCTTCCTGCTGCTCCTGAGGGGTCCGAGAACTTCTAGGTTCTGCTCCTGAGTTGTCAGAAGTCATGGGTGAAGTGTTAAATATGCAGAAGTCAGCTTCCATAATAATCATAATAATAATCAGAATTACTCTCTTCTATAACTGTTTTCTTAGTAGCAACCTGTCACAGAAAATCCACGAAAATCTTAGAAGATCAATCTCATACTGGTGCTGTATTGGAAGGTCTGAGTCAATAGGTGAAATATTGACGTGAAAAAATTGCGACAAATTATTGAGGAAGTCAGTTTCACCCTCAACCAGGACAGCTGCCTGAAAGATATCTCCTTTCTTCAGGAACAATTGCAGTGTCTGCACTGTTTTATATCCATGAGAGTGTGGCCAATAGCTAACATATATTGGCACATGATCTAGTATTGGTCAAGATAACTGTCACTCCAGGCTGGGCATGAATTTTACTTCATAGATGAAGATAACATGGGTGGAACACGAAGAAAAAGAAAAATAAAGGTGTTTTTTGACATTATTTTGTATCTTTGTTTCTCTCACATTTCTCAAATATGTTGTAGTGTTACACAGAAAATCAGTCTTGTTCAGTGAGTTGCTTCCTATTTAATCCTCACAGATTTTTCTTTTTTTAACATGGCTAACCCTCAGTGAAGTTTACTGATTGGTTGGATGCAGCCATATGAAAAGGGAGAAGAAACTGACATCTTTATATTTTTCACTTGAATATTTAGTTTTCATCATTGAAAAGCAGAAACTTGAGGCTAAGGTTTCTGTTTGTCCTATTTGCTTTTTTCCTCTCCTTGTTTTTACTTTTTGCCTTCTTTTGGGGCAGCGTGATATTTTTATTTATTTATTTATTATTAAAGCTTAATTGCTTTACAATGTTATACTAGTTTCAGGTGTGCAACACAGTGATTTGATATTTTTGTAGATTATACTCCATTTAACCTTATTATAAGACCTTATTATAAAATACTGGCTAGGTTCCATGTGCTGTACGTTATGTCTTTGTATCTTATTTATTTTATACCTAGTAGTTTGTACCTCTTAAGCCCCTTGCACTATTGTGCCCCCTACACTAGTTTGTTATCCGTATGAGTCTGTTTCTGTTCCGTTACATTTGTTCATTTGCTTTATTTTTTAGAGTCCACATATAAATGATAACATATAGTATTTTCTTTCTCTGTTTGACCTACTTCACTAAAGCATAATACCCTCCAGGTCCATCCATGTTGCCGCAAAATTTTATTCTTTCTTATGACTGAGGAATATTCCATTTTGTGTTTATAGATATACGAACCATCTTCTGTAACCATTCATCTGTTGATGGACATTTAGGTTGCTTCCTTGTCTTGGCTGTTGTAAATAGTGCTGCTGTGAACACAGGGGTGCATGTACCTTTTCCAAGTCGTGTTTGTTTTTTCCAGATGTATACTCAGGAGTAGAATTGCTGGATCATGTAGTAGTTGTATTCTTACTTTTTTGAGGACCTTCCATGCTATTTTTCACAGTGGGTGTACCACTTTATAGTCCTACCAACAGCATACAAGGGTTCCCTTTTTTCCACATCCTTGCCAACATTTGTTACATGGAGACTTCTTGATGATGGCCATTCTGACAGGTGTGAAGTGATATCTTATTGTGGTTTTGATTTTCATTTCACGAATCAGTGATGATTAGTGATACTGAGCATCGTTTCATGGGCCTCTTGGCCATCTGTATGTCTTCTTTGGAAAAAATATCTATTCAGTTCCTCTGCCAAATTTTTAATCAGATTGTTTGGAGTTTTATTTTTTTGTTTTCTGTTGAGGTATATCAGTTCTTTGTATATTTTGGTTATTTCCCCCTTATTGGCTATATAGTTTGCAAATATTTTCTCCCATTCCGTAGGTTGTCTTTTCATTTTCTTGATGGTTTCCTGTGCTTTGCAGAAGCTTTTGTTTGATGGAGTCCCACCTGTTGATTTTTGCTTTTGTTGCTTTTGGTTTTGTTGTGAGGTTAAAAATATTATCCCAAGACCTGTGTCAAGGAGATTGCCACTTATGTTTTCTTCTAGCAGTGTTATGGTTTTAAGTCTTACGTTCAAATCTGTTATCCATTTTGAGTTTGTTTTTGTGTGTGGTGGAAGACAATAGTAGGGTTTCATTCTTTTGCATGTGGCTGTCCAGTTTTCTCAGCAGCATTTATTGGAGATACTACTATGTCCGCATTATATATTCTTGGCTCTTTTCTTTTTTTGGCAGATTTTTATTTAATTTTATTTATTTATTTATTATTTTTTGGGGGGTACACCAAGTTCAATCATCTGTTTTTATACACATATCCCCATATTCCCTCCCTCCCTCTACTCCCCCCGCACCCTCCCTCGAATCCCCCCCACCCTCCCCATCCCAGTCCTCTAAGGCATCTTCCATCCTCGAGTTGAACTCCCTTTGTTATACAACAACTTCCCACTGGCTATCTATTTTACAGTTGGTAGTATATATATGTCTGTGCTACTCTCTCGCTTCGTCTCAGCTTCCCCTTCATTCCCCGCCCCCTCCCAAACCTCGAGTTCTCCAGTCAATTCTCTGCATCTGTGTCCTTGTTCTTGTCACTGAATTCATTATTTTTGGCTCTTTTGTCATAAGTTGACTGACAGTGTGTGTGTGGGTTTATTTCTGGGCTGTCTATTCTATTCCATTGATCTATGTGTCTATTTTTATGTCAATACCACACTGTTTTAATTACTCTTGCTTAGTAATAGAGTGTGAAATAAGGGGGGGGAGTGCCTCCAGCTATGTTTTTCTTCCGCACAATTGCTTTGGCTATTTGGGGTCTTTGAGAGGTTTCTTATAAATACTAGGATTATTTGTTTTATATCTGTAAAAATGTTGTTGGCATTTTAACAGGAATTGCGCTGAATCTGAATTATTTTCATCTTTAAAATTAAAAAAGAACAGAAACAATAAATGCTGGAGAGGATGTGGAGAAAAGGGAACCCTCCTACACTGTTGGTGGGAATGTAAATTGGTGCAGCCACTATGGAAACAGGATGGAGGTTTCTCAAAAAACTAAAAATAGAGTTACCATAGGATCCAGCAATTCCACTCCTGGGCATAGATCTGAAAAAAACAAAAACACTAATTCAGAAAGATACATGCACCCCGATGTTCATAGCAGCATTATTTACAGTTGCCAAGATGTGGAAGCAACCCAAGTGTCCATCAACAGATGAATGGATAAAGATGATGTGGTCCATATACACAACGGGAGAGGTTCAGCCGTACAACTTGTGTCCTGGGATTCCCTCTGTTCACCTCTGGCCGCCATTACTGGGAGGTGGGTAGGGTCCAGCCAAGAGTGGGATGTGGGCGTTTGCAAAGAATCTGTGCGTTGCTGAGGGAAGGTTCAGCTGGCTCCAGATCTTGGCTCCTGGACTGTGAGTTTGAGAAATGGAGACGTCTTCTCTGCCCACACTGTGCCTTCCACTGTTCTCAAGGTGAGCCCCCGGTTACATCGAGTGGGGATTTTCCTGGATATGAATATTGGGATTGTTTCCATTTATCACGTTGGTGATGGATCCTGTATGTTTACATTCACTAAAGTTTCTGCTGCGGAGCCACTGCTTCCATTTTTCTCTCCTGCATATCTGACTGAGGATGCTCAAAGCTTGCTGAGAACCTGTCCTGTGATGAATCTAGGCACTGATGGTCTCCGATAAATCCAGGGCAAAGCAAATGAAACTCTGACTACGGAAACATGGGTAGAAAGTTCTTGTGTACACACAGCTGTGGATGGGAACGTTCCTGTTTGCTACACATTTGGTACAAAAGCGTAACAGGAAATTGTGGGACAACTCATGAATCATTAACACAAATTGTATCAGGGAAACTTACGTTTCCAGAATTAGTGTGATGGTTTCAGGACTTGTTTATTTCTGTTCCAATTATTATGTTCTTTCAGATCAATTTCTAAATTTTTTTAATTGTCTGTAAGCTTAACTTAGTGTGTAATGGAGGTTATAAACTACATAAAGCTCATTTGTGACTCTTCAGATTCATTTTTCTGTGTATTATGGAAATAAGACGTGTTTCAACAGTAAAAATGTGTGCATGTATTCAGTGTCATTCAACAACTGAAAAACATGCAGTCATTTCAAGAGCACCTTGAGCTCTGTGGGCCGTATTCCATTTCTGTCGGACGTTGCCAGTCACGCTCCGACCCTTCTGCCCCTCGGCTGGACCCACCTGGCTGTGGCAGGAGGCCTGGCAGAACCTGGGAGGGTGATTTAGTCATTGGGGGACACTCACCATCTTATGGACCATGTGAAGCTGTGATGATAAACAAAATGAAGACCCTGTCCTTTCTCTAGCTTTTGTATAAAATCAAAGTCAGTTGACTTCCCTCGGGACAGAGTATTCAGTCCAGTGCCCCTAAATGCACACTCACACACTGCCTGGCACAGAGATGGCCTCAGACAACACTTGCTGAGTTAATAAATGCCTCCGTCCTGCAGACCTTGGTCCCTCCAATGTGCCTTTTGGAGAAACTTGAGAAGGGAAGAAGAAATTCCACCAGAGGGGACCCACCTTCTGTCCACAAGCTTCCCCTGCGGCCTCCACCTGCTTCCACGGACCGCTCAGCTGTGGAGGCAGCTTCCCCGGCAGGGGCTTTTACTGTATATGGTTCCCATTTCCTCCATAGTCACATTCCTTAACCTAGTCCAATTTTGATTTATTTCTGGAATATGTGAGGTTTTATTGAAGGTAGGGAGGTGACCACAAACAAAGGAAAACAATTTATCCTGGGGGTCATTTTATTTTTAGCAATATTGTTAATAGTAATAAAACACCCTTCTAGGTCTAAGGAGGAGCCGCCCCTACTTACTGCTGCCAGGTCAGCTCACTGAATCTTAGACAGCTCCTGTTTCCCTGTAAGAGCTCCACTCGATCATAAACAGAGTAGATCCCATCAGCCTACCTCCAATAGCCAAGCCACCTCTGGACCCTGTACCTATTTCCTATTTCTTCTCACCCAAACGACCTTTCATATGTGGTCCCAATCAATCAGATATTTTCTAATTTTTTACTTCCTTGTTCTTTACTCTTCATTCTATAAGAGTCTCCTGCTTCTTCTGCCCTATTTTACAGTTCTATGAATAGGGACTGACTGTTTCAAAATGTTAAAACCTATCACCTAAAATACATCCTTTACTTATTTTTAATAATATAGCTAAAATATTATTTTTTTATCCTTCTGAGATCGACCTGGAATATTATAAGTTGATGATAACATTTGAACAAGGAAGGAAGTTTTGACACACGCTACAAAATGGGTGAACCTTGAAGATATTGTGTTACATAAAGGAGCACCCATCTCAAAAAGAAAAATATGCTATGACCCCACATACAAAGACCATTAAGGAGTTGAATTTATAAAGACAGAAAGAATGGTGGTTGCCAGGTCCTGGGAATTCATGTTAAAATAGTTATTGTTTAATGGGTACAGAGTTTCAGTTTTGCAAACAAAAAGATTTCTGGAAGTGGTGTATAATGATAATTGTAGCACAACATGAATGTACTTAATACCACTGAATTGTACCCTTTAAAATGGTTAAGGTGGTAAATTTCATGTTCTGTGTATCTTGCTGCAATTCTTTAAAAATGAAAAACTGAGTAGAATTAAGAGTGGTGTGTGCAGAAACATCAGGCTTAAAACATACGTGTAAGTGGAGTCAAGGAAGTTGTAGTGACAGAGAAAAGGACAGAAATTAACTGGAGAAGTACGTGCTGAAAAGGTCCCACTTTGGGCCCAAAAGTATCTATCTACTACTCCAAGAAGCTCAAGAAACCCTAAGTACAAAAGCTAAGAAAACTATACCTGGACATTATCATACTCAAACTAATAAGGGACAAAGGTAAAGAGAAAATCTTAAAAATTGCAAGAGAATAATGACATATTCATAACGTTGCATCTCTACAACTAGTAATATTGACATTTTGGGTTGAAATACTTTTTGATATGGAGAGATGACCTGTGCCTTGTTTGTTATTTTGCAAGCTTTCTGGGTGCTACTCTCTTATTTTCTCTTACTGTCCTGTTAACGTCTACAGCATCTGTAGTGATGTTGCTTCTTCATTCCTTATACTACAGGTAATGTGTGTCCTCTTGCTACCCCAACCTCTTTCTTGCTGTAAGTAAAGAGTTATCCATTTCGTTGATCTTGTGGAATCCAACATTAAGTTTCTTGACTTTATCTCATATTTCTCAATTTTCTGTTTTATTGATAGCCACCGTGGTTTTTATTACCTCTTTCCTACTGTATCTTCTGCAGGTCAGTTGCTCCTGGTGTACTAGCTTAAAGTGGAAGATTCTATAATTGATCATGGTACTTTCATCCTTGCTAATAAAGTTTTTGATTCTGTACATCTGCCTCTAATATTTAGGGGCATCTACATTTTGATACTTTGTGCTTTTGTTTTCATTCAGTTCATGGTATTTTCTAATTCTCTTATAATTTCATCTTTGCTCTCTATTTATAAGTGTGGTGTGTCATTGTCACACATGGAGGGATTTCCCAGAATTTTTGCCTCTGATTTCTAATTTAATTCTCTTGCCATTAGAGAACATGTATAGAGAATGAGTATATTATATCAGTTTTGTAATTAATGAGTGTTTCTTCTGGACCTATATATTTTCCTGGTTCAAAATTTACGTGTAGCCACATTAAAGAAAGTGAACAGAAACTGTCAATTATTTTGGTATCACAAATATTGCCATTTAGAGCTGTAATCAATTCTGAAAAGGTCTTGACAAGATAGTTCACAATCTGTCTATCTTAACACATGTTTGAAATCTAGTGTCATGTGGCTACCATACTAGACAGCCCAGATCTGGACCCTTTCACAAGTTCAGTGAAAAGTCTAATGATGAATCATGTCTTTTAAGTAATCAGCATTTGAAATATCAGAACCAGGATGATGCGTATTTCTGTTTGTATCTTCATTAACTAGTGCTAGGGGTGGCACACAGTAGCTTCATAGCACCTCCATGTGCTTAAATGGGTGGGGACAGATTCTGAGGATGAATAGTCATTCAACACATTAAATCGTTATAATACACATTTTCCTCAAGTAGAGACCGCAGAAACAATTTAAAGAGGCAGTAGCTGTCCTATCTGACTGACTTATCTTTTAAAATCCATGTACCTGAAATGTGGACATGTCTGCTGGCCCCAGTGCATCAGTTCCCTGCAGAAGGAGCCCACTAGGAAGATTTATGTGCCCTTTTTTTCCTATCGCCTAAGAGAAGACTTGCACCAGGCCCATCTGCCAGATGATGGAGCTGGTTTCAAATATTCAATTTTCAGTTGAAATTTCTAAATATCAGTTGATTACTTCAATGTCAAATTTAAAGACTTCTAGTAGATCTCTGTGTTCCTTAACCATTGCTTCTTCCTAATCCCTCCCTGTATGTCCACTAATGCTTATTTCCACCCCTAATTTCCTAGGACACAGGGACAGGCTGGTGGTCCAATGAGAGACTCAAGGATGGGGCTCCATGGGTGACAGAACAAATTACAACCTCCTTGCAGAGTCACGTGGACAAGAGGGACCTGAGGATTCTGAGGAGAAAAACACTGGTTTCAAAGGGGGTATTTTCCAGATTAAAGACCTGAGGCCATAAATAGCAAGGGTCGTGGAACTTAATCTTGGGGAAAGACCAGCTTCCAGATCATATGCTGACGATAAGTGTGGACAAACTTTGGAACAGTTTGGAAACGTGAGGCCATGGAGGAATATGCCCAACGGGAACCATAGTGAAGGGAGCCCCAGGTGCACTTTGAGTGTCCCTTCCCCCCAATTATGACTTTCCCTCTAAACTTGGATTCTCCCACAGGGAACATGGAAAACTTCCCCTGCCCTCTGCTCAGCTGCTCATGTAGGTCTTCCCCGTAATTGCCAGGAGTTGTCACGAGTCCCCAGACGTGGATGAAGGGGACGAGCCCTGGGGGTAAGACGTGTTCCTCACGGGAGACGCCCCAGACTCTCCATGCAGACAGTGTCAGCTGTGCTGCAGGTGACGTGATGATGGCACCTCTGTGGGGAGATCGGGTCCAGGGACCCCGTCCCTATAACGGTGGCCCATCCTGATGGCCACGTCCCTGCACAGAGCTCTGGAGCCGTGTCCAGGCAGGTGAGTGCTTCCTTGTGTTCCATCTCAGGGCAGAAAATAGGAGAGAAGGGCTCTCCCCCAGGAGAGGAGCTCAGGGCTGCATGGTCAGCAGCCTTGGGCGGGACAGGCGCTCACCCTGCCTTGTCCTGAGCTTCCCTGTTCATGCCCTGGCTGGGCAGGTAGATGGTGGGACTGTGCCGGGGGGTGTATCTGAGGGGGACGAAGTCATGAGTTCACTGCACATCCCTGTACCCTGGAGTTCCTGACAGTGAGGGAAAGCGGGACGGGGTCACTGTGGAACCTGTGCCAAGCCTTGTATGGCCAGAGCCACTTAGCTTCTCAATCATGTAGAAAAGGGTCTTTGGGATTTTTCAGACCTGACAGATTAGGGTTGGGTATGAATATAGGATGAGAAACTTATGTGCAGGGTTTGGGTTAGAACTTAAAGTTCTTGCAACAGAAAATAAGACCTAGTGTCACACACACACACACACACACACACACACGCGCGCACACGCAGTGCTGCACAGAGAAATACGTGGCCCTGAAACAACACACACAGTTTTTCTGTTTCAACCCCTCTTCAGCTGGATGCACTTGCTTCACTAATTTCTGCAAAGATACTCCCTCACCATTGTGTGTGGGTTTTGTGTCACGTGTGTAAGTGATGCATGTATTTTTCTCAATTAAATGGGAAAACCTTGTGTCCTTCCTTAATCCGAGGCAGCAGGGGAAGGAAGAAGAATTTGCTGTGAGATGAAATCCAGCTAATTTTCAAGAATACAAAAGATGTGACTGATGGAACACAATCAGGGTACACACTTTTTTAGAGGTAAATAGGAGTTAGAATAACATTGGTTGTGGTAATTCCACTTTGAATTTTATACTCAGAGATGCACTGGAATGCACCTTGGGTGATGCTGTGGTCTGATGTTCGTGTTCCCCAGAATTCATATGTTGAGACCTAAGCCCCAAACATGATCGTGATGGGGGAGGGCCTCTGGAGGTGCTTAGGTCATGGGGTGCCCTCACACGTAGGATTCGTGCCCTTCTTTTAAAAAGCTCCAGAGAGCTCCGTAGCCCTTTCCATCGTGTGAGGACTCAGGGAGAAAGTGCCAGCCATGAGTCAGGAAGAGGGCCTCACCAGACAGGGACCATGCCGCAGCCTCGATCTTGGACGTCCAGCCTCCAGAACTGTGAGCTATGAATTCCTCTCATTTATAAGCTGCCCAGTTGCTACAGTTTGACATTTGGATAAAGCAGCTCAAATGCACTAAGACAGGCCAATATTGATAAGGACTCCAGGTGGTTGTCAGGGTTAGAACCACGACGCCATCAGAGGCAATTTCTGAAAAAGGTTTAGATTCTACACGGGAAGCAAAGTGCTCCCACCCTCCCCAGCTCTCCCTGTGTCCCTCCATCCAGGGCCGTGTTCCTGACGCCCTGCTCCACTGTCCTGGGCACACTGTGAGCTCTCCTAGCAGGACTTCCTCATTCTCTTAGGAGGTCTCCACAGAGCAGTCCTGATGTCTGTGCTCACCTGGGATGAGGTGAGCTACAGTCTCCTCTGCTGGTTCAGCATCACATTAATTTCTGCAGCTCCCACTGTATTGTATACACTCTTTTGTTTTGTTTGTTTTGTATTTTGTTTGTTTGTTTGTTTGGCTTTTGGCCACGCTGCATGGTATATGGGATGTTAGTTCCCTAACCAGGGATCGAACCCGCACCCCTGGGTAGTGGAAGTTTGGAAGTCCGGTGTCTGTACTCTTTTTTTCTCTTTAATTTAATTTGATTTATTTATTTATTTACTTATGTAGCTGCATGGCATGGCTTGTGGAATCTAAGTTCCCCAATCAGGGACTGAACCCAGGCCCGAGGCAGTGAGAGCTTGGAATCTTAACCACTGGAAAACCAGGGAATACCACCGTGTATGCACTCTTAATCACAGCGATTAAAACCTAGCCCATGAACCTGACAGTAACCTGTTTATTTGCTAAAGATATTTTCTTTTACAAGTAAAAAGGTTCTGAGGGATCACTGGGGCTACAGTAAAATTTAATATGCTGAAGAACCATGGAATTATACGGGTAAATGTAACTCAGAGGAGAGATCTGAATAATTTAAATTTCTCATTGGAGCCTGTATAGTACAGGTTTATTGAAAGAACTGCAGGGAAGGGATTGCTCTGTGTTGAATCCATAAAGAAAATGTGGAACACACACATGAGATCACATATACACACAAACACACACACCCACAGTGTCACTATGATTATTTTCAACAGATTTATGTCTAAAATTAAGAACAGTAAATGTTTTGATTCTACTTCAGTTATGCTTCTTCAGTGTCCTTCCTTCTTTATGTGCATCTGAATTTCTGATCTATATCATTTTCCTTCCTCTAAAGGACTGCAGTTAGCATTTCTTCTAAGGCCTGTCTGCTGGCAGCAAGTTCCCTCCATTTTATTTCATCTGAGAATGTCTTTATTTCACTTTTCCTTCAGCAGGACAGTTTCACAGGGAACAGAATTCTAGGTTGGTGGATATTTTCTATCAACGCTTTAGATAATTCATTCCACCCTCTTCTTACTTAGAGTTTGGAGAGAAGTCAGGGTCATATTCATCTTGGCTTCTCTATATGTCTTTTGCTTTCCCCTCCTCTCCACCACTCTGAGGCTTATTTCAGGATATTTTCTTTATATCTGAGAGTACAGCAGCTTGGATACGATATGTGTAGGTCTGCGGGGGTTTTGGTATTTTTCCTCCTTGGGGTTCGCTGAGTTCCCTGCATCTCTGGTTTGGTGTTGACATTAATCTGGAGATGTTCTTAGTCATTGTTGCTTCAAATATTTCTTCTCTTTCTTTCTGTCTTTCCACGCCTTCTGCTAATCCCATTACACACACGTTACAGCCCTGGTAGTTCTCCCACAGGCCTGTCTATTCTGTTTTGTGATTTTTAAGGCTCTGTTCTGGCTTTGCACTTTGCAGTGTTTCTACAGATAGATCCTCAAGCTCAGAGAGTCTTTCCTCACCAGTCTCCTGCAATCCACTAACAAGCCCACTAAAGCCATTCTTCATTTCTGTGGCAGTGGTTTTAGTCTCTAACATTTCTCTCTGGTTGTTTCTTAGAATGTCCAAGTCCCTGCTGACATTGCCCACCTGTTCCTGCGTGTGGTCTAGTTTATCCACGAGCGTCCTTAGTGTGTTAATTGTAGTTGTTTCATGTTCCTGATCTGATGACTGCCACGTTCCTGTCATGTCTGGATCTGCTGCTTCCTCTGTGTCTTCAAACTGTTTTCAGCCTGTTAGTAAGCCTTGTTTTTCTCTTCAAATCTGGGCATGATGTACCAGGTAGAAGAAACAACTATTAATAAACCTTTAGTGAGGAGGTGGTGAGGTGTGGGAGAGAGGAAGCTGCTATATTCTGTGATTGGGTCTCAGTCTCTCAGTGAGCCTGTGCCTCTGGCCTGTGAACCTCACAAGGGTTTGTCTTTCTTTTTCTCCCCAGTAGGTGGGACAGGAAGTCTAGAGTGGGCTGGAGTTGGGTGTTTCCCTTCCCAGGTCAGTCAGGCTCTGAGAAAAACCCCAGAAGGTTAGGCTCCAGTTAACTAGTCTCTTCTGAAGGCCGACTTTGTAAAGAAAAACCCAGTGCTCTGGTGTATTTCAGAGAAGTATTGCCCTCCCAAAGGCCACCAAAAGCACAAAGGGATTTTCTCCTCATATTTGCCAAGAGAAATATCACAAAACTCACAGAACTGTGGGGATCTCCCTAGAATTTGGTCTTCCTGGAGGTTCTCACTGCAAGACACTGAGCCTCCAAACATTTATGGAGGATAAAGAAATCCAGTATAAATCCATGGTACTGCAGGTTTCCCTACGCTGGGTCTTCTTCCCAGGGTGTTTCCACTCATGGGTCTCTGCTCCAATAAGCCTTGATTCCCTCTGTTCACTGGTCCATCTCTCCAATCTTGGAGGCAGTGATGTTCCGTGTGTTCTCACATGTTATGAATCCAAGAATTTTCAGAGTGTTCAATGTTTTAATTATTGTTAGGACAGAAGATTGACTTCCATGAGGAGCCCAAAGCCAAAACTCCATGATGGACGTTTTCCTGTTGTTTTGTATCCAGTAACTCTGATGAAGTGTGAATTCTCCAATGTGGAAAACGGATTCAACAACAAATGTGTTAAATCTAGTTTGACAATCGTATGTTCTCAGCAATATTTTTGCATTTTCCATTTCATTTTCCTTACTTAATATGTTATTATAATAGGCATGAAGACCATACTTTCTAAGAGGGATAGAGTCTGTTGCTCAATTTTAAAAAATATTTATTTATTTATTGTAGCTGTGCCAGGTCTTAGTTGCAGCATGCAGGACCTTTAGCACTGGTGTGGGAACTCTTAGTTGCGCATGCATGTGGGAACTAGTTCCCTGACCAGGGATCGAACCCTGGCCCCCTGCATTGGGAGTGTGGAGTTTTAGCCAATGGACTACCAGGGAAGTCCCCTGGTTGTCTTTATCTCGTGTTACACATACATATATTCAAGACATTTTATTTAACACCAACTGTTGGTCAACCATGTTACTGACCAAGAGATACACAGTTCTCAAGTTCATGGACCTTACACACTGGTAGAAAATCAGGACATACAAGAACTAGAAAGGAAGACAAAATAATGACAGGGAGATTAAAACGGATATCATGCATATGTTCTCTAGGTTCAACTCCTCCTTTGGAGTATGGCAATATCTCCCTTCTCAAATCACAAAAAAGAACAAGAATTATTTTCCACCATTGGTTGTGTAAGAAGACTGCTGATGTCATCACCAGTACAGCCTCCTTTCTGCTCCAGGACACTCTGAAGTCCTCTCCATGTCTTTTCACAAAGATGCCGAGAAACCAAGGGGAGGTGGTCCTGACCACCATCTTGCTGTTACAGATGGTGGTTGGGGCTCTGGCCAATGTCATCCTTTTCTTCCTCAATATCTCTCCCATCTGGCTTGGCCACAGGCAGAGACCCACACAGACGATCCTCACCCACATGGTTGTGGCCAATCTCTTGATTCTTCTCTCCCCTGGGATTCCCCACATAATGGCAGCTTTTGTTTCGAGCAACCCCCTCTCTGGTCTCGGGTGTAAATTTGTATATTGTATGCAGAAAGTGTCTCGTAGCACCACCCTGTGCTCCACCTGTGTCCTGAGCACCTATCAGTCCTTCACCCTCATCCCCAGGAGACTGGAGGGGATGATGCTCAGAGGAAGAGCCCCCAAGGTCATTGGTCCTTCCTGCTGCACCTGCTGGATGTTAGATTTCTTAATGTACATCTCTGTCCCTGTAGGAATCACTGGTCCCCAGGACACAAACAACTATACTGATACCCAAGGCAGGTGGTTCTGCTCCACCTCAGCTCGTAAAGCAGGCTTTGTCTACCTATGGTCCACCTCTGATGCCGTGTTTATTGGCCTCATGGTCTGGTCCAGTGGCTCCATGGTGCTTCTCCTGCACAGACACCACCAGAGAATGCAGTGTATCCACACCCCCACTTGGCAGCACAAATGCCCCCCTGAGACCAGAGCTGCCCACACCATCCTGATGCTGGTGGTCACCTTTGTCATCTTCTACGTGCTGGATTGCATTTTGGCTTTTTATATTGCTGCCGTTTTAGACTTGCGCTTATGGTTGCTGTATATCGCGAACATTCTGGCTTCCTGTTTCCCCTCCTGCTGATCCTCAGGGATCCTAAAACTCCTCGGTTCTGCTCTTGGGGTGAAGTGGTAAATTCACTTAGAAGAAGAAGCTTTAGTAATAATCACATGTTCTCTCTTCTGTAACTATTTATTTGGTACCACTTATACTGAAGTATAATTAGCATATGTCATGATAGTAGTTTCAATTGGCCAATATAATAATGCAGTGTTTATATGTAATGTGAAATAGCACAAGTCTAGTTAACATCATCTTTATATACAGGTGCAAAAATGTTTCTTGTGATGAGAACTAAGATTGACTATCTTAAAGTTGTCACAAAAAAAATAAAATTACAGGCCAATATCACTGATGAATATAGATAGAAAAAATTCTCAACAAAATACTAGCAAACAGAATCCAACAGCACCTTAAAAAGATCATACACCATGATCAAGTGGGGTTTATTCCTGGAATGCAAGGATTCTTCAAAATACAAAAATCAATCAATGTGATACATCATATTAAGAAATTGAAAGATAAAAACCATATGATCATCTCAACAGATGCAGAAAAAGCTTTTGACAAAATTCAACATCCATTCATGATAAAAAAAAGTTCTCCAGAAAATAGGCATAGAAGGAAATTACCTCAACATAATAAACACCATACATGACAAACCAACAGCTAACATCACCCTATATGGTGAATAACTGAAAGCATTCCTGCTAAGAACAGGAATAAGACAAGGGTGCCCACTCTCACCACTATTATTCAACATAATTTTGGAAGGTTTAGCCACAGCAATCAGAGAAGAAAATGAAATAAAAAGAATCCAAATTGGAAAAGAAGAAGTAAAACAGTCACTCTTTGCAGATGACATGATATTATACATAGAAAACCCTAAAGATGCTACCAGCAAACTGCTAACACTAATCAATGAATTCTGTAAAGTAGCAGGATACAAAATTTATGCGCAGAAATCTCTTGCACTTCTATACACTAACAACGAAAAAGTAGAAAGAGAAATTGTGGAAACACTCTCATTTACCATTGCAACAAAAAGAATAAAATACCTAGGTATAAACCTGCCTAGGGGCAAAAGACCTGTATGCAGAAAACTATAAGACACTGATGAAAGAAATCAAAGATGATACAAACAAATGGAGAGACATACCACGTTCTTGGATTGAAAGAATCCACATTGTGAAAATGAGTATACTACCCAAAGCAGTTTACAGATTCAGTGCAATCCCAATCAAATTACCAATGTCATTTTTCACAGAACTAAAGCAAAAAGTTTTATGATTCATATGGAAATGCAAAAGACCTTGAATAGCCAAAGCAATCTTGAGAAGGAAATACAGAGCTGATGGAATCAGGTTTCCTGACTTCAAACTATACTACAAGGCTACAGTGATCAAGACAGTATGGTACTGGCACAAAAACAGAAATATAGACCAATGGAACAGGACAGAGAGCCCAGAGATAAACCCACGCACATATGGGCACTTTATCTTTGACAAAGGAGGCAAGAATATACAATGGAGGAAAGACAGCCTCTTCAACAAGTGGTGCTGGGAAAATTGGAACACTTGCTACATGTAAAAGAATGAAATCAGAACACTCCCGAACACCGTACACAAAACTCAAAATGGACTGAAGACCTAATTATAAGGCCAGACACTATAAAACTCAGAGGAAAACATAGGCAGAACACTCTATGACATACATCAAAGCAAGATTCTTTTGGACCCAGCTCCTAGAATAATGGAAATAGTATCAAGAATAAACAAATGGGACCTAATGAAATTTAAAAGCTATTGCACAGCAAAAGAAACCATAAATAAGACAAGAAGGCAAACCTCAGAATGGGAAAAAATAGTTGCCAAAGAAACAATGGACAGAGGATTAACCTCCAAGATATACAAGCAGCTCCTGCAGCTTAATACCAAAAAAGCAAATAACCCAATCCACAAATGGGCAGAAGATCTAGATAGACATTTCTCCAAAGAAGACATACAGATGGCCAACAAACACGTGAAAAGATGTTCAACATCACTAATCATCAGAGAAATGCAAGTCAAAGCCACAATGAGGTATCACCTCACACTGGTCAGAATGGCCATCATCACAAAATCTGGAAACCACAAATGTTGGAGAGGGTGTGGAGAAAAGGGAACTCTCCTGCACTGTTGGTGGGAATGTAAATTGGTACAGCCACTATGGAAAACAGTTTGGAGGTTCCTTAAAAAACTACAAATAGAACTACCATATGATCCAGTAATCCCACTCCTGGGCATATACCCAGAGAAAACCATAATCCCGAAAGAAACATGTACTGTAATGTTTATTGCAGCACTATTTACAATAGCCAGGAAATGGAAGCAACCTAGGTGCCCATCGGCAAATGAATGGATAAAGATGTGGCGTATATATTTACAATGGAATATTACTCAGATATAGAAAGGAATGAGATGGAGCTATATGTAATGAGGTGGATAGACCTAGAGTCTGTCATACAGAGTGAAGTAAGTCAGAAAGAGAAAGACAAATATTGTATGCTAACTCATATATACGGAATCTAAAAATGGTACTGATGAACTCAATGACAAGACAAGAACAAGGACGCAGATGCAGAGAATGGACTGGAGAACTCGAGGTTTGGAGGGGTGGGGGGTGAAGGGGAAACTGAGAAGAAGTGAGAGAGTAGCATAGACATATATATACTACCAACTGTAAAACAGATAGCTAGTGGGAAGTTGCTGTATAACAAAGGGAGTTCAACTCGAGGTTGGATGATGCATTAGAGGACTGGGATGGGGAGGGTGGGGGGAGTCAAGGGAGGGAGTGAATACGGGGATATGTGTATAAATACAGAAGATTGAACTTGGTGTACCTCAAAAAAAATTTATAAAATTAAATAAAAAAAGAAATAAATAGTTAAACAGTAGAAATGTTAGGGTATCACATTTTATTGAGTGTGGATATTGTGATAATCATCTCCCAATATATATAAGTCAAATCATTATGTTGTACACCTTAAATTTAAAATATTGTATGTTAATTACATCTAAATAAAATTAAAAGAAAAAAAAGAATAAACAAATGGGACCTAATGAAACCTAAAAGCTATTGCACAGCAAAAGAAACCATAAACAAGACAAGAAGACAACCTTTAGAATGGGAGAAAATATTTGCCAGGGAAGCAACTGACAGAGGATTAATCTCCAAAATATACAAGCAGCTCATGTAGGTTAATAGGTTAATACCAAAAAAGCAAATAACCCAATCCACAAATGGGTGGAAGACCTAAATAGATATTTCCCCAAAGAAGACATGCAGATGGCTAACAAACCCGTGAAAAGATGCTCAACATGAGTAATCATTAGAGAAATGCAAGTCAAAGCCACAATGAGGTATCACCTCACTCCAGTCAGAATGGCCATCATCAAAAAATCTAGAAACAATAAATGCTGGAGAGGGTGTAGAGGAAAGGGAACCCTCCTGCACTGTTGGTGGGAATGTAAGTTGGTACAGCCACTGTGGAGAACAGTATGTACATTCCTTAAAAAACTAAAAATAGAACTACTATATGACCCAGCAATCCTACTCCTGGGCATATACCCTGAGAAAACCATAATCCAAAAAGAAACATGTACCACAATGTTCACTTGCAGCACTATTTACAATAGCCAGGACATGGAAGCAACCTAAATGCCCATCAACAGATGAATGAAGAAGATGTGGCACATATATACAATGGAATATTACTCAGCCATAAAAAGGAATGAAATTGAGTTATTTGTAGTGAGGTGGATGGACCCACAGTCTGTCATACAGAGTGAAGTAAGCCAGAAAGAGAAAAACATATACTGTGTGCTAACTCATGTATATGGAATATAAAAAAATGGTACGGATGAACCCAGTGACAAGGCAAGAATAAAGACGCAAGGTAGAGACTGGACTTGAGTACATGGGATGGGGGGGTGTTGGGAAGGGGAAGCTGGAACGAAGTGAGAGAGTAGCGTTGACATATATACACTACCAAATGTAAAATAGATAGCTAGTGGGAACTTCCTGCATAACACAGGGAGATCTACTCGATGATGGGTGGTGACTTAGAGGGCTGAGATAGGGAAGGCAGGAAGCAGTCGCAGGAGGGAGGTGATATGCAGATATATGTGTAGATGCAGCTGATTCACTTTGTTGTATAGCAAAAACAGGCACAACAGTGTAAAGCAACTACACTGTAATAAAGGGCTTAAAAAAAGAAAAAAGAAGATTGACTCTCTTAGCCACTTTCAAATATGCAATAGAGTGTTATTAAATATTATCACCATGTGGTACATTACCACCTGATGACTTATTATTTTATAACAGGAGGTATGTGCCTTCTCTCTCTTTTTTTTTTTTAACTAAATCTTTTCTCTTCTTTGCTTTTTTGGCTGTACTGCATGGCTTGCACGATCTTAGATCCCAGACCAGAAATCCAGGGTCTGGCAGTGAAAGCACAGAGTCTTAACCACTGGACCACCAGGGAATTCCCTATACCTTTTGACATTTACACTCAGTACCAAATGTTTACATAAAATCCAATGAACTCAGAAGGTCAATTTGATATTGGTGCTGCCTTGGGAGATCTGAAAGTCAATCCAGGAAATATCAGCTCAAAACTGATTCACGGAAATAGTGAGGAAATGGGTTGCCCTCCTGGCCAGCGTGGTTCTCTGAAAGAAGTGTCCCTTCTCCAGGAACATGTGAGATGTGTCCACACACGTTCATTGCCGTGTCAGCTTGGCTCACATCTGACACCCCTCGGCACTCATTCCAATATTGGTCCAGATAAACGTTACTCCAGGGTGGGGCGAGTATCTATTTGGAGATGAAGATAAGAAACCTGAAAAATGGTGGTAATTTTCTACATTATTTTGTGTCTTAATTTCACTTCTATTTCTGTATACGCTGTCACGTCACACAGAATATCAATATTGTACGATGGGTAGCTTTCCCTTTGAACTTGGATTTTCTTTCCATGGTCGACTCCCAATAAATTGATTGATTTGTTGGGTGAAGTAATAGGAAGGAAATAGTAGAGGCTGCCCTCTTCCTATTTGTCACTTAAATGTTTAGTTTTCATCACTGAAATACAGAATCGTGGGGCTTCATTTTCTCTTTTATCCTCATTGCTGTTTTTTGTGATCCCTTTTTATAATACCTTCTTTTGGGAAAATCAGGCATTTTTAATATTCCATTTTTAAAATGGTTAGTCTTAGTGTATAACTCTTTGTATTGATTGCTGTAGCCATTATGTACGGGTCCCCAAATTATTACATTCTGATTAGAACTTCCATGTCCATTACAAAGAATATGTAAGAATCTAAATGTTCCAACCAAGGGACAGAGACCGGCTGAATGGATACAAAAACAGACCCATATACATGCTGCCTACAAAATACTCACGACAGAGCTAGAGACACACACAGACTGAAAGTGAAGGGATGGAAAAAAGTATTCCACACACATGAAAATCAAAGAAAGACAAAGCAGCAAAACGTATTCAGACAAAATAGACTTTAGAAAAAGATTGTTCCAAGAGACAAAGAAGGACACTACATGATGATCAAAGGATCAAGCCAAGAAGCAGATCGAACAATTGTAAATAGATACACACCCAACAGAGAAGCACCTCCACCTATGAGGCAAATCCACTGTGTGTGTGACCTTCACAGCTCCTCTCTGTTCCGATGAGCCCGTTTCAGGAGCTCGATAGTCACATGGGACTGGAGCTTCCACACTGGACAGCCCAGCTCTGGGCCCTTTTGCCAGTTCAGCTAGGAGTCTGGTGACGAATCATGTGTTTCAAGTACCACAATCCAGGTGTTAGTGATTCTCCTTGTATCTTCACTACGTAGTGCTCGGCATGGCTCATAGTAGGTCCAAAGTATCTCTGTGTGTTTGAACACGTCGGGAAGCATCTGCATGGTGAGTAATCATTCATCATAGTAAAACCATTATCACGCACATCTTCCCAGTCAGGGGCTGTGATTGTACAACTTTAATGAAGCGGTAGATGTTCTATCTGCCTGGCTTATCAGGAAAAACCCGTGTTGATGAGATGTGGACATTTCTGCTGCCCTCATGCACCAACTCACTGCAGAAGGAGCCAATGGGCAGGGTCTACGGAGCCCCTTCTGCTCTGAGGTCCCTCAGAAGAATGACATCAGTCCTATTTCCCAGCGAATGGACCAGGTTTCAAAGATCCAATTATCAATTTAAATTTCCAGTATCAATAGATCATTCCAGTGATCAATTTGAAGAATTCTAATGTCTCCCTAATATGTTCCTAAAAAATTCTTTTTCCTAACTCCTGTCTGTATGTCCAGGAATGCATCTTACAAGGCCGAGTGGCCTAGAACACAGGGACAGGCTGGAGGTCCAGCGAGAGGCTCCAGGAGGGGCTCCAGGGGTGACTTAGAACAAATGACAACCTCCTTGCCGAGTCACGTGGACACGAGGGAGACTTGAGGATTCTGAGGAAGGAAACACTGGCTTCAAATGGGGTATTTTCCAGATTAAAGAGATGAGGCCATAAATAGCAAGGGTTGTAGAACTAAAACTCGGGGAAAGACCAGCTTCCAGATCATATGCTGATGATCAGGGTGGACAAACTTTGGGACAGTTTGGAAAGATGAGGCCATGAAGGAACATGCCCAACGGGCACCATAGTGATGGGAGCCTGGGTGTGCTTTGAGTGTCCCTTCCCCCCAGTTATGACTTTCCCTCTAAACTTGGATTCTCCCACAGGGAACGTAGAAAACTTCCCCTGCCCTCTGCTCAGCTGCTCATGTAGATCTTCTCCATAATTGCCAGGAGTTTTCATGAGTCCCCAGACGTGGATGAGGAGGATGAGCCCTGGGGGTAAGACGTGCTCCTCACGGGAGATGCCCCAGACTCTCCATGCAGACAGTGTCAGCTGTGCTGCAGGTGACGTGATGATGGCACCTCTGTAGGGAGATCGGGTCCAGGGACCCCGTCCCTATAACGGTGGCCCATCCTGATGGACACGTCCCTGCACAGAGCTCTGGAGCCGCGTCCAGGCAGGTGAGTGCTTCCTCGTGTTCCATCTCAGGGCAGAAAACAGGAGAGAAGGGCTCTCCCCCAGGAGAGCAGCTCAGGGCTGCGTGGTCAGCAGCCTTGGGCAGGACAGGTGCTCACCCTGCCTTGTCCTGAGCTGCCCCGTTCCTGCCCTGGCTGGACAGGTAGAAGGTGGGACTGTGCTGGGGGGTGTATCTGAGGGGACCAAAGTCGTGGGTTCACTGCAAATCCCTGTGCCCTGGCGTCCCTGACAGTGAGGGAAAGAGGGACGGGGTCACTGTGGAACCTGTGCCAAGCATCGTATGGCCAAAGCCACTGAGCTTCTGGTCACGTTAAAAAGGGTCTCCTGATTTTGTAGGACCTACAGATTAGGGTCTGGTGTGTCATTTTGCTGAGATATACAGGGGTGAGTAAAAAACTATCCGCACTCCAGTTATATTACAACCTCTGTAAATTCTCCAGCCAGAGGTGGGATAATTTTTGATTCACCCTCGTAAGTCAGCATTGTGAGTGTCTTTACGTTGTGTGTGTAAGTGTTGCTCATACTTTTATCTGTGTGATTGAAATGGGAAATGCCCCTCTGTCCTTGTTAAACCTGAAGCAGCAGAAGGAAGAAAAAAAGAATTTGTAATGGAATGAAATCCATGGATTTTCAAGTCTGCCAAATGTTATGACAGTTGGAAAATAAGCAATGTATGCTGTTTCTCATTGGGAACAGGATTAGAATAGGACTGTCTGTGGTCAATCCACATTGCATTGCATATTGGAAGATACAGTGGCAGGTGCCTTGGGCCAAGCTAGGGCTCAACTGTTAGTGTCTCCCCAACATTCATATGTTGGAATGTTTGCCACCGAAACGGATGGCACAAGGAGGTGGATTCTCAGAAGTCCTTTAATCAGGAAGGTGGGCCCTCGTGAGCGGGATAATGTCTTTATAAAAGAGTCCCCAGAACGGCTCAGCCTTGTCCATCACATGAGGACACAGCCAGAAGACACCAGGCAGAAATCAGGGAGAGGGCGCTCACCAGAGAGGCACCGTGTGAGAACCACAGAAAAGGACTCCAGGTGGAGGTCACAGCTAAGACCAAGTCCCCATCAGAGGCAGTTTCTGAGAAAAGGTGTAGAGATTCTACACGGGAAGCAAAGGGCTCCCACCCCCACCCCCAGCTCTCCCTGTGTCCCTCTGTCGGGGGCCCTGTTCACGACTCCTTTGTCCACAGTCCTGGGCACAGGATGAGATCTCTTAGCAGAACACCCTCATCCTCCTAGGAGGTCTTCACAGAGCAGCCCTGATGTCTGTGCTCACCTGGGATGAGGTGAGTGACACTCTCCTCTGCTGGTTCAGCGTCAGATTAATTCCTGCTGCTTCCCCTGTATTGTGTGCATTTTCAGTCACAGCGGTTATAAAACCCAGAAGTTGCGAGGAAGCTAGTGGAGGAGAAATTCTCAGGCACCAGATACACAGCTGACTTGAAGTTTTTTGTTTTTATTTTTGTGTTGTTTAATAAAATCAGAGCTGTTTCATAATAAGAGTTCAGGGGTCTCTCTCTTTTTTTCAAGTTTGTTTTGCACCAGCTTGTCCAGATACAGGGAAGCTGACCTGCCCACGCTGGTCCCCACACCTGCGGGTGAAGAGAGGCTCAGGAAGGCAGCAGGCACCGGGGTGTGCGTCCCTGTCACAGCACAAGGGCAGCTTCTGTGGCTTGTTTCTGACTCTTGCTGTGGTGGTGCCCATGTGTGGCTGGGGGGGGCTGGTGGTCCTGGATTGTGTGGGGACAGGCGTGTCCTTCTGCTCTGCTGGGTGATGGTTGTGGGTGTCAGGGAGGTACTCGCCTGTGGCGCTTGTCTCTATGTGTCCCAGGAAATGTACACCCAGGAGGTGTGACCTCATCACTCACCCAGGAAACTCCCAGCCCCACAGAAAGGAGGCCGTGGGCCGTGTTTTTGGGAGGAGAGGTGCACGGGGATGAGGGCACCTGTGTGCACTTAGAGGGGAGATATAGGGGAAATGAGGGGGTTTCAGGGAGGGTCATGTGAGGATTCACTGGGCATGGGATGCAAGTCAGATCTTTTACCAATAAACAGGGTTCTGCTGGATTTGCAGAACAGAGGGAAATTTAACACACTGGAGAACTATGAATTGTACAGGTAATTGTAACTCAAAGGCGAGATTTGAATAATCTCTGTTTCAAATCTTCTTGTATAGTACAGGCTCATCAAAAGACACTGCAGGGAAGAGTTTGCTTTGTTGAACAGATGCAAGTTGGACTTGAAAGAAGATGCCAGGGGACAACAATTTTGGAGAGAAAAAAAAACACAGTGTGATATGTGGGTTGGAGTCAAAGTATGTGAGGACATGGTCCCCTCAGCTCACACTCACACACATACACATACATGCTCAGGGACATTCACACAAACACATGTTGGCACCAGATACGTTTTCCATAACTGTATTGACTTTGGATCTGGAACTTTTTTTTTTTTTTTTTTATTGGCTGAGTTGGGTCTTCGTTGCTGCACACAGGCTTTCTCTAGTTGCGGCGAGTAGGAGCTACCCTTCGTTGTGGTGCACGGGCTTCTCACTGCGGTGGCCTCTCTTGTAGCAGAGCACAGGCTCTAGGCACGTGGTCGTCAGTAGTTGCGGCACACGGACTCAATAGTTGCGGCCCACGGGCTCTAGAGTGCAGGCTCAATAGTTGCGGTGCACCGGCTTAGCTGCTCCGCAGCATGTGGAATCTTCGCAGAGAAGGGCTCGAACCCGTGTTCCCTGCATTGGCAGGAGGATTCTCAACCACTGCACCACCTAGGAAATCCCTGGATCTGGAACTTTTTAAAAGACTCTCTGAATGAGTGTGCTGTGCTCCAGGGATAGGTAGGAATTGTGAACAGACATGATTATGGACTGAGGATCTCTCAGCAGGAAACAGGCTTATGCTTTGCCCTGGTGTAGCTTTCAGTGTATTAGGACGAGAGAAGAGAAGGAGAAACAAAGAAACGGAAAAGCCATCACTTCATTGTGAGATGAAGGAGGGAATGGAGCGTGGCGAGTGCGCGTGATTGAAGGTGTCTGTGCAGCTGAAGGTCGCGTGCAGCTGGAGAGCCAGACGGAGGAAGCAAGGCAAGTGGTGGGAAGATGGGAGTCCCATGAGAGAGAAGGATGTGCTTTACTGTGTGAAGCAGAAACGCACGGTTCTTGTGCCTTCCACAGGCTGCATCTAGCGAGTAAAGCAAGAGGGGCAGGGACTGCAGTTAGGTGCCCAGCTCTGCATTTTATTATCTCTCCTGTCTTCCCGCCAGGGCTTATGAAAACAAAACATGCACAGTGTTTACAATAAGGGTGGTTCCTACTAATAGTAAATGACCACTTTGTCCCAGAATCCCATCCACAAGGAAATCCACATCGGGTGTTCACGCCTACCCTGCGATGCGTGTTCTTCCTTAGTTATACTTTACTCTTTACAGGAGAAAAGTGGCTCAGGCTGGTGACGAAATTCCTTAGGTTGCACTGAAATAGTAAGTGGGTGATCTCGACTCAGAGAAGAGCTTTCTGATCCAGAGGCTGGACCCTTGACACCTGCTCTCCTGCCTCTAACCCCAGGTGCTGTAATGAGGTACACAGTACAGATGAGGGGAAGGTTCTGAAGTCCAGCCTGTGTTCTCATGTCTCAGCACAGGGGGTGGGGAGTGGGCACCAGGACCACCTGGTGGAGCCACAGCTGTTGAGAACCTCACAGTCCTGCTGCCCTTTTGCTTCGTATTTTCAAAAGATGGACACGGCTTTCCTGAAGATCTAGTTTTATTTCTAACTTTGGACTTTTTTTTTCATTTCTCTCTCTTTTTATTTTTTGTGTGACCATGCTGTACAGTACGCACTAGATATCTTAGTTCCCCAACCTGGGCCCTGTGCAATGGAAGCTCAGAGTCTTAACCACTGGACCGCCAAGGAAGTCCCATCTGACTTTGGACTTTTGTTTCCAATTCCTTTCCCTCTCTCTACCCGACAATGGCTTCTGAATTTTACGTATTTAATTGAGGATTATTTCTTCTCGAGAAAGCACACACCTTCTACTAGAGGGAGTCAATATTGCTCTGCCCTCATAAAACCTTCTTATTCCTTCATGAGGGGCTGACTAAACTTGATTTTAAGGGAACACCGTGTGTGCTCTGGGTGACTTTGAGTTGAAGCAACGAGGCTGGTTCGTTTTTATGAAATTCAGAATAAAGCAGTGTCAAAGGCAGGCACTCAGAACTAATGAAGAATGAAAACAATCTAAGCCTTGAGTCTAACGTTTGGGATATTTAATTTTTGGTGAACATTGAGGGCTGGAGTGCACTCGGGAGAAACTGTCCACAACCTGACTTCCAAGCTCTATAAATTAATATCTAGGGAATTTTTGAGGATTAGACTATTTTGCTCACTGCAGATCTTTTCTGTAACAGAATATTTTAGTAGATTTTATAGTCAACTTGTGTATTCAGATGGTGTCTGTTTTTTTTTTTTTTTTTTGATATTGACATACATACACCACTATGTATAAAATAGATGACTAATGAGAAGCTACTGTACAGCACAGGGAGCTCTACCCAATGCTCTGTGGTGACCTAAATGGGAAGGAAATCCAAAAATGAGGGGATATATGTATACATGTAGCTGATTCACTTTGCTGTACAGCAGAAACTAACACAACATTGTAAAGCAGCTATACGCCAGTAAATATTTTTTAAAGATATTTTCTATCCAGCGACTCTGTTGGATGAATTAATGAGTTCTCAGAGGTAGACAGTGATCCTCTTGCAACTGTATTAAAATGAGTTAGAAAATCTTGGAATTTCCACAGTATTTTCATATTTTCCATTTTATTTACTTAAGTTATTACATTATTTTTTCAGCTTTACTGAGGTATAACTGCTTAGCAAAATTGCAGTATAGCTAACATGGAGGACCTGATGTGATGTGTGTACATGCTGTGGAAGGATTCCCACAGTTGAGTTAATTACCACACCCAACACCTCACATATTAGGTACCATCACCTGTAGTCACCATGTTCGACATTAGATCCTCAGACCTTGTTCATCTTATAACTGAAAGTTTGTACCCTTTTACCATCTTCTCCCCTTTACCCACAACCCTAATTCCCAAGGGACCACCATTCTGTTCTCTGTTTCTATGAGACTGAATTTTTTTTCAAACTCCAGCTTTAGCTGATAGAACGCAGTGTTTGTCTTTCTATGTCTAGATATTTCACATACCAAAATGTCCTCCAGTTTCATCCTTGTTGTTGCAAAAGGAAGGAGTTCCGTTTTTTTAAAGCTGGATCATATTCCATTGTATAATATACCACAGCTTCCTTACCTATTTATCTCTCAGTGGACACTTGGCTTGTTTCCATGTCTTGGCTATTGTAAATAATGCAGCAATGAACATGGAGGGGCAGATGTCTCTTCAAGATGTTGATTTCATGTCAGATGTATACTAGAAGCAGGACTGCTGGGTCATATGGTAGTTCTGGTTTTAGTTTCTTGAGGAACTTCCGTAATGTTTTCCACAGAGGCTCTACCAGTTTACATTCCCACCAACGGGTATATAAAGTGTTACTTTTTCTCAACATCCTTGCCAATGTGTTACCTCTTGTCTTTCGGATAACAGACACAGTAACAGGTGTGAGATGCTATCTCACTGTGGTTTTGATTTCTGTTTCCCTGGTTACTAGAGATGCTGAGCCCCTTTTCACAGGCCTTTTAGCCCTTTATATATCTTCTTTGGAAAAATGTCTATTTGGGTCATTTGCCCATTTTTCAACTGGGTTATTTGGTTTTTTGGATAAATTCCTTTTATATTTTGGATGTTAACTCATTACTGGATATGTGCTTTGCAAATATTTTCTCCTATTGCATAGCTAGCCTTTTCATTCTGTTCATGGTCTCCTTTGCTGTGCAGGGCCTTTTATATGAAGTACTCCCATTCATTTCCTTTTGCTTTTGTTGTCAAATCCAAACCATTATTACCAAGACCAATATGAAGGAGCTTACTTCTTTCCTCTGGGAGTTTTACAGTTTCAGATCTTACATCCAAGTCTTAATCCAGTTGAGATCATGTTTGGGTATGGTGTAACATAGTGTTCAGGTTTGTTTGTTTGTTTTGTTTTGTTTTGTTTTGTTTTGTTGTTGTTGTAGTTCTAAAAATTAGGATATAATTGACGTAATGTTATGTTAGTTTCATGGGTATGAAATAATAATTCGATATTTGTATATATTGCCAATTGATCACAGTAAGTCTAGTTAATATCCATTATACATGTAGTTATAATTCATTCCATGCAATCAGATCTTAAAAGGTTTAGTCTCTCAGTTTCAATCTTTAGATGTGGATGTTCAGTTTTCCAAACACCATTTATTGAAGAGACTACCGTTTTTCCATTATATAGTCTTAGTGCCTTTGTCAAAAATTAATTAAGCACAGGTGCATGGGCTTATTTCTGCGCCCTCTATTCTGTTCCATTGATCTGCCTGTTTTTATGCCCATACCATACTGCTTCTGTCACCATAAATTGGACATATAGTTTGAAATGAGAAAGTTTGATGCTTTGTTCTCCTTTCTCCAGATTCTTTGACTATGTGGAGTATTTTGCGACTGCATGCAAATTTGCGGGTTTTTTTTGTTTCTGTGAATAATGACATTGAAAATGATTGAACTGGGCCAACAATGTTGCTGAACAAGGCAGACACGTTTCCTAAGTTCATAGACCTTACATGGAGGTAGAGGATCAGGATATAAAACTAAATAGGAAAAATACAAAATAAGAATGGCGAATAATTTAACTGGTGGCAGGCGTATGTTCTCCAGGTAAAGTCGTTTCTCTGAACTATGACAGTGTCTTCTCTTTTCAGGAGAAATAAAATGTGGGAAACCTTGTCCAGCATTGGATGTGTAAGAAGACTTCTGATGTCATCACTGGCACAGCCTCCTTTCTGCTCCAGGCCGCTCTGAAGTCCTCTCCATGTCTTTTCACAAAGATGCCCTGAGAATCACAAGCCAGGCAGCCCTGAAAACCACATATCTTATACAGATAGGAGTGGGGTCTCTGGCCAATGTCATCCTTTTCTTCCACAACATCTCTCCAGTCTTGCTTGGCCACAAGCAGAGACCCACACACACGATTCTCGCCCACATGGCCGTGACCAATCTCCTGGGTCTTCTCTCCTCTGGGATTCCCCACACCCTGGCAGTTTTTGTTTCAAAGAACCCCCTGTCCAGTCTTGGGTGTCAACTTGTAAATTATATACACAGAATGGCTCGTAGCACCACCCTGTGCTGCACCTGTGTCCTGAGCACCTATCAGTCCTTCACCCTCATCCGCAGGAGACCAGAGTGGAGGATGCTCAGAAGAGCCCCCAGACACACTGGCTTTTCCTGTTGCACCTGCTGGATAGTCAGTGTCTTAACGTACACCTGTGTTCCTGTGACACTCACTGGTCCACAGGACATGCGCAACCATACTGATACCCAAGGCAAGTGGTTCTGCACAGCCTTGGATGATAAATCAGGCTTTACCTTCTTGTGGTCCATCTCTGATGCCGTGCTTATTGGCCTCATGGTCTGGTCCAGTGGCTCCATGGTGCTTCTCCTGCGCAGACACCACCAGAGAATGCAGTGTATTCGCACCCCCACTGGGCACCACAAATGCCCCCCGGAGACCAGAGCTGCCCACACCATCCTGATGCTGGTGGTCACCTTTGTCATCTTCTACGTGCTGAACTACAGTTTTGTTTTTCACATCACTGTCTCTTTAGATTTTCATCTATGGTTGCTACAGGCCTCTAATGTCTTGGTCTCCTGTTTTCCCACTGTTTCCCCCTTCCTGCTGCTCCTTAGGGATCCTAGAACTCTTAGGTTCTGCTCTTGAGTTGTTAGAATATACGGCTAAAGTGCTGAATATCTAGTAGGCACCTTCAGTAATAACCATAATTATTCTGTGAGTACCCAGTACCAATTTTTTTATTGAGGTACAATTAACACATACCATTATATTAGTTTCAGATATACAATATGATGAATGGGTATTTGTGGATGTTGCAAAATGACCACAATAAGCCTAGTTAGCATCCTTCCACCTTCATAGATGATACAAGCTTTTTTCTTGTGACGAGAACTCTGAAGGTTGACTCTCTTAGCATTTTTCAAATAAGCAATGAAATATAATTGGCCGTATTTACCATGTTGTTCGTCACATCCCCATGATGTGTTTATTTTGTAACTGAAAGTGGATACCTTTTGATGTTTATACTCAAATTTTTACATAATTTCCAATGAACGTAGAAGGTTAATGTAATACCAGTGATGCCTTGGGAAATCTAAAAGTCAATCCATGAAATTATCAGCTCGAAAAAGGTACAAACCATTATTGAGGAAACCATTCCTCCTTGACCAGGGCAGCTCTCTGAAAGAAATTTTCTTTCTTCAGGAACATTTCAAGAGTTTCCACAAGTGTTATCTCCATGTGTTGTGGCTGACATCCGACATGCATTGGCACATAATCGGATGTTGGTCTCCGTACACATTACTGTCGTGTAGGTGGAGATTTTACTTCCTACATGAAGATTACATACATGAAAATAGAGAATGTGGTTTTCTGTATTACTTTCTGTATTACTACTATTGTAGCTTTATTTCACTCAGTAGTGTTGTTTGAAAAATGTTTCTCAGTGGGTTGTTCCTCCTTTAAACCTGGAGTGTTTACACAGTAGACCACCAGTAAATTTAATTGATTAGATGATGATGTAGTCTGAAGGACAGCTTAGAGGCTGCACTCTTTTTTATTTGTCACTTAAATACACAGTTTTCATGATTGCAAGTCAGAAACTTGAGATTTGTTTCTATTTGTCCAATATGTTGTTTTCCGGGTGTGTTTTGTTTTATTTTGTTTTTGCCATCTCTTTGGATAGCGTATTATTTATTAAGTTCCATTTTAAAAATGTAAGGTGTTAGGTATAACTATTTTTCAGTGATTGTTTTAGCCATCATATGTGGATCCCAAGTAGTGTACCTGTATATGTTTTTATCCGCAATTAATGCTATGATTTTCACTGTCATCAGCTAGGTGTGTCAAACAAAATCAGAAAGGAAGAGAAGTTTATTCTCTATAGTTTATTCATGTATCTATGTGATTGCCACCTCTACTGCTTGTAGATCTTTTTGTGTTTTTCTCTTTGTATAATGTGCCTTCTGTATGAAGAATTTCCTTTAACATTTTTTTTTTTAATTGGCTGTGTTGGGTCTTTGTTGCTGCACACGGGCTTTCTCTAGTTGTGGTGAGCGGGGGCTACTCTTCATTGTGGTGCGTGGGCTTCTCATTACAGTAGCCTCTCTTGTAGAGCACAGGCTCTTGGCGTGTGGGCTTCAGTAGTTGAGGTACATGGGCTCAATAGTTGTGGCTCATGGGCTCTACAGCGCAGGCTCAATTGTTGTGGCGCATGGGCTTAGTTGCTCTGCAGCATGTGGGATCTTCAGGGGGCAGGGATCATACCCATTTCCCCTGCATTGGCAGGCAGATTCTTACCCACTGCACCACCTAGGAAGTCCTCCTTTAACTTTGAAGGAGTTAGTTTTACTATAAGTGAATCGTTTCAAAGTTTATTTATCATAATTTTACTTAGTTTTTCCTGTTAAAGTGTATAAAAGGTAATAAATGTGATCAATAATAAAAGTATACTTAGCGATAGACAGCTTTTACACACTAAGGATTTAAATGTCTATGAATTATTTTTATTTTCAAAAGAATTGATTGGAAATAATTTCAAATCTACTTCATTTTTTCACACTACTGTATATGAAATAGTTAACTAATAAGGACCTACTGTATAGCACAGGGAACTCTACTCAAAACTCTGTCATGGCCCATATGGGAAAAGAATCTGAAAAAGAGTGGATACGTGTATATGTGCAGCCAATTCACTTTGCTGTACACCTGAAACTAACACAACATTGTAAATCAACTACAACAAAATAAAAATCTACTTCATTTTTTCCATTACTCAGCTACTCCAGCAGTTAACACTTTAATACATGTGATTTGTCCGTGACTTCCTCTATAATTTCTCTCATGATCACTAGATTTTTCTCAACCTCTTGCAGCAATGTGCAAATGTGGCAAATGCCCCCCTAAACTCACAGCTGTGATTTTCCCTCAACAAAGACAGTCTCCTGCATAACAACCCCACTGCCTTCCCATGTAGAAAACCAAGGTGTACGCAACCTGCTCACTCTGCACAGGTCGTGTTCAAACTTCCCCACCGATCCAAAATATCTCCTCCTCTTCTCGGGGTCAGATTGCCAACCAGGATCGTGTGTTGCATTTAGTTGTCAGGCCTTTTCCTTCTTCTCTCATCCCAAAGTCTTCCTCTGTCATTCTTTCATCATATCTTTGACCTACTTCATTCTGTAGAGGGTCTCTCCTCCCGATGGACCTGATGATTCCTCATGACCAGATCACTTTACATTTCCTTGGCGTGAGCACCTTAAAATCAGGATCTCGCAGACATACCTGCACCCAGATCTTTACTGCATTACTAGCTAGTTCGGAACCATTTTCAAATAAAAGAAGGGAGGAATATATGCTGTATGGTGTAGTATTATTTTTGTAATGTTCTTCTTGGTTTTTTTCCTAAGTACTGCTTACTCATTTTTTTCCCAGATCGACCACTTACAGACTTTTTTCCCCCACTGTGAGTATGTACGAAAAATGACATGATATTTTCGGGTATCTTGCATGGAAATAATAATAGATACAGAGGTTAATTAAGCCCCTCTCGCCCTGTAGTTACTCAGAAGGACCTCACCAGGCTCAAACAGCAGCTGGTGGAGCTCAGTTCCAAGATTCAGGGTGGGGAGCTCCTGCTCAGAGATAGTCTTCAGATGAAGCTAGGATGCTGAATTTCCAAGGTCAGTCTGTAAAACCCGACTCTTTCCACCAAGAACCCAGGAAAAGGGACTGTTCTTTGAATTCTCTATTCACTTGAGCTACTACATTTTGTCAGCAAATGTGTTCTTGCTCCTCCAGACTTTGTCTTTCTGAGCCCTGACAACAGATGTTGTCGCTTAATGATGTTTAACCCAAAGCAGCGCCGTCTAGGTCTGATCCAGACCAGAATTCACGAAACTTAGAGCATGAAAGATTTACCTGGGGATCTTGCGAGAATACAGATTCTGAAGGGAGAGATTTCTGGTGTGGTTTGGGGGCCATGCTTTGAGGAACAAAAGCTTAGAGGCTTTCAACTTGAATTTCTCTCTGGCTGAGAGGCCCCGGAATCAAGCATCCAGATTCCCCCAAGAAGTTCTAATGCCCTGAGAGCACTGGCACTGGTGAGCACACGACGTTAAGCAGGGCTTGGAGGAGGCGGGTAGGAGGTGTGGGCGGTGGCTGTTCCCCTGGACGGACGGCCAGCTGCAGGTCCTACCGTTGCAGGCTCTGCAGACGCACAGGGTAGCATCTTGAGATGACAGGGGTGCTTGGGCCAAAGAAAAGTAGGCACCTCCAGGCTGACAGGAAACCACACATCTTGTGGTGTCTAGAGGCAGACCAAGAAAGGTGGGAAAAGGCGGGAAGCTCTGGCATCAGAATGTAACCTTTTGTTCTTTATGGCCTCGTTACAATAAAATTAGCCTTGTAAAAAAAAAAAAAAAGGGACCCATCGTGCACTCTTTATGTCAATAACATGACACTTCCTAGCAAGACCATATAAGGACAAAAACTTCCCCTCCCCTCGGGGAGGTGGAGCTGGGACAAAACCCTGGAAATTACCCCCAAACCCCCTCCCCCCTCGATGAATATTCTGCCCATTTTCACACCCTATATAACCAGATCACCTAAGGACCTGGAGGCAGCTGCTCCCCTGAGTCAACCTGCCCGCTCTTCCTCCTGAGAGGCTACTATGGCTTAATAAACCCTCACTTTGCTTTCTCACCCTCCGTGTCTGCCCTCTGAATTCTGTGTGTGACAACACAAGACCTATGCTCTGGTAAGAGGTTGGGTGTGTTTTTGCAGTATTCCACAATGCAATATCAGCTGTGGGGGGAAAAAAAGTATTTTCTTCTTGCTCCATGCAAACGTGCATTTAGGATGGTGAAAACTGTCTGAGACAATTTTTCCTTGACAACTGCTCTCTCAGTGTGGGGTAAGTCAAATGTCTTCCAATAAACCAGGTCCTAAGGGAGTCCAGTCCAGTAATGGATCTGTGGTCCAGAGGGTTTATTTCTGAGGCGCCATCCACACGGTGGCATTAGGACAAGCAGCTCTATGCACCATACTCGACGCTAGGGTTAGTTGGAGATGCTGCCAATACACAGTCGTTCTCCAGTTTACCTGCCCCTCTCAGCACTGCCGCATGGACTTTGAGGTCTAAGTTGCCACCAAGCTCCCAGTGCATCCCTAATCCTGTCCACGAGAATCCTTTCCTCTACCTGGACTGTGCAGAGGAAACCCATCTCTTCTGAAAACTCCTCCCATTGCGTCTTCATTTTTTATAGCCTTAGGGGAAGAAAGGCCTGGGATACAATTGTCTATTCAATAACAGTAAATGAGGAGTTAATTGCCAAAGAAGAAAAGAGAACCTTTATTATTTCATCATTGTTCTGCAATAAGTAAAATATTTTTAGTCATTCAAGAATGTCTATATTTGGAATCTGTGTATAGTCATAATAATTTGAGAATGACACTTTTGCATTTTTTAATGTATATTACTTACCAGAGAGAAGAAAATTAAATAATAATTTAAGTAATTAATCAAGTAATCAAATAACTTAATGTAAAGGGAATAGACACTGTGAATGAGGGGTAGTTCCAATTACAATTATTCATTCTGTATGTAAAATTTTACCTAATCAAGGAACAAGGAGGTTTCTGCAGGAAAATTCTCATTTATGGAAGAAGTAGAATCACAGAAGTAAAAGTGAGGTATTTGTGCCTTTAGAGGAGAAGTCAAGAGTCTGCCTGTAGTGTGGATTTGCTGATTGAATTTTTCCTGCAGAGGATATGACCTTGACTGTTGAGAAAACCATCAATGACCTAAGGTTTAGGCACCCGTCCTTATGAGTGGTATGTCATTTTCTTTTGCAACTTTCAAGATTTTCTCATTACATTTGACCTTTATTAGTCTGACTATGACATTGTCCAAGTGTAAAATTTGTGGCTTTTGTACTTAGGGTTTGTTGAGATTCTTGGATCAGTAGCTTGATTTTTTTTTAATCAAAATTGGGATGTTTTCAGGGCCTCCCTGAAGGTCCAGTTAAGACTCCGAGCTTCCACTGCAGCGAGCAAGGGTTTGATCCCTGGTCAGGGAACTGGGACCCCGCATGCCGTGCAGTGCAGCCAAAAGAAAAAGAAAATCAAGGAAGTTTCTGAACACCCTCAGGAAAAGAAAAAAATCATGAGGAAGTCTTCAGCCATGTGTCTTCAATTCATTTTTCTATTCCTTTTCCCCTCTGCACTCTTTTCATGACTCCGATGACATGCATGTTGTGATACTTGATATTATTCCATAGACACTCAATTTTCTTGCAGCCTTGTATCCACTTGCTGCCAAGAACCACGTTCATGTACAAGTGAGTCCCTTTCTGGTATCATGACTTTCCTATAGGCACCCCAACTCATTCCAGAAATCCTAGTTTTATCGCTTCATTTTTTATAGCACTAGGAAAGCATGACTGGAATGGAACAGTATAGAGAACAAGATGAAATGGGAAAGAGTATTGTAAGAAAATTAAGGTTTGCTATTTTCAGCATTATTCTATTTTAAATATAATTATTTTCCTTCATTAAAAGCATCTATGATATACCCGCACTTTGATAGGTCTTGTACTAACATGTACACTAAATGCCTTCTTGTGTCTTACATGTTAAAGAGAAGAAACATCTTCAATGTGATAACCACAGAACTTACTCTCAACATAATGACTCTTTTGAACAAAAGGCAAGGGTTTCTACAAAACGTATAAGGATGAGTTGAGCTACCTGGGATGCTCGGTACAGTGTCTAGGAAGTTTAGATTTGAGAGAGAAAAGCAGAATTAGGAAAGCTACACCGAATGAGATCTTGGGTCTTTGCAGTAGAAATGATGAGTGAGTGTACAGTCTGTCCTTTGGCTGAACTACGATTTTTTTCTTTCCGCAGGGATATGACCTTTGATATTGACACAGCTGAAGAGTTCCTCATCATTTACAATGACTGGAGAAGGCAACAAATTAGCCCTAAAAATAGAATAAAATCATGAAGACTTACTCAGTAGGAAACAAAAAACAACAAAAAGAACAGTTTCTTGGTGAAAACCTGTTGGAAATCCGGAGGACGTGTGTGGCTATGCCAGAGGTGTGTGTACTGTAGACTTTCAGATGGGGTGAGGGGGGCATGGGCAGGTCCTAAAAATGTTGCAAATTACAAGGAGTTTCAGGGCCAGCAAACTTTTTCTTAAAGAGTAAGAGAGTAAGTATTTTAGGTCCCGGGCCATATGGTCTCTGTCACACCTACTCAGTGCTGCCTTTGTAGGTGGAAGTGGACATAGATGATGTGAAAATGGTGTGGGGGCTTCCTTGGTGGTGCAGGGGTTCAGAATCCGCTGCCAGAAAGAGTGGCTTTGACACACACACACACACACACACACACACACACACAACCAAATGGAAAATAGCTAGTGGGATGCTGCTGCAGAGCACAGGGAGATCAACTTGATGATGGGTGATGCCTTAGAGGGCTGGGATAGGGACGGTGGGAGGCAGTCGTGGGAGGGAGGGGATGTGGGGATATATGTATATATACAGCTGATTCACTTTGGTGCACCTCAAAAGCTGGCACAACAGTGTAAAGCAATTATATTCCAATAAAGAGCTTGAAAAAATTAAAAAAACCCCACAACTTATAAAAACCGATTTAAAAAGATAGAAAATCTGATTATTAATATATCTATCAAAAAAAAAAAAAAAGAAACCAGTGCCAATGCAGGGGACACGGGTTCGATTCGTGGTCCGGGAAAATCCCACATGCCGCGGAGCAACTAAGCCCGTGTGCCACAACTGCTGAGCCTGCGCTCTAGAGCCCGTGCTCCACGACAAGAGAAGCCGCCGCTCACTGCAACTAGAGAAAGCCAGTGCACAACAACGAAGACCGAATGCAGCCAATAAATTAATTTTTAAAAAAAAGAGAAAAGAAAATGGTGTGACTGCATTCCAATAAAATCCTCCAATACTCTTCCCAATAAAGGCAACATCTTCCCGTGGAGTCATGTGGGCATTCGGGATACACAGCACTTTGAGGAGAGAGAGATGGCTTCGAAATGGGGTGTGTTGCAGATGCAAAGGGCCACAAGCATCAAGAATCACAGGATGTAAAGTCATCGGAATCAGACTCCTGATTCAAGATGATGTTCAGTATTCTGTCGAGATGAAAAAGCTTTGAGGAACACGTCCAACAGAAGACAGAGGAAAGGAAGCCACTGCCGCACCTTTGACGTCCCTTTAACGCCTGAAGACAGCTTTGGTTCTGAACCTTGGTCTCCGCAGGGATCGAGACAACTTCATTCACCTGCTGTTGGGCTGCTGCTTAGGCTCTTCTTCAATCACTTAATCACCTGAGGAGGAGGGGGAGGAGCACTCGGGATAAAACTGGCTCCTCTCGGGAGACGCCCCACACCCTCCACGCAGATGCAGATGGTGTGGCCGAGACAGCAGGTGATGGGATGACGGCATCTCTGTGGGGAGAGCAGGTCCGAGGACCGTGTCCCTGTAACTATAGACTCGAGAGCCTCTGACCCACCCTGATCGACACGTCCCTGCACAGAGCTTTGCAGCAGAGACCAGTCCTGTGAGCGCTTCAATCTCAGGGTGAAAACAGGACAGAGGAAGTCTCCAACACGAGAGGACGTGGAGCTCTGGTTGTGCACTGACCTTGGGCGGGACACACGCTGCCCCTGCCGCACTCTGAGTGTCCACACCCAGGCTCTGGCCGAGTGCAGGTGTGATTTAGGGAGCGGAGAGTGCGGTTTCCAGTGGGGTCATAGGAGGATTCACTGGGCGTGAGCTTCACGTCAGTTCATTTGTTAATACAGAGGGCTTTATGGGGTTCATCGGGGCTATAGTAATACCTAGTTCCCTGGAACACCAGAAAATTTGCAGGTAATTATAATTCAGAGGAGAGATCAGAATGAATTTCTCTATTTCCCCCTCTGTTGTGGGAGAGGCTGTAGGAGAGCAGCAGGGATGCTCCGTGTGCCCAGACCCTGTGGCTGAGGGTCTCTCAGTGGATAAGGAGAAAGGTGCCTGTCCTGATCTAGCGCTCGTTTACTAGGAAGAGACAGGATAAAGGAGTGAACAAACAACAAGAAAAAAAGTTTACATTTCATTTTGAGAGGAAGAGAGTGAGTGGGTCGTGGTGACCGCGGGTAACCAGTAGGTGATGAAGGGCAGGTGAAGCCAAGCGGGCTGGAGTCAGAGAAGGAGCAAAACAACCGACGTGCTGGGAAGGGGGCGTTCCAGGAGTTGCTGTGATGAAACCAAAACGTGTTTCTTGGTTTTTAGGGAAAGGAATTCAGCTGGCTCTGGTAGGGAAAGGGAGAGAGGACGGCAGTGGAGTTGGAAAAGCCTTAGGTGCCTGACCACGAATCTTCCCCTCCCTCACGTTCCTGCCAGTGGTAAGTAACAAAAGGACTGTTTATCATTGTAAAAAAAATCAACTTTTGGTGGAAAGTCCCGGTGGTCCAGTGGTTAGGAGTCAGCGCTCTTATTGCCGAGGGGAACTAAGATCGTGCAGGCTGTACGGTGCAGCTGAAAAAAAAAAGAAAGAAGAAAAGACAAACCAAAACACCTCTTGGTATCATTTACTTTTATCTAATTTTTATCTGGTATCTCTTTTATTTACTTTTGTTCTACTCGTTTTTTCCTTCCTTCTGCTAACTTTCAGCTTAGTTTGTTCTTAAGTTTCGTGAAGTGTTGTTAGGTTGTTTGAGTTTTTTTCCTACAAAAAAATGTAATTTTTATATTTAAATTTCAGGAAAAAATTCAAAGTTCTCATCAGTAATTAGAAACAATGCACGTAGGATACAGTTTTCCTACTAATAATTGTAGTATCTACAGAATATTAATCTTATCTAGAAAAGAAAGCAGCATTAATGTGCTTTTTCTTTCTGGAATATTTGTCAGAAAATAATTAGTTCAAGCAACTATATCCCCCCAAAAAGAAAAATAATTTGTTCATCTTGAAGAATGTTTTGTATTATTCTGACTAATTTGTGTTATATTTAAAATCTACATTTAAAAAATGTGTTGCTGGAATTCCTTGGCCGTCCAGTGGTTAAGACTCAGAGTTTCCTCTGTTTTGAACTTGTATACTCAGTTCCTTTTCTACCAGTCCCTTGGTTTGTTTGAATTTTGCTTCCAACCTGTTTTCTAGGGGCTGTAGAAGCAAACAGAACTGCATTTTTGATAGTTCTTGCCATATCAAGCAGCTTTCTCTCATTTCACAACTGTGTCAGTTTTCTGGCTCAGGAAATAAAACCAAAATAAAATACTATTTTCTTCCAAAAAAAAAAAAAAAAAGGACTGGGAGTTTCCAGTGCAGGGCACTTGGGTTTGAGCCCTGGTGGGGGAATTAAGATCCTGCAGCCAAAAGAAGAAAAAAAAATGTTGTTGAAATCATAAAATAAATTTACTATATAACCATTTTTTAGTATAGTGGTCAGTAATGTCAAGAATGTTCTTGTTGTTAGTCTATAGATCTCCAGAACGTTTTCATCTTACCAAATTGATCTTTATATACTTTAAAAAAATCCTTATTTTCCCTCTCCAGCCACTGGTATCCACCATTTTACTTTGACATTCTATGTATGTGACCACTTTACATCACACATGTGTATGGAATTCTAAAGCAATTTTTTTGTGTGATGGGTTTATTCCACCAGCATATTGCCCTCGAGTTTCATCCATGTTGTTCCTTCCTTTAAAGGGCTGAGTCATATTCCCCTGTGGGTAAACACCATACAGTATTTTGTTCCCTTGTTCATCTGAAGGTCAGCTTTGGATTATTTCATTTCCTCACTATTGTGAAAAGTGCTGCTGTGAACATGGGTTTGCAAATGTTCTTCCAGTTTGCTCTCTATTATTTGGGTATGTACCTAGAATTTGGATGGCTTGGTTGTGTGGAGGTTCTAGTTTCAATTTTTGTAGGATCTGCTGTGTTTCCCATAGTGGTTGCTGCCTTTTAGAACCTTAGCAACGGTGCACGAGGGTTTGAATTTCTCCCCATCCTCAAAAACAGTGGTTATTTTCTGTTTTGTTTTTGTTTTAATAGTAGCCATGTTAGTTTGTGCGAGGCGATACCTTATTTGTGTGAGGTGATACCCCATGTGGGTCTCTATTTGCATTTCTCTAAAGATGAGTGATATCAAGCACCCTTTCACATTCTGGTTGCCCATTTCTATGTCATCTCTAGAGAAATGTCTGTTTGCTCGTTCCTTAATCAGGTTGTTTTTTGTTAAGTTATAGGATTTCTTCATAAATGTTAGATATTAACACCTTATCAGATATGTGATTTGCAAGTATTTTCTCCCCTTCTGTAGGTTTTATTTCACCCTGTTGATGGTGTCCTTGGACGTGCAGCAGTTTTTGGTTGGATGTAGTCTCATTTGTCTATTTTTGCTTTTATTGCCTGTGCTTTTCATGTCATATCCAAGAAATCGTTCCCAATCCAACATCAAGAATTTTTCATTCTATTATTTTCCTCTAGGAATTTGATCATTCCCTACTGCATCAAGAGGACAGCCAGGCTGAGGCTTGTGGTCCACAGGAAGCTGTGCAACACTGTTGCCTTCGTACAAGTCAGCTGGGAAGACAAGGCGCTCTGGCTAAGCTGGTGGAAGCTGTCAGGACCAATTACAACTACAGATGTGTCGAGAGCCACCATCACTGGGGAGGCAATGTCCTGGGTCCAAAATCAGTGGCTCACATTGCCGAGCTGGAGAAGCAAAGGCCAAAGAACTGGCCACCAAACTGGGCTAAGGGTACATGGTTGACTTTTTGTACATAAAAGTAACAAAAAAAAGAATTTTTTTCAGCCAGAAAAAAAATTTTTTAATAAAGTCATAGGAATACTAGATTTAGGATCCAGTGGTGCTGTTCATTATTTTGGAGATGTGAAAATGCACTGAGGAACAAGCCCAGTTGGAAATATAGTAAAAGAAGTTATTGACGCACCTTCGAGTGTCCCTTTAACGCCTGATGACAACGTTGATTCTGAGCTATGGTTCTGCACCGGGAACACAGAAGAGTTTTCCTGCCAGCTATTTGGCTGCCATTACGATCTTTTCATTAATTGCCAAAAGTTGTGCCTAATCACCCAAGGAGGAAGATGATGATTTACAGTGGGGATAAAATTGGCTCCTCATTGGAGGTGCCCTAGACTCCCATGCGGACAACGTCATCCATGCAACAGGTGATGTGATAATGGCATCTCTGTGGGGAGATTGGGACTAGAAATACCGTCCCTGTAACCATGACCTCAGGTGCTGAAGGCTCATCCTGAGGGACACGTGCCTGCACAGAGCTCCGAAGCAAAGATCAGCCAGGTGAGTGCTTTCTTCTGTTCAGTGTCAGGGCAAAACCTGGGAGAGAAGAGGCCTCCAGCAGGACAGGAACTTAAGACTCCACTCACATCGGGCAAGAAAGATGCAAACCTGCCGTACTCTGAGCATCCATGTCCACGCCCTGGCTGGATGGAGGGTGGGCGTGTGCTGGGGGGGGTGGTGTCTCAGGGTGGGACCCGGATGGTGTGGTTTAGTGCAGATCCCTGTGCTGTGGAGTCCCTAAAAGTGAGAGAAGAGGGACGGGGTCTCTTGGGAATCTGGGCCACGCCTTGGGTGCCCAGAGTCACTGAGCTCCTCCCTGCTGTCAACCAGGACTCTGCTCATTTTATCAGGCCTCGTGGATCTAGGCTCGCAGATGCAGGACCCCCCTGCCCCCACTCTCAGTGTGTGTCTCTCCAGGGCCTTATTCCCAGCTCCTTCAGTCCCGCTGCCCACGGCTTAGGATGGTGCCTCAGAGCGGCTCCTTCTCGGCTCTCCCTCAGCACGTTGCTGCAAACCAGCCCCGATTCCATGCTCACCTGTGATGAGTTACGCTCTCTGTTGCCAACACAACATAGATTTAACTCCCGCTGTTTCCACTGTATTGTAAGCATTTTTAGCAACAGAATTTACAAACCCTGGAAGATATGAGAAAGCTAATGGAGCAAAAAGTTCTCATGAGCAAAAGAGAGATACAATTCCTTTAAATTTCCTTCTATGAAGGCAGAATTGTGACATCAGAAATGTTGTTGGAAAATAGGGCTTCAGGGTCACTCCCTTTGTCTTTCAAGAATGGTTTGCACCAGCTTGTCCAGATACAGGGAAGCTGACCTGCCCATGCTGGTCCCCACACCTGTGGGTGAAGAGAGGCTCAGGAGGGCGGCAGGCACCGGGGTGTGCGTCCCTGTCACAGCACAGGGGCACCTTCTGTGGGTGGTGACTGGCTCTGCTGGTGCCCATGTGTGACTGGGTGGGGCTGGGGGTCCTGGATTGTGTGGGGATGGGTGTGTCCTTCTGCTGTTCTGGGTCATGGTTTTGGGTGTCAGGGAGGTACTCACCTGTGGGGCTGGTCTCTGTGTGTCCCAGGAAATGTACACCCAGGAGGTGTGACCCCATCTCTCACCCCATCTCTCCTCCAGCCCCACAGGAAGGAGGCCGTGGGCTGTGTTTGTGGGAGGAGAGGTGCAAGGGGATGAGGGGACCTGTGTGCACTTAGGAGTCACTGGGCGGTGTGATATAGGGGAAATGAGGGGGTTTCAGGGGGGTCCTATGAGGATTTACTGAGCATAAGATGCAAGTTGGATCTTTTGCCAACAAACAAGGTTCTCTGGGATCACTGGTACTAAAGTCAATTTTAACCCACTGGAGAACCATGGAATTGTACAGGTGATTATAACTGGAAGGAGAGATCTAAATAACTAAAATTTCTGATTAGAGGTTTTTAACAAAGAACGGGTTTATCAAATGCCGGGAATGAATTGCTCTGTGTTGAATCTATCAAAGATGGGATGGGACCTGCATGCACTTATGAGTCACTGGGAGGGGTGATGGGAAAGGAAGGGGGTTTTAGGACGATCATGTAAGGATTTGCTGAGCGTGCAATTCTAGTGAGAGCTTTTGCTAGTAAAGAAGGTTCTATGGGATTCACGGAGGCTACAGTAAAACATAGCACCTTGGAGTGCCGCAGACTTTGTAGATAATTACAATTCGCAGAAGAGGTCAGAATAAAGTTTCAGTATTTCCTCCCGCTGTTACTGGAGACGATGCAGAATGTCAGCAGGTGATGCTCACAGGAGGCTCCCTATGGCCACGCACTATGGGCTGAATGTCTATTAGTCAATAAGGAGAATATTTCTTGCCTGTATAGCTCTGAATTTATTAGGAAGAGAGAGAAAAGAGGAATAAAAGAACCAAAACAAGTATGAATTTTATTTTGAGATGATGAGAGAGAGTCCATCGTGGGGACGGAGGATGCTTGTCCGGCGATTGTGAGCAGGTGAAATCAGGTGGGCTGGAGCCTGAAGGAGGAAGACAGTTGAAGGATGGGAAGAGGGGATTCCAGGAAGAGGGTAGAGTAGGGGTTTCTGGGATGACTCTAAACGTGTTTCTTGTTTTTTAGGGAAAGGAACTCAGCTGGCTCTAGCAGGAAAAGGGAGAGAGGACGGCAGTGAAGTTAGAAATGCCTTAAGTGCCTGATGGCGAATGTTATCCTTCCTCACATTCCTGCCCATGGAAAGTGACAAAATGAGGGTTTATCTTTCCAGAAAACCACCTCTTGGTTTCGTTCATATTTTCTATTATTTTTCTGGTCTCTTTTCATTGATTTCCACTCTGATCTTTGTTTTTCGCTTCCTTCTGCTATTGGGCTTGGTTTGGTTTGGGGGTTTGTTTTTGTTTTCATTTTTAGTTCTTTGAGATATAAGTTAGGTTGTTTATTGAGATTTCTTTTTCCCAATATAGGTTTCATTGCAGTAAATCTTCCTATTAGAAGAGCTTTTGCTGAATCCCATAAATTTTGGTGTGTTGTGTTTCCATTCATGCCTGCCTCAAGATATTTTTTATTTTCCTTCTGATTTCTTCTTTGACACAGCTGTTGTTTAAGGATGTGTTGTTTAATCTCCATGTATTTGTGAATTTTCCAGTTTTCCTGCTGTTATTGATTCCTAGCTTCCTAGCATTATGGTCAGAAAAGATGCTCTATATGATTTTAATCTTCTTAAATTTCTTAAGACTTGTTTGGAACCTAACATACCCTCTCTCCCAATGAATGTTCTGTCTGGCCTTGAGAATGTGTATTATGCTGCTGTTGGGTGGAATGATCAGGATATGTCCACTAGGTCCAATTGATCTAAAGTGCAGTTTAGAAGTACTTCCATTGATGGAAGTGGGGGTATTGTACGTCCCCTGCTATGATTGTATTGCTGTTTATTTCTCCTGTAAGGTCTATTAATATTTGCTTTATCACTTTAGATGCTCTCATGTTGGATTGATAAATACTTACAAGTGTTATAATAACTGTTTTCATTAGTGACTGTTGTATTCCTAATAGATTACATTCTCATTAAAGCTACATTTCACCATTTAACACAGTATGCAAAAACCTTAAAATTGTTTAGTTCTATATACCCTCTCACATGCTCTATGCCACTATTTTTATATATTTTAACTCTGTTATAACCCTCAAATCATTCTAGCTCATTGCTTTCATGAGTCAGTTTTCTCTTACAGAAATCAAGAATTAAAGTATAGCCCACATATGTGTTCACATGTTGCCATTTATGGTGCTCACTTTCTTTTTTATATATATATAAATTTATTTATTTATTGGCTGCATTGAGTCTTTGCTGCTGCACACAGGCTTTCTCCAGTTGCAGGGAGTGGGGGCTACTCTTCATTGCAGTACACGGGCTTCTCATTGTGGTGGCTTCTCTTGTTGCAGAGCATGGGCTTCAGTAGTTGTGGCATGTGGGCTCAGTAGTTGTGGTTCAAGGGCTCTAGAGTACAGGCTCAGTAGTTGTGGTGCACGGGCTTAGTTGCTCTGTGGCATGTGGGATCTTCCCAGACCAGGGATCGGACCTATGTCCCCTGCATTGGCAGGCAGATTCGTAACCACTGCGCCACCAGGGAAGTCCCAGCATTCATTATCTTTTTACAAATTTGTTTACCTCCAGCATTGGTGACAACATTCCTTATTTTATAAAATGGTAACAAGCTGTTAAAAGCACATAATGCATCAATGAAAATTGGATGGATATCATAAGCAGATGATTCAAATTTATTTATGAAAAAGATGATAGTGAAAATATATCTAACAATTTATAACCTTCTTACCAATAAAAAATGTAATGACAAGGAATCATTATTGACTTTTAAATAATGGGATTGAAATAGTTTCAGATGTGTAGAAATAAGGCAAAAAGAGTATAAGTCCCATGTGCATTTTACACAGATTCCTATTAAAACCTTATCTCATTTACTCCATTACCTTTTCCTCTCCATGTAATTCCATTATCCTGAGTGTTTTTCTGAACCACCTGAGAGCAAGAACCTAACATTTTTCACACTATCTTTAAATTCTCTACTGTGATTTTCCCAACAACAAAGACAGTCTCCTAATATGACAACTACACTACTATTCAATTCAAGAAACCAACATGACACAATACTCTTATGCAATCCACAGGGCCCGTTCAAATTTTCCAGCTGACCCCACAATGAATCATTTTACTGTCTGGCCCATGACCATCATCGATCTATGATAAGCATGGATCCTGGGTCACGTAACTTTAATCCACAATCACCTCCAGGTGGTTCTAATCCACAGTGAGTGTGGGCAGCCACCCCAGTGCTTAGGCTTCCAGACAAAGGGCCATCAAAGTGCATGTGGTCACCATTGCTTAGGTTTACATCCAGTTTCACTTTCTGGCCCTGAGCAGCACAGCATGCTTCCCTTACTGACTGATCCAGTACTACAGGGGGAAATTCCCAATTCAGCATCACATGTTAGCTTTCCATTAAGTCTGTGATGTGGCTTGGAGAAAGGTATAAGTTTAATGTGGGTTGTGTGAGCTCGGCTGTATGTGTTCAGTACTACTATCCAGATGCCAGACCTACCAGATTCCCAGGCCAGGCTCCCTGGCTGCACTAAGTCCCCATCACTCTCTCTCTGTTCTCTGTGCCTCCCATAATAGGTAATAGAGTCAGTGGTGGCCCCGTTGGGATCAATACAATGCCTGTGTTTGGCACAATATCTCTTGTGGTATTTGAATATCCTCCACGCAAACTTGGATTTGGGATTGTGAAATGTGATCTAGATGTTTTTGTAACTGACAATCCCTTTTAGATTGTCAGACATGACCCAGCATCTTCCACTGAGCTGAGTCATGAGGGAGGTTTGGTGAATGAATTGGTTGTTGTACCAGAGGATTCCCATCTGAGGTTCCTATTGTCTCTACCCTCAAGGTCACTTTAGGACAAGCAGACTGTCCCCTGACCTGATAGTCAGGATTAGCTGGAGATGGTGGCATCCAGAAAACTTTTCATATTCAAGTTTCACCCTTCCTCTGAGGACCACCCCCATTCAACTCCTGGGTCCAAGTTTCTGCCAACAGCCAATCATGGCTGGTCCCATGTCCAACTCCCTGTGATGGAGCCCAAGGTAAATTGGGGGAAGCCAAGGACGCACAATGCAGAGCTGAACCTCTCCCCATGCTTTTTCTGAATCCACCTGATATGTTCATATCACAAGCTCCTCAGGTCATCAGAAATGACGAGGTCATATACATGGTGGAGGAGAAGGAAGTCCTTTCAGAAATGGACAGACCACATGGCCGAGTAGCCCTTCTTCACTTCAGCTGGTTTATTACTGCCCTTTCTGCAGCCATTAAAACTTTCACACACAAATCTTCCCAAGGACTAAATAAATGACCCACGTGAACACAGATCCTGCTTCACCATAGTTAGCTAATTAATTAGTAAGCATTTTGACAGAACAAAGGAAGCAAAATAAGATATGTGACAGAATTATTTTTGAAACATTGAACTTACTTTCCCCTCTGTACTGCCCAATGAGCATTTCTCAAATCAACCACATTGCCATCAATTAGAATTACAAGGATTTTTATTTTATACTTATGAATCTAAGAAAAAATGGAGATTGTGTTGGGTACCTTGTGAGCAAATCAAGAACAGACACAGAGGTTCATCTTCCTGTCTGCACCAATGGACCTTCAGGCTCAGGCATGGAGAAGGGAAAACAGTGATGGGGTGGCAATTGAGAACCCAGAGGGCATGGGACAGCACTGGATGGGAAACACTGGATAGGGAAGGTGCCTCTGCTTTGGACATGAAATGATGAGAGTATCCAGAAAATGCCAGCAAATGACTAGTGTGGAAATGAAATGAAAGCCTGTGTAATCTAATGACCTAAATCTAATCTAAACCCTTCCACCCTGACAATCCTTCCCATAATCTACCAATTTTACATTCAACTGCAGTAAACCATCATCACTAATGAGTCACACAAAATCTCAGGGAACAATTTAACTTTTTTTTTTTTTTTTTTTTTTGCCAAACCACTCAGCATGTGGGATCTTAGTTCCCCAACCAGGGATGGAACCGGTGCCCCCTGCAGTGGAAGTGCAGAGTCCTAACCACTGGACCGCCAGGGAATTCCCTTAAGCATTTTTTAAAAGAAATTTATCTCAGTTCATATATGTTGTGAATTAACAGAAATAGTAATATTTTATAGTAACTTGCAACTATTCTTTTTTATTTTGTAACTAGTATAACCAGCCATGAAGGTCCTATTCTAATTGTCAGGGAACAGTTTTAAGGTTTGTTTACCAAACTTCTAAGCAAGCAGCTTCACACTAATGGAGAAAACACTCTTTTGAAGAAATGACTGTGGTCTAGGGAGTGCGATTTTAGGGACGAATCCTAGGTAGGTTTAATTAATTCTCTTAATCAAAATGGGAGATTTTACTTCAGAGATCAAGGATGGGATATATGTATACGTATAGCTGATTCACTTTGCTATACAGCAGAAACTAACACAACATTGTAAAGCAACTAATCTCCAATAGAAATTTTAAAAAATGAAAGTAAATAAAAACTAGTCCTTTCATTTTAGGATGGCAATGTTCTGTTAATTTCATAATTTCAACCCTATTTCCAATACTTATCATCAACAGACACAATACTCAGGATCTAAACTAGAATGATAATATGGCAATATTTGGTTCATATTAGTTTAAAAATAACACTTTCAAGATGCAGTGATCTCTGTTGGGTGTGTTAATCTCTTTATGACTGGGGAGGGGGGGAATAAAACCTCACTAATGCCAGAATTAAATCACAACCTGATTGGATTAACAAAGAGAAGCAGGATGGGAGTGAGATGGGAGGGGCCCCCTCTAATAAAAACCCCTCAAGGTGGATCTCACTCCAGAACTGAGCTGTCTGTGGGAGCAGCTGGACCTGGTTGAGCAGAGGTGAGTCTGTCTTACGGAATTTTGTTTTTACTTCTCAATTTTCCACAAAAGGCAAATATGAGAAAGCAAGGTATCAGGAATGGAGTGATTTATTAATTCAGCAAGTGTTATCTGAGGCCAGCTCCATGCCAGGCACAGTGTGTGCGCCTGGAGACACAAGGACCTCTGATTGGAGAGCAGGCAGAACTTAAATGTTCAATTCTCGGGCTGGAGAAAAAATATAACCTTATCCTGAATCTAATCAGAGCTCAGCAGACTGTGAGAAATGAATGAAGTTTCAGCCATAGACTTATTCCACCTCTCAAGCTCTGCTGTGAGTTTTTGCCACCTGCACGTTGGACAGGTGGGGAGCTGGAGGGTGTGTGGGTCTAGATGAGTGCTGTCCAGTAGAAATACAAGGTGACCCACATATGTGATTATAAATTCGTTTTCCAGTATCCACATACACAGGAGAATCAAACAAATCTAATCAGTTTTTAAAGGCAAAATGTAATCATTGCAACATCCACTTTTTATCTTAAAAGATAAATTTATCTTTATTTCCTTGCATTGACACAACATCCTCATTACAATTACATTTTTCTTGAAGAATCGTTGGTTTTCAATATTATGTTACTTGGAGGTACAGCATAGTGATTCAGTATTTTTGCAGGTTATTCTTCATCAGAGGTTCTTTCAAGATAGTGGGTGTATATCCCTGAGCTATACCATATATGCATGTTGTTTTATAAATTTTACATAGAGTAATTTCTGTTGGTTAATCCTGTAGCACTGCCCTCCCTCTCCCCTCCCCCCTTTAGTTACCAAACATTTGTTTTCTGTATCTTGTCTGTTTCTGTTTTGCATATGTGTTCATTTGTATTATTTTTTATATTCCACATGTAAGTGATATCAGACAGTATTCGTCTTTTTCTGCCTGACTGATTTCACTATGCACAACATCCTCTAGGTCCAGTGACATTGTACAGATGGCAGTATTTCATTCTCTTTTATGGCTGAGTGGTATTCCAATATATTTATATATAATATATGTATAATTAAGTAGGCAGAATGAAATACATATGTATTCACATCTTCTTAACCTAAACATCTGTCGGTGGGCACTTAGGTTGCTTCTGTGTCTTGGCTATTTAAATAATGCTGCTATGAACATTGGGGTGCGTGTGTCTTTTCAAATCAGACTTTTCCCTTTTTCTGAGTATATACCGAGGCATGGGATTGCTGGGTCATATAGTAGTTCTGTTTTTAGTTTTTTAGGGAAACTCCTTACTGTTCTCCATAGTGGCTGCACCAATTTACATTCCCACGCACAGTGTAGGAGGGTTCCCTTTTCTCCACACCCTCTCCAGCATTTGTTACTTATAGACTCTTTGATGATGGCCATTCTGACTGGTGTGAGGTGGTGCCTCATTGTGGTTTTGATTTGCCTTTCCCTGATTAGTGATGTTGAACCTCTTTTCATGTCCTGGATGGCTATCTGTATGTCTTCTTTGGAAAAGTAACCTATTCAGATCATCTGCCCATTTTTTATTGGGTTTTTTGTTTTTTGATATTGAGTTATATAACCTGTTTGTATATTTTGGATATTAACCCCTTATCAGTTGCATCATTTACCAATATTTTCTCCCATCCCATAGATTGTCTTTTCATGTTGTTGATGGTGTCCTTTGCTGTACAAAAGCTTTTAAGTGTAATTAGGTCCCATTTCTTTATCTGTCCTTTTATTTCTTTTGCCTTGGGAAACTGATCCAAGAAAATATTGCTACAATTTATGTCAAAGAGTGTTCTGCCTATGTTCAATTCCAGGAGTTTTATGGTTTCAGGTCTTATATTCAGGTCTTTAAAGCATTTTGAGTTTATTTTTGTGTATGGTGTGAGGGAATGTTCTAATCTCATTGTTTTACATGCAGCTGTCTAGTTTTCCCAGCATCGCTTGTTGAAGAAGCTGTCTTTTCTCTATTGTATATTCCTGCCTCCTTTGTAGTAGATTAACTGGCCATAGGTGGGTGGGTTTTTTCTGGGCTCTCTTATTTTGCTCCATTGATCTCTGTATCTGTTTTTGTGCCAGTACCATGGTGTTTAGATTACTTTGTAGTATACTCTGAAGTCTGGGAGGGTTATAATACCGCCAGTTTTATCTTTTTTCTCAAGATTGCTTTTGAAATTTGAAATCAATTTGCATAAATTTCACTTATGGGCCCATAAAATTTTAGAATTATATATTCTAGTTCTGTGAGAAGTATCAAGGGTATTTTATAAAGATTTCATTAAATCTGTAGATTGTATTTGGTAATGTGGCCATTTTAATAATATTAATTCTTCCAATCTAAGAGCTTGGGATATCTTTCCATTCCTTTGAATCATCTTCAATTTCCTTCATCAGTGTTTTATAGTTTTCAGAGTATAGGTCTATCACCTCCTTGGTTGAGATTATTCCCAGATTGTTTTTCTTTTTCTTTTTGCTGTTAATAACTCTTTTTTTTTCTTTCTTTTTTATTGAAATATAGTTGATTTACAATATCATGTTAGTTGCAGGTATACAGCAAAGTGCTTCAATTATACATACATATATATCTATCTTTTCAGATTCTTTTCCTTTATAGGTTATTACAAAATATTTAGTATAGTTACCTGTGCTATACAGTAGGCCCTTGTTGCTTACCTATTTTATATATATTAGTGTATATATGTTAATCCCAACCTCTGAATTTAACCCTCCCTTTCCTTTCCCCTTTGGTAAACATAAGTTTTCTATGTCTGTGGATATATTTCTGTTTTGTATATAAGTTATTTATATCATTTCCCCCCTGGTATTTTTTTCATGGATTTTAAATGGGATTGTTTTTTACTTTCTCTTTCTGATAGTTCATTATTAGTGTATAAACACACAACAGATTCCTGTATATTAATCTTGTATCCCCACAACCTTCCTGAATTTGTATGAGTTTTGGGATGGAGACTTTATGATTCTTTATGTAGAGTTTATGTCACCTGCAAATCATCACTGTCATCACTCTCCTGTGAATTTGAATACCTTTTATTTCTTTTCCTTGTCTAATTGCTGTGGCTAGGACTACCAATACTGTGATAAATAGAGTGGTAAGAGTGGGCATCCTTGTCTTTTTCCTGAATTTAGAGGAAAGGCTTTCAGCTTTTTACCATCGAGTATTACATTGGGTGTGGGCTCGTTGTGAGTGGCTTCTACCATGTGAGAGATGTTCCCTATGTGCTCACGTTGATGAGGGTTTTTATTAGGAATGGATATTGTATTTTGTGAAATGCTTTTTCTGCATCAGTTGAGATGATCGTTTGATTTTTATCTTTCCTTCATCAACTTTTGGAAGTTCTCAAGGAGATCATTTATGTTGTCTTTTTCTCATCGTGTCTTCCAAACTGAATGTGCATCTGACACTCACAACACCTTCCAATACGGATAAGCCCCACCTCAGGTGCTCAGTAGCCGCAATGTCTGGCGGACACTGTATCTGACGGCTCAGATATAGCGTGTACCCTCTCACCATCTAAATTATACCCCAAGGATGAATCGTGTCCTTCATTCCAAACAGCATTTCAAAAATCAGAACTTCAGGGCTGTGAGTCATTGATATTTGTACTTATGTATTCATTACATAGTAATAATGATTTCAAGTCACTGTGAACGTAAGGATAAAATTGCCCCAGGGAACAGTATCCATTCAACTCATGGAAATTCCAATCTCATGCACATTTTCCCCATAGAGGACCCATGGCGGAACACTTTAAAGAAGCAAGTAAATGTATGGTCTGCCTGACTTATCTTGAAAACCCCGTGTACCTGAAATGTGGATACGTCTGCTGCTTCCAATGCCTCGATTCACTGAAGAAGGAGCCCAATGGGGAGGGTTTATTGTGCCCCAACTGCTCTGTGGCCTCACAAAAGAGTGACCTGAGGCGTGCTCTCAAGCTTGGAGCTCTGGTTTCAAAGGTTAAGGAGTTAGAGCCCCAGCTGAGAGCTGTTCTCCAGATGAACCCAAGGATAAGGAAGTTCCAAGGTAAGACATCGGTACAACCTGCCCCCAACCCACAAAGGGCCCTGGAAAAAGCACCTTTTCACAAGCTCTCCACTAAATAAGGGCACTCACTGAATTCTGGCACCTGAAATTTTTATTCTTTACAAGCAACAGTGTTCTCATCTGTAAATATAGACAAAAACTATCTAAATTTTTAAGAAAAGATAATATTTAGGCCATGCGCTAGTCCTGCGCTATCCAAGATTAAGTACATTGGAATATTTCCAATGGCCACTGGTAGCTCCTGATCACTTGAAATGTGGTGATTGCCACAAGTAGAAATCAGATTTGGATTTATTGGAGGAAATAGAATGTATTATTAAAATCAATTATATGTGGTTGTTATTTTTAAACATGTAAGAAAGTTTAAAATACACACAGGGCTCCCATTGTGTTTCTTTGGGCGGTACTGCACCACAATATGGTTTTTCAAATTTGAGGATGTATAAATTCCCTGGCCATCCAGTTTAAATGCAGGTCCTCTTTCTGGAGCTCTGGGCTGAACTATATATCTGGGTTTCTGATGTGAGCTCCAGTGGTGCGGATGCTGCAAGTTCACGGACCACACTCTGAGTAACAGGCCCCTGCACCTAGTGAATCTGAACCCTCCTGGCAGTGATCCCAGAGATATGCACTGTTTAAAAGCCTCAGGTGATTCTGTGCACAGTGAGTGTAGACAAGGAATATTTAAAGCACAAGCCCCCTGGGGGAAAAGGATGGTAAAGGTGTGCGTGGTCATGACTGTAGGTTTCAGTCCCATTGCCAAGTCTAGACCTGAGCACTTCAGCATGCACTTCCCTCCCTGACCTGGACCTGAGATGCCTGATTCAGGCTCAGAACCATGAGTGAAGGGGATTTATCACAGCTCAGCTGTGTGTCTAATGGGTTAGTTCAGAATGCGAGGACAGAGCTCCCAGGCTCATTGGAGAGGGTCACATTCTCATCCCATCACCGTTCCCCACCTCCTGTGATGGGTCCTGTAATCAACAGGTGATGCCTTGGGTGTGAAGTGTGTGATGATTGTGCTCTGATAGCTTCCAGACTGCAGTGTCATCAGAGAAGTAACCAAACGCTTTGCTCCTTGAGTTAGTTTCCATTTTGCTCCATGCAAACCTGTATTCATGATGGTGAAACCTGTCACAGTAACTTGACAAGCCTTCACAAGTTTTCTCCAATGGTCAGAAAGTCTGAGCATGTCACAAAGAGCCATGTTATAAGGGAGCCAAGTGAAATCATTGGCCTTTGGTCCAGAGGGTTTACTTTTCAGGCCTCTGTGGATCCATCCACATGGTCACATTAGGACAGGCAGGCCTATGCACCCATCCTCATCACAGGGTTGGTTGGAAATGTCGCCAATACATAGTCCTTCTTCTCCAGTTTACCTGGCCCTCTGAGCACTGCGCCATCGGGTTCTGGGTCTAAGTTGCTACAAGATCCCAGCACATCCTTACCCATGTCCACAGGAATCCCTTCCTCTATCTTGACTTCCAGAGTTAACTCATCTCATCCGAAGACTCCTAGCATGTTTTTTTTTTTATATTTTTCTGTAACTCCAGAGAATGTAAAGGACTGGAATGCAATTGCCTATTCAATAACTCTAAACAAACAAGGTAGATGCAAAAAGAAGAAAAAAAATTCTTACTAATTCAAAATTAGTCTCCTATACGTAAAATCACCATCATTCAAATGTATATTTGATGTTTATATTTTGACAGTCTGTGTCAAATGGAAAATTTTGAGAGAAATCAACACCCATGGACCCTTTTTTTCACGTATATCATCTACTGAAGAGAAGTCTTTAATCAAATAACCCAATTAATGTAAAGAAAACATCAGTGTGAATCAGAAAGAGTAGTTCCATTTTAATCATTCATTCTATACCTGGAATTGGATCTCATCTGGGTCAGGGAATCTTCCCCAGGAAACTTCTACTTAGGAAAGAAGTGTAGAGTTAAAGAAGTGAAGGTGAATGAGATATTTGGGACTTTTCAGAAGCCATGAATTGTAGTGTCTAGTGTATGTACTTGCTTATTTTTCTTTCTACAGTGGATGTGACCTTGGATACTGACACAGCCAACAAGTACCTCATCATTTCTGAGGACCTGAAAACTGTCCGTTGTGGGTTTTTCAAGCAGAAGAAGAGGTCCCGACCTGAGCGATTCAGCCATACAACTTGTGTTCTGGGATTCCCTCTGTTCACCTCTGGCCGCCATTACTGGGAGGTGGACGTGGGGTCCAGCCAAGAGTGGGATGTGGGCGTTTGCAAAGAATCCGTGCATCGCCGAGGGAAGACTCAGTTGGCTCCAGATCTTGGCTTCTGGACTGTGAGTTTGAGAAATGGAGATGTCTTCTCTGCCCACACTGTGCCTTCCACTGTTCTCAAGGTGAGCCCCCGGTTACATCGAGTGGGGATTTTCCTGGATATGAATTTTGGGATCGTTTCCTTTTATCACATTGGTGATGGATCCCATATGTTTACATTCACTAAAGTTTCTGCTGCGGAGCCACTGCGTCCATTTTTCTCTCCTGCATATCCAACTGAGGATGCACAAAGCTGCCTGAGAATCTGTCCTGTGATAAATCTAGGCACTGATGTCCTCCGATAAATCCAGGGCAAAGCAAATGAAACTCTGACTACGGAAACATGGGTAGAAAATTCTTATGTACACACAGCTGTGGATGGGAACTTTCCTGTTTGCTACACGTTTGGTACAAAAGAGTAGCAGGAAATTGTGGGACAACTCATGAATCATTAACACAAATTGTATCAGGGAAAATTACATTTCCAGAATTAGTGTTATGGTTTCAGGACTTGTTTATTTCTGTACCAATTATTATGTTCCTTCAGATCAATTTCCAAATTTTTTTAATTGTCTGTAAGCTTAACTTAGTGTGTGATGGAGGCTATAAACTACATAAAGTTCATTTGTGACTCTTCAGATTCATTTTTCTGTATATTATGGAAAGAAGACATGTTTCAACAGTAAAAATGTATGCATGTATTCAGTGTCATTCAACAACTGAAAAACACGCAGTCATTTCAAGAGCACCTTGAGCTCTGTGGGCCGTATTCCATTTCTGTCAGATGTTGCCAGTCATGCTCCGACCCTTCTGCCCCCGGCTGGACCCACCTGGCTGTGACAGGAGGCCTGGCAGAACCTGAGAGGTTGATCAGGTCATTGGGGGACATTCTTCATCTTATGTAGCCTGGGAAGCCATGACAGCATGGTAAAGAAAATGAAGACCCTGTCCTTTCTCCAGCTTTTGTATAAAAATCAAAGTCAGTTTATTTCTTTCAGGACAGAGTATTCAGTCCAGTGCCCCTAAATGCACACACACACACTGCCTGACACAGAGATGGCCTCAGACAACACTTGCTGGGTTAATAAAGGCCTCCGTCCTGCAGACCTGGTCTCTCAAATATGCCTTCTGGAGAAATCTAAGACGTGAAGAAGAAATTCCATCAGAGTGGACTCACCTCAAGTCCACTAGGTTCTCCTTGTGGCCTCCACCTGCTTCTACTGACCACTCAGCTGTGGAGTGAGCTTCCCCTGCAGGGGCTTTTACTGCATGTGGTTCCCATTTCCTCCTCATTTACATTCCACTGCCCCTCCTTAATCCAATCAAATTTTGATTTATTTCTGGAATATGTGAGGTTTTATTGAAGATAGGGAGGTGACCACAAACAAAGGGAAGCAATTTATCCTGAGAGTCATTTTATTTTTATTAATATTGTTGAAATATCTTTCTAGTCTGCGATGGCGCTGCTTCTATTTAGTGGTGCTAGGTCAGCTCACTGAATCTTGTTTCCTTGTAAATGTTTTTTTTTAATTTTTATGTTCTGTTTGCTTTTTAAAATATATTTATTTATTTATTTATTGGCTGCGTTGGGTCTTTTTTGCTGCACACAGGCTTTCTCTAGTTGCCATGAACAGGGGCTACTCTTTGTTACAGTGCGCAGGCTTCTCACTGCAGTGGCTTCTCTTGTTGTAGACCATGGACTCTAGGCGCACGGGCTTCAGTAGTTGTGGCATGTGGGCTCAATAGTTGTGACTTGCAGGTTCTAAAGCCGTAGCTCAGTAGTTGTGGCACACGGGCTTAGTTGCTCCACAGCATGTGGGATCTTCCTGGACCAGGGGTTGAACCCGTGTTCCCTGCATTAGCAGGCAGATTCTTAACCACTGTGCCACCAGGGAAGCCCATTTCCCTGTAAATTTGGTCATAAACACAGTATATCCAGTCAGCCAACCTCCAATAGCCAAGCCACCTCTGGACGCTGTACTTATTTCCTTGTTTCTTCTCACCTAAACAACTCTTTGTATGTGGTCCCAGCCAAACAGATATCCTCTGTTTTTTACTTCCTTGTTCTTTATTCTTTACACTATAAAAGCCTCCTGTTCCTTCTGCCCCATTTTGCAGTTCTTCAAATAGGGACTGTTTCAAAAATGTTAAAACTTATCACCTAAAATGTAGAATATTTCCTTTAATTATTTTTAACCATATAGATGAAATATTGTTTTATTCTCATTCTGAGATAGATCTGGACTATTATGACTGTTGATAACATTTGGACAAGGAAATTCTGAACATGCTACGAAATGGGTGAATCGTGAAGATATTGTGCTACGTGAAATGGAGCCCATCTCAAAAAGAAAGATACACTATGATTCCATATATGACACTTAAGGAGTCCAATTTATAAAGACAGAAAGAATGGTGGTTTCCAGGGGGTGGGAACTGGTGCTAAACAGGTATTGTTTGTTTTGCAAACAAAGAGAATTCTGGAGGTAGATTAGTGATGATTGCACCACAGCATGAATGTACGAGGGTGAGTCAAAAATTATCCGTACTTTGGCTGTAGAATTTATAGAAGTTTTAATATAGGCGGAGTGCAGATAATTCTTGACTCACCTTCTTAATACTGTTGTTTTGTGAACTTAAAAATGGTTGACAAAGGAGGTAAGAAAATACAATGGAAAAAAGACAGCCTCTTCAATAAATGGTGCTGGGAAAATTGGACAGCTACATGTAAAAGAATGAAATTAGAACACTTCCTAACACCACACACAAAAATAAACTCAAAATGGATTCATGACCTAAATCTAAGGCCAGACACTATAAAACTCCTAGAAGAAAACATAGGCAGAATACTCTATGACATACATCAAAGTAAGATCCTTTTTGACCCACCTCCTAGAATCATGGAAATAAAATCAAGAATAAACAAATGGGACCTAATGAAACTTAAAAGCTTTTGCACAGTGAAAGAAACTATAAACAAGACAAGAAGACAACCCTCAGAATGGGAGAAAATATTTGCCAATGAAGCAACGGACAAAGGATTAATCTCCAAAATATACAAGCAGCTCCTGCAGCTTCATACCAAAAAAGCAAATAACCCAATCCACAAATGGGCAGAAGACCTAAATAGACATTTCTCCAAAGAAGACATACAGAAGGCCAACAAACACATGAAAAGATGCTCAACATCACTAATCATCAGAGAAATGTAAGCCAAAGCCACAATGAGGTATCACCTCACTCCAGTCAGAGTGGCCATCATCAAAAAATCTATAGACAATAAATGTTGGAGAGGGTGTGGAAAAAAGGGAACTCTCCTGCACTGTTGGTGGGTATGTAAGTTGATACAGCCACTATGGAAAACAGTTTTGAGGTTCCTTAAAAAACTAAAAATAGAACTACCATATGATCCAGTAATCCCACTACTGGGCATATACCCAGAGAAAACCATGATCCAAAAAGAAACATGTAGCATAATGTTCATTTCAGCACTATTTACAATAGCCAGGACATGGAAGCAACCTAAATGCCCATCAACAAATGAATGGATAAAGAAGATGTGGCACATATATACAATGGAATATTACTCAACCATAAAAAGGAATGAAATTGAACTATATGTAATGAGGTGGATAGACCCAGAGTCTGTCATACAGAGTGAAGTAAGCCAGAAAGAGAAAAACAAATACTGTACGCTAACACATATATATGGAATCTGAAGAAATGGTACTGATGAACCCAGTGACAGGCAAGAGTGGAGATACAGAAGTAGAGAATGGACTTGAGGACATGGGGCTGGGGTGAGGGGCGAAGGGGAAGCTGGGACAAGGCGAGAGAGTAGCATAAACATATTTACAGTACCAGCTGTAAAATAGCTAGTGGGATGTTGCTGTATAACAAAAGGAGATCAACTTGATGATGGAAGATGCCTTGGAGGGCCAGGATGGGGAGGGTGGGGGGGAGTTGTGGGAGGGAGGGGATATGGGGATATATGTGTAGATGCAGCTGATTCACTTTGGTGTACCTCAAAGACTGGTACAAGAGTGTAAAGCAAATATATTCCAATAAAGAGTTTTTAAAAAATCGTTACAGTGATAAATTTCACATTTTGTGTATTTTGCTACAATTTTTTTAATTAAAGACAATAAAAGTAATACTGGTGTGTGCCTCAATATCAAGCATTACAGCATACTTGTAATTGGAGTCATGGAAGTTGTAATGAGAGAGAAAAGGATAGAAATTAACTGGAGAAGTACCTGCTGAAAACGTCACAGTTTTGTTTTTAAAAATGTCAATCTACTACTCCAAAAAGCTCAACAAACCCTAAGTATGAAAGCAAAGAAAACCATACCTGGAGATTATCATACTCAAACTAATAAAGGACAAGGGTAAAAAAAAAAATCTTAAAAATTGCAAGAGAATAATAGCATATTCATAAGGTTACATCTCTAAAACTAGTAAAATTGACATTTTGAGCTAGAATACTTTTTGTGATGGAGAGCTGGCCAGTGCCTTTTATGTTATTTTGCAAGGTTTTGTGGGCTCTACCCTCTTATTTTCTCTTATTCTCCTGTTAACATCCATAGCGTCTGTAGTGATGTCTCTTTTTCATTCCTTATACTACAGGTAATGTGTTCTCTCTCTCCCTTTACTTCTTTCTTACTGTAAATGAAGATTTATCCATTTCCTTGATCTTGTGGAACCCAACATTAAGTATCTTGATTTCACCTCCTATTTCTCCATTTTCTACTTTATTGATAGCCACCATGGTTTTTATTACTCTTTACTTCTGTATCTTCTAAAGGTGAATTGCTCTTAGTGTACTAACTTAAAGTGGAAGCTTCTATAACTGATCACAGTACTTTCATCCTTGCTAATACAAGTTTTCAGTGTTCTACATTTGCCTCTAACATTTAGCTGCATCTACACATTTCAGTAAGTTGTGCTTTTATTTTCATTCAGTTCATGGTATTTTCTAATTCTCTTAAAATTTGATCTTTGCTCTCTGTTTAGAAGTGTGGTGTTTGATTGTCACACATGGAGATTTCCCAGATTTTCTTGTTTCTGATTTCTAATTTAATACTGTTGCCATTATAGAACATGTATAGAGAATGAGTATATTATATCAATTTTGTAATTAATGGGTTTTTCTTCTGGACCTATATATTTCCTGCTTCAAAACTTACATGTAGCCACATTAATGAAAGTGAAAAGAAACTATGTCAATTATTTTAACATCACAAATATTGCCATTTCTAGCTATAATCAATTCTGAAAAGTTCTTGACAAGATAGTTTACTATCTATCTGAACACATGTTTTGAAATCCAGTGTGTATTTTATAATCAAAGCATCTCTCATTTGATGAACCCATTTCAGGTGCTCATTAGCCACGTGGGACTGGAGCTACCATGCTGGACAGCCAAAATCTAGACCCTTTCACCAGCTCGGTGAAACGTCTTATGATGAATCATATCTTTCAGCTAATTAGCATTTAAAATATCAGAACCAGGACCATGAATGTTTCTGTTAGTATCTTCCTTACCTAGTGCTAGGGATGGCACACAGTGGGTCTGCCGTAACTCAATGTGTTCAAATGTGTGGGGACAGATTCTGAGGATGAACAATCATTCAACACATTAAATCATTATTGTGCACATTTTCCCCAAGCAGAGACCACAGTTGAATACTTTAAAGAAGTAGTAGCTGTCCTATCTGCCTGACTTATCTTTTAAAACCTGTGGACCTGAAATGTGGACATGTCTGCTGGCATCAGTGCATCAATTCATTGTGGAAGGAGCACAATGGGGAGGATTAATTGTGCTCCTTCTGCTCTGTGGTCTCTCAGAAAAATGACATCAGACCTATTTCCCAGCTGAGGGAACTGGTACCCAAGAACCAATTATCAGTTGCAATTTTCAACTATCAATTGATGATTCCAACAATCAATTTAATGCCTTCTAACGTTGTCTCTCTATATTTCCTAATTAATGCTTTTTCTTAGTCCCTCTCTGCATGTCCAGGAAGGCTTTTTTCCAGCTCTAAATGCCCACAACACAAGGACAGGCTGGTGGTCCAATGAAAGACTCAAGGAGAGAGATCTGTGTGTGTCTTACAACGAATTACAATCTCCTTGTAGGGTCATGTGGACTTGAGGGAAACCTGAGAATTGTGAGGAGGGAAACACTGGCTTCAACGGGGGAATTTTCCAGAAACAAGCCTGAGGCCATAAATATCAAGGGTTGTGGAAATTAAACTCTGGGAAAGACCAGCCTCCAGATCATATGCTGGTGATCAGTGTGGACAAACCTTGGAACAGTTTGGAAACGTGAGGCCATGAAGGAACATGCCCAACAGGAACCATAGTGAAGGGAGCGCCTGGTGCACTTTGAGTGTCCCTTCCCCCCAATTATGACTTTGCCTCTAAACTTGGATTCTCCCACAGGGAACATGGAAAACTTCCCCTGCCCTCTGCTCAGCTGCTCATGTAGATCTTCTCCGTAAATGCTCGGAGTTGTCACAATTCCCCAGACGTGGATGAGGGGGACGAGCCCTGGGGGTAAGACGTGCTCCTCATGGGACACGCCCCATGGGACACGCCCCAGAATCTCCATGCAGACAGTGTCAGCTGTGCTGCAGATGACATGATGATGGCACCTCTGTGGGGAGATTGGGTCCAGGGACCCCGTCCCTATAACAGTGGCCCATCCTGATGGCCACGTCCCTGCACAGAGCTCTGGAGCCGCGTCCAGGCAGGTGAGTGCTTCCTTGTGTTCCGTCTCAGGGCAGAAAACAGGAAAGAAGGGCTCTCCACGAGGAGAGGAGCTCAGAGCTGTGTGGTTAGCAGCCTTGGGCAGGACAGGTGCTCACCCTGCCTTGTCCTGAGCTGCCCTGTTCGTGCCCTGGCTGGGCAGGTAGAAGGCGGGACTGTGCTGGGGTGTATCTGAGGGGGACCAGAGTCATGAGTTTCACTGCAAATCCCTGTGCCCTGGAGTTCCTGACAACAATGGGATCACTGTGGAATCCGTGCCAAGCCTTGCGTCTGCTGGTTTCCTAGCACCTAACAGATTAGAATGGGATGTGTAATATTCTGTGACCATTCTTCCTTTTTGTTAAATTCTGTATGTCAGTTTTACTAACATTTTTATTTCTCTAATTAAATGGGGCAATACCCCCTGTCCTATTTTAACCTGAAGCAGCAGGAGAAGGAAAAAAGAATTTGTAGTGAGATGAAAACCATTGCATGTTCAAATCCACCAAGATATTGTGAATGTTGGAAAATAAGCAATGTACACCCTGTATTTTTTTTATTGGATATAGGATTAGAATAATACTGTCTGTGGTAATCCAACATTGCATTTTATGTTTGAAAATACAGTGGAATGTACCTTCAGCCATGCTATGGTCTGAATGTTACTGTCTCCCCAAAATTCACATAATGATATTTTAAACCTCAAAGATGATGGTATTAGGATGTGGACCTTTGGGAGGTGCTCAGGCCATGAGGGTAGAGTCCTCATCAATGGGATTAGTGCCATTATAAAAGAGTCCTCAGAGACTATCATAGCCCTTCCCATCATGTGAGGACACAAGAAGGTGACAGCCATGAATTAGGAAGGGAACTCTCACCAGGCAGGGACCATGCTGCAGCCTTGATCTTGAACTTCCAGCCTCCAGAACTGTGAGCAATGAATTTCTGTGGTTATAATCCACCCAGTGGGTGGTATTTTGTTATAGCAGCTCAGACAGACTAAGGCCGATATTGAAAAGGACTCCAGGGGTCATCACAGCTGAGACAGAGAGGAAATTTCTGAGAAAAGATTTAGAGATTCTACAATAGAAGCAATGCGGTCCCACCCTCCCCAGCTCTCCCTGTGTCCCTCTGTCCAGGGCCATGTTCCCGACTCCTTTGTCCACTGTCCTGGGCATGCGATGTGCTCTCTTAGCAGGACTTCCTCATTTTCTTAGGAGGTCTCCACAGACCAGCCCTGAGTTCTGAGCTCACCTGGGATGAGGTGAGTGACACTCTCCTCTGCTGGTTCAGCATCACATTAATTCCTGGGACTGCCTCTACTGTATTGTGTGCATTTTTAGTCACAGGAGTTAGAAAACCGAGAAGTTACAAGGAAGCTAGTGGAACAAAAGTGCTCAGGACACGAGAGAGAGAAACAACTCCTTAAATTTTGTTTCAGTGAAACAGAGCTGTGTCATCAGAAATGTTGTTGGAAAATAGGGCTTCAGGGTCACTCCCTTTGTCTTTCAAGAATGGTTTGCACCAGCTTGTCCAGATCCAGGGAAGCTGACCTGCCCACACTGGTCCCCACACCTGCGGGTGAAGAGAGGCTCCGCAGGGCGGCAGGCACCGGGGTGTGCATCCCTGTCACAGCACAGGGGCACCTTCTGTGGGTGGTGTCTGACTCTGGCTGTGCTGGTGCCTGTGTATGACTGGGGGGGGGGGGTGGCTGGGGGTCCTGGATTGTGTGGGGATGGGTGTGTCCTTCTGCTGTTCTGGGTCATGGCTGTGAGTGTCAGGGAGGTACTCACCTGTGGGGCTGGTCTCTGTGTCCCAGGAAATGTACACCCAGGAGGATTGGCCTCATCACTCACCCAGGAAACTCTCAGCCCCACAGGAAGGAGGCCGTGGGCCGTGTTTGTGGGAGGAGAGGTGCAAGGGCACTTAGAGGGGTGATGTAGGGGAAATGAGGGGCGTTTCAGGGTTTCAGGTACTATGAGGATTTACTGGGCATGAGATTCAAGTCATATATTTAGTAATAGTTGTGGTGCATGGGCTTACTTGCTCCACGGCATGTGGGATCTTTCCAGACCAGGGATCGAACCCATGTCTCCTCCATTGGCAGGCGGATTCTCAACCACTGTGCCACCAGGGAAGTCCCTAAAAAACTTCTTTAAACATTTCTTGCAAAGCAGTCTGCTGACAACAAAGTCCCTCAATTTTACATTCTCTGAAAATGTCTTTATTTCTCAGTTTTTGAAGGATATTTTTACATGGTAGAGAATTCGAGGCTGGATTTTTTTTCTCTTCACAGTGTCAACATTTCACTCCACTCTCGTCCTTGCTTGCTTGGTTTCTGAGAAGTTGGACGTCATTATTAACTTTGTTCCTCTATAGGTAAGATAAGGATTTTTTGCCTATGGCTTCCTTCAGGAATTTTTCTTTGTGTTTGAAAATATAGCAGTTTCAATCTGATATGCCTAGGTCTAAGGGGATTGGGGGGAGCAGCAAAGTGCATTTATCCTCCTTGGGGTTCTCTGAGCTTCCTGGATCTATGTCATCAATTTAGGCAAATTCTCAATCACTATTCTTTCAAATGTTTCCTCTGTTTCTTTCTGTCTTCCTCCCTTCTAGTGATCCATGGGCGCGTATGTTACACCCTTGGGAGTTCTCACACAGTCCTTGCATATTCTGTTTTCTGTTTTTTTCAGTCTCTGTTTGCCTGGCTTTTCCGTTTGCGGGTTTCTATTGATAGGTCCTCAAGCTCAGAGATTCCATCCACATCAGTGTCCTCCAGTCCACTAACACGCCCATCAAAGGCATTCTTCTTTTCTGTGACAGTGTTTTGGTCTCCAGCATTTCTTTCTGGTTCTCTCTTAGAATGCCCGCTCCCTGCTGACATTGCCCATCTGTTCCTGCAGGCTGTCTACTTTATCCATTAGAGTCCTTAGTATATGAACTATAGTTGTTTTACATTCCCCAACTTTAATTCCAACATTCCTGTCATATTTGGATCTGGTGCTTCCTCTGTGTCTTCACACTGTTTCAGTTTTTTCTTTTGCCTCATAGTATGCCTAGTAATCTTTTCCTGATACCTGGACATGATGTACCAGGTGAAAGGAACTACTGTTAGTAAACCTTTAGTGAGGAGGTGGTGAGGTGTGGGCAGAGAGGAAGCTGCTATATCCTGTGAGTGGGTCTCAGTCTCTCAGTGAGCCTGTGCCTCTGGCCTGTGAACATCACAGCGGTTTCTCTGTTTTTTCTGCCCCTTGGGTGGGACAGGATGGCTAGAGTGGGCTGGAGTCGGGTATTTCCCTTCCCAGGTCAGTCAGGCTCTGTGAAAACCCCAGCTGGTTAGGTTGTAGTTAACTACCTTCTCATGAAGGCAGACCTGGTTAAGAAGAACCCAGTGCTCTGGTGTATTTCAAAATAGTTTCTTTTCCTCTTCCCCGAATGGAAGCACAAGGGGTTTGATTCTTCTCTGATATTTACTGAGAGAAATATCATCAAACTTACAGAACTGTGTGGATCCTGCTATGACTGCTCTGCTTGGAGTTTCCAGCTGTCAGACTTCTACACACCAAGCCCCCATCAATCCATCGATTAGAATGAAGGTTTGCCTACCCCAGGGCTTGTTTCCAAGGTGTTTCTGCTCATGAGTCTCTGCTCCAAGAAGTCCTGATTTCCTCTACTCACCTGCTGTCTCTTCAGTGGTAGACACAGTGATGTCCCCTAGCTTTCTCACCTCTCTTACTCATCCAAGAATTTTCAGTCTATTCAATGTTTTACTTGTTGTTAGGACAGAGGGGTGACTTCCAAGCTCCTTGTATGAGGAACTAGAAAGTGGATTTTTTAAGTTATATTGTATATGGTAATTCCAATGATACATGAGATCTCAAATGTGTGTATAAATGACTGATATGCAAGTGCATTGACATTAGTTCACCAATCGTATAAGCTCACCAATATTTTGCATGTTACATTTCTTTTTCTTAATACATTCTTACAACAGGCAGGATGGTCATGACTCTTAGTTTATCTGCTGCTCTGTCTCCTGTCACATATTCATAAACTCAGTACAGATTTTGTAACACTTATCATGTATCAATCATACTGCTGAACAAGACAGACACGGTTCTTAACTTCATGGACCTTACATGCTGGTGGAGAATAAGGATATGCCAAAATAATAGAAACAAATATCTAATAATAATAACAGTGAAAAGCGTAGCTGGAGAACTGTGTTCTCCAGGCTGAGCCCCTCCCCTGGAGTATGACAGTATCTCCCTTCTCAGAAGAGAAAAAGAGCAAGAATCCTTTTCCTCTGTTGGTTGTGTAAGAAGACCACTGATGTCATCACCAGCACAGTCTCCTTTCTGCTCCAGAACACTCTGGAGCCCTCTCCGTGTCTTTTCACAAAGACGCCCTAAGAAACCAGAGGGAGATGGCTCTGAAAACCATCTTTCTTTTACAGATGGTGGTTGGAGCTCTGGGTAATGTCATCCTCTTCTTCCATAACACCTCTCCAGGCTTGCTTGGACACAAGAAGAGACCCACAGACATGATTCTCCCACATTTGACCGTGGCCAATCTCTTGGTTCTTCTCTCCTGTGGGAGTTCCCACACAATGGCAGCTTTTGTTTCGAGGACCCCCCTGTCCAGTCTTGGGTGCAAACTTGTATGTTATACACAGAGAGTGGCTCGCAGCACCACCCTGTGCTGCACCTGTATCCTCAGCACCTATCAGTCCTTCACCCTCATCCCCAGGAGAGTGGAGGGGATGATGCTCAGAGGAAGAGCCCCCAAGGTCATTGGTCCTTCCTGTTGCACCTGCTGGGCGCTCAGTTTCTTATTGAATATCTCTGTTCCTGTGGCAGTTACTGGACCACAGAACCTGGGAAATGGCACACACACCCAAAGGGAGTGGTTCTGTTCAGCATCCATTACCGATGAGGGCATTGTCATCCTGTGGTCATTTCCTGATGCCGTGTTTATTGGCCTCGTGATCTGGTCCAGTGGCTCCACGGTGCTTCTCCTGCGCAGACACCACCAGAGAATGCAGTGTATTCGCACCCCTGCTGGGCACCACAAATGCCCCCCAGAGACCAGAGCCGCCCACACCATCCTGATGCTCGTGGTCACCTTTGTCATCTTCTACGTGCTGAATTCTATTTTTACTTTTTATATCACTGCCTTTTTAGATTTTCATCTATGGTTGCTGCAAACCTCTAATGTCTTGGCTTCATGTTTTCCCACTTTTTCCCCCTTCCTGCTGCTCCTTAGGGATCCTAGAACTCCTTGGATCTGCTCTTGTGTTGTTAGAAAGTGTGGTTAATGTGCTAAATATGTAGTAAACACCTTCAATAATAACCATAATTCCTCTATTCTGTAACTATGGGGGTGAGTCAAAAATTATCCGCACTCTGGCTGTAGAATTTACAGAAATTTTAATATAACTGGAGTGTGGATAATTTTTGACTCACCCGTGTATGCACTCAGTACCCATTTTTTATTGAAGTATAATTAATGTGACATATTACTTCTGGTTTTACAACATTATGATTGGATATTTGTATATATTAGAAATGCTCACCCCAATAAGTCTAGTTAACATCTATTCATTTCCATATGTAGTTACAAAAATTTTTTCTTGTGATGAGAACTTTGAAGATTGACTCTTTTACTACTACTAATTATGCAAAACAGTATTATTAACTGCTGTCAGCATGATGTACATTATATCCCCATGACACTTATTTTATAACCAGAAGTTGGTACCATTGAAGTTTGTACTCGATACCAAATTTTTACACAAAATCCAATGAACTTAGAAGGTCGATTCAATGCCGGGGCTGCCCTGGGAGGTCTGCAAGTCAATCCATGAGATTATCAGCTTGAAAGAGATTCAGACTACCATTGAGGAAACCAGTTTTCCCCTTGACCAGTGCAGCTGTCTGAAAGAGACCCCTTTCTTGAAGGGGGTTTCACAAAGTTTATCTCCATGTGGGTGTGGCTAATACTTGGCATATAGATACGTTTGCAAATACTCCAATATTGCTGCAGATAAATGTTACTCAAGAGTGGGTGGAGATTTTGTCTCATACATGAAGGTGAGACTCCTGGGAAAGGGAGAAGGTGTTTTTATATTTTTGTATGTGTCTTTTTTCACTCATATTTCCCCATATGCTGTCGTGCTACACAGAAATCAATGTTGTTTAGTGTGCTGATTCACCTTTAAACCTGGATTCTCTTTCCATGCTTGACTCTAGTAAATGTGACTGATTAGGTGGATGAAATAATATGACAGAGGGAGGAGAAGCTGCACTTTTCATATTTCTCACTTGAACATTTGGTTTTCCTCACTGAAGAGCAGAGACTTGGGTTTTATTTTTCTATTTTTCCTATCTGCTTCTTTCTCTCTTTCTTTCTTCTTTTGCCTTCTTCTGGGACAGTCTGGTGTTTATAATATTCCATTTTTGAGATTGATCGAGTTAAGGTATAACCATTTTTTGATGGTTTGAGGCATCATATACAGGTTCCAATAGTATGATATGGTAATTAGAACCACTGTTGGCCGTTTCACAGAATATGTAAGAATACTGCAATACTGTAATTCTGCATCTCTTATAATGCTTTCCAGCTGATCCGAGGGCTTTCTGGTTGAGATTTCCAGCCAGGATGGTGTGCTGCATTTAGTTGTCACGACTTTTCCTTCTCTGATCTCAAACTGTTCTTCTGTCATGCCTTTTCTTTCATATCTTCCAACTACTTCATTCTATAGAATGACCCTCCCCTGATGGCCCTGGTGTTTCCTCATGACCAGACTCAGTGTACCCTACCTTGGCAGGAGAAAGTTGAAACCTCTGTCATGAAGAAATATCTGCACCCCTGTTTCTGCAACATCATTCACAGCCAAGACATGGAACAACCTAAACATCCATCAAAAGATGAGTGGAGGGACTTTCCTGGCTGTCCAGTGGTTAGGACTCCATGCTTCCACTGCAGGGGCACAGGTTTGATGCCTGGTCAGGGAACTAAGATCCCACATGCCATGTGGCAAGGCCAATTAAAAAAAAAAACATGAATGGATTAAAAAAATGTTGTGTGTGTGTATGTATATACACACACACATATTACTCTGCCATAAATAAGAAAAAGATCCTACCTTTTACAACAACATGGATGGATTTTGAGTATTATGCTAAGTGAAATAAGTCACACAAAGAAAGAAAAACACTGTCTCTGACATGTGGAACATGATAGAACCCAACTATGAAGCAGTGAGTGGAATAGTGGTTTCCAGGGACTGAGATGGGGGAAATGGGGACTGAGGGTAGTAAATTTCAACTAAAAAATGAATAAGTACTAAGGATCTAATATACAGCATGGTGACTATAATTAACAGTATTGTATTATATACTAGAAAGTTCTTAGGAAAGTAGATCTTTGGGACTTCCCTGGTGGCACAGTGGTTAAGAATCCAACTGCCAATGCAGGGGACAGGGGTTCGATCCCTGGTCCAGGAAGATCCCACATGCTGTGGAGCAACTAAGCCCGTGTGCCACGACTACTGAGCCTGTGCTCTAGATCCCACGAGCCACAACTACTGGAGCCCGTGCACCTAGAGCCCGTGCTCCACAACAAGAGAAGCCACCGCAATGAGAAGCTCCTGCTCACCACAAATAGAGAAAGCCCACATGCAGCAACAAAGCCCCAATGCAGCCAATTAATTAATTAAAAAAAAAGAAAGTAGATCTTTGATGTTATCACCACCAATTGGAAAAAAAAATTATGTCAGGGCGATGGAGGTATGAAGCTTGTTGTGGTAATCATTTCACAGTATATATGTATATCAAAATATTGAGTTGCACAGGTTAAAACTACATATGTTATATGTCAATAATATCTCAATAAAACTTTTTTAAAGAGTAAAGATGCTGAGGGCTTCCTGGTTGTACAGTGGTTAAGAATCTGCCTGCCAATGCAGGGAACACGGGTTCGATCCCTGGTCCGGGAAGATCTCACATGTCTCAGAGCAACTAAGCCCACGCACTACAGCTACTGAGCCTGTGCTCTAGAGCCCACGAGCCACAACTGCTGAAGCCCACACACCTACAGCCTATGCGCTGCAGCAAGAAAACCCACCACAATGAAAAGCCCACGCACCACTACGAAGAGCAGCACCCACTCGCCGCAGCTAGAGAAAGCCCGTGTGCAGCAACGAAGACCCATCGCAGACAGTAAATTTTTTTTTTTTTAAAAAGAGTAGAGTAAAGGCGCTGTGCTGTTCTCAGTGCTTCACACCAGTGGACACACCATGTCTCCCTGTCCCAACAGTGTGATGGGCACCTGCCAAGTCTCTGCATGTGACATTGACCATGTGGTCTTTGCAGTTGGTTAGCTCTTTACTGGGAGATTCTGAGACTGTCCTAATGTGCTCCTCCTCACCACCCCTGCACTAACCCACCTTAGCTCCCATCTCAACTCCCCCCAAATCAAAATATAATAATAATCTTATTTCAGCTTCACCATTTATTGGTAGGAGTCCTTTGGAGGAAGAGGTTTCCCTTCACCCATGTACCTATTGAATCATTCGTTTTTTCATTTATTTACTTTTATTCATATCAAATATACTCATAAATTCCTAAATGTTTCAAAGGGGTACACTTTGATGCAACATTGTCTATTTTAATGTTCATTTTGCCTCAGATTTGAGCAGTGAAAGACCAATAAAGTGAACATAATTTAACCAAAAAAAAATTGTTTTAGGCTCATTTTGTACTGGTCCTGATGCAGTCCTGTAATCAGTTACTTTACTAGAAAATACTGATTCCTTCCCATCAAGGTGAGTGTTTAAGGAAGCAAGATCTGCTATTAGCTCTGTATGTTGCTGTCATTTCTGGTACCTTACAGGAAAAAGAGCTCATAATTGTTTAGCTTTCAGGTGTGCACACACACATACACACACACATATTTATAATAAACTATCAGTGAGCCATGATTTCTCAAATTCAAAACCAATCCCTAGGACTCATCCTACCCTTTCCCTCTTCTATGCTTATAAAAATTCCAACCAATAAAAAAATAAAAAATAAAAAGCTTTTAAAGTATAAAATATAGAAAATAATTTTAAAAAATAAATAAATATTCCACCAACAGTGTGAAACCTGGACCACATCCACCCCAATCTGTGTATTATCTGCTCAAAGACGGCTTACCTGCTTGATGTCACAATCCATAACCACTCTGCCTGTCTCCTTCATGTCTATTACACGCTGAAGAGAAAAATATTTAATCAAAGAGTCTCATAACTTCAAGTAAGGAGACTAGCTACTGCGAATAGGAGGATTTTGTTCCAGTTATAGCCATTCATTCTGTATATAAAATGCACCTGGTTAGGCTCAAAGTAAGTTTCCCGAAGAAAATTCTGATTTAGGGAAGAAGTGGAATCACAGAAGTAAAAGTGAATGAGCTAATCAAGAATAAACGAATGGGACCTCATGAAACTTAAAAGCTTTTGCACAGCAAAAGAAACCATAAACAAGACTAAAAGGCAACCCTCAGAATGGGAAAAAATAATTGCCTATGAAACAACGGACAAAGGATTAACCTCCAAAATATACAAGCAGCTCCTGCAGCTTCATACCAAAAAAGCAAATAACCCAATCCACAAATGGGCAGAAGACCTAAATAGACATTTCTCCAAAGAAGACATACAGATGGCCAACAAACACATGAAAAGATGCTCAACATCACTAATCATCAGAGAAATGCAAGCCAAAGCCACAATGAGGTATCACCTCACACCAATCAGAATGGCCATCATCACAAAGTCTGGAAACAACAAATGTTGGAGAGGGTGTGGAGAAAAGGGAACTCTCCTGCACTGTTGGTGGGACTGTAAGTTGGTACAGCCACTATGGAAAACAGTTTTGAGGTTCCTTAAAAAACTACACATAGAACTACCATATGATCCAGTAATCCCACTCCTGGGCATATACCCAAAGAAAACCATAATCCCAAAAGAAACTTGTACCATAATGTTTATTGCAGCACTCTTTACAATAGCCAGGACATGGAAGCAACCAAAATGCCCATCAACAAATGAATGGATACAGAAGATGTGGCATATATATACAATGGAATATTACTCAGCTATAAAAAGGGATGAGCTGGAGCTATATGTAATGAGGTGGATGGAACTACAATCTGTCATACATAGTGAAGTAAGTCAGAAAGAGAAGGACAAATATTGTATGCTAACTCACATATACGGAATCTAAAAATGGTACTGATGAACTCAGTGACAAGAACAAGGACGCAGATACAGAGAATGGACTGGAGAACTCGAGGTATGGGAGGGGGCGGGGGGTGAAGGGGAAACTGAGAAGAAGCGAGAGAGTAGCACAGACATATATATACTACCAACTGTAAAATAGTCAGTGGGAAGTTGTTGTATAACAAAGGGAGTCCAACTCGAGGATGGAAGATGCCTTAGAGGACTGGGGCAGGGAGGGTGGGGGGGACTCGAGGGGGGGGCGTCAAGGAAGGGAGGGAATATGGGGATATGTGTATAAAAACAGTTGATTGAACCTGGTGTACCCCCAAAAAAAACAATAAAAAAAAAAAAGAATAAAAAAAAAAAAAGTGAATGAGCTACTTGTGCCTTTGCAGTAAACGTGAAGAGGATGCCGGTACTGGGAGTTTTTGCTGCTTGACCTATTTTTCTTTCCGCAGCGGGTATGACCTTGGATGTTGACACAGCCGACGAGTTCCGCCTCATAAATGATGACTTGAGCGAGCAGCCTTTGAATTAGCCGTAAAGGAGGAATGAAAACATGAAGACATGCTCGGTAAGGAACAAAAGACGGCAAAGAGAACAGCTTCCCAGTGAACACCCTGCTGGAGGCCCACGGGGATGAGTGGCTGCCCCAGGGGTGGGGAGCACTCTGGACTTCGGATGGGGCGGGTGGCGGGCAGCGGGGGTCCTACAGGGTACAAGGCGCTGCGTGAGGCAGACGTTTACTGAGGCGTCAGACAGTAACTACCTGACGCTCACGGGCTGCGTGGTCTCCGTCACACCTGCTCAGTGCTGCCTTCGGAGGTGGAAGCTGCCGCAGACCGCGTGGGAGCAGGTGTGGTTGCGCTCCAGGAAAGCACTCGGATAACTGTTCCAGAAGGAGGCATCCTCTTCCCGTGGAACCACGTGGGCGTTAGGGCTCCACGGCATTTTCAGGTGGGAAAGTTGGCTTCAAAACAAGGTATTTTCCAGATGAAAAAAAGCCCTGAGGCCATAAATAGCAAGAACCATGGAGTGCAGTCACTGGACCCAGACTCCTGACCTAGATGTGCTCAGTCTTGTGAGCAGATGAAAAGCTTTGAGGAACACGCTCAAAGGAAGACAGAGGAAAGGAAGCCACTTCTGCACCCTTGACGTCCCTTTAAGCCTGAGGACAGCTTTGGTTCTGAACCTTGGTCTCCCAGGGAAAGAGAAAACTTGGTTCACCTGCTGTTTGGCTTCAATTGCTTAATGACCTGAGGAAGGGGAGGAGGAGCATTGGGGATAAAACTACTCCTCTCGGGAGACGCCCCACACCCTCCACGCAGATGCAGCCAGTGTGGCAGAGACAACAGGTGATCGGATGACGGCGTCTCTGTGGGGAGAGCAGGTCTGTGAACCGTATCCCTGTAACTATAGACTCGAGAGCCTCTGACCCACCCTGATCGACACGTCGCTGCACAGAGCTTTGCAGCAGAGACCAGTCCTGTGAGCTTTTCCTTAACGTTCGATCTCAGGGTGAAAACAGGACAGATTAGGTCTCCAACACAAGAGGACTTGGAGCTCAGGTTGTGCACTGACCTTGGGCGGGACACACGCTGCCCCGGCCGCACTCTGAGCGTCCACACCCAGGCTCTGGCCGAATGTAGGCGTGATTTAGGGAGCGGAGAGTGGGGTTTCTAGTGGGGTCCTACGAGGATTCACTGGGTGTGAACTTCAAGTCAGGACTTTTGCTGAGAAAGCTCTTTAAGGGTCATGGCTACAGTAAAACCTAGCATCCTGGAGTGCCAGAAAACTTGCAGATAATTGTAAATCAAAGGAGAGCTCAGAATAAATAAATTTGTGTATTTCCTCCCTGTGTTGTGGGAGATGCTGTGGAAGAGTCGGAGGTGAGGCTGACAGGAGGCTCCCCCTGCCCAGACACTGTGGGCTGAGTGTCTATTAGTCAGTAAGGAGAACACTACTTGTCCTCACCTCGCTCTCAATGTGTTAGGAAGACAGAGGAAAAGAAGTATAAAAAACAACAAAAGTCTGAATTTCGTTTTGAGACGAAGAGAGTGACGAGGTCGTGGTGATTGAGGATGGCTCTCAGGTGTCTGTGAGCAGGTTCAATCAGCGGGGCTGGAGTCCGAGGAGGAGGATGCAACTGAGGGTCTGGGAGACGGGAATTCCAGGGACAGAACGTGAGTTGATGCGATGAAACTAAAATGTGTTTCTTGCTTTTGCAAGGGAAGTAAATTCAGCTGGACATGGTGAGAAAAGGGAGAGAGGAGAGTAGAGGATGACATGCACTTCGTGTGCCCAGCATCCCTCACCTTCCTGCCAGCGGTAAGTAGTGGAATGAAGGTTTTCTTTTCGGAAAACCAGTTCTTGGTTTCACTGATCTTTTCTATTGATGCTCTGATTTCTATTTCGTTTACTTCTGCTCTGGTCTTTGTTATTTCCTTCTTTCTACTAATGTTGGGCTTGGTTTATTCTTTCTTAGTTTTGTGCCATGCAAAGTTTGAGGTCTTTTGGGTTTTTTATTCCCTTTTTACAGAAAATGTTACTTGTATTTTTAAGTTTTAGGAAACAATCTTCTCATTACCAGTACCTAGAAATTACTTATTTCAGTACTTGGAGACAGTGCATATAAGGTTATATTAATACCCATAGAACCTTAATCTTATTTAGAAAATTGAACATTCCTGTGACTTTTTGCTTTCTGGAATTCCTTTCAGAAAACTAATTAATTCCCTTAAAGAATCTTTTGCATTATACTATGTTGTGTTATGTTGAAAAACTACATTTCAAAAAAATGTTTGTCGTTGAAAACAATCCCAGCTTTTACTGGACTGGTCAGTAGTGTCCAGGATATTCCTGCTATGCTGTAGATCTCCAGAACTTCTCCATCTTACAAAGCTGATCTCTCCACCCTTTGTTCTATGGTGTAAGTAAGTGTCCAGCTTCTTCATTTTGTATGTGGCTATCCAACTGGCCCAACATTCGGTTGAAGAGACTGAGAGATATGGGCATCCTTGTCAAAAATCATTTGATCATATAAACGAGATGGGGTATCTCTGGGCTCCCTAGTCATCTTCATTGGTCTGTATGTCTGCCTTGCTATCAGTACCACATTGTTTTGATTAATAATTTTTTGCAGTAAGTTTTGAAATCAGGAATTGTGAGACCACAAACTTTGTCCTTTCTTAGGACTGTTTTGAACCTTCAAGGGCCCCTTGAAATTCCTTATGAATTTTAAGATAAACTTTTCTATTTTGGGGAAAAAAAGGTTGGGATTTTAATAGGATTTGCACTGAACTTGTAAATGGCTTTAGATAGTATTGACATCTCAACAATATTACGTCCTTCAGTATATGAATACAGGATGTCTTCCCATGTATTTATGTTTCCTTCAGTGTTTTCCATCAATGTTTTCTAATTTTCAGTGCACAAGTCTTTCACTTCCTGTGTTAGGTTTATTCCTCAGAATTTAATCTTTTGATAGTATCGTAAATGGAATTCTTTTCTCAATTTCCTTTACATATTGTTCATTTAACATAAAGTATTTTTTATAAAACCTCTATTGTTTCATTAATTTATAAAAGACAGCCTCCTGTTTCAGATCCTCCTGTTTGCAGGATTCAGACCACCATCACCTAGAGGTGACTGGCGTCCTTATTTTCCTTTCTCTTCCTTTCCTTCCACTCCGCCACTTCCAAGACAGCAGCCCCTAGCTGTGTCCTGTATCCCTGCTTTCTTTTTTTTTTTCCTTTCCTTCCACTATTCTCCCTTCAGGTAAGGCCCCGCAAACAGGAAGAAAAGACCCTGTCCACTCTGATCGTGGCTCCTGGGCAGGTGGCCTTGACTTGACTGCCTAGATCTTCCTTTATTCTTTTTTTTTTAATTTTATTTATTTATTTATTATTTGGGGGGGGGTACACCAAGTTCAATCATCTGTTTTTATACACATATCCCCGTATTCCCTCCCTCCCTCGACTCCCCCCCCCCCTCGAGTGGCCCCCATCCTCCCCATCCCAGTCCTCTAAGGCATCTTCCATCCTCGAGTTGAACTCCCTTTGTTATACAACAACTTCCCACTGGCTATCTATTTTACCGTTGGTAGTATATATATGTCTGTGCTACTCTCTCGTTTCGTCTCAGCTTCCCCTTCACCCCCTGCCCACCCCCCAAACCTCGAGTTCTCCAGTCCATTCTCTGCATCTGCATCCTTGTTCTTCTCCTGAGTTCATCAGTACCATTTTTAGATTCCATATATGTGAGTTAGCATACAATATTTGTCTTTCTTTTTCTGACTTCACTCTGTTAGACAGACTCTAGGTCTACCCACCTCATTACATATAGCTCCATCTCATTCCTTTTTATAGCTGAGTAATATTCCATTGTATATATATGCCACATCTTCTGTATCCATTCATTTGTTGATGGGCATTTAGGTTGCTTCCATGTCCTGGCTATTGTAAATAGTGCTGCAATAAACATTATGGTACATGTTTCTTTTGGGATTATGGTTTTCTTTGGGTATATGTCCAGTAGTGGGATTACTGGATCATATGGTAGTTCTATTTTTAGTTTTTTAAGGAACCTCAAAACTGTTTTCCATAGTGGCTGTACCAACTTACATTCCCACCAACAGTGCAGGAGAGTTCCCTTTTCTCCACACCCTCTCCAACATTTGTTGTTTCCAGATTTTGTGATGATGGCCATTCTGATCGGTGTGAGGTGATACCTCATTGTGGCTTTGGCTTGCATTTCTCTGATGATTAGTGATGTTGAGCATCTTTTCATGTGTTTGTTGGCCATCTGTATGTCTTCTTTGGAGAAATGTCTATTTAGGTCTTCTGCCCACTTGTGGATTGGGTTATTTGCTTTTTTGGTATGAAGCTGCAGGAGCTGCTTGTATATTTTGGAGATTAATCCTTTGTCCATTTCTTCATTGGCAAGTATTTTTTCCCCTTCTGAGGGTTGCCTTCTTGTCTTGTTTATGGTTTCTTTTGCTGTGCAAAAGCTTTTAAGTTTCATTAGGTCCCATTTGTTTATTCTTGATTTTATTTCCATGATTCTAGGAGGTGGGTCAAAAAGGATCTTACTTTGATGTATGTCATAGAGTATTCTGCCTATGTTTTCCTCTAGGAGTTTTATAGTGTCTGGCCTTACATTTAGGTCGTGAATCCATTTTGAGTTTATTTTTGTGTATGGTGTTAGGAAGTGTTCTAATTTCATTCTTTTACATGTAGCTGTCCAATTTTCCCAGCACCACTTATTGAAGAGGCTGTCTTTTTTCCATTGTATATTCTTGCCTCCTTTGTCAAAGATAAGGTGCCCATATGTGTTTGGGCTTACTTCTGAGTTCTCTATTCTATTCCATTGATCTTCCTTTCTATTTTTGTGCCAGTACCATACTGTCCTTTATTCTTAATGTAGGCATTTATCACTATAAACTTCCTTCTTAGAACAGCTGATGTTGAATCCCACAATGTTTGTGTATTATATTTCCTTTCACACTTGTCTCAAGGTATTTTTTATTTTCCTTTGGATTTCTTCATTGACCCCTTTGTTGTCCAGGAGTATGGTGTTTAATTTCCACATATTTGTGAATTTTCAAGCTTTCCTGATATTATTAACTTCTAGTTTCCTATCAAGTATATTTTCCAACTACGATGTGACTTTTTTAATTTTATTTATTTATTTTTATTTTTTTATTTATTGGCTACATTGGGTCTTCATTGCTGCATGCAGGCTTTCTGTAGTTGCGGAGAGTGGGGTCTACTCTTCGTTATAGTGCACAGGCTTCTTATTGCAGTGGCTTCTCTTGTTGCGGAGCACAGGCTCTAGGTGTGTGGGCTTCAGTAGTTGCCGCCCATGGGCTCAGTAGTTGTGGCCTGAGGGCTCTAGAGCACAGGCTCAGTAGTTGTGGTGCACAGACTAAGTTGCTCTGCAGCATGTGGGATCTTCCTGGACCAGGGCTCAAACTCATGTCCCCTGCATTTGCAGGAGGATTCTTAACCACTGCACCACCAGGGAAGCCCTACGACATGATTTGAATGTTCTTAAACCTGTTAAGACTTGTTTGGGGAATTGAAATATGGTGTCTCCTGGTGAGTGTTGTGTGCTCTTGAGAAGAATGTGAATTCTACTACCATTGGGTGGAATCATCAGCACATGTCTGTTAGGTCCAACTGGAAAAGTGTAGTTTAAGGTCAGTGTTTCCTTACTGATTTTCTGCCTGGATGATCTATCCATCGTTGAAAGTGGGAGAAAAATTGCTCACAGTTTTATCTAAGTGAATGGAAAGGGGACCTTCTATCCTTGTTTAACCTGAGGCAGCAAGTGGAGAGAGAAAAAATTTTGGTGAGATAAACTCTAATTCATTTTCAAGTCTTGCAAAATAGTGTGACTGTTGGACTATAGCTGATCTATTTTTTTTTCCATTTTACATGTTGTTGTTCTTCCCTCAATTCCTAGCAGTGGTAGGTAATCAAAAAACAGGGGAGGTTGGGGTAGAAAAGCATCTACCATAACATTAACTTCTGTCACTGCTCAGTGAGAACTTGATTCCAGCCACTGTGATCAACAGCTGACATGAAAGCCACCTTGTATGTGCACACCGTATGTACAAACTATGTTCTCTGTTAATGAAATCTTTGCTTTTTAACTGAGAAAACAGATAGAGTGGTAGATTAAATTCATTAGATAAGACTAAGCTAACCAGTTTGTGGTTTTGACACCAAATAAGAGCTTACTGGCTGCAGAGGATGGAATCTTAATCTGTCCAACAGACTCTAACCCATGGTCTGACTTTATTGCCATATTACAAATGAGGAAACAAGGCTCTCAGAGCTCAGGGGGTGTCTGAAGTTCTCAGCTCCCCTGATCCTATTAACGAGTGGGGATTGTGGAAGAAGACCCCAGCTGGATGAATCCAAAGCTGTGATAATAAGCCCTTTGCTATGCTGCTTCCTATTGTCTATGTAGCAGTTTCAGAAGATGAAACCAAAGTTTCTTAAAAGCAAGAACTTCTAGTAATTCTGGCTTTGGGGGTTGGGCGGTTATTAGTATTTTATAATTTATCCCTCCTGTTGATGACTTCTTATTTTTTAACTTTTTTTTTTTTCTGCATTGGGTCTTCATTGCTGTGTGTGGGCTCTCTCTAGTTGTGGCGAGCAGAGACTACTCTTTGTTGTGGTGCAGTGGCTTCTCGTGTTGCAGAGCACAGGCTCTAGGCACACAGGCTTCAGTAGTTGCAGCACATGGGCTAAGTAGTTGTGGCACATGGGCTCTAGAGCGCAGGCTCAGTAGTTGTGGTGCATGGGCTTAGTTGCTCTGTAGCATGTGGGATCTTCCCAGACCAGGGCCTGAACCCATGTCCCCCCTGCATTGGCAGGCAGATTCTTAACCACTGTGCCGCCAGGGAAGTCCCAACAATGACTTTTGAATCCTACAGTGATAATTAAGAGTATTGCCTTAGGTACTTCACATATTTTACCAGAATAAGTCCACGGTTGAGTTGTATGTCACAAAACCTTCTTTTTCATTCGTGAGCACTGAGATCACTCTTTCTGATAATGTGCCACCCATATGTGCTGTGGTTGGTGTTCAGATCAGGCAATTAGTCTTATTCTTACTTACAAAATCCAGAACCAAGGGGACAGACAAAACACAGGCACTCAGAAACTAATGACGATGTAAAACAGTCTATATGTACAATGGGTTTAATAATGGAAGTGTTTGATTTATTAAAGCATAATTGACTAACGAAAAATGTATATAGTAAAGGATATACCTTGCTGTTTTGGTTGGAGTGTTTATTTTTCCATGTGGCCTGAGGCAAGCTGGAGACGGTTCTGGTAAAGCTCTCCGTGAACTAACGTCTCAATGAGTTAAGATCTGAGGGATTGTTTATAATTAGATTTCTTTGGCCACTTGGGATATTTTCTATACAGAATAGAATATCTGAGGGCCATCTTAGAGGTGTGTGTACTTGGAGGGCTGCTGATTTTATGAAGTGTATTTTGCATACTGTCATTTTGTGTGTGCATGTGTGTGTCTCTGTGTGTGATATAATCTACTATTTTTTTTTTAGTTAAGTTAGTTGAGTTACAATATTAGTTTCAGGTGTACAACACAGTGACTCAATATTTTTATAGATTATAATTCAGTTAAAGTTATTAGAGGGAATTCCCTGGTTGTCCAGTGGTTAGGACCCGGCACTTCTACTATAGGGGGTATGGGTTTGATCTCTGATCAGGGAACTAAGATTCTACAAGCTGCACAGCATGGCCAAAAATAATAATAATAGTAAAGTTAAGGGATTTCCCTGGCAGTCCAGTGGTTAAAGACTTCACCTTCCAATGCAAGGGGTACAGGTTCGATCCCTGGTTGGGGAGCTAATATCCCGTGTGCCTTGGGGCCAAAAAAAAAAAAAAACATAAAACAAAAGCAATATTGTCCAATAAAGAGCCTAAAAAAAAGCAATATTGTAACAAACTCAATAAAGACTTTAAAAATTGTCCACATCAATAGAACAGGAACAAGACAAGGGTGCCCACTCTCACCATTATTATTCAACATAGTTATGGAGGTTTTAGCCACAGCAATCAGAGAAGAAACTGAAATAAAAGGAATCCAAATTGGAAAAGAAGTAAAATTGTCACTCTTTGCAGATGACATGATATTATACATAGAAAACCCTAAAGACTCTATCAGAAAACTGCTAGCACTAATTGATGAATTTATTAAAGTAGCAGGATACAAAATTAATGCACAGAAATCTCTTGCATTCCTATGCACTAACAACAAAAGAGCAGAAAGAGAAATTAAGGAAATTCTCCCATTTACCATTGCAACAAAAAGAATAAAATACCTAGGAATAAACCTACCTAAGGAAGCAAAAGATCTGTATGAAGAAAACTTTTAAGACGCTAATGAAAGAAATCAAAGATGAAACAAACAGATGGAGGGACATACCATGTTCTTGGATTGGAAGAATCAACATTGTGAAAATGACTGTACTACCCAAAGCAATTTACAGATTCAATGCAATCCCGATCAAATTACCAACGGCATTTTTCACAGAACTAGAACAAGAAATCTTATGATTTGTATGGAAACACAAAAGACCCCGAATAGCCAAAGCGATCTTGAGAAGGAAAAATGGAGTTGGTGGAATCAGGCTTCCTGACTTCAAACTATACTACAAGGCCATAGTGATCAATACAGTATGGTACTGGCACAAAAATAGAAAGGAAGATCAATGGAACAGAATAGAGAATTCAGAGGTAAGCCCAAACACATATGGGCACCTTATCTTTGACAAAGGAGGCAAGAATATACAATGGAAAAAAGACAGCCTCTTCAATAAGTGGTGCTGGGAAAATTGGACAGCTACATGTAAAGGAATGAAATTAGAACACTTCCTAACACCATACACAAAAATAAACTCAAAATGGATTCACGACCTAAATGTAAGGCCAGACACTATAAAACTCCTAGAGGAAAACATAGGCAGAATACTCTATGACATACATCAAAGCAAGATCCTTTTTGACCCACCTCCTAGAATCATGGAAATAAAATCAAGAATAAACAAATGGGACCTAATGAAACTTAAAAGCTTTTGCACAGTGAAAGAAACCATAAACAAGACAAGAAGGCAACCCTCAGAATGGGAAAAAAATACTTGCCAAGGAAGAAATGGACAAAGGATTAATCTCCAAAATATACAAGCAGCTCCTGCAGCTTCATACCAAAAAAGCAAATAACCCAATCCACAAATGGGCAGAAGACCTAAATAGACATTTCTCCAAAGAAGACATACAGATGGCCAACAAACACATGAAAAGATGCTCAACATCACTAATCATCAGAGAAATGCAAGTCAAAGCCACAATGAGGTATCACTTCACACCGATCAGAATGGCCATCATCACAAAATCTGGAAACAACAAATGTTGGAGAGGGTGTGGAGAAAAGGGAACTCTCCTGCACTGTTGGTGGGAATGTAAGTTGGTACAGCCACTATGGAAAACAGTTTGGAGGTTCCTTAGAAAACTAAAAATAGAACTACCATATGATCCAGTAATCCCACTACTGTACATATACCCTGAGAAAACCATAACCCAAAAAGAAACACGTACCATAATGTTTACTGCAGCACTATTTACAATAGCCAGGACATGGAAGCAACCTAAATGCCCATCAACAAATGAATGGATACAGAAGATGTGGCACATATATACAATGGAATATTACTCAGCTATAAAAAGGAATGAGATGGAGCTATATGTAATGAGGTGGATAGACCTAGAGTCTGTCATACAGAGTGAAGTAAGCCAGAAAGAGAAAAACAAATATTGTATGCTTATTCATATATAAGGAATCTTAAAAAAAATGGTACTGATGAACCCAGTGACAAGACAAGAATAAGGATGCAGAGAATGGACAGGAGGACACGAGGTGGGGGGGGGGGCAGGGGGTGAAGGCGAAGCTGGGATGAAGTGAGAGAGTAGCATAGACATATATATACTACCAACTGTAAAATAGCCAGTGGGAAGTTGTTGTATAACAAAGGGAGTCCAACTCAAGGATGGAAGATGCCTTAGAGGACTGGGGCAGGGAGGGTGGGGGGGACTCGAGGGGGGCGCGTCAAGGAAGGGAGGGAATATGGGGATATGTGTATAAAAACAGTTGATTGAACCTGGTGTACCCCCCAAAAAAAATAAAAAAAAAAATAGCCAGTGGGAAGTTGCTATATAAGAAAGGGAGATCAATCCGATGATGGATGATGCCTTAGAGGGCTGGGACGGGGTGGGTGGGGGGGAGCCGCGGGAGGGAGGGAATATGGGGAATATGTGTATATATACAGCTGATTGACTTTGGTGTATCTCAAAAACTGGTACAAGAGTGTAAAGCAATTATATTCCAATAAATAAATAAATAAATAAATAAATAAATAAATAAATAAATAAAATTATCACAAACCTCCAAAAAATAAAAATTGTCCACATCAAAAAAATCTTTTAAAATAAACTTATTAGAATATAATGGCTGTATTTCCCTGTGCTGTACATATATCCTGGTTGATTATTTTACACATAGTAGTTTGTGTCTCTTAATCCTATACCCCTATCTCACCCCTCCCCCTTTCCCTCTCCCCACTGGTAACCACTAGTTTGTTCTCTATATCTGCAAGGCTGCTTCTGCTTTGTTATATATATATTCATTTATTTTTTATTTTTTTTAATTTTTATTGGAATGTACTTGATTTACAATGCTGTGTTGGTTTCAGGTATACAGCAAAGTGAATCAGTGTCACACACATATATCAACTCTTTTTTAGATTCTTTTCCCATTTAGGTCATTACAGAGTACTGAGTAGAGTTCCCTGTGCTATAAGTAGGTCCTTATTAGTTATCTATTTTATATAGTGTATGTGTCAATTCAAATCTCCCAATTTATCCCTCCCCTCCCTTCCTCCCCTGGTAACCATAAGATTGTTTTCTACATCTGTGACTCTATTTTTGTTTTATAAATAAATTCATTTGCACCATTTTTTTTTAGATTCCACATATAAGTGATATCATATGATATTTGTCTTTCTCTGGCTTATTTCACTCAGTATGACCATCTCTAGGTCCATCTATGTTGCTGCAAATGGCATTATTTTGTTCTTTTTTATGGCTGAGTAATATTCCATTGTATATATGTACCACATTTTCTTTATCCATTCCTCTGTTGATGGACATTTAGGTTACTTCCATATCCTGGCTATTATAAACAGTGCTGCAGTGAACACTGGGGTTCACGTATCTTTTTGAATTATGATTTTCTCAGGGTATATGCCCAGGAGTAGAACTGCTGGGTCACATGGTAGTTCTTCTATTTTTAGTTTTTTAAGGAACGTACATACTGTTCTCCATAGTGGCTGCACCAATTTACATTCCCACCAACAGTGTAGGAGGGTTCCCTTTTCTCCACACCCTCTCTAGCATTTAATTTTGTAGATTCTTTTGAAGATGGCCATTCTGACTGGTGTGAGGTGATACCTCATTGTAGTTTTGATTTGCATTTCTCTAATAATTAGTGATGTTGAGCATCTTCTCACGTGCTTTTAGATTCTACATATGACTGATAATGTAGAGTATTTATCTTTCTCCGTGTGACTTATTTCACTAAGCATAATAATCTCTAGGTCCATCCATGTCTTTGCAAGTGGTAGAATTTCATTCCTTTATGGCCGAGTAACGCTTCGTTGTATATAAGTATCACATCTTGTTTATCCATTCATTTGCTTTTTAATTTATTGTTTATTGAAGTATAGTTGATTTATAATGTGTTAAGTTCTATTATACAGTAAAGTGATTCAGTTATACGAGGGTGAGTCAAAAATTATCCACACTCTAGCTGTAGAATTTATTTTAATTAACTTTTAGAAAAGACAAATACATTTTTCGACATAATCTCCTTGATTTTCATTACACTTTGTCCATCTGTCAACAAGCTTTCGTATTCCCTCATTAAAAATTGTTTTAGGCTGAGCTGCGAGTCACGAATGCACTGCTGTCTTCACTTCTTCATCAGAAGTGAATCTTCGTCCTCATAGGGCTGATTTCAGGAGACCAAACAGATGAAAGTCCGATGGAGCAAGATCAGGACTATAGGGAGGACGCTTTAACACCTCAAAATGAAGTTTTTGCAGAGTGTCGACAGTGTGGGCAGAAGTGTGCAGACGTGCATTGTCATGCAAGATCACAACGCCCTTGGATAGCAGGCCTCTGCATTTAATCCATGGACATGGACAGGCATTCAGCTCCTTCTTGATGGCTAACACTTGTGCGACCTTCCTTGAACTTCTCTATCCATTCAGACACACTTCTTCACGACAAAACACTTTCTCCACCCTGCACACAAAGTCTTCGATAAATAATGGCACTAGGGACACCCACAGGCCACAAAAAATGAATCACTGCATGCTGTTCTTCTTTTGCGCAGATCACAAGTGGGGTGTCCATTTTTGCTTGCACTGCAGTCACAAATGAACTGACGTAACACGTTCACACCTGCACAGCAGTGACTGGGGAGACAGTCACCTTGAATGGAAAGCGCTGATAAGACAGTGCGGCCAACAGAAGCTTCAACATAACCAGAGTGGGGATAATTTTTGACTCACCCTCATATGACCAGAGCCGCTGAGCACCTCAATTATGTAAAAAAGGGTCTCCTGATTTTTCTCAGAACAGATTAGGGTCGGATGTGAACAGAAGAGGAATAACAGATATACAGAGTTTCGGTTGGAATGTAAAAATCCTGAAGCATGAGAAAGGATCCAGTGACAGACACGTACACACACAAACAGAAATACACTGCCCTACGAGGATGTACACGTTTTCCTTCAAATCCCACTTCATTGGATGCAGTCATCTCTATAATTTCTGCCAAGATATTCTAACTCCATTCTCTGCCTTCTATGAGCCGCGTGTGTAAGTGTGGCTCATAGTTTTCTCTCTCTAATTGAATGGGGAAATGCCCTTCTGTCCTTCTTTAATTTGAAGCAGCAGGAGGAGGAAGAAAAAAAAAATTGTAGTAGATGAAACCCAGTTAATTTCTAAGTCTGCTACATGATGTAAGTGTTGGAAAATAAGCAATGTACTTTAAGCTGTAAATATGGAATTAGAAATGTACTGTCTGTGGTGTATCAACACTGCATTTTATGCATGCTTTTGCTTATTTAATGACAAACCACATATTTATTTAGCACTCGTGTTAGTTAACCTTAAAATGTATTATTTTACACTTTCACTGAATTTTCTTAATGCATTGTAATGGCGTGCAGGATGATGGGTTATAAAGATGGTAGACTGCATTCTTGTCTTTATCTCCTTTTGTTTATTTATTTACAAACTACATACTTATTCAACATTTATTATGTGTCTACCATACTTTTGACCAAGACAGGCATGGACCCTAAGTTCATGGACTTGTATTGTGGTGGGGAGTCAGAATATAAAAGTAGGGACTTCCCTGGCTGTCCAGTGGTTAGGACTCCATGCTTCCACTGCAGGGAGCCCAGGGTTCGGTCCCTGGTCGGGCAACTAAGATCCCGCAAGCCACGTGGTGTGACCAAATAAATAAATAAGAATATAAAAGGAAAAGGAAATCAATACAGAGTAGTAATGGTAAAATGTGAAATAAGTGTCAGTGATATGTTCTCCAGGTTTAGTCCCTCCTGTGGAATGTGACAGTGCCTCCCTTTTCAGGAGAAGAAAAAGCCCAGAATCCTTCTATGAGGTCTTAAAACTTTTAGAAAAGTCCTCACACCTGCACTGGCAGAGCCTACTCTTCATTCCAGGCCACTCGTGTCTTTTCAGAAAGACCCTAAGGACCCCAGGGGAAGTAGCTCTGAAAACCATCTTTCTGTCGCAGATTGGGGTTGGGGCTCTGGCCAATGTCATCCTCTTCCATAATGTCTCCCCAAATGTGCGTGGACCCAAGCAGAGACCCACAGACACGATTCTCACCCACATGGCCGTGGCCAGTCTCTTGGTTCTGCTCTCCTCTGGGATTCCCCACACAATGGCAGCTTCTGTATTAGGGCAACTCCTGTCCAGTTTTGGGTGTAAATTTGCATATTATACACAGAGTGGCTTGCAGCACCACCCTGTGCTCCACCTTTGTCCTGAGCACCTATCAGTCCTTCACCCTCATCCCCAGGACAGTGGAGGGGAGGATGTTCAGAGAAAGAGCCCCCGGGGTCATTGGTCCTTCCTGTTGCACCTGCTGGGTGCTCAGTGTCTTAGTGAGTAACTATGTTCTTGTGAATGTCACTGGTTCACAGGACGCATGCAGTTATACTGATACCCAAGGCACCTGGTTCTGCTCATCTTCGGGTTTTCAAGCAGGCTTGGTCTACTTGTGGTCCCTCTCTGATACCATGTTTCTTGGCCTCGTGATCTGGTCCAGTGGCTCCACGGTGCCTCTCCTGCACAGACACCACCAGAGTGTATAGTGTACTCACAGCCCCAGCAGCCGTGCCCATGGCCCCCAGAGGCATATGATATACGCTGCCCACACCATTCTCATGCTAGTGGTCACTTCTGTCATCTCCTAATTGCTGAATTCTATTTTTGCTGCTCACATCATTGTTTTAATTGGATATCACCTAAGGTGGATGCATCGCTCTCATATTTTGGCTTCATGTTTTCCCACTCTTGGCCTCTTACTGCTGATTCTTAAGGATCCTAGAGCTTCAAGTTTCTGCTCTTGAAATGATGAAAATGACTGAGAATCTAATTATGTAGAAGTCATTTTCAATAATAGCCGTGTTTACAGTGTTCAGTAATCAGTCGTTGAATAACAATTTTTACGTAAAACCCGCAATGATGTTTTATTTTCTCATTTATAGTTGAAATAGAATTGCCATAAAACATTGTGCACATTGGAGGTGTGTGTGTTGACTTTATACCCTTAGATACTGCAGTGATTACCACCGTAGGGTGAGTTCACAGCTCTAACCTATCCAATAATTACCATTTCTTTTTTGTGGTGGCAACAGTTAAGATCTAGTCTCTTAGCAACTTTGAAACTTATGATACAGTATTGTCTATAATCACTGTGCTGTGTGTGATCTCTGCAGGACTTATGTATCTACTCATTCCCAGTTTATGCCCTTAAATAATACATCACCAACTTCCCACCCCCCACTCTTCAACTCTCGGTTTTATGAGTTTGGCTTTTCTAGATTTCACGTATAATTAATAACATACTGTGCTTGTCTCTCTTTGACTTATTACAGTTAGTTTAATCCCCTCAAGGTCCATCTGTGTTGTCACAAATAGTATGGTTCTCATCTTTCTAATGTCTGGGGAAAAAATATATATATATATAGTTCAGAGAACTCACGACTTCTTTATCTGTTCATCTGTTGACGGACACTTAGGCTGTTTCTACATCTTGGCTGTTGCTGCAATAACCTTGGGAGAACAGATACCTCTTCAAGCTTCTGTTTTCATTTCCGTTGCATATATACCCAGCCAGAACTAGAATTTCTGAATCATGTGGTACTTTTATGTATACTTTTTTGAGGAACCTCCATTATTATTTCTCATAGTGACTCTACCAAATTATAGCCCCGACAACAGTGTGCAAGGGTTTCATTTTCTGCATATCCTCACCAACATTTGTGTTCACTTGTCTTGATGAGAGCCCTTCTAAGTGGTGTGAAGTAATACCTCATTGTGGTTTTGATCTGTATTTTCCTGACTAGTGATGTTGAGCATCTTTTCATGTACCTGCTGGCCATTTGGATGTCTTCTTTGGAAAAAATGTCTATTCATTTCCTCTGACCATTTCGTGTATTGGGCTATTTGGGTTTTGTTGTTATTGGCTTGTGTGAGTTCTTTATATATTTTGGATACTAACTCATTATCTGATATACAGTTTGCAAATGTTTTCTCCCCTTTCATAGGTGGTCTTTTCATTTTGTTGTTTCCCTTGATGTGCAGAAGTTTTTAAGTTTGATGTAGTCCCACTTGTTGATTTTTTGTTTTGGTGCTTTTGCTTTTGGTGTCATAGCCAAAAAAAAAAAAAAAAATCATTGTCATGTCAACGTCTAGGGGATCTTCTTCCCTATGTTTTCTCTTAGGAGTTTTATGACATCAGGTCATATGCTTAAGTACTTAATCCATTTTGAGTTAATTTTTGTGAGTGTGTAAGACAGGGTTACAGTTTCATTCTTCTCCATTTCTTTATTCAATTTTCCAATACCAATATGTTGAAGAGATTATCCTTTATTCAACGAGTGTTTGTAGCTCCCTCGTCAAATGTTACTTGATGGTAGATGTGAACTTACTTCTGGGATCTCTGTACTTTGGTCTTGTGTCTATTTTTATGCCAGTACCATATCATACATACTTAATTACTCTATTTTTTTAGTGATTAACACTGTAAGTGTGATGCCTCTAGTTCTGTTCTTTCTCATGTTTGCTTTGGCTATTTGAGGTCTTTTGTGGTCCCATACAAATTTTAGAAATTTTTTTTTCCTATTTCTGTGAAAGACACCATTGAAATTTTGATAAGGATTGTATTGAATCAATACCTGACTTTGTGTAGTATGGACACTTTAACAGTATCAATTTTTCCAATCCATGAACATGAGTTATCTTTCTAGATGTTACGTCTTCATCAATTTCTTTCATCAACAGCTTGTAGTTTTCATTATAGAGAGCTTCCACCTTCTTAGTTAAATGTATTCCTAAGTATCTTATCAATCAAGGAGGTGGTTTCCGCTGAAGCCTAATCCCAGCCTGATCCCACAGGGGCTCTGAAGTGTGGATAGCACCATAGTTGTCCCAACTGAAAGCAAAAGATGTGGACTCTGTGCCCCCAGTTTGATGGGACCTTGGCTGAGGGCGTGGGTTGGAGGGGCTCACCCAGCATTTCTATGTGATCCAGCTGCAGTCAGTCTGGGGAAGTTCTTGAGAGTCTGGTGAGTCTGTCACTGCAGGTGGGGCTGTGTGTGACACCCAGGTAAAGGTCACACCCAGGGAATCTGTGTGTAGACCCAACCACATCTACCATGGCGCCATTTATAGCAGTTCTGTTTTGTTCACACTCTCAAATGATCATTTTTTTCTTTGGTATGCTTAGAGTCAACGATGCCTAACTAGGTTTAGGTGTGCAGTTGGGGTGAGGAGGTTTGAAGTGGTCAATTGGAACATTCCTCAAGGCAGCACAGAAGAGACGGTGCTACAGTCGTATTAAGAGCTTCCCCACTGTTCATTCCCCTCTGAACACATGGAATAAATGCAGCACGACTTCCCCAAGAAACACATCACAGTATATTTCTTAACAGCAGCATCAAAGCTTTTCAGCTTAGAGTGAACTTATCATTTTAAATTGTCCAGGGAAAGGAAATAAGAGGGGGATATTGATGAAACTAGATCCGCTCAGTGTAAATGATGGTTGAAATCAGACAAGGTGTTCCTGAGGTGTGTGTGTGGGGGGGGGGGGGTTGTGTTACTATTGGCTGTAGACTTGTGTGCTTGAAAACGTGGGTTAAAATTTGATATTTTAGTGATCAACCCTTAAGGAGTGTCTTTGAAATTACAAATATTCAAAATAAAATTGTGGTGAAACACAGTCTGAAAGAAATCATCCCTAAAATTAGAATTAAAATTATGACATTTTCAATCGGAAACGAATGACAGCAGAATGACCAATTTCTCCCTAAAAAAGAGTGGATACATGTATATGTATAACTGATTCGCTGTGCTGTACACCCGAAACTAACATAACATTGTAAATCAACTATACTCCAATTAAAAAAATGTTCTTTAATGACCAGTTTCTCAGCAGGAAAATTTGGAATCCAGTGGCGAGTATGCAGTTGTCCCACAGGTTGGGGGCACAGGGGCTTTCAGAGGCGGTGAGGTGGTGGGGCTGGAAGTCCCACCGCCTACAAGGAGTGATGAGAGCTGAGCCAGAATATAACTATTTCAGGCTGCTGAGTCATACGTTCTGTATTATACACCCTTTATGTTACCATTGCGGTGCGGAATCATTGTAGGGCATTCCTGAATCCTAGTAAATTTTTATTTAAAAATCAATCAGTCACAGACTGCGCATCCCCGCCAGCCGAGCGTCCCCGCCGTGCCTCCTGCCAAGGTTTCAACAGACCTCACCAAAATGCCCACTCAAATGGAACACGCCATGGAAACCATGATGTTTACATTTCACAGGTTTGCTGGGGATAAAGGCTACTTAACAAAGGAGGACCTGAGAGTACTCATGGAAAAGGAATTCCCCGGGTTTTTGGGAAACCAAAAAGACCCTCTGGCTGTGGACAAAATAATGAAGGACCTGGACCAGTGCCGAGACAGCAAAGTGGGCTTCCAGAGCTTCTTTTCACTAATCGCGGGGCTCACCATCGCATGCAAGGACTATTCTGTAGCACACATGAAGCAGAAGGGAAAGAAGTAAGCAGCACTGAGCAATTACTCTCACGCCAACAAGGATTCTCACATAGGGTCTCTCAAGGAATATGCCCCACAGCTTCCCCCCGTATAAGGATTTCCTGAGCAGATTGGGACCCTTAGAAAATGTAGAAATAAAATCCAACTCCACCTTGAGAAGCGGAGAAAGAAACGTCAATTCAAGCCAGATAAGCTTTCGATGTTTAGATTGGTTGCCTCCCCTTGCCCTCAATAAACAAATTCCTTTTTCAGTTCTGAAAAAAAAAATCGGCAAATCCTGGGGCCTTATTTTGCTGACCCCTGAGCTGGGGTCCTTATGGGATGAGTTCAGGTGGTTTTCAGTTCTGAGTAAGTAGAGGGCGTCTTGCAAAAACTGGCATGAATGATGGGGTTGGGTCCAATTTGGCAGGAAGGACACACAGCAGCGCCACCAGGAGACGGTGGGCATTCTGCAGAGAGAGCGCAAGAGTTCGGAAGGAAAGAAAGCATTTCTGCTTTAAGGGAAGCAGGCAAAGGCAGAGGCGACTGAGACAGGGTCTGCGTGTCTGAAGTGGAGTCTCTGTGTGAGAAAAACTGAGAGACAGGGAGAGACTGAAACCCTGTGAGCGTGTGCAGTGAGGGGCAGTCAGTGCAGACGTGTACATGCACGAGGAGGGGGTGTCTGCAGGTGCGGGCGTGAGAACATTCTAGACACGTGTGAGAGAAAAGGTGTAGGTAAAAGCGTGTGTAAGAGAATGTGGGTGTCGGGGAACAGTTTGGGGTTATACTTACTAAACTTGATAAAGTGTCCCTTTTTGAGGAACTGCTTGTTGTCTAGTGAGTACGACATTAGAAAATATTTCTGAGTAGGTGGAACTAATTTCCTGATCTAAACATGAGGAGCCTCTGCATAAGTGAACAAAAAGTATTGGAAACTGGCTCCACTTATTTCATGATACTTACAATTTTTATCCATATTTCAAATCGTAACGTCAGTAGTCATTCCAGAACTAATTCAGAGTGATAATAAAACACTATTTTTTATTCTTTTATGGTAGTATAGTTGTTTACAACGTTGTGTTAAATTCTGTTATACAGCAAATGGATTCAGTTATATATATGGTTACCAGTTATATACATGCTTTACCACAAGATATTGAATATAGTTCCCTGTGGTATACAGTAGGACCTTGTGGTTTGTCCATTCTATACGCAAAAGCTTACATCTTCTAACCCCAACCTCCCACTCCATCCCTCCCCTAAATGCCCCTACTTGGCAACCACCAGTTCTGTTCTCTTTGTTCATGATTCTGTTTCTGTTTCATAATTAGGTTCATTTGTGTCATATTTTAGATTCCACATGTAAGCGACATCATATGGTATTTGTCTTTCTCTGTCTGACTGACTTCACTTAGTATGATCATCTCTAGGTCCATCCATGTTGCTGCAAGTGGCATTAGTTCATTCTTTTTTATGGCTGAGTAATATTCCGTTGGATATATGCACCACATCTTCTGTACCCATTCATCTGCTGATGGACACTTAGGCTGCTTCCATGTCTTGTCTATTGTAAATAGTGCTGCTGTGAACATTGGGGTGCATGTATTAAAACAACAGTTTATCTATATTGCTTAAAGTGATTAAAGGAGGCATTTTAGGTGGTTAACATTTCATGAAACAGTCTGCGTTCGAAAAGCTGCAAACTAGGGCAGAAGGAGCAGGAGGCTTTTATAGGATAAAGCGTAAAGAACAAGCATGAGAGGGATGGAAAGCATCTGATTGGCTGGGACCACAGAATGAACCTTGTTTGGGGTGAGATGGAACAAGGTAATACGTGCAGTGTCCAGAGCGGGCTCGTACCGGGGGTCGGCTGACTGGACGCACTGCACTTCTGATCGCGTTGGATCCTGTACAGGGACACGAAATTTATCTAAGTTTTGCTTTGCTGACATGTCACCCTGGGTAGGAGAGACTGGACCTAGGCAATCACTTCAACAATATTAATAAAAGAACTGTTTTCAGGATAAATTGTTCTCCTTTGTTTGTGGTAAATTCTCGAAGTCCTTAATAAAAATCTCACTTATCCAGAATACATTTGATTGGATTACAGAGGAGAGGTGGGATGGGAAGGAGGGAAGAGGGACCCTCCCAGTAAAAGCCCTGCAGGGTAATCTCACTCCAGAGCTGAGCTGTCAGTGGAGGCACACGGAGGCCACAGGAGAACCTCGTGGACTGGAGGTGGGTCCAATTTCTGGAATTTCTTCTTTACTTCTCAGAATTCTACAAAAGGCAGATTTGAGAGACCAAGGTCTGCAGAATGGAGTACTTTATTAATTCAGCAAATGTTGTCAAGGTCAGGTCAGTGCCAGGCAGTGTGTGTGCGATGGGGACACTGGACTGTATACCCTGCTCTGAGAGCAGTAGGATGACTTTGACTTTTATACAAAAGCTGGAGAGATGACAATGTCTTCATTTTACTTAGCATAGCTTGACAGGCTGCATAAGATGGTGCACTTATCTCACTGACTTATTCAGCCTCTCAGATCCTGGCAGGCATTTTCCCACAGCCGGGTGGGTCCAGCTGGGGGACAGAAGGGATTCCGAGTCTAACCATCAATGTCCAATAGAAATAGAACCTGACCCCCTGATGTAATTATACATTTTACATGCAGCCACATTAAAGAAAGTGAAAAGAAATCATCAATTATTTTAAATCCTAAATATGGTTTTTGCAAGCTGTAATCCATCCATTCTGGAAAGATCCTTTTTTTTTTTTTCTTTTCTTTTTTTGGCTGTGTTGGGTCTTGGTTGCTGCACACGGGCTTTCTCTAGTTGTGGTGAGCGGGGGCTACTCTTCGTTGTGGTGCACGGGCTTCTCAGTGTGGTGGCTTCTCTTGTTGCAGAGTTTGGGCTTCTAGTATGCGGGCTTCAGTAGTTGCAGCACGTGGGCTCAGTAGTTGTGGCTCACGGGCTTAGTTGCTCCTCGGCATGTGTGGGGTCTTCCCAGACCAGGGATCAAACCTGTGTCCCCTGCATTAGCAGGCGGATTCTTAACCACTGCGCCACCAACGAAGTCCCTGTAAAGATCTTGACAAGATAGTTTACAATCTCTCTATCTTAATACATGTTTGAAATCCACACTCGCAGCACCTCTCTGTTCAAATGAGCCCATGTCAGGAGCTCAGTAGCCACATGGGACTGGAGCTTCCACACTGGACAGCCCAGATCTGGACGCTTTCACAAGCTCATCTAAAATCTGGCGATGAATCACGTCCTTCATCAAACCAGCATTTCCAATATCAGAACCAGAGACAGGAGATTTCTGTTTGTATCTGCATTACCTTGTGCCCTGGATGGCACACAGTAGGTCCACAGTATCTCAATCTTCTTAAATGTGTGGGGACAGATTCCCAAATGAATAATCATTCAACACATTAAAACCATTATGCACATCTTCCCAAGACTGGGTGGGGCCACAGCTGAACGCTTTAAAGAAGCAGTAGCTGTCCTATCTCCCTGGCTTAGCTTTTAAAACCCATGGACCTGACATGTGGACATGTCTGCTGGCCCCAGTGCATCAGTTCCCTGCAGGAGGAGCCCAACAGGGAGGAATTACTTCTGCTCTGTGGTCTCTCAATAGAATGGCATCAGCTGAGGGAACTGGTTTCCAAGATCCAATTATCATGTAAAATTTCCAACTATAATTTATTTTTTCAGTGATTAAAGAATTCAAATATTATCTCTATTTCCTAATCAATTATTTTTCCAAATCCCTAATCAATTATTTTCAAATCCCAAGAATTCTAATATTATCTCTATTTCCTAATCAATTATTTTTCCAAATCCCAAATGTCTATATGTCCAGGAATGAGTCTTTCCAGCCCTAGTTGCCCAGAACACAGAGACAGGCTGGTGGTCCAATGAGAGACTCCAGGAGGGGCTCCATGGGTGACTTAGAACAAATGAAAACCTCCTTGCAGAGTTACATGAGCTCAAGGGAGACCCAAGGATTCTGAGGAAGGAGACACTGGTTTCAAAGGGGGTATTTTCCAGATTAAAGACCTGAGGCCATAAATAGCAAGGGTTGTGGAACTTAAATCAGGGAAAGACCAGCCTCCAGATCATATGCTGGTGATCAGGGTGGACAAACTTTGGGACAGTTTGGAAATGTGAGGCCATGAAGGAACATGCCCAACGGGGACCATAGTGAAGGGAACCCCGTGCACTTTGAGTGTCCCTTCCCCCCAGTTATGACTTTCCCTCTAAACTTGGATTCTCCCACAGGGAACGTGGAAAACTTCCCCTGCCCTCTGCTCAGCTGCTCATGTAGATCTTCTCCATAATTGCCAGGAGTTGCCACGACTCCCCAGACGTGGATGAGGGGGACGAGCCCTGGGGGTAAGACGTGCTCCTCATGGGACACGCCCCAGACTCTCCATGCAGACAGTGTCAGCTGTGCTGCAGGTGACATGATGATGGCACCTCTGTGGGGAGATCGGGTCCAGGGACCCCGTCCCTATAATGGTGGCCCATCCTGATGGACACGTCCCTGCACAGAGCTCTGGAGCCGTGTCCAGGCAGGTGAGTGCTTCCTCGTGTTCCATCTCAGGGCAGAAAACAGGAGAGAAGGGCTCTCCGCCAGGAGAGGAGCTCAGGGCTGCGTGGTCAGCAGCCTTGGGCAGGACAGGTGCTCACCCTGCCTTGTCCTGAGCTGCCCCGTTGCTGCCCTGGCTGGACAGGTAGAAGGTGGGACTGTGCTGGGGTGTGTATCTGAGGGGACCAGAGTCATGAGTTCACTGCAAATCCCTGTGCCCTGGGGTCCCTGGCAGTGAGGGAAAGAGGGACGGGGTCACTGTGGAACCTGTGCCAAGCCTCGTATGCCAGAGCTACTGAGCTTCCTAAGCACGTATGAAAGGGTCTCCTGATTTTTCTCAGAACTAACAAATTAGGGTCGGATGTGAACAGAAGAGGAATAACAGATATACAGAGTTTCGGTTGGAATGTAAAAATCCTGAAGCATGAGAAAGGATCCAATGACAGACACGTACACACACAAACAGAAATACACGGCCCTACGAGGATGTACACGTTTTCCTTCAAATCCCACTTCACTGGATGCAGTCATCTCTATAATTTCTGCCAAGATATTCTAACTCCATTCTCTGCCTTCTATGAGCCGCGTGTGTAGTTGTTGTTCATAGTTTTCTCTCTCTGATTGAATGGGGAAATGCCCTTCTGTCCTTCTTTAACCTGAAGCAGCAGGAGGAGGAAAAAAATAATTGTAGTAGATGAAACCCAGTTAATTTCTAAGTCTGCCACATGATGTAAGTGTTGGAAAATAAGCAGTGTACTTTAAGTTGTAAATATGGAATTAGAAATGTACTGTCTGTGGTACATCAACATTGCATTTTATATTTGAAAATACAGTGGAATATACCTTGGGCTAAGCTATGGTCTGAATATGTCTGTCCTCCCAAAATTTATATGTTGAAATTATAACCCCTGAAAATGATGGTATCAGGAGGTGGACCTTTGGGAGATGCTTAGATCATGAGGGTGGAGCCTTCCTGAATGGGATTAGTGCCCTTATAAAAGAGTCCTCAAAGAGCTCCATAGCCTTCCCATCATGTGAGGACACAGCAAGAAGGTGATGGCCATGAATCAGCAAGAGGGCCCTCACCAGATGGGGACCATGCTGGTGCCTTGAATGTGACTGTCCAGAGTCTAGAAGTGAGAGCAGTGAATTTCTGTTGTTATAATCTACCTAGTGGTGATATTTTGTTGCAGTAGCCAGAACAGATGAGGCAGGTCACTATTAAGAAGGAGTCCAGGAGGTGGTCACGGCTAAGACCAAGTCCCTATCAGAGGCAGTTTCTGAGAAAAGGTGTAGAGATTCTACAATGGAAGCAAAGTGCTCCCACCCTCCCCAACTCTCCCTGTGTCCCTCTGTCCAGGGCCATGTTCCCGATTCCTTTGTCCTTCTGTCCTGGGCACACAATGTGCTCTCTTAGCAGGGCTTCCTCATTCTCTTAGGAGGTCTCCACAGACCAGCTCTGAGTTCTGTGCTCACCTGGGATGAGGTGAGTTACACTCTCCTCTGCTGGTCCAGCATCACATTAATTCCTGGGGCTGCTGCCACTGAATTGTGTGCATTTTTAGTTACAGGAGTTAGAAAACCCAGAAGTTACAAGGAAGGCAGTAGAGGAAAAAGTTCTCAGGACACAAGAGAGAGAAACAACTCCTTAAATTTTGTTTCAGTGAAAGCACAGCTGTGTCATCAGAAACGTTGTTGGAAAATAGGGCTTCAGGGTCACTCCCTTTGTGTTTCAAGAATGGTTTTCACCAGCTTGTCCAGATACAGGGAAGCTGACCTGCCCACGCTGGTTCCCACACCTGTGGGTGAAGAGAGGCTCAGGAGGGCGGCAGGCACAGGGGTGTGCGTCCCTATCACAGCACAGGGGCACCTTCTGTGGGTGGTTGTCTGACTCTGGCTGTGCTGGTGCCCATGTGTGACTGGGGGCGGGGGGGCTGGGGGTCCTGGATTGTGTGGGGATGGGTGTGTCCTTCTGCTGTTCTCGGTCATGGTTGTGGGTGTCAGGGAGGCCCCTCACCTGTGGGGCTGGTCTCTGTGTGTCCCAGGAAATGTACACCCAGGAGGTGTGACCTCATCACTCACCTGGGAAACTCTCAGCCCCACAGGAAGGAGGCCGTGGGCCGTGTTTGTGGGAGGAGAGGTGCAAGGGGATGAGGGGACCTGCGTGCACTTAGGAGTCACTGGGAGGGGTGATGGAGGGGATATGAGGGAGGTTTCAGGGGGGTCCTATGAGGATTTACTGAGCATAAGATGCAAGTTGGATCTTTTGCCAACAAACAAGGTTCTCTGGGATCACTGGTACTAGAGTCAATTTTAACCCACTGGAGAACCATGGAATTGTACAGGTGATTATAACTGGAAGGAGGGATCTAAATAATTAAAATTTCTGATTAGAGGCTTTTAGCAAAGAACGGGTTTATCAAATAAACTACAGGGAATGAATTGCTCTGTGTTGAACCTATCAAAGATGGGATGGAATTATATAGAAGCACACACAAAAGTATGTATATATACACACACAAATTGTTGCTATTATTATTTTTAGCAAACTTACTTCCAAGATTGCAAATAAGAAGAATAAATGTTTTCATCTTACCTTCACTTATTCCTTCTTCAGTGTTCTTCCTTTATCCGTATAGATCCAAATTTCTGATCAATATCCTTTTCCTTCTCTTGAAAAAGCTTCTTTCAGCATTTCTTCCAAGGCAGGTCTACTGGCAACAAATTCCCTCAGCTTACTTAGTCTGAGAAAGTCTTTATTTCTCCTTCACTTTTGAAGGATAATTTTACAGGGAGCAGAATTCTAGGTTGGTGAGTTTTTACTCTCAATACTTTAAATACTTCATCCACTCTCTTCTTGCTTGGTTTCTGAGAAGCAGGAAATCTTAACTTTCTTCCCCTGTAGCTTCTTTAAGGATTTTTTCTTTATATTTGAACATATAGTATTTTGAATATGATAGGCCTACAGACAGGGTTTTGGAGAGAAGATATCCTTTTTGGGGTTCTCTGGGCTTCCTGGATCTGTGATTTGGTGTTGACATTGTTTAGGGGAAATTCTCAGTCGTCGTTTAAAATATTCCTTGTTTCTTTCTTGCCTTCTGATAATCCCATAATGCACGTGTTAATCCCATAATGCACGTGTTACACGCTCAGTAGTTCTCCTGCAGTCCTTGGATATTCTGTTTTGTGTTTTATCTTTTTATCTTTGTATCTTTTTATTTATTTATTGGCTGTGTTGGGTCTTTGTTGCTGCACACAGGCTTTCTCTAGTTGTGGCAAGTAGAAGTTACTCTTTGTTGCGGTGTGTGGGCTTCTCATTGCAGTGGCTTCTCTTGTTGCCGGGCATGGGCTCTAGGTACACTGACTTCAGTCGTTGTAGCATGTGGGCTCAGTAGTGGCTCATGGGCTTAGTTGTTCTGCAGCATGTGGGATCTTCCCAGACCAGGGCACAAACCCGTGTCCCCTCCATTGCCAGGTAACCACTGCACCACCAGGGAGGTCCCTGTTTTGTGTTTTTTTGAGTCTCTGTTCTGGCTTTTCAGTTTGCAAGTTTCTATTGATAGGTCCTCAAGCTCAGAGAGTCTTTCCACATCAGTGTCCTCCAGCCCACTAACAAGTGCACCAAAGGCATTCTTCATTTCTGCAGCAGTGCTTTTGGTCTCCAGCATTTCTTTCTGGTTCTCTCTTAGAATGTCCGTCTCCCTGCTGACATTACCCATCTGTTCCTGCAGGCTGTCTACTTTATCCATTAGAGTCCTTAGTATATGAATTACAGTTGTTTTACATTCCCCAACTTTAATTCCAACATTCCTGTCATATTCGGATCTGGTGCTTCCTCTGTGTCTTCAAACTGTTTCAGTTTTTTCTTTTGCCTCGTAGTATGCCTAGTAATCTTTTCTTGATACCTGGACATGATGTACCAGGTGAAAGGAACTACTGTTAGTAAACCTTTAGTGAGGAGGTGGTGAGGTGTGGGGAGAGAGGGAGCTGCTATATCCTGTGAGTGGGTCTCAGTCTCTCAGTGAGCCTGTGCCTCTGGCCTGTGAACATCACAGCGGTTTCTCTGTTTTTTCTGCCCCTTGGGTGGGACAGGATGGCTAGAGTGGGCTGGAGTCGGGAATTTCCCTTCCCAGGTTGGTCAGGCTCCGTGAAAACCCTGAGCTGGTTAGGCTCCAGTTAACTAGTCTCTCCTGAAGGCAGACGTTGTTAAGAAGAACCCAGTGCTCTGGTTATTACAAAGTGGTTTCTTCCCCATCCCCCCACCGAAATCACAAAGGGACTTTTTTCCCCATCGGTTATAGCGCATATTTTCCTACCCCCATGTCTTGTTCCTGAGGTGTTTCCACTCATGGGTCTCTGCTCCAATAAGCCTTGATTCACCCAATCACTGGTCCATCTCTCCAAACTTGGAGGCAGTGATGTCCTTTGTTTTCTCTCCTCTCTTACTGATGCATGAATTTTAAGTCTACGCAGTGTTTTACTTGTTGTTAGGATGGAGTGGTAACTTCCAAGCTCCTTGCATGAGGGACTGGAAACCTGAAGTCCACACTCATTTTTTTTAATTATTTTGTGTCCAGTAACTCCAATGAAATAGGAGTGCTCAAATGTGGACAACTGATTCGCTTGCAACTCTATTAAAATTAGACAGTCTTATCTCAACGATATTTTTCCATTTTTTCTTTCATTTTCTCCAGTTAATAAATTCTTAAAATAGGCAGAATTACCATGAATTCTAAGGGAGGTAGAGTATATCCTTGTCTCTGTCTCCTGTCACATATTTATATATTCAGTACATATTACTGAACACCTATTATGGGTCAACCATGTTATTGAACATGCTTCCCAAGTTCATGGACCTTACATGCAGGTGAAGAATCAGGATATACAAGTAAATAGAAATAGATACAAAATAATAAGAGTAAAAAGTGTAACTGGTATCATGTGTATGTTCTCCAGATTCAGCACCTCCTGTGAAGTATGACAGTGTTCCCCTTTTCAGGAGAGGAAAAGACCAAAAATCCTCTTCCAATCTTGGTTGTGTAAGAAGACTCCTTTCTGCCCAGGACACTCTGAAGTCCTCTCCATGTCTTTTCACAAAGATGCCCTGAGAAACCAAGGGGAGGTGGTCCTGACCACCATCTTGCTGTTACAGATGGTGGTTGGGACTCTGGCCAATGTCATCCTTTTCTTCCTCAGCATCTCTCCCATCTGGCTTGGCCACAGGCAGAGACCCACACACGTGATCCTCACCCACATGGCCGTGACCAATCTCCTGGTCCTCTTTTCCTCTGGGATTCCCCCACACAATGACAGCTTTTGTTTCAAGGAATCCCCTGCCCAGTCTTGTGTGTACATTTGTATATTATACACAGAGAGTGGCTGGCAGCACCACCCTGTGCTCCACCTGTGTCCTGAGCACCTATCAGTCCTTCACCCTCATCCCCAGGAGAGTGGAGGGGATGATGCCCAGAGGAAGAGCCCCCAAGGTCATTGGTCCTTCCTGTTGCACAATGCTGGATGTTAAGTTTCTTACTAAATATCTCTGTTCCTGTGACAATCACTGGTCCACAGTACAAGGGAAATGAAACTGACCCCCAAGGGAAGTGGTTCTGTTCATCCTCAAGTCCCTTTACAGACATTTTCGTCCTGTGGTCCATCTCTGATGCCGTGCTTATTGGCCTCATGGTCTGGTCCAGTGCCTCCACGGTGCTTCTCCTGCACAGACACCACCAGAGAATGCAGTGTATCCACACCCCCACTGCCTGGCATAAATGCCCTCCGGAGACCAGAGCCGCCCACACCATCCTCATGCTGGTGCTCACCTCTGTCAACTTTTACATGCTGAATTCCATTTTCACGTCGTATACCACCGCTGTTTTAGATTCTCGTCTGTGGTTGATGCAGGCCACTCATATTTCGGCCTCGTGTTTCCCCACTTTCAGCCCCTTCCTGTTGATCCTTAGGGATCCTAGATCTCCTAGAGTCTGCTCCTGAGTTGCTGAAATCACTGTTGAAAGGTTAAGTGTATACAACAATAACTATTGTCAGTCACCATTCACCAGTTACCCATTTTTATAAATTTTGTTATAAAACATGCATAACTTCATACTTGGGATTATAACCACCCTTAGTGTATAATCCAGTGGCATTAAACACATTCACAACGCGTACAGCCATGACCACTTCCTATACCTAAGGCTTGGTTTCATTAAAAGAATCACTTGCGGGACTTCCCCAGCGGCCCAGTGGTTAAGACCCCCTGCTTCCACCGCAGGGGGTGCGGGTTCGATCCCTGGTTGGGGAACCAAGATCCTGCATGCTACACAGTGCAGCACCGCCCCCCCCCCCCCCAAAAAAAAAAAAGAATCCCTTGCTCTTCTCTCTGCTCAGCCCAAAGTATCCTCTATTCTACTCTCTGCCTCTATGGATTTGCCTGTGCCGGGTACTTCATCTAAGTGGAGTCATACAGTACTTGTCCTTCTGCATCTGCCTTGTTTCTCTAAGCATAACGTTTTCAAGGTCATTCCACCTTATAGCAGATATCCAACTTTTGCTTTTATGGCTGAAATCTGGTCCATTCTTTGTACATACAACATTTCATTTATTCATTCAGTCGCCAATGGATACTTGCGTTGTTTTCATCATTTGGCTGTTGTGAATAGTGCTGGTATGAACATGGGGGTACAAGTATCTGTCAAGTCCCTGCTTTCCGTTTTGTTGGATATATACCTAAGAGAAATGACTGTGTCGTGTGCTATCTCTCTGTTTAACCTTTTGAGAAATTGCCAAGCTTTTCCACAGCTGCTGCAGTATTTTACATTCCCACCAGCAATGCACAAGCATTCCAGTTTCTCCACATCTTCTTGTCAATACATGTTATTCTTCCATCTCTTGACTGTATCTATCCTAGCAGGGAAGTGGTATCTCACTGTGGTTTGTTTTTTTTTAATTTTTACTGGAGTAGAGCTGCTTTACAATGTTGTGTGTTTCTGCTATACAACACAATTAATCAGTTATACATATGCACATATTCCCTTTTTCAGATGTCCTTCCCATGTAGGTCACCCCAGAGCACTGAGTAGAGTTCCCTGTGCTGTACAGTAGGTTCTCACTAGTTATCTTTTTTGTACATGGTAGTGGATGTATGCAAATCCCAATTTCCCAATTTCTCATTGTGGTTTTGATTTGCATTTCCCCCAACGGCTAACGATGTTGAGCATCATTTCAGGTATTTACTGGCAGTTTGTATATCTTTGGAGAGGCGTCTGTTCAAGGCCTTGCACATTTTTGTATGGGGTTGGTTTTGCTGTTAGTTTTTCGGAGTATTTTTTATATTCTGGATATTGAATCCTTTTCAGTTTAAGATTCTCAAATATTCTTAGTTACCTACCAGTCTATAGTTCGTAAGGTTTCTGCTGTCGGTGGTGGGGGCAGTTCTTTTAGAGTCTGGTGAGTCTGTCGCTGCAGGTGGGGCTGCGTGTACCATCCAGGAAAAGGGGATGTGAGTAGAGATCCAACTACATCCATCATGGTACCGTTTTAATACTTGTCTTCTGTTTCTTTCACATCCTCAAATAATCATTTGTCTTTATAACGACAGAAGCTTAATTAGGTTTGCCTGTGTGACTGAAGCGAGGCGATTTGAGGTGGTCAGTGGGAACATTCCAAAAAGCAACACAGAAGCGATAGATGCTGCCACAGTCCTACCACGATCCTCTCCCCCTACTGTTTATTCCCCTCTGAAGATGTCGGGTTGACTGCTACAGAACCACACACCCCCGCCCCGCCCCCTGCACATATGCAGTCCCAGCAAACAATTCCTAGCTGGGGTACAATTCTCATTGCAAAATTCTCCAGGGGAAGGGGCTGCATGGGGCGGGTGTAGGTGAAACTAGATCTGCTGGAGGTAAATTATGGTTGAGGGTAGACAGGAGTTCCCGAGGGGTGCGTGGGTGATGACAGTTGTCTACAGTTTCATGTGCTTGAAAACGTCCATTAAGACCATATTTTAAGGAGCAAACGTTAAACAGTACTCTTGGAAATTATAAATGTTCAAACAGAAGTAAAATCATGTGGATGAAACAAAGTTTGCCCTAGGAGTAGAATAAGAGCAGGAAGACACTCAGTAGGAGATGAAAGACAGCAAAAGAAGGAATTCTTTGGTGAAAAGCCCCTGGGAAACCTGTGGTTGTCCCGGGGGTTGGGGGCCCTGTGGGCTTTCAGCTGGTGTGGGTTGGGGGGCAGCAGAATTCCCACAAAGTATGGGGAGCTGCTGGGAGCAAGCTTTTTCTCTGAGTGTCAGGTCATAAGCACTTCAGGCCAGAGGGTCTCTGGTAGGCCTCTTGACCGCTGCCTTTGCGTGTGGACGCTGCCCTGAACAGGAAGCCGGGTGTGGCTTGCCTGCCTGCCAGCGCAACTCAATGTACGGAAAAGGCCTCCCTTCCCACCCTCCGACCACCAGGCGCTGACCCCAGAGGTGGGGCATCAGCCGTGGGTTCCGCTCCCGCACGGTAAAGCACACATGACACAGACTGGAAGCTGGGAGGCGGGCGCGGGTCCCAGCCCGGCGGGAGATGCACAGGTATCCTGCAGAGAGCAGGCGGTTCTGGAGGAAAGCATCACTGCTTTAAGCGAAACGTGAGACAGTGGCAGAATCTGGCTGAGACGGAGTCTCTATGTGAATTGGAGTTTCCGTGTGAGAAGAATTCAGACAAGGAGAGACTGAACACCTGTGAGCATGTGCAGGGCGGGGCGGTCAGTACAGACGTGCACACGTGTGAGGAGGGGGGCAGGTCAGAAGGAGGGTGCGGGCGGGCGTGGGGACGTGCTGGGGCGAGGGGGGGGCCTGGGAGAGGAAGCGTGTCCCGTGCAGGCAGCGCAGGTGCCGAGCCCCCAGTCGTGCCCCCTCCCCCGCCCCCGGGCTCCGCTGCCACCTGCTGCTCGCAGGCCCACGGCCGTCGGCCCCTGCGCGGAACGGCCCTGGGCAGGCGCTGGTCCCTCCGGCCCCCGCACACACAGCCCGGGCAGCTCAGCCCCGGAGCCTCTACTGCAGCCGTCAACCACCAGGCAAGGATGGGTCACTACAGACCAAGCCACTGGGCCCACGGGGTGGGCGGCCTCAGGCAGCAGCTCCCACTGAGAGGTGGTGGCCAGAATATTCTGGAGGGAGCGACACACAAGGAGACCCAAGGTTTTAGAGCTCCTGTGTACTTCACGCTGTAAGGAAGGAAAAGGAGGCCGGCCAGGAGACCATGCTGAACTAGGCACGTAGCTGCCAGGGTTGTTTTCTCCTCCTTTTGACAAAAAAGGAAACTGTGGGAAAGACTGCTGTTGTTAACCTTTAAGCCTTCCACTAGAGTAAACCCAAGCCTGCACTCCCGTTACCACTTTAAGAGGCGGCGGGCAGGCTCTGCAGCATCGGGTCTGCTGAACGGGCAGGTCAGGCTCGTGTCTGGAGGAGGTCCGCCCCAGCCCTGCACCGCGAGCCGTCCTCCCGCGGGGTCCTCTGGAACCCCAGGGGCTGGACCCAGAGGGCTCAAGTGCCCGAGAGGCGACAGCAGGGATCGGGACAGCCCCCAGGGATGGCACCAGACCCTGGTAACGGCCACGCTCCACCCCCCCCCGCCCCCTCCCCACTCCAAAGTCAGGCCACCGGGAGCCAGTCTCCCACCCTCTCCCTGTAAGCCCAAGACACTCTCCCAGCACCTTGAGTCCTGAACCAACCAACTCGACCGAGTTCCCTAGGCCTCTGTCCTCCTCGGGGCAGGGTGGTCACCCCCTCTTCCAACAGGACAGCCCCCACAACCCTCCACTCACCCTGGGTGTGCAGGAGGGAGCCCGGCCTGACCCATCCTCCGCCGTCAGGGCCAGTGATGCTCACCCCCGCCTGACCAGTACACGCATTCCTGTTCTAGGACCCCTCAGGGCTGCCAAGCCACAGCCACACCCGAGGCCCCCCAGACCACGGGAGGGGGCAGCTGAGGGCGGGCCCGCGCAGGCTGTCGAGAGCGCGCCCTCAGGCCCCTGGGCCTTGGTGGCCGGCACCTACCTGTGTCCTTGCCCCGTGCCAGCGCACCTCACAAGACCTAACGAAGGCCGGCTGACCTCAGAGGGCCGGGCCCATGGGATGAGGTCCCCCAGGGTCCCTGGGCCAGCTGTAACAGGAACTGCTAGGGGAACAAACCGCGGTGGGGACCGGAGCCCACGCGCGTGGAGGGAGCCCACGCAGAGCCCCCATCCTTCCAGGCAGGGCCGCGGGGCCTGGGGGGACAGCAGGTCCACCTTGCAGACCCCCCGTGGCCCAGCGCAGAGAACGGACAACAGGCACCTGCGGGCCCCGAGCTCACCCAGTGGAAACCCACTGGGGCCCCCAGCGGTGCCAGGCCGGGCACCAGAGGAGAGCTGAGGGGCCTGAGGCGTGTGCGCATCTCAGCGCTCAGGCAGCGCGCCAGCCCTGGACCCTGCCCCCAGCGTGGTGTCCCCTGGCACAGCCCAAGCGCCACCAGCTCTCCAGAGGGAGTCCGGGCCCTCATAAGGGTGACCGTCTGGCCCTGAGTGGACCACAAGTCCACCAGGACTCGGCGCCCCCTCCTCCCCCCACCACAGAACCCCCACGGCCCCCAGAGGATCGGGGACATCAAGGCTCTACCAGGCGCCGGCTCCCAACTGCCCCCAGGAGACAAACAGGTTTGGAGCCCTGGGTCCCAGGAACCATGAATGGGAACGTGGGGGCACCGTGCCCATGAGAATTGCCATTTATTCCCGAAGTTGCCAAAATCATCACCAAGGATTCACCGAGGGGGTGCGTAAGGGGACGAGGAGGCTCAAACACTGATCGAGGGGCCCGTCGGGAGTTGGGGGGGGGTGGGTGGGGGACCCCCGGCTGTCCCTCCCCCTGCGAATGCCGTGGGAAGGGGTCCTCCTCTGGCCAGCACCCCTCCCCATGTCCAGTTTCTCTCCGGGAGGCAGGGTGGGGCACGTGGGAAGAGGGTGTAGTGTGAGTGGCCCCGGGAGGGGGAGGGGCGCCGGGGTTGGGGCAGGGGTCCCCGCTTCACATGCACTCACAGCACGGGCCGCCCAGGGAGCAGGAACGCGGGAGCCCCCTCCCGCCCTGCATTACAGGAGAAAGGGGTTAGTGTTGGGGGCTGGGGGTCCCTGGGGCATCATGGGGGGCAGGCCGGGGCCCCCGCCAAGGGGAGAGATGTACGTCGGCGGCGCCGCGGCCACCGGGGGCACGGGGCTGAGCCGGAGCTGGTTCAGGGTGAGCGTCGCGGGGGGCGCGGGCTGAAAGGGGTTGGTGACGGAGGGGCCGGCGGCCGGGGCTCCTGCAGGGAGAGAGGACAGGGAGCAGGGTCAGGGTCGGCCGGGCGCGACAGCACCGCTCCCCCACCGGGGCCACACTCACCGCTCGGCAGGAAGGGGTTGGAGGCCTTGGCTCCCGGCGGTGTGGGGCCCGGCCGGCTCACCAGCGAGTCCAGGTCGACCAGGGCAGCGTTGGGCCCCAGGAACGACTCGGGCGTCTTCCGCGTGGGTGGCGTGGGGGTCGGGGCGGCTGCGGGTGGGGGGCTCCCCACAGCCTCGGCCAGAGAGCCCCCGACCCCGCTCATGTCGAAGGCGCCGGGGCTGCAGGCGGGCACCTCTCCGGCGAGCAGCTCCAGCTCCCCTGGAAGGGGCCACAGAGGGGGCTCAGGGGGGCGCTGCGGTGGGGATCCTGAGGTCGTGACTCCGGAGACAAACCAGGTGGGTGCAACGCCCGGGAGGACCGCCCTCGGACAGCCTCCAGGTCGGGGACCGTTCGGGGAGGACGGGCCATGGGCCAGACCCGGGGGTGAGAGCAGGACAGGAAGCTCACGCAAGGTGATGACGGCTGGGGGCAGGGGCCGCCCTCCATCCCAGGAGACCGGGGGACGCGTGTTCGTGTGAGGCCTGATTTTCTTTTCCTTTTTTTCTTTTTCTTTTTTTTTAAAGTTTATGAACCTCGTCTCGCATTGAAACACATGCGCAAACATGACTGAACACAGGCCTGGAAGAATGAAACCTGCAGACAGTCACCTACAGCAACCCTGGGCTGAGGGAGGCGCGGGTGCCGGGCCTGCTCCTTCCACGACGTCTGCCTCACTTACAAACGTAGAAGAGTCAAAGAGAACGCCACCCGTGGTGGTAAGACCGCCACCACGAAGAGAGACCCCAACGCCACAGAGACTCGGGGGTCTCATCTCAAGGACATCACCAAGCCCAGGGACAGCCTGCAGACACGAGGGCCAGTCCAGACTCTGGCGGGAAGACAGGTGCTCAGAGCCCCAGAAAGAGAGGCACACAGGCCGTCCTTCCCTGGGCCTGGAGACGCCAGGGAACAGGTGAGGGAAGGGATGTGGTTCTTGGAGGGGGGGGCGGCCGCCAGGCCCCTCCAGACTCCGCAGCGCTGGGGGCACGGGGCCAGGCTCTCAGACACACATGGACGCACCTAGAGAGTCTGGGCTGCACTCAAACATGCCAGGGTGACAGAGGGCAGCACATGGGGCAGCTGGAGAAAGGGAACTTTCTGTACGATTTTTGCAACTTTTCCCTAAGTGTGAAATTATTTCAAAACAAAGTTATCAAGGAAGGGAGGGAATATGGGGATATGTGTATAAAAACAGTTGATTGAACCTGGTGTACCCCCAAAAAAAATAAAATAAAATAATAATAAAAAAAAAAAAAAAAAAAAACAAAGTTAAAGTGTCCTCTCTAATACGGGTGGATGGCCAGCTCCACCTCAGTCACGCTGCTAAAAGAGCAATGGCGCCAGGCCCACCCTGCTGCGGCTTAACCCCGAAGCGGCCACCCAGCCTGCAGGACGCGTCTCCTGGGGGTCTGGGCTCGGGGGGGCTCACCTGTGCTGCTCCCAGAGGCCGGCAGGGCCGTGCGCAGTCGGTCGAAGTCTGAGAACTCATCGGGCTCCGTGTCAAACCCCCCGACCACTGTGGGGGCAGGATGTGCACTCAGCTTCCCAGGGACCCAGGAGACGCGACTCCTCACACGCTCGCGACTCAGCCCTCACCCCAGGCCCCCCACCCCAGGGCCCAGCCAGTACCTGCTGTGCCATTGGTGCTGGGCTTGGCAGGGGACCCCCCCCAGGGGTCTGAGAAGGCCGGGGCCCAGGGATCCGAGGCCGGGGGTCCACCGACCGGAGCCCCACCTGGGTGAGGAGGGAGGCGTGTGAGGGGCTGGCAGCCCGCCCTGCCTGCCCAAAGCCAGGCAGCCCCAAGGCTGCGGGGTGGGGGCTTCCCACCTGGTCCCCATCTCCAGCCACAGGCACTCACACTGCTAGGTCTCTGCCCAAGAACCCCCTCTTTCGGCAAAGCCCTCCTGAGCACTGAGGCCTCCAGAAAGCCCCAGAGAAGCCCTCAGCCAGGGTTAGGGGCCTCGTGTGTGCCTCACCCAGATCCACCCACCCCACCTAATCCCAGGAAGTCAACTCGGGCTCCTCCTCACCTCCTGCAGCCCTTCAGCTGCCTGTTTCCCACCCCCAGGGCTGCACACCAGGTGCAGGGCCGGGAGCAGTGGGCACTCACCGTCTGAGCTCCCCCACGGGTCAGGTGTCGGTCCCTCTCCAGCAGCAGGGGCCTGGGTCCCACCCCAAGGGTCAGCCGGGGGCCCCGCAGGGGCAGCAGGCCTCCAGGGGTCCCCGGAGGCCGGTGTAGGGGCCGGGCCACCCCAGGGATCAGCAGCCGGAGGGACAGGGGTTCCCCCCCAAGGGTCTGAGGTGGGGGCAGCCGTGGGGAGGGCAGCAGCCACAGGCACTGGACCCCCCCAGGGATCCGTGGCCGGCGGAGGAGCCGGGGCTGTGAAGACGTCAGCGAGATCCATGAGGGATGACTGCAGTGAGGAGACGGAAAAGAGCGAGGGGTCGTGGGGCAGACCCCAGACCAGAGAGAGGACCCCGGGGGAGACAGGACAGCCTCAGAGCAAGAGGGGGGAGTGGGGCAGACCCCAGACCAGCGAGAGGACCCCAGGGGGAGCCAGGCGTCACAGGGAGGCAGACCTACCACCAGGGGACGGATGACCCAGAAAGCAGCAGGGGGAGGGAGCGGACGCCCCACTGCCTGTCTCTCTGAGACGCTCCACTGTGTCCACCTCCCCCCATTCCGGCCCGGCCCCCCCAGAAGCCACCAAGAGCTCCTCCCACCCGCACCCCTCCAACCACTCTCCGCACAGCAGTCAGCTGGCCCTGCAACACCACACAGCTGCTTCCCGCCCAGCCCAGGCCGCTGACCAGCCCCTGGCGGAGGGGGGAAAAAGGCGCCAGCAGTCACGGAGCTGTTCCAGGCGCCCCTCAGCACGGCCCCCTTCACTCCACCCCAGGCCGCGCAGCACACACACACAGCTCCCCGCGTGCGTCCCGGAGCGGGCCAGCGCTCTCTGGATATAAAGGTCCCCCTCAGCGACCCACACACGCCACCCTCGCAGGGGATCGGTGGCAGGGGGAGCGGGGCCGGGACCCTCCTAGGCTGCGTCAGACACTGATGAGGCCTTCGGCCAAGGCTGGCCTGGAGAGGCTCCCCTGCAGGCCAGCCCCCCCCTCCCCCCAGGCCCAGCGCCCACACGCACCTCCTCCTGGCCGGCCGTCTCCCTCTTGCTCTCCTCTATGGCCATCTGCAGCCGCAGGTCGTCCCCACGGCGGATCCGCTCCTCCTGTTCCGGCCAGAGGCAGCAGGCAGGGGAGGGGTCAGACTCTGAGTGACAAGGCTGATGCCATACGTCCCCTCCCCGCCCCCCCACAAATGGACAGCCTCAGAGCCCTCCCATCCAGACAAAGGCGACTGAAAATTAAAATGGGATGTGGACAATGTGTGGGATGGGGTGGGACACGTGGTCGCAGGCCGGGGCGGGGGGAGGACAGGATGGGGAGGGTGCCAGGCGGGGGAAAGGCTGGGCCGGGCCGCTCCGAAGGGCTGGGGAAGCACAGGACACCTGACTCTGGGAGTTCTCTGCACGGGGCGGAGGTGGTGGGGCCCTGGGATGTGACGGACAGAGAGAAGGGCACCCTCACCACCCGGAGCAGCTATAAGGCATCTGCTTCACGTACCGGGCATCTGTCTGGAGACCCGTTTGACACAAGGTCCCACTAAAACTGCTGCAGCGTGACAGTGTGGGGGTGGGGCCCTTCGGGGGGGTGGGACCTGGGGAGGGTGTTAGGGGAGCCTGGGGTGGGGAGGGGAAGCTGCTCTGACCTTATCGTGCTCCTCACGGCTCAAACTAAGGGCCAGCTGGAGCTGGACGTCATCCTCGGGGCCGCAGGACGGGGGCTGGGGGAGAGACAGTGTGAGGGGGGCAGGGCAAGAGGTGGGCCGAGGTGGGTGGAGAGGGAGAGAGGGGCACAAGGATGGGGACACAGAGCCAGGGTCAGACAGCGCAAGAGACACAGAGACACGGCCCCCGACCTGGTGAAGAACAGCAGAGACAAGCTCGGAGTGTGCGCAGGGCCAGGCAGGCCAAGCACCCAGAGAGGAGACGGAGGGGGTAAGGACGGGGAAGAGGAAGGAGGATGAGCAGAACACACACACACACCCGGAGGCCGGCACGGAGGGGCGGGCGGGGCTGAGGGCGAGGCATGGAGGTGGATGGCGGAACAGAAGTCGACCCCGCCACACCCCGCGCCCGGTACCTGGTCGGCCTCCTCCTTGCTCATGGCCAGGGCCAGCTGGAGCTGCAGCTCCTCCTCCCCACTGCTCTGCGGCCAGGCCTGCTCTGCCTCGGGCGGGGGCCCGGAGCCCACAGCTGCGGAGGAGGCTGAGGGGACACAGACGCGGAGACCCAGATGCAAGGGGGGACGCCACAGCCCGGGCCGCCGGGCTGGCGGAGCCTGAAACCCCCCAGCTCCCCTCAGGCCTGGCCTCCCTCCCCCAAGACCCCCACTGGGACCCAGACCCCAGGCCCCATGGTCGGGGAGGGGGTGTGGTATGCATGCAAACCCAGGGAGGGGTGAGGCGGCCCCACCTGGAGGAAGGACGGGCTCGAGGAAGGACAGCCCTGCTGGCCCAGGAGCAAACGTCTGTTGATAAAGAGGGAGGGCCCTCGGGAACCTCTGAGCCCCTGACCTAAGTTCCTGCCCTGGTCGGGGCCTGTCTCGGGGCCCAATGGGGGAGTGCCCTCCTCCCTGGTCTCAAGGCGGGAAAGCTCCCAACAGCCCCCCAGGGGGGAGCCTAGGACCTCGGGACCTTGGTCTCCAGGGCTGGGGCTGGCGGCTGGGGGAGGAACGGCCAGCACTCCCGGCCCCCGCCCCATCCCGGGCTGGGACGAGGGGCGAGTGAGGAAAGAATGGAGAGAGAACGGGCCAGGGGATGCTGCCCCAGCTACGGCTCACCATCACACGCTGCCTCTCCCCCATGCCAACCCCCGCCCAAGAAACCACCTCCCAGCACACCTGGAACCTGCGCCTCCCTGGCCCCATCCTTCCCTGGCCCCACCCGTGAGCGGCCAGGCCCACCTCACCGGGTTAACCCTGTCTCTACCCTTGCTGCCTAAAACGTGCGGATGGCTTCCAACTGCGCACACGCCACTTTGAGAATGTTTTCACCTGTGACACACACGCGGTCTCAGGATAAAAGGCCTTTCCCAGCACCACTCAAGATCCGCACACCCGTGTATAAAACTGAAAGTTTCCCGACACAGAGCTGCACCTCATGACGTGTGGGGCACTCTGACTTCCTACTCCTGGGACACTCTGACTTCCTACTCCCTCTACTTTACCTCGTCTCCCTAAATGCCAGTCGCCACCCACCACCTACAGCAACTTCCTCCAACTCCGGCCCACTCCCCCGCGCCACCACTCCAGCCCTCCTCCCGTCCCCACCTCCCATCAGCCTGGCCGGGAGGACAGCTCCCACGGGCCACGCTTTCCCTCCCTCCCTCTCCGGCACAGGTGGCCCTCAGACAGGCCCGAGGGAGCAAGGCCTGGAGCGCCAGGGCCCAGGCGGAGGGCCCCGCGGGCGGCCAGGCCGGGCGGCTCACCAGTGGCGGTCTGCGCCAGCTTCTCCTTGGTCTTGAGCGCGTGGGCTCGCTCCTCCCGCAGTCGGTCCTCGTCGCGCAGCAGGGCCACCAGCTGCTTGGCCTTCTCGCGCACGTTCACGCCCTGGTCCTTGCCGTCACGGTCCACATACTGGAAGTCCTTCAGCGTCTGCACGGCGTACATGTTCTCCTTGCACTGCTGCGACACGCGCTCCGAGCCCGTCTTGATGAGGTATTCCATCAGCGTCATGGCCTGCGGGGGCCGCGCCGTCACCCAAGGTCCAGCCCACCCACGCCCTCCGTGGCACCAGCGACCCCGGGGATGGACCCTGAAAACACGCTGGGTGACAGAAGCCGGGCCCCAAAGAGCACAGTGTGCGAGTCCACTCACAGGAGACGTCCGGGCCGGCAAACCCACAAAGCGGGCTCGGGGACCTGGGGGTGACTCTCAATGGGATCGAGGCTTCAGTCCGGGGGGGACAAAAACGTTCTGGAACTAGATGGGGTCATGGCTACACAACACTCTGAATGTGCTTAATGCCACAGAGCTGTACACTTCAAAAGAGTGAATCGTGCGGCACGTGACCTACGTGTGTCTCGATAACCAGCGGGACAGGGGAGATGGCAGCTGCGACCTCCGAGCAGCGCAGACCCTGCTCGGTTTCATGACAACGAAGATCTGAGATCACACGGCCAGGAGGCAGCTTGTTACATCACAACCACACTCAGGGGTCCCCAGTTCACGGGCACGTCCGACCGCGTTCTCCAGCGCTCTAGGAGTCTCGACACCCACCCAGCGCAATCTTAAGAACACAGTGTCAGGAGGGAGGCGCCACGCCGGCAGGGCCCAGCCAGGCCTGGGCGCTCTGCGGGAGGACCATGGCGTGCAGTGGGGAAGGAACACCCTTTGGGATCATCTGCATTTCATGACAGGGCAACAAATTCCCTTCTCAACAAGTTAAAATTAAATGGGAAATACTCCCCACCCCCACCCCCAGGCAAGGCCTTTGTGGTCTGCAGAGCCCAGGCTCCAAGATGAGGGGGTCCCGGCCCCTTTCCGGCTCTGCAGGAGGCCATGGCCACCGTCCTCAGGAAAAGGGTCCATCTTAGATTTTACAGGTGACAACGGGGACCTCACGGAGTTCCTCAGGGCTCCCAGGTCTAGAGCAGAACAAAACTGCGATGGAGGGGCAGGCCGCCCCAGGGAAGCTGTCTGAACCTCAGGGAACCGGCCAGGGTCACAACTCCGCAGCTTCCCAGGGCGCCAGACCCGGACCTGGCAGGCTCCTGAAGGTGTGTCAACAGCATTTACCTCTGTCACTGGAGATGAGTCTTTAACTGACCCAGAAGTGTTTACGCCTTAGAGAAGAAAGAAAAAAGTAAAATCACACCCGCGTGAGGCAGGCAGGCTCCAGGACTCCTCAGCCACTGTGGTTTGGAATTCAGAATTTTCTCAAGTTCACGCCATAAAGACTGCACACCACATGTCACAGAAGTCCCTCAGAGAAGGGTGACACCAACAGTCACGCTACGTGGGACCCAAACGCCCAAACGACCTCATCCCAGTCCAGATAGGGACTGGCACCAAACGGATTTTGAAAACTTTCACTTTCAGGGCTCTGGGGACTTTGGAACTGCAGTTTAAAGATTGTGAACATGGGAACAACCCAACACGCAACAGGGGAGAGATGCACACGCAGGAGCGGGGGCGTGTCCATGACAGGAGCCCCACGCACAGCCTCACACGTGAATGAGCGGCTGCTCCACACGTCACCCCCCTGGACGCAATGGCAAACAAAGGAAGCAGGCACCGAGGACCACAGGCCACAGGAGTCCACGGCACAATCTCAGCAGAAGGAGGGCAGAGCACGGTGCCTCCACGGAAACATCCTCTATCTCCGCGTGGGCAGTGGCTACAAAGGTGTGCACACACCCAAGATCCAACCGCGCTGTACACTCGGGACGTGTGCCTCTGTGGAAGGTGTAGTGGATTTTCAAGACAGCTTGGTCCAGGACACCCTGGGCCATCAGGACGCAAGCATCACTATAAACTGGGATCAGCAGGCTTTCTCTGTAAAGGGCCGGGTGACACACATGCCAGCTCTTCGGGGCCCGCGGTCCCTATCCTGAGTGCTCAGCCCTGCACCAGGCCTCGTGCCAATACAGCTTTACTTACAAAGACAGACAGATGACCAGCTTTAGCCCATGGGCTGTAATTTGCTGACCCCTATTTTAGAATATAAATAGGCAGACGCTGTACCCCTCAGCGAAGTCAGGTAACACAGCCCAGAGTCAAGAGGGTGGGCTCAGGGGCGCCCCTCTCCGCCCCACCACAGCAAGGGAGGCCCTGAGCCTTCGTGCCTCAGTTTTCACTTGGGAAAAGCACCTCCACTGCTCTCTGCTCACAGCCGTCAGTCATGAAGAACCTGCCACCTGGGGCCTCTCAGGACTCACCTCCCCTCACACACCTGGCCCCCCGCACCCCTCCAACCTCCAAACAAAGGATCCCCAGTTCCCCCACCCTTTCCCTTCATAAGAAATGACTCAACCAAATCCATGACCCAAGCCTGGCTAGTAGGGAAGGCTGCGGAAAGGAACCAGAGCAAATGGGCCTCAAACCCCAGCTCCAGCCGTAAGCAGTGCCACCTCTCCAGGCCTCAGTCTCCTCGTCCTGGAATGGGGGGACCCACCCCAGCCTCCAGGGGACGGAGAGAGGGCGGTCTTGGTACTGGGCTGAGGCCGCATCACTGCGGGTGGGGCCAGGCCGCCTGACCCAGCCCGTGCCCTTTGCCACTCCTCAACCCACCTTGTGCCGCCAGGCCCCAGGGCCCCAGAGCAGCCGGCAACGGGAAAGCCACCCACGGAGCACTGCCTGCAAACAAGTTCCCGCGACCCAAAGCCTGCGGTCGGTCTGTCTGTGCTCAGCGGATCAGGGTGTGTGCAGGTATCACCAGGGGGCACTGTAGCCACGTTTATCAAAACGGCTCAGGCACACGCCCAGATATTCCAGTTCTGGAAAACCGCAAATGGACACGGACGTTCACGGCTGTCTTCATTATAAAAGCAGAACATAACAAACCACTTAAAAATCCGTCACCAGGTAGCTGGCTACGTCAGCTACAATCCACCCATACAGAAGGCAGGAAATTGTTTTAAAAGTGACAAACCTTTGTTGTCCTGATGGGGAATGATCCCTAAGACGTAGACTTGTTTTCCTTTTAAAAGTAGGGTATGACTTACACGCGGTAAAATTCACTCTTTCTGTCACAGTGCGGAGTTCTGGCAAACGCACACAGCCACGACACAGCACTCTGCTGCGACGAGGAGACAGAACCATCCCGTGGCCCCCAAACTCCCTGGGGCTGCCCACCCGCCTGGACCTACATGCGCAGATCACCACAGAGGCGGCAGAACGCGGGCCACGGCTGCCTCCAGGGAGGGGGACACTGAGCAGCCACTGAGGCCTCCTTGAGAACGTGCCGCGTCTCCAACACACACCCGTCTCAAAACTCTGACACTGTTACCTCTGTTGCCCTCACCGAAGGAGAGAGACAGGTTACACAAAGACACAGAACTCCAGCTCCTCCTGAGAAGCGGGAGGCAGGCCCCGCGCTGGCACTGACCTTGTAGACGTGCCGCCAGTTCTTGCCGTGGTCGTTGAGCCGCTTCCAGATCATACTCATGATCTCCGAGAAGGCAACGACGTTGTAGGTGAGGTCGGCGATCTCGGACATGAGGGAGCTGGACGGGCCCCAGGGGTCATTGCTCGTGGCCTCCCGCACCTTGATCTCGGCCTCCGAGTAGTTGTGGACGATGTTCTTCATCTGGCGGCGCAGCGAGGACGTAGACATGGTGGCTGGAGGTGGGGGGTGGGGGGGCAGGCCCCCCGGGGCGTGCAGAGACGGGAGGCAGGAGGAGGGAGGCCACGGCAGGAGCTGGCGGGTCACCGCATCTGGGGAAAGGAGAGGACCTTTGGGAACACAAACGGGACCTGCAGCCGCCTGGCCCCCTGGCGCTCCCCACCTTGCGGGGTGGAGGACAAGGTCCCCACTGCGGCCTACGAGGCTCGGGCCCTGGTTAACCTCCGCCTTCGTCACCCCGTCCATCTTTCAGTTCCTCAACCGTGCCCAGCTCCTTCCTGCGGGGCCCTGCTCAGAGCAGCGGAGCGTGCAGTGGCGGACCACAGGCCTGAGGGGGCACACCCCAGTCAACACGTCCCAGCCCGCCAACGCCCGCACCTCACTTTTCTCCTCTGTGAGACTGGGCTTCACTCGGAGTCCAAAGAACTGAAGGAACCCGGTGAGCGGGAAGCGCACTACCCACGTGGGTGGTGTCATGAGATGGTCCCCCCGCTCTTCCTCCCCATCACTAGGTCCTCCCACTCACCGCCCCCCACCCCAGCCCACGACGCGACGCACCCTGACACCACAGCCACCGCTCCCCGGGGGGCGGCAGGCTCCATCGCCCTCGTGATTTCCCACTCATTGGTCTGACTCTGTGGCTGAGGCTGCCCCCAGAGCCCCATGGGAGCAGAGACCACGTTTGTGTGGACGCGGCTTTTCCCATCAGAGGAGCTGGCCCGGAAGCGCCATTCAATAAACCGTGCAGGAAGGAAGGAAAGGAGGGAGGGCAGGAAAGATCTCTGGAGCAAGGGTGAGGGGCGCAGAATCCCCTGCAGAAACGAGGACACACAGGGAGGAGGCTGAGGGGAAGTAGAGAGAGACAGGAGGAGATATGCCAGGGGGACAAGGTGTCCCAAGGGTGAGGGAGGAGAGAGAAGGAGCAGCACAGCCCACAGGCCAGGCCCGCTTTGTGCCAAGCACAAGACGTCCATTATCTCATTTAATCCTGTGGGCGCGGTTCTAACAGCCTGTGAAGCAGGGACTCACGGAGGCTAAACAATCCAGCCACCAAGGTCACCCACTAGGCAGCGCAGCGCAAACTCCACCCCAGGGAACCTTGGGCTCCAAAACATGCACTTCTAAGTTAACCTGTGCCAAGAGGAAGGTGACGAGAAACAAGCAGAAGGGAATCAGGCCAGTGAGGCCCCTCAGAGCAAAGTGCACTCACAGCCCTTGCCCTGTGCTGGCTGTGCTTCTCAGCGCCTTACACATGGCTACTTCACTCAACCCCACGATGCTGTGATTCGCAGACACCTCACGGGGAGGAACCCAGGGCGCAGGCCTCGCCTCCGGAGCAGCTTGATTCCAGAGGAGGCTCGAACCGCCTCCAGCACGTCCGTGGCCTCTCCAGCATGTTAGCCAGGGACAGAGACCTCCTACAACCTGACTCCCAGGGGAGCCAGCTGGCCCCTGCCCTGGACACAGGAGAGCAAAGAGGACAGATGTGAACAGCTGAAAAGAGATGGCCCAGAGTGCCAAGAGAGGCCCAGCCAGGCACACGAGGACAAAGAGCTGATGTGACAAATAAAAGAGTAGGAAACGGAGAGGAAAGGGAAAGAGAAGAAAAAAGAGGTACAGGGAAACCTGCGCAACACCACAAGAAACAGATAAAGAAACGTGGGAAGAGGGTGACGCAGGTGGGCAAAGAGAAAATACAGGGGCCCTGAAACAAAAAGAGGCAGTAACATGGCACTGAGAAATAAGAGACAAGGGAAAGGGGGAAGAACACGAAACTTCGGTCCTAATTCTGGCCGCTCTGTGATTTGGTTTGCTCAACGCTGAAACGAAGGCAAAGATTTGCACCTGGCAGGCTTGTTGATTAAATACAGTGAGTACATACAGTGCTTGGCCCCGGGCCCCACAGACAGTAGGAGTTCAGTAACGCTGCCTACTACTGTTACCAGAGAAAAAACTACTGTTTTCAAAAGAGTGGCATCAGAAAATATGCTACCTTAACACATCTGCGTTTATATTAAAAAGCGTTAAAAGGAATACTTGACCAGCACGGCAAAGCTAAGACTTCACAGGTACTGCTTAGAACGAACCTAGGGTTTTCAAAATTGGTTGACCCCAAAAGAATTAACAAATCAAATAAAAAAACAAAACAAAACAAACGTAGTGGCAAGTTTCTCCAAAGAATACGCAAACATCGCACGGTGTCACACGTAAGCTGTGTGGAGCAGGAAGGCTACACGCCACCGGGAAAGCGGCGCTCCCGCCAGGGTCGGGCGCTTCCGCAGACGTCCCCCCAGTCACCAGGCCCGCGGCCCCGCCGCGCAGCGCCCGCGCGCGCCGACTTTCAGCACCGGCAAAGCAGGGTCTGCCGGGGAGGCAGCGGGCAAGCGTCACAGGCTCGCGCAGCGGGGGCCTCTGACTCCGGCGCCGGGCTCCCCGGCGCACCCCGCTCGAGACGCCGGGCAAAGGGGCGGGTCCCGGGCGGGCAACAGAGCCGCGGGCCGCGCCGGGGCTGGGGCTGGGGGCTGAGAGCCGGGGCGGGTGCCGGCGTGGACGCGGGCCGGGCAGGCGGCGGGGGGACGCGCGGCAAGACGAACGCACCGCCGCCCGTCCCGACCCGCGGGTGCCGAGACGCGCCAGGGAGGCAGGACGCGGCCGGGACACACACCGGCGGCCGCGCTCCAGGAGGACGGACCCGCGGCCCGGGCGCAGGCCCGCAGGGGGCGGACGCGCGAGACGGCGGGCCGGGCCGGCGAGGCACGGACACATGCAGGACGCGAGGACGCCCGCCCGCCGCGCCCCCGCCCGCGCTCACCTCGGCCCCCTCACGCCGCCGCGCTCCTGTGGGTCATGGCGGGCAGCCCCCTGCCCCCGCTCGGCCTCGGTGTCGCGGGGCGCGCGCCCAGCCCGCGGGCGGCGGACGCGGAAGCGCGCTCCGGCGCGCGCACGGACGCACGAAAAGCCGCACGCCGACGGCCCCGCCGCCCCGGCGCCCGAGACGGGCGCGGAAAGCCGGGCGGGGGAGGGGAGCCGCCGAGCAGACGGGAAGCCACCGCAGGCGGCGATGGACCGGAAGCGGAAGTGGCAGCGCGACCCGCACGGCCGCCCCGCCTGCGGCGAGCCTGCGCAGCGGCCACTCCCGGGGGCCCTGCTCTCCCGCGTGGCGTCACTTCCTGCGCGCGGGAGCCGTCGCCAAAGTCCCCCTGCCTCATTTCCGCCCGCCCCCGCGAGACCCCGCGGACGCGCACGGAGGGGCGGGGCGCAGCGAGCGCTTGGTCAGCGCGCTGGGCCGAAGTCGAGGGGACCGCGCCCCCGCCCCCCCCCCGCCCCGTGCTCGCCAGGCCCCGCCCCGCCGCCCGCGGTGCCCGGGGCGACCTTCGCTCCTGGGTCCCCGCCCCCCCACTACCCGCCCGGGCCTGCCCACCGAGCGCCCCTCCCCGGGGACACGCCCCACACCCGTCCGGGAGCAGCGGGCCACGCGGGCGGGGCGTGCCACCTCGGCTGCGCCAAGGACGACCCTGGGGACAGTCGGGCCTCCCAAAGCCAAGCCTCCGTCTGAGGCCAAGGGAACCCCCGAGAACTGGAGGGGAGACGGTTACACACACCGAACACAGAGCAGCTCCATAAAGTAAAATACAACAAAATGTTTAATGAGCAAATTCGTCTTAGCAAATATGAAACTGCCACAGAGTAGGAGAGGGACAGGGACCACGGGGTGGGGGCAGGTCCGGGGAGACTAAAAAGGAGAGAGTCAACTATGTAATAAACCAGGGAGGACACCAGGAAGAGGACCAGAGGCCAAGAGGACGGGAGCTGTGGTCCTGAAGGGGAGAGGGCAGGGTACCGGGGCCGGACAACAAAATTCAAAATAGTTTGGCCATAAAATATAAACAGGCTGTTTCTACGGTGGGGAAGGGGAGAAGAGGGGTATAGGGGAGGAGAGACTTCCTGGGAGGGGCTACGGGGGCCCGACCCCACCCCGCTGTGCACCCTCCCCACCCCTTCCCTCCGTGTCTGCGGGTGCGTGTCTGTGTGGGTCTGTGTGCGCACTTCCCCAGCCCCTCCCCGCCCCAAACCCCCACCCCACCCCCACCCTTAATTGCTGCCATTCCAGTTGCTGCCGGCTGTCATTCGGCTGTCACTCCTCTGCCCATGTCTTCAGAAGGGGAAAAGAGGGGGAGCAGGAGGGGGAGAAGCCCCCAGCCAGCCCTACCCCTGCCCTCCCCCGCCACCTCTACCAGAAGTCCCGGCGGTGGTAAGAGTCGGGGTCACAGTACTTTGTGACAACCACTCTGTTTGCGAACTTGCGACCCGTCAGGCCCTGCATGGCTTTCTGGCAGTCAAACACAGAGGTGAACTCCACGAAGATCTGCGGGAACAAGAGGCAGGTTGTGAAGACCAAGGCCTCTTGGCCTCCAAGGATGAGCGCTAGCTCACTCACAGCAACCAGCGCACATCCACCCAAACCCAGAACTCCGTGGGAGGGAGGAGGAGGAGGAGAGGGCCTCACTGCAAGTTTGGGGACATTTACCCAAACATCCTCCAGCACTCCAGGATCAAAGACTGACAGAAGACAAAGATGGAGAATGAGAGCAAAGTCAAGCTCAAGTCAAGAGCCCCAAAGGGCAGGGGCAGGCGCAAAGAGAGGCGCCACTTGTGTTGAGTGTCTCCCCTGCGCCATGCTGGGTGCTCCCCCAGCCACCCCAAGGGCCATGGGTGTCTCCCGCAGACCAGGGATCAAGTAGGGAAAGCTGAGAAATTAGTATTCACAACCAGGTTGATTCAAATGAAAAAACCTGCACCTGATCTACTCAAGCTTCCTATCTTGCTTGAACCATCAGTTTCCGGGGGCCTGGGGGGGGGTGGTGGTAACCAGCCTAATTGAGAACATGGGTGATTCTGTGAAACGTGCCCCTAAGAAAATTTGAAACCAAACTGCAGGGTTCCTTATTTCGATCAAACCAGCTGTAAAAAAGACATTTTTAAATGAGACAGTACGGGAAATCTGAAGATGGTCAGGGTAGACATACACCAACGTTAATTTTGTTAATGTACTAATGGTATTGTGTGGTTTCGCTAAAATAAAAATTTTTTAAATCACCCCTTTATAGCACTAGTTCTCAACCAAGGTAAATGTGTCCCTAGGGAATGTTTGGCAATGTCTAGAGATGATTTTCATTGTCACAAAGGCGTGTGTAACACCACTGGCATCTAGTGGGTGGAGGCTAGGATAGGGCTAAACATGCTACCGTGCACAGCACAGACCCCAAAGCAAGAGTTACCAGGCCTGAGACAGCAGTAGCTGAGACAGAGAAATGTACTTAATACATGAGACACTTTGTTTCAGCAAAAAAAAAAAAAAAAAAAAAAAAAAGAGGGGACTGCGAGCTGAATGCAGAAACCAAGGCAGACAAGATACTAGTCACCTGAAGCTGAGCGACGGGGCCCTGTGATACTGCTACACGTGCTACCGCACGACTTAACTACTGCACTACAACGTTCCTCTAACACTACCACAGCTCCTCTCTACTCTTACCTATGTTTCTGAAAAGAATAATACAGTTTAAAAACAAATCACGTAGTCTGATCCCAGAGACCAGGCAGGGTCTTTTCATCAGTTCCCCCAACAACTATGTCCTCAGCCCCCAGGCAAGCCAGGCTCCTCCATTCTCGGGCAACGACCGCACGAAGGAAACTGACCTGTCAGGGACAGAGCATCTGCAGTGCAGCCCTGAGCAGCAGCAGGAGGGCAGGCCGGACCAAACGCTGCCCACCCTCCTCCTGCCCCTGCCCGGCCCCTCTGCCCCCAACGGGGATGCTTTTCCCCTGCTCTCTGCAAGTCCACCCAGCCACACACGCCAGCGGGCATGAGGTGTCTACCAGACCTCACACTTGGAAAGCAGTTCCGTCCAGCCCACTGCCCCCCACAACATCTCTTCTGGGGTCTCAGGAGCTCAAAGCCAGCCCCCAACAATGACCATCGTCCCCCTCCCTGCCATCTCTGCCCAGTCACTAAAGCCAGACGTCTGAGCATCTCACTAACTCCTCCCCCATCTCCTGAGGACACCCACATCAGCCACCAGGGTGCAGGCACTTACAGGCCACTGACCTCACCATCCTCCTGCCACTGCTCTAGATCAGGTCACCATCTTTCACCGAGATGACCACAGCTGTTAGTTCCAAAGCTCCAAAGATCGCACGGCTGTCACCCCTGCCCCTCCAAATCCCCAGCACTGCAGGGCTGGGGTGACTCCCTGCTTTGTGCTCCACCCCCCACCTTTAAGGGGCCATCTCTACATGCCAGACCTTCCCCCACATTTAAGACATTGCAAAGGCTCCCCCCGGTTCTCACTCAAAAGAACACCCAACACTTCCTAGGACCCACATGGCCCCGCTGCTCTCTGATTTACTCCCCTCCGGCTGCACCAGCCTCCTCGCTGCCTCCTGCCCAGGACCCCCACCCGCCGGCCGCGAGAACTGGGCGTCACCTGGGCCTCACCACCTCCTGACCCTCCTGAACACAGCGCCCAGGGCCATCCTGTTCCCCCCAGGCACCACCTTGGGCAGCACACACGCTGTCACTCGCGGGATCCCGCCAACACACAAGGCGAGTGGCTGGGGGTCCACAAGCCACACACGCTCCCCAACTCCCGAGGGGGGGGCATGAGATGCTGGCAGCTGGCACAGTGTCACAGGCATGACTCGGTGGGCTCAGAATCAGACCCCAAAAAACAGAAACCTAAGCCCTTCAAGCGAGAAAGGGCTCGGGAGCTGCTGTGAGAGTTCAGGATAGACACAGGTGAGCTTAGCAGAGTACTCAGCACCCAGAAGACACTGGTGGGTTTGCTGCTTCGGGGGCGACGTTCAGCACTTTTTCTCCCCCCTCCGTAGACAAGGCCGAACCACTGGCACAGAATCACATGAAAGCCAGGTTTTGAACCAACATTGCTTCGCTACAGAGGCCAGAGGCAAGTCCTCGGTCACAGCTGTACTTGCACGCCCGCTGCCTCCAGCCCCCGCACTCTCTGGCTCAGAGTGGTGGGTATGGGTGCTTTTGTGTGTGTGCACGGAGCGGGGGGGGGGGGGGCACACAACACACGGCCCGCACAAGCGCTCGCACGCACCTTCCCGCAGCCGGGCACCTCCACGCCGTCCACAGGCCGGGGGATCTCGATGGACTTGACAAGCCCGTACTTGCTGCACTCGTCACGCACGTCCTCCACGATCTCCTCGTACTCCTCGTCGTCCAGCAGCTCCTCGGGCAGCACCATGTTCATGAGGCACAGGACCTCGGTCGGGTGGCCGCCCATCTGCACCTGGGAGCTCATCAGGCCGGGCACTTGCAAGGTCACAGGGGTCTGGTTGATGGTGCTCTGTGGGGTGGCAGGGGAGGGGGCGTCACGGGGCAGCTCAACCCTCGGCCCCGCCAGGCCCGCCTCCCCCCAGCCCTCCCTCAGATGCCGTCCCAGGGAGAGACCGTGCCCTGCCCTCAGAGGCCCAGGCGCCCGCTCCCAGCACTGCCCAGGAAAGCGGGGGCAGAGCTCAGAAGGACCCACCCCGCCCCCCAGCCCCTTCCCACCCCCAGCTGTCCCCCTAGCCAATGGAAGATGACGTGCCGGGGGGCTCACCAGCGTGGCATTCTTGGCACCCACACTCGCCCTCTGCACAAGCAGCTTCTTATCCCCCAGCTGCATCCCATTCAGCCCCGCGATGGCCTGCGTTTAGAGGGCGAGGGGCGAGGGGCGCAGGGGAGAGATACAGGTCAGCGGCCGGCTGCCTGGTACCTCCCCCCAAGCCCCAATACCCCTGAGTCGGGCATTGGTGGGGAGAGGGGAAGGCAAAAGTGTGAGAGCTTGGGAAGAGTCAGAACCGAGGGAAAGGGGCCCCCACACCCAACCCTGCTTCAGGCTGGCCTCCTCCCGCCCACTCTGAATAGGGGAGACCTCAGTGAGGATACAGAGCAGGGTGGGGGTGAGGACAGACACGCCAGCGCAGGCGCCCGGGGCTCACCTGATCTGTGACGTTGATGTCCACGTACTCACAGAAGGCGTAGCCCTTGGAGAGCCCCGTGGCACTGTCCTTGACCAGGTTGAAGGCCTTCAGAGGCCCAAACGATGTCAGCAGCTCTTTCACCTGTGGCAGGCCGAGACGCCGTCAGAGTCTGCCTGGCTGAAGGCTGTGGAGGGGGAGGGGCGGGAGGAGACGGAGGGCCTACCTGGTCATCGTTCAGGTAGTTGGGTAAGCCCCCGATGAACAGCTTGTGGGCAGAGTCTGGGACCACGGTGGACACGACTCCTAAGGGGAGAAGGGAGCAGATGGACTGAGTCCCAGCATCAGGTCGTTACACAGACCCTAGGGGACCCTGAGGGATGTCTCGAGAGAGAGGTCAGGAGCGCCTGACTGGCAAAATCAGGCTACATCCCTCCCATGCGCACACCCGCTCCAGCCGTGCCTCTGAGGAGTACCCCGGCAGACTCCCCTCCCGGGACACGCAGCGACACCGGCACCGCACAGCAGCAAGCTGGCGGCCCTGGGCTCAGAGACCCAAGCTCACACCGCAACCTGCCGCCTGTCTGCAGCCTGCTGTGGAGGGTTCATGAGGCTACATCACCCCTCCTCCACCCTCAGGCCTCCACTCAGAGCCCTCCCCCCACACCCTCTGCTTAGACCAGGTCTCCCCAGGAAGCCTCCCCGCCCTCTCCCCGTGGGCCTGCACTCAGCACGGCTGCAGGTGTCCCGAGCTGCTCTGGCCTCAGTCACGTGTGAACACAGAGGGGCCTGCTGTTCGGTGTCTGTGAGGGCTGCGACACGCTGGCTCACTCAGCCCCCTGGCAAGGCAGGGGTCACATCAGCTGAACAGGTTTAACGACCGTGCATCCACCCTCAACCCCGCCCTCACCACTGAGCTTGACTCAGGGGCCTGCCAGGACTCAGGCCCACATCTCACAGGCTTCCAACATGCTGTCCTTCAATTCCTGGAGCCTCCCCATGAGGCGTGAACTATGCAGAGCTCCAGCTCACCGGCCGGACACAAGAGGACAGAAACATGGACCACCACCCACCCGACTGGGCAGAGTTCAAGGCCCACGACTGCCAGCCGCACCAGCCCCTCCCCCGCCCCCACCTCCTCCTGACCGTGGGGAGGAGCAAGTGAGACGGGGGATAGGAAAGCGTCTCACACACAGCCACTATGCCCACAGAAGGGCTCCCTCTCTCACCATCATCCCACCCGTCTGGCCCCTCCAGCCCTGCAGATCCAACTGTCCGAGCCCAGCCCCAGCAGGGAGCTCATGCTGCCCTCCGCCTGTGCAAGCAGGTGAGCAGAAGCATCGGGAAGCAGGGGCTATGCACTGAGCACTCCACACCAGGAGCCACTGGCCAAACTCCCATCTACTCCTTCAATGCTCCCCGAGTCCTACCCACAGCACGACAGGAAGACACAGGCACAGGGAGCAGCTGTCACCTGAGGTCACACTCCAGGACCCCAACTTCACAGGCAGCTCTCAGGGAGCAAAGGGCTCAGCAAGGGTGCCGTCACTCTGCCTAACGCAGGATGAGGACAGATGAGGACATGGGCTGCAGTTACACGACTGAAGAGTCGCAGAGCCACCCACCCTACCACACACCCCAGGGAAGCATACAGCACTGAGGGCACCAGAGCCGGGCTCCCTGGGCTCCAATCTGGGGTACAGCCCTGAGTGAGGCTCCTCTGGGCCTCAGTGACCTCATCTGTGGAAATGGGAGAAGCTCGCACCCACCGCAGAGCGTGTGGCTGAGAACGACAGAGCCACACGTGCACTGCACACAGGCTGGCGGCCAGGCTCACAGCCCCACAAAGGCCAGACTGCACCAGCACGAGGGAGCAGCATGTCGGCCCCTCAGCCACTGCAGACCCTCCACGCACGCTCCGTTCTGCAGGCAGAAGGGTCTGTTCGAGGTCGCATGACCAGGAAAGCACGATGCAAACTGGGAACCCAGGCTGGTGCTGGTGCCCAACGACAGAGTTCTGATCAGCTCACCTCCTGACAATGTGCCAGCTCTGGGAGCCGCCCTCTTCACACACCTGTCCTCTTCCCGAGAGACTACCTCTCCCCTTCAGCTCTAAAGCCTCACCCCCCACCCCCAAGGCTGCCCTGGACCCCCAGAGATCAAGCAAGCCTTTCTTGTAGCTGTGGCGTCACCTCCTTCTCGGCAGAGGACCGTGACCACCTCGCGCACTCCTGTGCCCGGCACTCCCACCCTGGCTTGCAGGGTGCCCCTGGGGGAGCAGAGGAAGCCCCACGGGGAGGAGCCTCCTGCGGCAGAGTCGGACTCGCCCTTCAACCGCGGGGCGAGCCTGGCCCAGGGCGGGCGCTCAGAGTGAAGCTAAATTCCCAAATTCAAAGACGACCGTGCCGTCCTGCTCCCAGCTTCCACCGTTAGGGCCCCACCGCACAGCTGGGCCTGACGCCGGGGAGCACAGGTAAGGTCCCACCACTCCAGATGATGCACGTTTCCAGTTTCAGGTCACTTCTCTTTTAACAAGATAAAAAAGTTACCTTCCAGGTTCCTAAACTGTTTCTTTTCCAACCAAGAATTTCTGTCAAACTTTATCAAATGCTTCTTCCCTATAATCATAAAATTGACTTCTTTGTTGGAACAGAGATCAAAATAACACCTTTATTACAAAGTTAAATCAGAGAATGCTTAACCTGCAGGGAGAATCACACTTCCTGCCAGTCCCCAGGCCCAAGGAAGGAACAGACTCACCCGTCACTGGCGGCTGGACCCCTGGGCCTCTCTGGGGTGGCAAATCCCAGAGACGAGATCAGCCATAGTAACAGAGCCTGCGACCAAGCACTGTCCCTCCTCTGCAGTGCCTGCAGTTCCCCCAGGAGAAAGGTGACAGGTGGGGGCAGCATGGGGGATGGTGAGGCACACCCTGCAGTCAAGCTGCCCCGCCTGGAATCCCAGCCATCACACCTCTGAGCAAGTCACTGCTCGGAGTCCCTGCCTCACTCCCCTCCTCGGTGAGAGGGGACCCAGCACTTACCACAGTCAAAGGCCACTGCAGCATGAGAGCAACGCAAACCACGCCCGCATGCGAGTGGCTATGTGTCAGGGAATCTTTACTTAAAGACTTGGCCCCTAGTTGTCACTTGCCAACCCTGTACTACAGGACAGTCACGAAGACCAACACCTGATCCACAGGGCACACTTGAGACTCTGCCTGGCACAGGAAGCAGGGCAAGCGGTGGGCTCCTTGCATAAACAGGAATGAGTTAAAAAACACTGAATTCCCTGGGAAGAGGGAAAAGGGAACGTTGTGTAGCTTGATCTGGGAGATGGCCCCGCAGACATACGTGCACGTCACACGTCAAAGTGTCAGCAGCACCTCAGGGTTTTCACAAGTTAAAGAGACGTGCTGAGTTTACCCACACTGTTCTGGTGGGAAACACTGGAGATGAGCAGGGACCCAGCCCTGAGTCCCAAGGTGCCACATACCCCGTTTCAAAGAGAAGAGCTGACCCAGTTCCCAAAAGGTGTCCTCCAGCGCAAAGCCTCAGCCAACAGAACCCCACTTTCTTAACCCCCAAGGGCGTGGCTCAGGCCCCCCACACCCAGAGCACCCTAGTGCTCACCCAGCCTTTGCCTGAGACCCAGGCCCCCAGCTCAGCTACAACAGCACTAGCTCCTCCAAGCCCACAGCGCTCCTGACACCCCGATGGGGACCCGCACAGGTCCAAATCCTCACTGCCACCCAGCAGGCAACCACAGGGGTCGGCAAACAGCCTGCAGGTCAAGTCCAGCCCGCTTCCTGTTTCTGTACAGCCTGCAAGGGTTCTGAAAGGTTATTTTACAACACGTGAATGTTACACAGCACCCAAACACCAGTGTCCGTGAGGCATACGAGACACAGCCACACCCACTCGCTTAGGCAGCACCCATGGCTGCTTTCCTGCTACAATCACGTGACGGAATCACTTCAACAGAGACTGTATGGCCTACAAAACAAAAAATGTTTACTCTCTGCCCCTTCGCAAAAGAAAGTTTTGCCAACCCCAGGTCTGCTACGTTACCCACCAAACGAGGACAGTACTGAACACGGCTGTGGAGACCGGCCCAGAACACAGGGGTTGAAAGACACACCAAGACATAAGGTGAGGGACATCCACATGTCAGACCCCACACCAGGAGCTCATCCACACAGCTCACACGCACTCACGTGGACCCCGGTCCCCAGCAGGGGGCCCCCTCACTTCCCACAACACCTTCGATCTAGTCCTGGCTCCGCCACTAACAAGCTGTGCGTCCTTAAGCAGATCACAGCTCACCCTCTCTGGGCGCCCAGCACCATCTCTGCCAGATGGAGAGACATCCAACTTCCAAAAGTGCGCGGGCTTGGATGAGAAGACATGTCCCTTCTGAAGCGCTCCCCCGTTCGCTCCAGCTGGGCCCCAGGGGCAAAGGGGGGACAAAACCCCCACTCACCAGGCACATAGACAGAAGGGTTCTCCGACATGCCAGGCAGGGGCTGGTAGTCGTGAGGCCTGCGGATCTTCAGCGACTGACCCTGGAAGATGATGCCGTCGAAGGCCATGGCCTGGGTGGTCTCATCCACTGAGCGGAACTAAAGGAAAGAAAAGGAGACGGTGAGGGGCAGGGTGAGTGGTCGGCTAGCCTCCCACCCCCCGAGGGCTCTGAAACAGCAACCTGGTGGAGAACAGACTGCAGAAGGGCGCAGTGGGAACAAGGGCTGCTGCAGAGAGGCTGGCCTGACCCCACCACAGGCCCAGCTCACCTCTAAGAAGGCAAAGTTCTTGTCCTGGTTAATCTGCACTGCCAAGACGGGATTGCCGGGGGCCTGCGTCAGCCCCCCCAGGCGCATCTGGGCGTTGAAGAAATCCATCATGGCCTCCTGCAGAGGGAAGAGGAGACAGGGGGGGGCGGGGGAAGGGAGGTGGAGAGAGGAGGGGAAGGGTGAGAGAGGGAGACACAGAGGGGTTTGGGGGTGAGGGGAGAGGGATGAGGGGAGGGAGGGGGTGGGAGGTAAGGGAACAGTGGAGTACGGGTGGGGCATACAGATCCATAGTAGGAACAGAAGCAGGAGGAAGATGAGAGAAAACGGAGGGGAGGCAGCAGCAAGGGACAGGCAGGGGCCAGGAGGTGGAACAGGAGGTGTGGGGAGAGCCAAGGGCCCCAACCACGGGGAGGAGAAAGATGTTCCAAAAAGATGCAAGGAAACAACAGGTGGAGACAAAAAAAACATAAAACAGAGAACGAGGAGATGGAACATGTGAGAAAAAGAAACATCCAGTGGCGACAGCAAGAGAGAAATGGCAGGAAAGTGGAAACAGCAGCAGCAGGCAGAACAAAGAAAACCCAAGTCAGAGAGAGAGGAGCAAAGGGACAGGGGAGAGGGCGAGAGGAGGGGAGCGCAGGGCAGAGGGTGGGGGAAGGAAGGGCGGGCGGGAGGGGAGGAGAAAAGAGTGATGTGGAGGGATCTGGCCCTGGAGTCCGGGGGCTGGTTTATCAAATGTAGCAAAGTGCAGGTTGAGAAAGTCAGAATGGACCTTACTTGCCTTCGACGATGGTAGCAAACTTTTTGTTGCTACGAGGGATCTCAGCCCCACAATATTTCACTTTAAAGAGAAATGGAAACAACTCTTTGATCTCGGGATTCTCGGGGTGCCACGGGAAGGGGTGGGGGAGAGGGGGAGGGAGAGGAGCGGTGGGGAAGGTGGGGGGAGGGCAGGGCGATCAAAAATAACAGAACAGCGACCATGGGAGGGATGTGGGGAGAGGATGGGGGACAGGCGGCAGAGAACAAGAGGCGTGTCAGAAACACTGAGGGGAGCGTGCGTCTGCGTGTGTGTGAGCGTGTGTGTGAGCGTGTGTGTCCGAGTCTCCCTCTCTGTCTCTCTCCACACGGATTCGGATTCATGGATTCGTAGGGACGTCATGTATGTGCTTGATCCCTGGGTTGCTGGAGGAGGTAGGGGAGGGGAGAGGGGAGAGGGGAAGAGGAGGGAGGGAGAGGGCCACCCCCAGCCCGGCCCCTGGCTGGCTCAACTCCATCGGTCCGTCTGGGAGGGGGCCGGGGGGTCTTGCAGGAGCAGAGTCTGACCCGTGCAGGTTGGGAGAGGGAATGGAGGGAAGGGGAGGAACAGGAGGGGGACAGGGAGAGGTAGGGGCAGGGGGAGGGCAGGGGGAGGGCAGTACCTCTGTGATGCCAAAGGGGATGTTGCCCACATAGAGACGCCGGGCCTGTCTTGTCATCTGGCTCCCGACCACGGGCACCGGCGTTGGGGTCACAGCCAGACCGTCAGGGGTCATGGTGGGGAGAAGGGCGGTGGCTGGAATCTGACCGGCAGCTTCAAGAGGAACAGACGGGATTAGAGGGCGTCAGAGCGCCCGTGGACCCGCTCCGCAGCAGTGCCCTCCAGCACACAGGCAACTGGCACCTCTGCGAAGCCAGATCTGTTGACAGCCTCATCCCTGCAGTCAACTTCCACAGCAGGGCCTGCTGCCACAGGACTTCAAAAGGCAGAGACCAAAAGGCCCAGGGTGCAAACCCCATCCCCCACTCCCCTCCCCAAGGTCAAGGCTCCGCTTCCCAACCACCCCAGTAAACGAGGCGGCCATCAGGTGCGGCGCAGCGGCCGGAGCCTACCTTGCATGGCCTTGTACTGCATGGGGGTGATGTGCTCGAAGCCGGGCGGTGGCACGTCCCAGTATTTACGGACCTTCTTCTTCTTCTCATGGCGGGGGGAACGACTGGGGGAGGGGGGAGGGGAGAGCGGGGCAGGGCAACCTCAGTCTGACCAAAGGTGGGCCTGCGAGTCCCCCCAGGCTCCCCTCAGCTTCCCCCCAGCTCGGCTCTCTCCAGGAGGGAGAGGATCCCAGTCAGGGCCGTGCCCAGGCCCAGGGAGGGTGCTGTTTCAAGGCAGGTGGACTCTCCCCAGTGCTCGGGCCAGGGCTGGACGAGGACAGGGCAGGGTGCACAAGGGAGAGGGAGGCGACGGGAACGGACATCGGGGTGGAAGGGGCAGGAAGAGAAGCTCACATCAATCCACCGTGCTCCTCTTTAGCGCCTCTGGTCAAAGGTTTGCTGGGGGTGGGAGGGAAAGGTATGGGGAGGGGTGACTGGGGACCCTCGTCTTCCCCACACGCCACACCCCCCCCAAGGGCACTGAGCCCCAGGGCTGGGGCAGGGCCGAGGTGAACACACGCAGCAAGCGGGCCCCCTCGGCCCTGCCGGTTCCCCCAAGCCCCGCCCCCCCAGGCAAGAGAAAGGGCGGAAGGGCCAGACAGACCACTTTCTAGCTGGAGAGACTGAGTTGGGAGAAGGCAGGACTTCCACCTATCCCGCCCTTCCTCACCTAAGGGGCAGAAAGAACAGAGGGGAGCCTGGGGAGGGAAGAGGTGTTAGAGCAGAAACCTGTCCCCAAGCAGGAGCAGGGGCAGAGACGGGGCTGTGCAGAGCACAGCCCGGAACAGCCCCAGAGAACCGCAGAGGCGGGAGAAAAAGGGGCCGGAGGCAGGGAAGGGGAGGGAGCCCCTCACCAAGGAACAGACAGAGCGACACCCTGTCACCAGACTCGCCTTCGAGATAAGGAACCTGCTGCACCAACGACCCACCAGAAACTGAAGGCAACCCCAGGAACAGGGAAGAAACTGATTCAGACACACACAGCAGCGCCGCCCCCAGATCCGCGCGGAAAGGAGCCGCAGGGCCCCGGGATGCAGCCGCCCCCGCCCCGCCCTGGTACCTTCGGCGCCGCCTGTCCCGGGAGGCGCTGCGCTGGTCCCGGTTGCGCCGGTCCCGGCTCCGGCTCCGGCGCTTGCGGTCCCGGCTTCGCGAGCGGCTGTGGCTGCGCTTCCGGTGCCGGTTCTCCTTGTCGCGCTCTGGGCAAGGCAGGGGGAGGATAAGCTGAGGGAGGACGTGGCCCAGCCCACCCGCGCACTGGTGGCTCTGCCCCAGCCCCAGGGAGGCCACCCCCGAGGGGAAGGGGCTCGATGGAGGAAGGGAGAGCAGGCTTCCTGGTCCACACTCGTGTCCAAGGACCCTGGGGACCGGGGCGGGAGCTGGTTACCTGAGGGGACAGGGCCTGGAAGTGCCCCCGGGGTGTAAGGTACCTGAGGATGCTCAGGAGGAGCTGGGGAGCCAAAGAAGACAGAGGAGGCTGGCTCCTGGTCCCCCTCGAGGGCTGAGGGGCCTGACCCCAGGGTCGTCCCTGAGAGGGGCAGGGCTAGACGCTGGGGAATCAAGAGACCCAATGATGTTTTCCTGAAGGAACCCAGCAACCCCACAGGAGAGACCTCCTCAACCAGCTGGCCCCCACAGCCCGACCATCAGCGCCCGAGGTCAGGCACCAGCGGTCAGGCAGGATCTGATATGCCCAGGAAGCAGGGAAACCCAAGCCATCCCCACCCCACCAGGTGAATAATGCAGGACACCCTTCTCTGGGGAGGCGCGTCTTCCTGAACCTGGGCTGGAGAAGGAGATGCCCACCCACTGCCCCCCATTCCCACACTCCCTCAGGACCAAGAACAGGAGGACCTGGGGTGGGGGCTTTCTCCAGAACTCCGCACCAGCCGCTAGTTGGTTCCTTGAACATCCCCCGACCCGCCTTGTGGATGGTGCCCAGGAACAGAGCACATCCTTGTCAGCAAAGCCACAGAACCTCGGCTCCCAGCAGACCTCTCCCCATCTGAAAGTGGTGCAGCTCTTGCACCACGCTGTTTGCACTTTGTTTCCTTGGTTCAAAAACACCACTGATTCCTTAATCATCCTCAACTACCCCTCACACACTAGTTAACTGTACCACGCATTGGCGGGCGGGGGGGGGGTGGGGAAGGATGGATGGACAGACAAAAGACAATAAGGAGAGGGTAGGATGCCTTAGACCTTAGCCTCATCCCTACTGCTTCACCGCACGTGTTTTTCTGATGCAACTACATGTGCACTTTTATGAAAGAATTTTAACTCCAGAACCACTGTAAAAGGGTAAACATGTACCTTAGAAAGGAAAAAACACTCTAGCAAACCTTGCGATACAACCCAAACCACACTGAGTGCTAATTTTATTTGCACTCCATCCTTACTGTTACTTTGGGAAAACATGGGGGGGGGGGGCATCCCTCACGTAAGAGATGAGAAAACCCACACTCCAGGAGGTCACGTGACTTGCCCATGGCCAAAATGCATGGAAATGGTGAAGCTTGAACCGTGAACCCTGAAATGTCAGCAAGGGCAGCTAAGCAGGGGGGCAATACTGAACACTCTAAGGCTTGGCTGGAACCACTAACAGCAGGACTGCCTCCTTGGAGACTTTAAAGTGAAAAAACCAAACGTGAAAAATATATTGTATGTCAAAAACAAAAAATAAGAATAAATAAATGGAAGACTGACACCAGGAGAGGACAGGAGAAAACTGGTAAGCAGCTTGAAGCTAGAAGTAAGCACAGTCACGGCATTGGGCCTGCAGAGGAGCTCTGGCCTGAGGCTTTGAGCCTTTGGCTGCACACTTGTAAAATGGACTGACTGCAAGGAGACCCGTTCCTGCTTAGCCCTGAAAAAGACAAGCAGGCAGAGAGGGACGCACACAGAGGAAGCAGTGGCGCCTGCTGGGTGCCTGGGACACAGACAAGGAAATTAATTCCTTGGAGACAGGTGCACTAGACAGGGGCTGAGACTTGGAGAAGGCTGGACCGCAGAGACAAAGACCCACAGGCACAAAGACCCATGGGCAAAGCAACACATGGGCAAAGCTTCCCCTCAAGGCAAGAGTAACCCACCCCCCAACACATACACTGATCCAGCAGATCAGAACAGACATGGAGCTGCGGTTGCTCAAAATGCCGCAGCCACTGTTGTGGGAACAACTCCACCAACCCAAGGGACATGCCAAGGCTCAGGGCCTAACCTCCCAGTTCCAGTGGGGACACCCAAGCAGAAATCAGGCAGCACACCTCCAAGTGCCCCAAGGAAGGCTCCATCAGTTCCACCTGGCTGTCCAGCCTCATGAAACATGACTTTGAAGCCAGGCAGACTCAGGATCGGTTTCAGGTTTTCTGCACAAAACCATGCAACAGCAACCAAACCTTTAAACCTCGGTTTTCTCTTTAAATGAAACTCACGTCTACCCCCAGGTGCGGGACTTGGCAACAGAACGTTTGGAAAGCACTCTTCCCTGCCCTTCCCGATCTCTGAATGAACTGAAAACCTGCCTCTACATTTCCTCGCTAAGCAAGAGATTACACTAGGAATGATTTCACAATAAAAAATACCGCTTATTGGGTACTTAACGTATGCCACTCTACACGCCACACACTTTACATATGTTACCCTATTTAATCTCAGCTCTGCCTCTGACCAGCTGAAACCTGGGAAAGTTTTTAAACTTTCCGTTTCCTCCTCTGCAAAGAGCAGGAAATCACTTCAGCTTCACAGGGCTGTTAAAAAACCCATTTAGAAAAACTACAGAAAAAGTTAACAAAGTGCCTGATGTATGGCATGGGCTTAAAAGGTTAACTGCAACTGTCACTACTATCACCCTCGTTAATTCTAAAACCCCAGAAACGACCAAAAAAAAGTCATCCTACACAAAGAAAAACATAGGCACACAGCTACTCAGCAGCAACGTAGGCACTAGAACCCCGGTCTGCTCACCTCCAAAGCCCGTGCTCCTAAGCGGCCCATTACGCACGTACAGACGCCGCGCGGGAAACGGGACCTCTGCCCCAGCGTCGTCCCCTAATCCAGCCGCCGCTCCCCAACTCCTGGCTGGGCCGAGAGGGAAGTCCCAGCGCCCCTCACTCAGCCCTCCGAACCGGCAGCTTAAAAGCCACCTTGCCTCGGCTTAAATTTCCTCCCTCACACTGGAGCAGCGAGGAGAAACCTGCTACCTAACGCCGCTCCCAGTGCTGACCTTCCCGGGGCCCCCAGCTACCCAGCACGAGCACGGCCCGGCTGGACGCGGCGTCGCCGAGGGGACGTGCCTGCCCCTCCCGGGAACCGGGCCCCCTCCTGGCCCAGCCTCCCCCCCACGCTGAGACCAAGGCGGGTGCGCGCAGGCGCCCGCGGGGCGGCCGCACGGGACTCGGGGTCCGCCCCTCTAGCCGGGGAGGGACGGAAGCAGACGCCCCGCACCGGGACTGCAGGCAGAGCCAGAGCCCCGAGAGAGGGCGCGGGCGCGCGGGAAGGACCCTGAGCACGCACGACGTGGCCGCCTCCACACGCGCGACCCCGGCGCCCCACGACAGCAGGTCGGGAGCACAAGGCGCAGAGGGCGACGGCCCGAGAAGCGCCCCCCGTGCGGCCCGGCCCGCGCCCACGTGAGGGGTGCCCACAACCGCCATTTTGGAACAAAGGGGGCGTGGAGACCAGGGCCACGGGCCCGGCCGGAAGCGGAAGTGCCAGGGCAGCGGGAGAAAAGGAGGGGTTGCGGGACCCAGTCTGTATAATCGCCTTTCCAGATTAAAAAACGTATATCCGCGTAGGGACACCTGGCGAGCCTGCCGCGCCCGCGTCGCCTCCGCCGGGGACCACTTGGGGCGCGGAACGGAGCGCCGCGCGCATGCGTCCGGGCCCGCGCCCGCCGCCCCCCCCCCGCCCTCCCCTCCCGCGCGCGGCGGCACGCCGGGCGGTCACGTGAGCGAGGCGCGCGCCGCGGGATGGGGGGGAGGGGGTGCCCCGCGGCCCTGAGAGGAGGGGGAAGCGAGGGAGAAAATGGCGGGGGACACGGAGGGAAGCCAAAAGCTGCCCCGCCCGCCACCCCGCGCCCCCGGCGCCCTCACCTTGCTTATTCTCGTTGAGCTGCCGCTCGAACTCGTCGAAGTCCGACATGCTGAGGCGGCCGCGGAGGGCCCTGTACTGCTCTCGCCTCGCCTTGCCGCGCGCCCGCTCCGGCCGCTTCGGCGACTTCCGCCGCTTGCTTCGGCTACTTCCGGCCGCTGCCGGCGCTCCACCGCCTCCTACCTAATCAAGCCCGGACCGCCCGCTTCGCCCCACCCCGGTTCCGCCCCTCTCCCCGCCTGCGCGCCCACGAGATGCCCCTCCCCCCAGGGCCTGGCTCCGAAACGCTTCGGCTATTTCCGGACCGTAAAGGAAAGCGTCGGAACCGGCGGCTACGGCTGCTCCCGAAAACACCCGAAACGTAGGTTTCACCGCCTTCCCAGGTTTTCGTAACTTTTCGGATATTGGCTCTTCAACGTTCGGATGTTTCCGTAGAGCCTCGCGTTCCTCTGCACCCAACCCTCTCTAAAAACTCGGCTTATTCCGAAAATTCAAACTGTAACAGTCTTTGACTGCTAACGCAGATTCTCCCCGCTCTTCTCCACCGACCCTGTCCAAGCAATCGACTACTTCCGACAATCCTAACCGTCCCTGACTTCGGCACTTTCCGAAGTTTTCCGGCGCTCGCCCTCGGATCCAGCCAGAGATGAAGCGCGTTTCCAAAGTTCGGTTCTTTCCGGAGATTCCAAGAACACCCTCCTCCCCTCTCGGAAAACTTCGGCTCCTTCCGCACCGCTTCGGAAAGGCCTCACTCACGGGAGACAGCTTCGGCTTTTTCCGTCGGCGCTTCGACTCCTTCCGGCTCCGGGAACCGAAAAGGGAGGGAGGACGGAGGCGAGGTGGATCAGGGGAAGGGAAACGTAGAAAGGGCAAGGGTCCCGGCTCTCAGCACCTGGCTCTCCGGGTGGGGAAAGGGGAAGAAAAGAAGGGCTGATCTTGAGAAAGGCGTAAGAAGGTTGCGCGAGACAAAAGCAGCTAGCGGGGTGAAGAGTGCGCGCGGCCGCTGCGGAGGTTGCCAGCGCGGCTTTGTGCGCCTGCGCAGGGTGGAAGAGGCGGGGCGCGAGACGGGCTTTTGCGCCTGCGTGGAAGCCGGCCTGAGGCGAGGTTGCTCAGCTGCTCCGGAATGGGGGCCGGTTCCAGGGCCCCCAACGCGCCTGCGCAAGTCTTTCCCTTCATCCAGGGAAGGTACTGCATTCCCGAACGTTGAGCAAGGCCGCCCTCTCCTGGTTACCGTGGCAACCGCCCAAGCGCGCCCGCCCCCTCTCGTCGCGCAGGCGCAGCAAGCGACGTAGCGAACACTTCCGGGAGACCGATCATTACGCTTTACCGCCTCCTGGCGGAAACCTCCGCTCAGAGATGCCCGGCTCCGCATCGTCGGCCGCTTCCGGAAGAGGTCATTGAGTCCCGCCTCCTGCCGCCGTGCCTCTAGTCCAAGCAGCTCATCAGTAGCGCTCACGCCTCTTTCCCGGAGCTCTGCCCCTCCGAGTTCCCTAGTCCACAGCAGTCTCTGCCCTCCCCCCACCCCGGCCTCCGCGGGGCTGATTACACCCTGTCTCCCCAACCTCCCCGTTTCCCGCCCGCCCGTCCGCGCCCCGGCTCCCCTGAGTCCCCGTCCCTGTCTCCGCGGCAACGGCCACCCCCTCCCATGAAAAGGCCGGGGCCTACTTTATTCCAAATTTTATCTCTTTTTAATTTAAATTATGTTAATAATTCTCTGTGTCACGTGGACTCCGGGCGGTCCCGGAACGCGGGTGGGGAGCCCCTGCAGGGCGGGCAGGTGGGGCCCCTCTCCCCAGGGCTGGGGCGGCGACGCGGTGTGGCGGCAGTGCCTTCGCCCCGCAGCCCCGCAGTGTCCCCGGGAGGGAGGGCCCGGTGGGGGCGGGACCGTGCCGCTCGGGTGGGAGGGAGGGTCGTTGTTTAGGGAAGGGCGGAAACCGGCCCCTGGAAAATGGTTCTCGGGAGCGAGGCTAAGTACGGCCCGCCCCAACCCAAGGAATGCGGACGACGGGGAGGACGCTAGGAGTGTGGGCGGCCAGGGGGCACATCTGTACCCGGGGGACCTGGGGAGGGGTGGAGAGAGGCACGCGCAGAAGCAGGCCACCCCCCCACCCCCGTCGCCTCGTGGGGAGGGGGGTCCACCGCTCACGCACACGCCAGGTGCCGGGGGGCCGGGGATGAGGGAAGCAGGGACTGAGGGCGTGTCCCGGGCCGGGCGGGGCGGGATCACCGCTTGAAGCGGTACGTGATGGGCAGCAGCAGCTTGCTCTTCTTGAGGGCCTGCACCTTCTTGAGGGTTTCATCGTCCAGGGCCAGGAAGCAGCGGCGCGAGTACTCCAGTAGACGCTCCTTGGAGGGATCGAACTCGCCCACCTCCGCCAGCTTCTCTGGGGCCACGATGAGCAGCTCCGCAATGGGCGTGGTCAGCGCCACCGTGTTGCGGTCCACTCGGTGATGCTCGAAGGCCCGAGACATGCTCTTCAGCTTCTGGAAGGTGCCCAGGATCTTCTTGTAGCGGCAAAGCACACCGTCGGCGTCCTTCACTGCAGGGCCGAGGGGAGGGTACAGATAGGAAGTGGGGGGACAGAAAGGAGAAGCAAGAAGACCAAGAGGACAAAACAGAAAACAGGAGGAAAAGCAGTGAGAGTTACAGGAGGTGGGGAAAATAGAGACAGAAGTCGGACCAGAGGAAAATCGGAGAAGGCAAGCCCAGGGAGGGGAGATGAGGAGGAAAAATGGACGGAGTGGGTTCAAGCGGTGAGTTCCCAGCCCACCTGGGCCATCACTCCCCGTTACACACAGGAACCTGAGGCTCAAGAAGGTCAAGGCCCCACGCAGTGGTGACGGTGGACCAAAACTTAAGGATTGTAAATCAAAACCACACATGAAGGCCAGGACAGACAGCCAGGTCTGGTGTGTTTGCCGATGGGGAGGCTGAGGCTTGGGGAACAGGAGGGGGAGGTCTTTGCAGATCACATATCAAGTCCCGGGCCCAGACCCCTGGAGACCCCCACTCCTCGCTCACCCCGCTGCCTCTCCCGGGCCTTGGGCTTCCCGAAGCGCCGCCGCCCAGTGCCTCCTTTCTGCTTCTGCCTCTTCCTCTCCACGTTACTGCCTTCTTCAGATGCCCCGCTGAGCGAGGAGGCGGCCGACTCCAGGTCTGAGGCCTCGCCCCCAGCCCCACCTCGGCCATCCCCCTCAACCCGCCGGGGCCCAGGCTTCACCCGGCCGTGGTCCTCTGGAGAGAGGTGGGAAAAGACAGGCGCATGCATCAACTGCGGGAACAGAGAGGAGGCGTCTGCCAGGTAGGGACGGGCATCACATCACACACGTCCCCAGGAAAGGGGGTCCCCAAGGAGGGAGACAGGCAGAAAGTGCAGTGTAGATGCTGAGGTTCCTACCAGCTGAACACAGTACAGTCACCTGGGATTTGGGGGCAGAGGTCGTCGGGTGGGCAATGGGCCGAGGACGCTAGGCTGACTCCTCACCTTGGTGGCAAGAGGTCTAGGGGAGGGGCCCAGTGAACCCAGACAGTCCAGGGGCCTCGGGAGAGTCTGTGACTTTGTGGGGTTCCCACAGTGGAGGAGGGGTTTTCTGGGGACCCAGTGAGGCCTCCAGAAGAGTGGAGGCAGGCAAGGCCTTGGTGGGGGGGGGGGGGGCTCAGACCCTGAAAGAAATCTCAGTCTCTGGGTCTAGTGCACTGGGAAAGGCAGGCACCCGCCCTCACCCAGACAGAGGAAGCCGCTGGGGTTCCAGTGCAGGACCCTCCAGACGATGGGTTGGGAGGTCCAGTGTTGGGGCCCCCTCCGAGAACGTCCAGAGGCTCCTGGGCCTGACCATCCTGCGTAGGTTCCCATCAGCGCGGGGGGGGGGGGGGGGGGGGGGGGGGGTGGCGGTGGGCCCCACCCACCCAGGCTAGAGGTGGCTCCACAGCAGAGGGGTCTTCAGTAAAGCGGGTGTTGGAAATACAGTAAAGGAAATACAGTAAAGGGTCCTCAGTAAAGCGGGTGTTGGAAATACAGCAGAGGGGTCCTCAGTAAAGTGGGTGTTGCCCAGACTCTCAGCTGACTTCCAGAGAGGGAAGCAGAAGCTTTCGAGGGAGCCAGCCAGGGGCTAAACACCATGAAGGGGAGAGTAGAGGCTGCATCCTCCGAGATGCACCTAAAGATTTGGCAGAGAAAAGCTCTACATGGGAAGGGGATGGGGCAGCGTTCAAAATATACAGATGGGCAGGGCACAGTGTCCTGCCCATCAGCAGAAGGACTCAAGCAGGAAGGAAGCTGGGCTTGGAGTCCTAGAGATGGCCACAGGTCCAAGGAGAGGACAAAGATGCCAGGTCCCCCTGAGCCACCAAACGATGAGTGTAGGTGAGAAGGGTCCTGTGTCCCTGAGGTGGGCCGAGGTGGGTGCCAGGGCCCAGGAGTGAGATGGGGAGGGGACTAGTGCCCTCACCTGCATCCATGCGGGCAGAGGAGATGAACTTGTCCAGCTGACACCGCAAGAAGTCCCTCTCCTCCTCCAGATCCTCAATGCGCTTCTGCAGCCATGAGTTCCTCTCCAGGGCCATGTGCAACTGGGCCCTGACACCGTTCATCAGGGCCACAGTCGGGGACGCAGCCTCCGGAGGCTCTAGGGACAACGGGGGACCCTGGTCTCACCCCAGGCCTCAAGGGCCCTGAACCCCCATTTGACTGAAATCCTCCTCCAATCAACTCACCCTCGAAGTTTCCCCGAGAAGGGCTCAGACTGTAAAAGATCTGTGGGTCCAGGTGGGGCGTCTCATCGAACGGGATGGAAATCTCGAAGGCCTCACTGCCCTTCTTCACTGGAGAAGAGAGGCCGCGGTCAACCCGGCGAAGTCGTGGGGCACCTCGGACCAGCCCCCAATCAACTGGGGGAGGAAAGGGCAGGGACCGGAGCAGCCATGGGATCACGGGTGGGGCAGGGTCCCACTTCCTCACCTGACCTCCTCCGGCCGTTTCGGTCATTCATGGTGCAGCCTCCGGTGGACCCCAGCAGCTGAGAGCCTCAGGGGCACTGGATAGAAACAGCAGCCATAGGTGGAGGAACACAGATGGATTCCTCGGGGACATCCCGCGGGGAGCTCAGGCTCACGACTGGGGGAGGGGTGCTGAGGGCCAGCACTCCTGGGTCTGATAGAGGAGTGGACTCCCCCCGACCCCTGAGGACTGAGGCAGGACCAGTGGTATTACAAACTCCTAGACTCGCGGGAAGTCTGGAAGAGGGGGCTGGAAGAAGGACTCGTGAGGTCGATAGAGCAGGGACATCCGGGCCTAAATAGGACAGACCCTCATCACAGGTCGCCTTGGAGCCAAAAGGAGTGAGAGGTGTGGGGGAGGGAGTGTGCCCCAACTTCCAGGCGCAGTGTGGGGCCCCAAGCCACGCGTGGCGCCTCCCCCACTCACTGGCACCCCACGCACTCGCGTGGGCGAGCAGCACCCGTCACCCGCTGGGGGGGGGGTGTGTGGCTGGGCGCGTGCGCGCTGCCGGGGAAGGTCGTGCGTGGGGATGCGCCCCCCCACCCCCGCCCTTTGTCCCGCGGGTGGGAGGGAGAGCGATGGTGGCAAACGGTCCCAGCGGGGGATGCCCCTGGTCGCAGGTTCCGACGCGGCCACCACCCCCCCCAAGGCCCGCAGGTGCCCGGGGTCGGACGGGTCTCGGCCCCACGCTCACCCACCCGCGCGCGGAATCCGGCCCGGGGACCGGCGGCGGCGCCCATGCCCGGCGTCGGGGAGCGTCTGCAAAGAGTAACGGGGAGCGGAGGGAAGCGACCACCCACCCGCGGGCGGGGCGGCAGACGCGGCAGGTCTCGGAGCCGGGCGACGGGAAGAGCAGGGACGCCAGGACGGTCCGGTACGCCAACTGGCCTGCCTCCTCCAGGAGTCCGCGGCCCCAGGTGAGGCTGGCCGTTTGCGGCGGAGACCGGGGTCGCACTTGCGCGATGGCCCCTTGCGGCGCTCCCCCGCCCTCCACGAAGCCCGGGCAGGGAACGTCACGAAATTCCCAATTCCTAGAGAGCCGGCGGCTCCGGGGGTCCCCCAGATGGGTGACAACGCGCCGTCGGGCCTGGGAGGGGAGGGAAATGTAGGAAACAGCCGGGAAAGTTGAAGCACAGGGAGGATTCCCTTAAGAGACATCGTAGGAACTGGCCAGTGTGGACCACCCCCCATCGGATCTTTCATTTCCCACTGAGCTTCAGCCCAGCCAGACCCCAGGGTCATGGGGTAGTGAGAGTCACCCGTTCGCGAAAATAAAGGCCTAGAAACCTCCCCCAACTCCCCACCCCCGCACCATCACCCTCGTGTTACTGATTAAGAGCTGGCTTTGGAACATTAAGACCTATATCCCAGTCCTGGCCGCTCTTTCGCAGCCTCAATCTACTCACCTGTAAAATGGGGAGATTATAATCACTTTTAGGTTTGATGTGGGGATAGAATGAAATGACATGCAGAACGCTCAACCCAGCGCCTGACCACCGTCAGAGCTCAAGATAGGGCACTGTTATTGTTACCTTAAGTCAGATGGTGGGAAGCTCTTTCCCTCTCTGGGCAGTAGAAACATGATTTTTTTTCCTCCGCCCAAAAAGCGGTCGGAAGAAGAAATGAGGCCCAGCACAGTGCCTGGCACAAATCCGACACGCAAGGAAAATTCACAGAGAAGGCAGATGTTTATTCAGCGCCCAACTCCACCTGCCTCTCCTCCCGTTCTCAGGTGGCTTCCATGCTCTGGAATTTCTGCTAGCCCTATGAGAGCAATGCTCTAACCCTGCAGTGGGAGAACCTAAATGTCTGCGCCACCTGGAAAGCCGTGGCCACACTCCCCTCCTACCCACTTCACACTAGGGATAAATTGCAGCCTGGGTCAAAACGTCCAGGGGGAGGCCCCTGCCCTAGATCGGTGTTTCTCAAACTACAGGTTCTTGCGCAGAGAATTTAACACAGTAGAGTGAAACCTGGAATCGGCAGTCTAAAAAAAAAAAAAAGCAGATGGAAAAAAATATGAGAGATTTGCACATGGCAGAGATAACTTGTTAAACCCTTGTTTTGCATATATTTTGTGTATGTATATACCGAGTTACCATATAAAATGTGTTTCTTACAATGGATCATGGTTTAAAAAAAAAAAGTTTAAAAACACTCTGCGTGGATGACACAGCTGGTCAGGAGCCAAGCTAGGACTAACCCCAGTGCAGGCCAACCTTACAATTCCCCAGCCAGGCAAGCGAAGGCCCAACTGGGCCAGGCACTTGCTAAGTCTCCCTTCTAGGCAGTGGGCAGAGACACAGTCCCCCAAAACAAACCTCACGTGCTCAAAGTGGAACACGTATTTATTGAGTGTCCAGTCTCAGGCCCTGGCTGGGGAGTGGGAGGCAGGTCTGGGGCCCCTTCCCCCAGCATCACAGGAAGGCCTCAGAAAGATGGTGCAGATTCCTGATGGCCCCCAACCATGGTTTCCGGGTGGAGAATTTCAACACACAGCACACTGCCCCCTACCCCTCCAGTTAGGGCTCAGCTGTGGGCCGTGGAATCGCTGATGTCTCTGAGGTTAGAGGACTTCTCTCTGTAAATGTGAGGTCTTGTTCCCATCTTCCAAATACTGAGGACCTGAAGATTACTGCCGGGCTCCTCCTTAAGGCAGGGCTCGGCCTGGCCAAGGCGAGCGTCTGTGTTTGTGTCCAGGGCCCCCGCAACCCAGCCTCTGGCGCTGCCGGCTGTCTGAGGGCCACAGGAGTCCACACTCCCCCCAAAATCCCATGCGACCTGGGGTACCCCGCAGCCTGGCTCAGGGATGCTTCCACCGAGCGTGCTTCTGCAGGGTGTTCTGCTCCATAAATCGGCGCGGGCAGTGCGGGCACTGAAAGGGGCGCTCCCCGGAGTGGACCCGGCTGTGCTGGGCCAGCTCACCCGCCTCTCGGAAGCGGCGGGGGCAGAGCGGGCAGCCGTGAGGCCGCCCGCCACCTGCCCGGTGAATGGAGTGGTGCCGCGCCAGGTGGCTGGCCCGCTTGAATGCCTTGCCGCAGGTGTCGCACTCAAAGGGCTTCACCTCTGAGTGGGTGATGCTGTGTCGCTGAAGGTAAGACATGTACTCGAAGACCCGGGAGCACACGGGGCAGCTGTAGCACTTTTTCTGAGCTGAAGCCCCTTCGGGCCCGGACTCCCTCTGAGACTCCTCGTCCACCAGCACGGTGTATGGGACGCCCTGGGTGTCTATGAGCAGGTAGTGGTTGGGCCTCGAAGGGGACGAAGTCTGGGGACATCCTGTGGAGGAGGAAGGTCCAGGTTCTGGGGACCCGCCTGTCCGAGGGGGAGGGGCCTCCATGGCGTCAGAGGAGGGAAGCGCCAGGGGCTGGGGGCAGGGGGACGGCAGCACCAGCATCCGGAGGGGTGGCTGAGGCCTGGTGGAGGGGAGAGAGGATGAGGTTACGTAGAAGAGGGAGGCTCGGCCCCACGGGCTCCGTTCTCTCCCCTCTATGTAACCTGCTCGGGACTGCCGCATCCCCCATCCGCCATCTCCTCTCCAGTCCTTCCACCTTGAACTCTGAGACCCTCTGTAGGACCCCTAGGCGCCCCCTCCATGAAAAACCTCTCCGATTCTTTTCCACCACCGACTGTACGCACAGGGTCTCTTTATGCCTCTATCTTCCCGCTTTATGCCCTCCTCAGGTCATAGGTTGCTCGCAGGCCCCAATCGATAGACCTCCAGGCCCCTCCCTTGTCTACGCCACTGACCCCGGGTCTGAGTGTCAGTCCATCCTACGTGTTCCACCCACAAGCATTTTCTACCCCCTCTGTATGCACTCAGGCCTTCTCAAACGGGCTGCCACGTTGGGACCCCACGTCCTACCCCGCACCCCTCCCCGCGCCAGGCTACCTGCAGGTTCTCTCCCGTCCACGCCCATCCACCCCCCAGCCCTGGCAGTGTCCCAGCGCTCTCTCGGGGTCCACCCGCGCCCAGGCCTTGAAGCCTCCCCACGCAAGTCCTCGACAGCGCCGCCTCCCAGCCCTCGGAGCAACCCCTCCCCGCCCCGCGCGCAGGTACCCGCTCTCCCGGCCCCGCCCCTCCCCTCGGCCCGCTCCGGGTGCCTCCTGCCTCCCGGCCCCCGTACCCGGTGCAGCAGCCTCTCGGGTCCGGGTGACTCCGGAACGGCCCCGGACTACCCCCGTGGCGGCAGACGGCGGCGGGTCGGGGGCCTCGGAGTGTCCCCCAGGAGCTGGCGGCGCTGGGTAAGGGGAGAGAAGACCAGGGGACGGAGAAGAGGGTCCCGGGGAGGGCGGTGGGGGCGGGGCTCCCGGGCCTTCAGGAAACAACTCCGGCCAGAAACACAGGCCAGGCGGAGATGAAGGTTCCCGGTGCTTATGGTCCGGTTTCCACCCCCAACCCTGCTGTCCGTTTCATCCCCGTCCCTCCTAATCCCCGTACGCAAATAAAAGCCCTAAAATGGAGTGCGGAATGTTTATTGAATAAAGGGTGAGGGTGGCGGGTGGAAGGGGGGATATACAGAAATAAACCAGACCGTGCCCGTGTTCTTTTGTCAGATCTTCCACGCAGACAACGACCGTTCACCACTTCGGAGCAGAAAACCAGGGCTCAGAGAGGTTACGCCACTTGCAAAGGCTCACACAGCACAGCTGGGCGGAAACTGGGCTCCCACTGGCTCCCAGGCCCAGGGAGGGGCAACGACTTGGTCTACATCACACAGCTGGAGAGGGAGGGAAGGAAGGAATGTTTCTCCCTTTAGATAGTTGGGGAAACTGAGGCCCAAGGTAAGGCAGTAACCTCAGCGGAGTAAGGGAGTGTGTGTGGGAGTAACGCTGTGTGGGTCAGACGTGGTGGCCCAGAGAGGGGCCGGGCGGCACAGGCCGGGTCTGGAACTTAGTGGAGGCGCACGTGCTGCGCCAGCTCCGCAGCGTCCTGGAAGCGGCGTGGGCAGAGCGGGCAGGTGTGCGGCGGGCCGGCGCGGGCACGGTGCGTGGCACGGTGCCGCGACAGGTGGCTGGAGCGCTTGAAGGCCTTGCCGCAGGCTCCGCACGTGAAGGGCTTGAGGTCCGAGTGCGACACGCGGTGGCTCTGCAGCCTCAGGGGGCTGGCAAAGACCCGAGCGCACTCCGGGCAGCTGTAGCCCTTGCGAGGGCCGGGCTCTGCCGGCGGTGCCTCGCGCTGGGGCGGGCCCCGGGGCTCCTCCTCCAACTGCACCGTGTACGTGTAGGGGACCCCATTGGCGTCGATGAGCAGGTGGCGGCCCAGCCGCGGGGGTCGGGGGCCCGCCGCCGAGGAAGGAGTGGAGGAAGGGCCTTCCGTCTTGGGGAAAGGGGGAGCCTTGGGGGGCGGCGGGTCCATGGCCTCCGGAGAGGAGGACCGAGGGTGGGGTGGCCGCGGCGGCAGCAGCAGCATCTGGAGCGGCAGCTGGGAGCGGCGGAGGGGAGAGACGTTAAAATCGCCACTTCCTGGGGAGAGTGTCCCCGTTCTCACTGCTTGTTACCCCCTCTGTAGCACTGACCTACCTCCTTTACGCAAAAAAAGAAACTGCTTCCAGGCCAGATCGCTCTGCTTGCATCAAGCAGCTCCGGGGCTTCTACAAATAAGCTCAGCATCTCCAGGCCCCAACCTGTCTTTCCTCCCGGGTCCTCCTCTCACCCCTCATTGGGACCGGAGGGCATCACCCGGCTACTTCCCTCCTCCTCCACTCCCCAACAGCCAACTTCCAACCCCACTGCCCTCTTTACATCTTCATGGCCTCCTTCATGTCACGCCAAGGCTCTTGCCTCCAGAATTTCTCTAATGGGTCGCTTCCTCTTTTTCCCAGCCCCAGCTCAGGTTGCATCCTCTCCCCTCAGGACCACCACAGCAGCCATTCTTTGGCTTCCAGACTCTCCTAGATCTCCATCCCCACTAGGTTCCCTGGAAGGGCTCCCATCTCTGGATACGCCTCTCTAGATTTCCTCTCTAGGTACATCCCTGGAGCCCCACTAACCCAATTCCCCACTTTTCACCCAAGGCTTCTCTATCCTGTTCCCATACTTAGCACCTCAAGGTTTCAACATCCTCTCCCATTACCTAACCCGTCCTCGAAATTTCAGGTACCCGTACCTAGGATGCCTCAACTGCCGGCCTTCTGTGTAGCTCACGGCCCGTGAACTTGGCCACCTGCTACATCTCCACCCAAGGGTCCCTCTCTCTCCCCAGCCCCTATGTGTAAGCCACTGACATCTCTGCTGTTCCGCTCTACACCCCTCGGGGCCTCCTCTCACTCCCCGTGACACACGCCAGGGCCTCTGAGTCCCTCTCCCAAGCCCCCTTCTTCCTCCCTCCTGCGCGCATCTGGCGTGTTACTTCCCCACTCCCACCCCAGCACAGCGCCTCCACCCCTCTTCTCTGCTCCCTCCGCAACCCCAGGGCCCCTGCGTCCCCTTTCCCGCCACCCTCCCCGGACCCCCGCGCCCGCACTCCCTCCTGCCTGTCCCCCCAGTCCCGGCTCCCTCCTCGCGCCGCCCCGGCCGCACCCCCGCCCCGTTACCGCCCGCCCCCTCCCCCAGCCCGGCCCGGCCTCGAGCCGTCCCGAAGCCAGGCTCCTCCCTCCGTCCCGGCCCCCGTACCCGGTGCAGCGGCCTCTCGGGTCCGGAGGAGCGGGCCGAGGTCCCGGGCGGCCCGGACTTCCCCTCGCGAGTGCCGGCGGCGGCGGGACCGAGACTTCGGGGAGCTCCGGGCCGGCGGCGCCGGGGTCGCGGGCGCGGGGGGCGCGGGCGCAGGGGCGCGAGGGGCGGCGGCGTCCCTGGGAAAGGGCGCCGGCCGGAAACGCGCGCGCCACAACGAAGGTTCCGCCGCCTCTCCAATTGCCCGCTTTTTACGAGCATCTAGGGGTCGGGAGAGAGGAGAGGGGGGAGAGGGTGCGGGAACCACATAGATAGCCCGCCCCCTATCCCCCGCTCCCCTCCCACTGCCGACGCGAACGGTTCGGTCTCTGGGACCGATCGATGCGTAGACGAGGCTAGGCGATTGTCTTTGCCCGAAGTCCCACAAGGGATGGGCGCGCCCGATCCATCCACTTCCCACTGGCGCTCTCGCCAGCATCTCCTGCCCAAGGAGGCAGAGGGCGGAAGGAGGGACGCCCCTGTCGGCTGGGCAAAGGGGGAGACAGAGGATCAGCGGCCAGCCGCTGGCTCTGATGTGACACCGCCATGATCCTCCCGCCCCGAAAATGGGGGAAACGAGGCCCAGAGAGGGCCAAACCTTGCCGGATGCAGAGCTAGGCAAGGGTGGCGCTCCCCATCGGGCAGGTGGGGAAGCCCAGGCCCGTAGAGGGCCGGACCTGGCCAGATGCAGAGCTGGGCAAAGGTGGCGCTTCCCATCGGGCTGGGGGGCGGGGAGTGAAACTGAGGCGCAAGGAGCAGCAGCGACAGTGTCTGCGTGGTGTCGGCGCAAAGCGCGGCGGGCCCGACGCTCCCGCGCGCAGAGAGGAAACCTTGGCCCGGAGGCCGCGTCCTGGTGCAGGCGCGCGTTGACCAGAGAGCTACAGAGCAGCCAGGCCGGTCCGGTACCTCACGCGGGGTCTGTGCCTGGCCGCGCCAGGTGGCCGGAGCGCTGGAAGGCCGGGTGCACGCGGAGGGTTGGAGCTTGGCGCGTGGCGGCACTCCAGGCGCCCGCAGGTCGTCCTCCAGCTGCGCCGTGAACTAGTAGCGATCGCTGCGCGTGTCCACGAGCAGGGACCAGAGTGGGGCGACCGCAGCAGCTGGGGAGGGGCGGGGAGGCAGCTGGGAGCATAGACGGGAGAGCACGCGCGTTAAGGTCGCGCCAGACCAAGGACCCCGACTTGGCCAGAGCTGCGTCCGAGAGAGCTGCCAAAAAGAACTTTCTGCAATGATGAAAAAGTTCTACGATGTGCAGGCTGTCCAGTGGGACAGCCACTGGCCACGTGGGACTACTGCTCGTTAGAAATGTGGCTAGCGCTTGAGGACCTTAATTTTAAATGTTATTTCATTTCTCTTAATTTAAATCTAAATAGCCACAGGTGGCTAAGCGCTGCCCACCTTATGGTACAGCTCCTAAACCACACTCGACCAGGTGCAAGCTGGAGACCTGCCGGCCAGAGAGGGCTCAGTTATAGTTGGTTTGGATGGCAAGATATGTTGTAATGTTTTACTGGGCAGTATTTTAAAGGCCAGAAAATGCCACACAAATTCCCAGCTATAGAAAAAAGTCTCTAGATGGGGCAACAGTAAGCTAGAACTGATAAAGCCTTCTTCAGAAAACCTTCAAGAAACCTCCAAGTGACCAGACGATTGTGATATTAAGGCCAGAATTAAAGACTCTTCAGAACTGTACTGTCCTAAAGGGCAGCCGCTGGCCACACGTGGCTCTTGAGCACTTGGTATCTGTCCTGTCTGAACTGAGATGTACCATAAATGCAAGATACCCAACAGATTCTGAAGACATAGTGCAAGAAGAGTGTAAAGTATCTCTTGAATGACTTGCATGTTGATTACATTTAGAAACCACACCCTGGGTATACTGGGTTAAGAAAAATGTCCTTAAAATTAATTTCAGCTGTTCCTTTTCACTTTTTAAAGTGTGAATCACCGCTGGAAATCCTTGTCCTAGAAGTTCCTCCTCTTTTGTAGTTGCATGGGGAAGGAGAGATGGGCAGTAGGGAAAGTGGAAACTGGTGAACAGAGAGGGTGTGCCCAGCTTAAAGGGGCAACTACACCTTCTATCTACACCAGGCTTCGCAACTTTGGCACTACTGACATTTGGGGGCTGGATCATTCTTTGTTGCGGGGGGGCTGTCCTGTGCATTGTGGGATGTTTTTGCAGCATCCCTGACCTCCACCCTTCAGACGCCAGGAGCACCGTCTCTCACCCTCCACCTCACCTCTACCCTGCACCCAGCGGTGACAACAGACTTGGCCAAGTGTCCCCTAGGGGGCAACACAGATCCTGGGCTACAAAGACTCCCCTAGGAGTCTCCCGCCCAGATCCCTTTCTTGAGTTTCAGACTCCTAAGATTAGCTTTGTCCACGAGAGCCACGCCCACCCCACCATACGCCCATCTCTAGAAATAATGACAAGATTTATTGGGCCCTTTCTATGGTGCCAGCCATCACTAGATGCACCAAACCCTCAGAGCCGGCCCAGGAGGGAGGTGCCATGAGGATGCCTATTTTATAGACAAGGAAACAGACGCTCGGAAAGGTCACGTGATGGGGCCGAGGTCATACATCTGCTGGACGACACCTGCTTCTACCTGACCCGAGTCAGAGCTGACGGCCACTGTCTGCAAGCACCTTCCGCTTCTCCCCAACCCACTGCCACCACCACCCCAGCTCACAGTGACAGCCTCCCCCCACCCCCACCCCTCTGCCTCCTCTGGGCCCTCCTCTCTATGGTAACAATGCAGCAGCATAATTTCGTAAACCTGCAGACTCATGTCATTCCCGGACCTGAAACCCTCCTTGCTGCACTTAGAATAAAACCCAGAGGCCCCCATCACCACAATGCCGGCTCACCTCTCCCACCTCCAGGGCCTTGTGTTTGCTGTTCTGCCCTCTGGAATGTTCCTCCCAGCCCCTCACAAGGACACATCCTTAGTGGCCATTCAGATCACAACTCAAGCAATCCTCCATCACTGAAGCGCCACTGGTTGTGTTAGAGGTCAGGTAGGTGAGTAGGTGAGGCCCTGCTCTGTCTGGTCAGGCCACTTCCTCCACATCTCCTATTGCAGCCTGTGGTGGCCTTGCTTGTTTACGGATATGCTACTTTACTGCCTGCCTTTCCCACTCTGTCCTGGGCAACATTCTACTCTCAGAACCTAGCAAAGGTCTGGGGAGACGGTAGGGGCTCGATCCAATACTGGTTGAATGAATGAATGAGTGAATTCAGTCACCCCGTCCAAAGGTAAAGCATCATCTCCCCCCACGAAAACAAAAAGCCCTTCTTCTCTCCGGGGACAGGATCGTGACGAAACCCCACATCCACACGAGTCTGGAACCTCAAACATCCTCATCCCGCCCCCAACTTTTTCACTCCCCAAAGCCAGACAGAGTTCTGTCCCTCCCTCATCCTGAATGTTCTTAGCGCCATATGCTCCCCTCCACTCCCCAAGCCCCAGCTCTGGCCCCTTCCTCCCACCCAGGCCCCTGCACCAGCCTTCTCCCTGGTATCCTGGCCCCCAGTACTCCCCCCACCCTGGCCTGACACTCCTCTCACAGCCGTGTCATATGTAACCTCTGCACAAAACCTTGTCACAGCCCCCATGACCCTCAGGACCAAGTCCCCAGGTTCCTCAGCCTGGGATCTGAGGCCCTCATGACACAGCCCAGCCACTCCATCTCACCCCAGTCCCACATGGCATCTCACAGCACCCTCCCCACACCAGACCTAGGGAGGCGCCCCTAGAAAAGGACCCCAGCCAATAATTCACACCTGCAAATGTTCCCACCTCACTTGGATTCCAGCCTTACCCCTGCAGTGTAAAAAGAATCAAAACTAAAGAACGTTTATTTGTGCCTGTCTCAGCAGGCACTGTGAGTTGCTATAAAGAAGTGATGGAGCAGTAGGTGCTACCTTCGTATTAGGTGAGTTTGCAGCTCACCTGATAAAGATGTTTTGTTCTATCCCATCTTACAGATTGGAAAACTGAGTTCCAGAATGGGATGGTCATCGATTCCAGGCTATAAACAGAGGCTGTGGCAGCGTCAGGGATTCAACAAGAGACTCCTGCCTCTCCCCTCTGGCCAGAATGGCTGGGGACCACAAGCCATTCCCTATTTCAGGATGAGAAAACTGAGGCCCAGAGAGCAGCCTCAGATCACAGCAAGTAAGCAGTGAAGCCAAGACCCAGCCTCTACCTTCTGTAGCAGACACAAGAGATTCTATGGAGCCCCTAAGGTCTCTCCATTGTCCAGGAAATTCCTTCCAGCCAAGCGGTCCAGGACCTGCTGGGCCAGCTGCCCCACATCCTGAAAACGCCAGAACACAACGGGCAGGTGTGAGCCCGACCCAACCGGGGCTGGTGTATGAAGCGACACCTCGCTGGGGCGCTTGAAGGCCTCGCCACAGATGAAGGGCCGGAGCTCTGAGTGGGAGATGCTGTAGCTCCTGTGATGCGAGCAGCTCCTGAAGACCTGGAAACACTGGGGACCACTGAAGACCGGGGAGCCGGGGCGGAGGGCGCCTCGGGCTCCGGCCAGGGGGCCTTCTCCGTATGCACGTACAGAGCACACCATTCCCGTCGGTGAGCAAGTGACGGTCCTTGCGAGGCAGGCAGAGGCCGCGGGGTGTGGATGCAGGGAGTGGAGGGAGAGGAGTGGACCGGCCTAGGGGGAGGGGCCGCCCTAGGGAGGGAGGGGCCTATGGCCTCCAGAGAGATGCGGGGTCAAGGCACACTCTGGGAGGCTGAGGGGAGGACAACTGGGGGATTAGATGAAGCTCCTTCCCCGGAATTCACCAGCCCCGAGCCTCTCCACCCCACTCCCCGAGTCCAAGCGAGCGACCCAGCAGCGGACGCACCGCTCGGGCCTCTCCGGCCGCCCGGAGCTCAGCGCCTACCTCCCGGCGCCGACTCGCGGTGCGGGGGCCTCTTGGGTCAGAGCGCGGTGGGAAGCGGCTCGAGGGGCGGCCCCGGGACGTCCCCCGCGCGGGGGGATGGGCTCGGAGACGGCTGAGCCCGGCTCCAGCTCCGGCTTCCATCGCCGCCGGACGCGGCGCCAGAAACCCGCCCCGGCGGGAAACAAACACCCGCGAACCACGGTTCCGGGCGTCTGCCCGCCTCCCTTGTCTGCAATGAGGTGGGGAAAGCCAATATAAAGTCTATTTGGCGACGTGGTAGATGCAGAGGGAGAAAAGACCAAAGGAATGGCTTTTGGTCGAAAAGCTGTAACTTTTCTTTAAAAGTCACTTTATCCTTCTAGGCTGCAAAAGGAATCCTTCTTTCTACAATAGGAAAGACTTTCTTCAATAGGAAAGAAAATAGAACGTCTACCTACAAATAGGAACTGAAACTAGAAAGGGCTAGTGACTGGTCGGCTGCTACACAGCAAAGACAAAGAGACAGAATGATTCAGCCCGTGGGACCGCTGAGGAAACCCAGGCCTTGTGATGTAATGCGTTACACGGCAAGAAATGCGTTACACGAAGTCAAGTATGATTCTTCGTGTAGGTGGTAAAACCAAGGCCAGAAAGGGGTAGTCATTGGCCCTGGGTCACACAGCCAATCGGGGCCGGCTAGTATGATGCCCGTCCCTCCACAGGGCTGGAGTGGCGGAGGGAAGTGATATCCGGGTCCGGACCACACCTGAACCCCTGGCCGCAGTCTCCACAGCCAGCCAGGAAGTCCTTCCCTGATGAATACGCCGGAATATGGTGGCCCTACCCCTGGAAAGTGGCCAGCCCACCCCAGGTGCGTTAGCCGGTTCTGGCTGCGGTTGCTGGAGCACTTGAATGCCTTCCTACAGGGGCCGCACACTTAGGGGCAGAGTTCCGAGTGCAAGACACCATGCTGCCTGAGGTAAAATAGGCTCTTACAGGTTTGTAAGCACACATGGCAGAAGCCTGGTGTGTCAGCACAGATGTCTTAGCAGACTTGACAAATTGCTACCACGTGGCGGCTGACAGTTTACAGTCAGCTTATTAAGGCCAGAGGGTGAACTCACCAGTCACAAAGCCCAGGCGGTGCAGTTAAAATTCAGGGTCCCTGCCTCTTGGGTGAGACCAAAGGGGAAAAGGGGACCACTAATGGCCCTAGGAGGTGAGGGCATCTTTCTTGCTACTTTCTCCTGCTTCCCCTGCCACCCATAGACTTGCCACACACCCCAAGGCTGGAGATCATTCAGTCTTAGAAAGAACAACCCAGACTTCCTAGGTGGCCCACTGGTTAAGAATCTGCCTGCCAATGGCAGGGACGCGGTTCGACCCCTGCCCCAGGAAGATACCACATGCAACAGAGCATCTAAGCCTGAGCGCCACAACTGTTGAGCCTGTGCTCTAGAGCCCGCAAGCCACAACTATTGAGCCCGTGTGCCACAATTACTGGAGCCCACGCACCTAGAGCCCGTGCTCCACAAGAGAAGCCACCACGAGGAGCCCACGCACCACAATGAAGAGTAGCCTGTGTGCAGCAGTGAAGACCCAACACAGCCAATAAATAAACAAATAAATAAATAAATAAATTTATGTATTTAAAAAAAAAACACCACCCAGAAAAAGGTGCTGCCTTGTCCATTAGAGATGCCAGGGCCTAGCTCTGCACCCGACATCTCTCCAGCTGGATGCTGGAGACCTGGGGAAAGATTCCCAGCACGTGACTCCCTACAGGCATCAGTTTTGTGCCCATAGTAGTAATAGACTCAGTCTGCCCTGATGCACCAGAACGTGCTGAGCCAGCTCCCTGATGAGCCTGACCTGCCGTGAGCAGAAGGAGCAGGTATAGGACGCCCAGTGGATGAGCTGAGGCTGGCACGGACTGCTGGGTCACTTGAAGGCCTTGCCACAAGCCTCACAGATGAAGTCCAGATGGGAGAAGCCATGGGGCTTGAGACAGCATTTTTGAAGCCCTGCAGGCACTCGGGACAGCTGCACACTGGGCAAGACTTCCCGCTTGTCATTTCTCCACTCGCACTGTGTATGTGTAGGTGTGTTGTGTGCCCATCCAGTCAATGGGCAGGTATTGGCCTTGACTCAGGTAGGAAATGAGGTGAAAGGCCTGGAGAAAGAGGAGGAGGAGGAGGAGCCAACTTGGGGGAGGAGTACTTGATGGGGGGGCAGGGGAACCCACAGTTGGTGAGAATAAAGTCATGTCATGGTCCTTTTTTTTTTTTTTTTTTTTTTTGGCCGTGTCGCAGGGCATGTGGGATCTTAGGGATATTAGTTCCCCAACTAGGGACTGAACCCTTGCCCCCTGCAGTGGAAGCTTGTAGTCTTAACCACTGGACCACCGGGGAAGTCCCAGTTATGGTCATCCTTGAATCCTGAGGAGCAGCTAAAGGAAGGGGTAAGGTCTCAGAGGTAAGCTATGGGTTGAGATGACCAGAGGACCTCTCTGCATCCCCCATCTTTGCTTACCTACGTCATCCTCCACCCCCTACTCCTTCGACCCCTCATCTCTCCAAGGGGCTTAGGGGACTTTTCATGGCCCTCTCTCCATGTGCCCAAACCCTAGACTTTCTCACTTTACCACTTCCCCGTGCTCCCAGGATTTGCACAGGCCTCTTGCCTCTATCGGTTGATTCCTATGATGCTCACTGAGAGTCGACTTACACGCCCCCAGAATCTGTGGGACCCATGCTTTACTATACTGCTCTCTGGCTCCTCTTTCAAACCCTTGGTTGGCAGGGTGTCCTTTTCCCTCGTCTCCGTTCCTCCCCATCAGGGTATCACGCTTCTCTTCCAGGATCTCCCCATGCTCCCTGAGTTTCTTTTTCTCCCCAACGCCAAGGTTTCTTCCTTTCATGCTGGTCCTGCGACACAAGTTAAGTGCTTCCATCTCCCAGAAACCTCTCACCTCCAGAGTCTGTACTCGACCCACTGCATCGCCTCCCCACCATCCCTTTTCGGAGCGCACCAAGGCCCTCCTGGTTTCTGCCTCTTCTCTGTCCCCGAGGGGTCCTCGGACACGAACCTCCTGGATCCTCCCCAGTGGTTCCCCCAACAAGTCCGTCGGGTCGGTCCGGTCTTTCCCACCCCGCCCCCTTGGCTGTCCAGCCGTCCTTGTGCCCCGGGACCCCTACTCCGGACGTGGCCCTTGCCGTCCGTGTGTTACGAGGAGCGGCCTCCCGGGATCAGGCTCCCGGGATGCAAGAGGAGAACACGCTCTACCCTCTCTGAGCGCTAAGTGGGGCCATCGGGCTCCGACCAGCGAGGAGCGGCACGGGGTTCACGTGAAAGCCTTCCGTCCGGAAACACACACCCTCAAAGGAAGGGTTCCAACAGCCTTCTGTTCCCCTGACCTGAATCTCAGTCATTCGTTCACCAGATATTTGTTGCGTCTTCTGTACGCCAGCTTCTGGGGGTAAAAGCATGAGCCAACCAGACCGAGGTAGTTCCTGCCTTTCTCTACCCTTAGAGGCGACAAATGTTATCTATGTGGCACACCTGCTGCGACAAGGAACCCTCCTAAGCCTCCTGGGGGCGACAGAGACCAAAATATTGAAATGTCTTCCCCCCACTACAACCCTCAGCACCTGGGAGAATAATCAGGTAGGGATGACATTCAGGAGACAAATTCAACGGCGGACAGCGTCCCTAAAGAATCTTACGTAGGCCAAGAAGAGGACTTCAAACAAGCTGTCTCAGATTCTGCCCTAGCTTCACAGATGAGGCCCAGAGAGATTGAGACGTTGACGGTCCCACAGCAAGTGGGTGCCAGAGCCAGGGTTACAGCCTAAATCGGGGCGGTCTTTACACTTTCTCATCCCAATGTCTTCATTTTAGGGAAACTGTTCTATGGCCCCCGAGAGTACAGGGGTGAAGCTTGAAGAATTTTAGGGAAAGAGTTGCCTGCGTGTGAAACAGCCCTCAAGGCTGGCTACGGGTGCTGGCAAGGAAAGGCAAGGAGAAACCAGAAGGCTGGGTGTCAGAGCTCCCAGCCACGTAGCTCCCTGTGGATTCACGAAGAGCTGCCTCCCTGCCTCAGTACAGACTGTCTAGAAGGATTAGGCATTCCATGCGTATTCCACGGCAAACCCCAGATTTTAATGAGGCAGCTTAGAAACAGTCGGATTCCAATTCTGGTCTCAGAACAATCAGACTTCAAGTCTCTCCAGGCAAATCTGAGAAGCACTGTGTGACAGCGTTCCCCCTTTGGTGACTCAGTTTCCCCATCTGTCAGGGAGAGGCCACCATTCTTTTGTTTTTCCTTTTTATTTTTCTATATTGAGACGTAAGTTAGGATGGAAGAAATTTTCACATGTTGAGGTATGAGGAAGTCCTTCTGGCAGATACATGATGTGGCCTGAACATTACGTTGACCAGAATAGCCTGTCTTATGGCCTGTTAAACGTACACTGTACAGCTGCTTTAACCATTAAAGAAAAGAAAGCATTTAGAAATGGAGGGGGATGGGATGAATTGGGAGATTGGGATTGACATACATACACTACTATGTATAAAATAGATAACTAATGAGAACCTACCCTATAGCATAGGGAACTCTACTTAATGCTCTGTGGTGACCCAAATGGGAAGGAAATCTGAAAAAGGGTGGATGTATGTATAAATATACATATGTATAAATATGACTGAGCCACTTTGCTGTACATCAAGAAACTAACACAACAGTGTAAAGCAACTCTATTCCAATAAAAATTAATTAAAAAATAAGTAAAGGAAAAAATCACATCAAATCAAAATGGAGCCACTGTGATTTGGGCATCCAAAATGAAGCTGAATGGCCATTGTGGATGTGGTTTCAGAGATGTTCCTGCATCACTGAGAACTTGAATCTTCTGAACTGTATCAGACTCAAGGCCACCACCAGCCATTCTCAAAACAATACCTGTTAGTCGCTGCCAGCTGCCACCTTATAGCACATCTCAACTTGGCCTAATCCCATAGATTAGTTAGGAGGCCAACTAACAAACAAGCAGCTTCAATGTAGGGTCATAAGTGCAATGAAAAGGCGCTGCAGGGGGGCCGGAAGGGGCACATGACCCAACTAGGGTGGGGAGGGGTGGAGACCTGGAAAGTTTTCCTGGAGGTGACATCTGAGTTCAGTCTTGGAGGACAAGAGAGATATCCAGGCTTTGGGAACAATGAATGCCATTCCAAGCAATGTGAAAAGTGGGGGCAAAAGCCAGAATTGAAAACAGCCTAAAGAACAATTCTTCTTTCAAAGTAACTAAGCATCATGTGCACAGGCAGGGATGATGCTGGCTGGAGACATCAACAGGGACCAGACTGAAGAATTTGGGGTTTGTGCTGCAGGCAACACGGGGGAGAGTTTGGAGCTAGTCAGGGAACTATCACATGAGGGCTTCACAAGGATTCCTGTGAACCTGGTAGCCTGAAGGGGTGCCTCACACAGCCTGGGAGCTGGAGGCAGGCAGGAGTCAGAGGTTGCTTGCTAGAGGAAATAAGGCCTGAAAAAAATGGCCAGGATCCCCCGAGAAAGGTTACTCTGGGTAGCAAGAACAGCCCAAGACCTGGCACCTGGAGAACTGAAAGTGTGAGGGTTTCAATGGGGGTGTGATATCTTGTGTGTGGCAGACGCACAAACGATGAAAGAGGAGGCTGGAGAGCTTGGCGGTCACTACAGCGTGCGGGGCTCCCAATGCCGGGCAGAGGAGTTGGGCTTTTTGTCTTGTGGCAAGAGGGGGCTGTGAAAGGATTTTGAGTTGGGGAAGGACAAGAGCTCTAGAAAGGTCTGTCGGTCTATGTTGGCCGGCTAGAAAGCAGAGGCTGGGAGACCAGGGAGGAGGCTGGTGCTGAACTCTAGATGAGAAAGAACGAGGTTTGAGCTACGGAAGCGGTGGTGGGGATTCAGAGATCTCTAAAGCCGTAATACGGGAAACCTTAAAATCTCAGTGCTAATGCTCAAATGCCTGATTTTAACGCCCTCAATTTCAGAGCTGCTGAAGGGAGTCCACATGCGAAAACACTACTAGCATTAGTTCCCACGTGTTACGTACTGTCCGTGCAAAGACATTATTATGCTAAGTACTTTCACGAGTGATTTTATTTAATTTCTCTAAGAGGTTAATCCGTTCAGCTTTCAGTGAGAAAACACAGGCGCAGAGTGGGAGTTCACGGCTCAACGGCACGCTGGTAGCGACTCAGCGAGACGTGGAGGCCCAACACCTCGCCACCCCAAAACCCCTAAACCTGGACCCTCTTTTGCGGTGTCTCCAGCATCCACCTTCAGAGGCTAATTGCCCTCCTCGCACCTCCCTTCCTTTCCCCGCCCACCACGGCCCTTCTAGCCCCAACCAGCCTCTCTACGGTTTCCCCTCCCACCTCCTCTACCCACACGCTTCCCCTCCTTTCCCCCCACGTGACCCCTCTATCCGCCGCCAACCTCTCTATGGTTCCCCCCCCCACTTCACCCGTCCTCAGCTCATCCAGTCCTTCTCTAAGCTCCTCAACGTGGGCCGTCAGCCTCCCGCGCCCATCAGCTCCGTCCTCGGAGCTGCCGCTCTGGTCAGGCCGAGCGGAAACGGCGTACAGTGGGGAAGTGCTTCTATGGAAAGCCAGGGAATGGAAGGACCCCGCACTTGTAAGGGAAACCCCCGGTAGAAGCTGCGCCAGCTTCAGGCCCTTTGTGAAAATGCTCCGGCTGGAAACATGAGGCCCAGAGAGGAAGGATCCGCTTTGTGCTTGGGCCTCCCCATCCCCACCCCACTCCCCCACTAAGTGGGGTCCCAAAAGGATCACTCTCTATAGGAGTTTGCTGTCTCTCCTTTCATTTTTGTTCCGACAGTGTCAGAGACGGGCAAGGAAATTGGGAAACGCCCACCTCCTTACACAGACGGGGGGAAAGGAGGCCAAGAACGGGGTAGGAGCTTGCTCAAAACTAGTCAATCAGGAACCAAATGGGACTCAAGCTGGGGTCTCCTGGTTCCCAGTTCTCAGAACCTCCGTGCTTTTTCTGTTTCAAAATCGGTGAGGTAGTTAGTAACAGCAAGGCTCCTAAAAGAGGCCCACAAGGCCTTCATAGGCAGGTTCCAGTCTGATTCGCAGCCCCATCTGCAAGGATTCTCCTTCACACGTAGCAAAGCAGATGTAATTCTTTCCTTCAAAAGTAGTTAAGCAGGGACTTCCCTGGTGGCACCGTGGTTAAGAATCCACCTGCCAAAGCAGGGGACAAAGGTTCAATCCCTGGTCCAGGAAGATCCCACATGCTACGGAGCAGCTACGCCCGTGCACCACAACTACTGAGCCTGTGTGCCACAACTACTGAAGCCCACATGCCTACAACCTGTGCTCCACGACAAGAGAAGCCACCACAATGGGTAGCCCTTGCTCGTCACAACTAGAGGAAGCCCACACACAGAAATGAAGACCCAACTAATTATTTTTTTAAGGGGCAGAAGACCTGAACAGACATTTTTCCAAAGAAGACATACAGATGGATAACAGGCACATGAAAAGATGTTCAACACTGCTAATTATTAGAGAAATGCAAATCAAAACCACAATGAGGTATCACCTCACACCAGTCAGAATGGCCATCACCAAAAAATCTACAAATAACAAATGATGAGAATGATAACGATGGTAGAGAACAGGGAACCCTTCTATATTTTTGGTGGGAATGTAAATTGATGCAGCCACTATGGAAAACTGTACAAAGATTCCAAAACAAACTAAAAATGGGACTACCATGTGATCCAGTAATTCCACTCCTGGATATACATCTGGCAAAAACCAAAACACTAATTCTAAAAGATACATACACCCCAGTGTTCACAGCAGCACTATTTACAATAGCCAAGATATGGAAGCAACCTAAGTGTCCATCTACAGGTGAATGGATAAAGAAGATGTGGTACATATATACAATGGAATATTCCTCAGCCATGACAAGGAGTGAAATAATGCCATTTGCAGCAACATGGATGGACCTAGAGATGATCATACTAAGTAAAGTAAGTTAGAGAAAGACAGATGTCATATGATATCACTTATATGTGGAATCTAAAATACAAAACAAATGAAAGTATATAGCAAAATAGAAACAGACTCAGAGATACAGAGAACAAACTAATGGTCACCAGTGGGAAAAGGGAAGGGAGGAGGGGCTTCTTCACTTAAAATAATGTTTTCAAGGTTCATCCATATTGTAGCATGTACCAGCACTTCATTCCTTTTTGTGGCCAAATAATATTTCATCTTATGGATATACACCACATTTTGTTTATCCATTCCTCAGTTGATGACATCTGGGTTGTTATGAACAAGGCTGCTATAAGCATTTGTTGACAAGGTTTTGTGTGGACATATATTTTCATTTCTCTGGGGTACACACCTATGGGTGGAATTCTGGGTCATATGGTAACTCTAGCAGCCGATTCATTTAAAAGACAGGAGATCTAAGTCCAGCGAGGAGAGATGACGTGCTCAAGGCAGAAGCAGTAAGGCTAACACCGCCCCCCGCCCCCATCTTCTGACTCCAAGTCCAAGACCCTTACTGTCATTTTCCAGTGATTCCACGTGGCCAGTCTTCCAGCCTCAGATCATGTGATAGCCGGTTAGTAGTGCCAGCCCTGAGAGAAACAGACAGGAGGGGAAACGGCAAGGAATCCACATGTATTGAGCACCAGCTCAGTAAAGACTTGGAAGCAACCTAAACATCCACGACAGATGATTCGATGAAGAAGGTGTAACATACACACAATGGAATACTACTTAGTCATTAAAAAGAATGAAATAATGCTATCTGCAGCAACATAGATGGACCTAGAGATGATCATATTAACTGAAGTAACTCAGACAGAAACACAAACATTATACAATATCACTTTCACTTATGTGTGGAATCTTAAAAATAGTACAAATGAACTTATTTACAAAACAGGAACAGACACACAGACATAGAAAACAAACTTATGGTCCCCATAGGGGAAGGCGGGGTAGGGATAAATTTGGAGTATGGGATTAGCAGATGCATAGTACTATCTTTAAAATAGATAACCAGCAGCATGCCGGCCACAGATGTGTCTCTTGCTTCCACAGTGTTTAGACGAAACAGACCCAGGGACGCCCCTTCCTCCAGCCTCCGACCACCTCCAACCTCTTCTCCAGCCGCAACCTTGGAACCAACCACTCAGCTGTCCTCGGGCTACAGGACCAGCCAACCCCATTTTCTGAGCTTAGCTCCTTACTGCCGACCCACGAGGAGCCTCCAGATTCCACACAATTATTCCATCAGGTGGAGGCCGCCGTCAACCGCCTGCTCAACGTGCATCTGCGGGCCTCGCACACCTACCTCTCTCTGGGCTTCTCTTTTGACCCCAACGCTACGGCTCTGGAGGGCGTGAGACACTGTTTCTGAGAATTGGCCAAAGAGAAGCAGGAGGGCCCGAGCTCTCTGGAAAAGGCAAAAGCAGCACTGTGGCCGCGGCCTCTTCCAGGACCTGCAGACGCCGTCCCAGGATAAGTGGGTAAAACCCAGGACGCTGTGGAGGCCGCCCTGCTCACGGAGAAGAACATGAACAGGCCCTGGGTTCTCCCCGCGCAGACTCCGCCTCTGGGACTTCCTGGAGCCACTTCCTGGAGGAGCAGGTGAAACTCATTAGGAAGATGGGTGACCACCTGACCAACCTCCACAGGCTGCCCAGTCCCCAGGCCGGGCGGGGCGAGTGTCTCTTCCAAAGGCTCAGCCTCAAGCACCACCAAGAGCCTCTGGAGCCCAGAGGCCTTTGAGGAGCCCCTCTGGGGTCAGGGCTTCTGCCCAAAGCCTCTCTCTGCAGCCACTAGGCAGCTTTTTAACCCCCTTGGAGTACTCGCCAAGCCTTGGATCAAGCCTTTACAGGAAAAAATATATATATAACCAACAAGGACCTAATGTATAGCACAGGGAACTACAATCAATATTTTGTAATACATTATAATGGAAAAGAGGGACTTCCCTGGTTGTCCAGCAGTTAACACTCTGTGCTCCCAGTGCAGGGGGCCCAGGTTCAATCCCTGATCAGGGAACTAGACCCTGCATGCCGCAACTAAGAGCCTGCATGCCACAAGGAAGATCCCACATAAGTCAAGGAAGATCCCATGTGATGCAACTAAGACCTGGCGCATCCAAATAAACATTTTAAAAATTATGATGAAAAGGAATCAAAAAAAAGAATATATACATCCAAAAAAGAATATATATATGCATATATGCATATATCTATATATCTGAATCATTTTGCTATACACCTGAAACTAACACAATATTGTAAATCAACTATACTTCAATAAAAAGGAAAAAGAATTATAACCAACCCAGTGTCCATCAACAGGAGAATGAAAAAATGTAATGTGGCATCATCTCCAGTGGGCTATCACACCAGCATTGACAATGAGTGACTAGACTACAGGTATCCATGTCTACAAATATAAAAAACAATGTCGAGGGGGCAAAAAGTTAGAGAAGGTTATACTGAAATGATATCATTTATCCCAAATGTGTTAACATATGCAGAACAATATCACATTGTATCATACATGTAGCAAAATAGGAAGACATGCGTGGGAATGATAGACAGAAAACACAAAATCTAATAACCTCAAGGGATGGAGGAGGGAAAATGGATGAGGGTTTACACAGAGGACTTAGACTGCTTCTGTAAAGTTGTACGGTCTAAGTTTACTAGTGAGTGTAGGGAGCTATTTATATGATTCTGAATACTTTTTGTATACAGAAATGGTTCAAAATTTAATATTAAGAAAAGACTCCCTATGTTTATCAGTCAAGATAGAATAGGTTCTGCTGCAGTAACAAACAACCCCAAAGCTCAGTGGCTTAACACAACAAGCGATTATTCTATTCTATTCTATTCTATTCTATTCTATCCTATCCTATTTTTGGCTGCCATGCATGCATCATGTAGGATCTTAGTTCCCACAGGAATCTAACCCATGCCTCCTGCAGTGGAAGCTCTGAGTCTTACCCACTGGACCTCCAGGGAAGTCCCCAAATGATTATTTTAAATGCTATATATCCAAGGAAGATGAGCATCAGGTCCTGGTAACCGTAGATACATACTCTGGATTCAGGCTGATGGAAACGTCACCCAGCAGATCCCCAGGCACAGAACAGCAGGAGTGGAAAGTGGAGAACAGCTGTGCCGGCTCTTACCTCGTGCTGAAGGTGACACACATCGCTTCCACTTATATTTCATTGGGCAAAGAGAATCACGTGGCCACGTCTAACTGCAAAGGAAAATGCAAACCTATCCTCTTCCCATAAGGAGGAGAAACAGAGAATTTAGGAATGATCCTCATGTTTAGCATCTCCCACCCTGCCCTTCCAAGAAAACAATTTAAGGTTGTTCCAGAGATCTTACATATCTCTTTCTTATTGAGTTTTACCACCCTCTACAGTTTTGTACATGAGAAAATGCAGGCACCGTCCAGAGAAGCATGGTGACCTCTCCAAGGTCACACAGCCAGGCCATGGAATGAACACTTGGAGGGCCAAGACCGCAGCCCTGTCCTTGGTGCTGCCAAAAAAAAAACAAAACAAAACCGTCTTTGGGCTCTTTCCTCCAAAAGAGCGTTTCCCAAACGTCACACCACCTGAGGACTTTTGCTAATAAATCCCACTACCACCAGTGTTGCTGTTTGTTGACTCCTGCAAACGGTCTTTAAAATCCCTACACTGATAAACTCTGCCTCACTAGGCATGCAGAGGAGGTCACCACCAAAAGGCGACCTGAAAACAGAACAAAGGTTATTCAATGCTGCTCAGTGTCAACTGACTGCCAGAGCCTACCCATATAGGTTAAAAAGAGAACTTCGAATTAGTTCGCAGCCACCCAGCGCCTCGCGCGGGCTGTCTCCTGCGGTGACTGGCAGGTTAGCAGGAAGAAATGCATTACTTTCCCCCGGGGGAGCCGGAGACCCGCTCCCTGGAAGCCCCGCCCCATCCTCCAGTGCGCCTGCGCAGAGGCTCTGACGCCAGCCTAGGGCTCGCCCCCTCCTGGAGCGACCACTGGCCTCGGGGGCGGGGCCTGGGCACAAGATGGCCGCCGCGCGCCCGGAGACCCCGAGTCCGAGCTCAGCGGCACCGGAGCCGCGATCCCCGGAGCCTCCGGACCTGGTGCGGGCGAGGAAGGGGCCTGGGCGGGGGCCTCGAGGCGGCAGGAGGTCGCAGGGCGGGGGGCGGGGCCAGGGCGGGGCTTAGGGATGGGCGGGGGAAGTCTTTAGGGCTCTGGCCCTGGGGCGGGGCTTCTTGGTGGGCGAGGGGCGGGGCTTAGCGAGGAGCCTATGAGGGCTGAGGGCGGGGCCTGAGTGGGGTGGGGTCTGAGGAGGGGGCTGGGTGGAACATCTGAGCGGGTGTTGTGCCCGGAGAGAGCGGTCCCAGGGATGGAGTTTGTCTAACTAGGGGGCGGAGCCTTCTGAGGGCGGGGCCTCAGAAATTCTAGGGTGGAAGGTTGGCAAGGTCACCCTGAAAGACAAGGGCGTGGGGTTCTAGTTGGGGCATCCAAGTTGGGGTGGGGGGATGATTCCGCAGGGGTCTGAGTGTTGCGTCTTGACGCCCAAGAGAGGATCTGGAGCGAGACATGACTGCTCCAGGTGACTTGGGAACCCCACTCAGGATGGGAGTGTATCTGAGGACATTCATTCATTCAGCAGACATTTACCGAGCTCCTGCTTGGGCTAGACAGATGGAGAGGCGAGCGAGACACATACACCGTATTCTTTTGGAGCTTGCAGTCAAGTAAGGGAGAGAGACGAGAAACGAGACATTGTGTTATGTTCTCCAAAGAAAGAGTGAGCTGCTAGAGGAGGGGTAGGGGAGCTGAGTCTAGACGAGAGAAGTCAGCTGCGAGGCTTACATTTACGCCGGGTCAGAGAGAGCAGCGGGAGCGTGATGAATAGCAGGGGACGGTCTGGGATTTTAAGAGCAGTTAGAGTCATGGGAGGGGTGTGAATGGGAACATGACTGCCATCTGATTTCCGTTTTCAAAAGGTCACTCGGGCCGCTTTGGGGAGGTGGGTTATAAGGAAGCAGCGGTAGGAGCAGAGGCATTCCGAGGGTCAGGAGACTTGGCGAGAAATGATTGGCTTTTAAGTGGGGTGGAGGAGAGAAATGGCTGGATCCGTGATATGTTTTGGACAGGAAGGGAAGTCTTGATGGTCGTGTGGCAGAATCCCAGAGGATGGAGAACCGAACCTAGAAACTGAGGGGCCCCGTATGCTACAGAGGGTGTTGAATAAGTGGGGCGTGTTGGGGTGGCCTTGAGGCAGAGTCCACAGGCTCCTGTTTCTTCCCCCTCCTCACCCAGGTCCTGGTGCCTGATGATGGCCGCCCGGCCACCCCCCCGAGTGACCTCATCGAGATCCAGGTGGTGAAGGTGACAGACACCACGCTGGTACCTGAGCCCCCGGAGCCAGGCTCCCTCCACTGTGCCTTGTGCCCAGCTGCCTTCCGGCTGGTCTCCGAGCTGCTCTTCCACGAACACGGCCACCTGGCGGGGGCTGAGGGTGGCGGGCAGGGTGGGGACTCAAGCCGGTGTCATGTGTGCGGCCACAGCTGTCCAGGCCCCGCCAGCCTCCGCGCCCACTACAGCCTGCACACGGGAGAGCGGCCCTACCGCTGCCCGCTCTGCCCCCGGGCCTTCAAGGCCCTGGCGCCGCTGCTGCGGCACCAGCACCGACATGGGGTGGAGCCGGGGACCTCTCAAAGGCCTCCGGAGGCGGCGGCGGCCCGAGATCAGGGGCCTGAGGTGCCCCAGGAGAGGTCGGAGGTGGTGATGGCCGCGGCGGCGGCCGGCGCAGCGGTGGGGAAGCCTTTCGCCTGCAGGTTCTGTGCCAAGCCGTTCCGCCGCTCCTCAGACATGCGAGACCACGAGCGGGTGCACACGGGCGAGCGGCCCTACCACTGCGGCGTGTGCGGCAAGGGCTTCACCCAGTCCTCGGTGCTCAGCGGCCACGCCCGCATCCACACCGGCGAGCGCCCCTTCCGCTGCACCCTCTGCGATCGCACTTTCAACAACTCCTCCAACTTCCGCAAGCACCAGCGCACCCACTTCCACGGGCCGGGGCCGGGGTTGGGAGACTCTGGAAGCCAGCTGGCATCGGGGGCCGAGGGGTCAGGGAGTGGGTGTGGGGCAGGAAACACTCTGGAAGAGGGCCATGGGGAGACGGCCAAAGTGAAGGCGGAGATCGACCAGTAGTATGGGAGAGCAGGCACACGGGAAGTAGGCGGCAGGTTGCAGGGGAGGGGTGGGTGGGAAAAGGCGGCAGGGGAGAGGCGACATAAGAGCCCAGGGAGATGACCACAAGCGGCCAGTGTGGGACGGCAGAGGGAGAACCAGGTTCAGGACGCTCACAGACTACACAGCGCCTGTGTGAGATTCAGACAAAGGCACAGAGGCAGCCCTGCGGATGCCCAGCGAAATGCGAGGAACACGGGCTTGGTTTCATTGCCCCAGTTGCCTCCCTGACGGGTTGTCCTTGCGCGAGACACAGCTCGTGGCAGCAGGGCCTGGGCACTGCAGAGGGGGACCAGGATGGAATCTTTTGCCTACCTCACTGGATTGCACTGACCATGGGATGCCTACCCGTCCTCAGGCAGAAGACGCCCACCAGGTCCTCCATAAAGAGACTGGGATCCCATCACCTCAAAGCCAGAGGGGTCCCCAAATCATAGCCAAGAGCACTCAAGTCAAAAGGATGGAAGCCTGACCATAAGGATTTTGACTCCAAGAGCTGCTACCCCTGCTGTCATGTGGTCCCTCCCTAAGCCACCCAGACTCCTTCCAAGGCAACCGAACACCCAGACCACAGACGGTCACCTAATGTCCCCCTCCTAAAGCTTTAGGCTCAGACCCCATGGTCCCCCAAGTCTACAAATTAGCCTCAAATTTCTCTAATTTCTTCCACTCCCAATTTGAAGCAAACAGCATATAGCCCAGTCCCAAGCTATCCCAAGGAAGGGTTGGCGGATGGCAGCGTGGTGGCCTGGCCGGTGTGGGGTGGGTGTGGAACACGAGTTGAGTCACTGTGGTGCGGGGGCCAGAGGAGGACCTGGGAGCTGGAGGTGGGAAGCCTCCAGTTCTATTCCTATTAAAGGACTTTCTGAAGGGTTTTCTCTATGTTGGTCTTGTGTTCCAGGGGTAGGGGTAGAAGGGCCATACTGTGGTCTTGTCCCCAGCAGTGAGTTGCAACTCTCTCCAAACCTGTTTCCTCATCTTTAGAATGGGGGGCGGGCCGGGGGGAGAGCCTCTGGCTACTCAGAGAAGCTATGTGGTCCAGCTATGGGACTGGGGATCAGGGAAGTTTGACAAAACAAAGGGGCTCCTGTGATGAGTACACTTAAGAAGGGAGAGCCTTGGATTTGCACCCCTTCCTGTTCACCCAACACCCCCATAAGATGTCCCACAGACGACTCATAAGGTGAACAGAGTTCAGTTTTCACCAAGGAAACGCTCATGTTTCCCACCACCACTGGCATCACCACCCAAGCGAGAAGCCTTGGCAGTTTCCTTAGGCCTCCTTCATTCTTCATCCCTTTATCTAATTCCTTCTCAATTTCCCGCAGTTGAGCCAAATATCTTTGGAATCTGAACGCTTCCTTTCATCATCACGACTCTTGTAGACAAAGCCAACAATGGTCTCACATGTCCAGGCCCTGCCGTCTTCATTCTCCATACTGTGGCCACATGAATCCATCCTTCCAAAACACAGACCCTGACCTTGTCACCAACCCACACTCCGTGTGGCCATGAGAAAGGATTCCAAATGCGAGTGCCTATAGGAACTGTGTGGCAATGTAAATAAGTGAGGAAGATGGCTGGGTTTGAGGGGGAAACACCAGGACCAGCAAGGTGAAATATGACCACTGACACTTGGGCTCAGCCTTGGGATGTGACAGTGGGAACTGGCAGCACATTGGAGAATATATGCCACATCCAAAGAGAGCAAGGGCGACTCAGCCCCGAGAGGGTGCAGGCCACGTTGCTAGATCTTCCAAATTTTTCAGAAGTTGCATTAGTTCATATTATGTTAAATCTTTTGATTTTCAAATGTTGGCAAGTCAGCATTTTTTGTTTTTTTGTTTGTTTTTCTTTTTTTAACTCATAGGCTAGACCAAATGTGTCAGTGGCTTATATTCAGCAGCTGCCAGCTGCCAGCCCGACCTCCGAGGTCACCCCAGTTCCACTATTTGAAATTCACGGCCCTTCAGGATCCAGCCTCTCCAGCAATACCAATCTATTTGAAATTTTCTGGAACAGCTGGGTTGAGTTAGACACACCAAACCCTCCACCTGGAATTCTGTGCCCACTTTACCTGGCAAGCTCCTGTGGCTCTGTCATCCTTTGGGCACCATTCTCCTCCAGGAAGCTTGGTTAGCCTCCCAGTCTGATAAGGTGAATTCTCCATGCTTTCAGCCCCCGGTGAAACTTCCACATCCTTTATATTGTGGTGCTCCACGTCCGTGTGACTTCTGAGCCCTGGTGCAAGGTCTGTCACCTACTGGGTCTCCAGCCTTAGAGCATGGTGCCACCTGCTGGGTCTCCAGCCTTAGAGCATGGTGGCCACACTGGGTTTCTGCCCTCTTGTGGGTCAAACTGGACTCGCCCAGTCAGTGCCCCCTGAACCAGATTTGTCTTCAAGTTTCAGTATTAAGGGACCCTAGACTGTAGTTTCAGTGCTACCACAAACTTGCTAGGTATCCTTGGAGCCTCTTTCCTCTCCAGGATCTCAGCATCCTCTTCCAACAAGTGGGATAACTAAATGAACCTTGCCAGGCATATATTTCATTGTTCCAAGAACCAAAATGAGGGCTGTGAAAGGGCTTTTGAAGCTCCCCTAAGTTACCCTGGAGGCAGAGGTTACTATGAGCCAGCTGTGTAATAAACATGCATCTGCACAAGGCTGGACCACAGCAATGGCTCACCAGGAGTTCTTTTCCATCTCATTCAGGGCAAGGAACAGATCCAATTCATGTTCCCCAGTGTCCATCGAAGGACCCAGCAGACAGGGGCCTTGGGGAAATTTTTGGCTGAGTGAACAAATTCCAAAAGCTTGAAGGGAAAGGAGTCCAGGAACGTTGTCATCTCCCGAGAGCAGTGAGTTACCTGTCTTGTTCATCTCCTGTTTGTGCCACCGGAAGGCTACAGCCTGGATATGGTGAACCCTGGGTAACTACTGGCTGAACGAGGAAAAGCAGAGAGAGCAAGGGTGAGGCAGGTGTCAGGAAATCGAAATCCCAGGACACAAAAGTTCTCAACATTCTGTTTGTCAGTGCCTAATCCCCTCACCCTGGGAGGCAAGAAAGGACTCCAGCGGCCCTGTTGATAAGATTTATTATTCTCCGCTCTGTACAAGCCGCGTCTGCCACCCCGCCCCCCACCCCCACAAACCAAGAGCACCCAGTCAACCCTTTGTGCCCTCCCAAACCGCTCATACTCCACGGTCCGGCCAGATTCCGGAGGAAGGGGGAGGGGCCGTTCAGACCCATCTCCACCAAGCTTCTTGGGGGACTGAGCAAGCTGCTGGGGCAGGGAGCTGACGAGGGTTACAAAACGGTGTTGGACGGAGGATCAAGTTCAGTGTCTGCCAGGAGGAGGAGAGGGCCAGAGAGGTCCAGATGGGAGTGATTCAGTCTTGAGTTTGCATGACATAGGCCTTGAAGGAGGCTAGTCTGTCTGAAGTTCTGAAGGATGGATGGGACAGCAGAGAGGAGGGGGAAGAGTCTGATCAGAGTTCAGAACGGGTGAGTCCGGAAGGAGACATCTGATTGGAGTGGCAGGTGGGAAGCACCCCCCTCCCTGGTCAGGCATCCTTCCCGGGCAAGGTGCCTGTCCCTGCTCCAGGTCCCCCGAGCCCCTCGGCCTTGTGGGCCAGGCGGTGCTTCTTGAGGCCATAGGTGTTGGCGAAACCCTCGCCGCAGGAGGAGCAGCGGAAAGGCCGGCCGCCCTGGTGGGCCGCCAGGTGCTTACGGAAGTAGCCAGGATCCTTGAAAGCCTTGAGGCAGGCGGGACAGCGGAGCTCAGGCCGCGGCGGCTCGTGCGCGCGCTGGTGGCGCAGCACGGAGCTCAGGTAGAAGAAGCCCTTGCCGCAGTGCTCGCAGCGGTAGGCGCGCTCGCCCAGGTGCAGCCGCTGGTGCTCCAGCAGGTTGGAGCGGTAGCGGAAGGTCTTGCCGCAGGCGCCGCAGCGCTGGGGCCGGGCCACCGCGTGCAGTCGCCGATGCTCCGCCAGGCTGGAGGACTGCGCGAAACGCTTGGCGCACACGCCGCACTTGAAGGCCCGCTCGCCCGTGTGCACCACGCGGTGCTGCCGCAGGTACCAGGAGCGCAGGAAGCCTCGGCCACACACGCCGCACCGGTAGGGCCGCTGCTCCGTGTGGCAGCGCTGGTGGCGCATTAGCAGCGCAGCCTCCCAGAAGCGCTTGCCGCACACCGGGCAGCGGAAGCCCCGCTTCTGCCGGTGGCTGCGGCGGTGCAGGAGCAGGTCGTAGGCCCCCGCGAAGCTCTGGCCACACAGGCCGCAGCCCAGGGTCCGCCGCACCAGGTGCACATACTTGTGAGTCACGAGGCCCAGGAAGTGCTTGAAGCTCTGGCCGCACGTGGCGCAGCTGAAGCGCTCGGGGCCCGAACTGGCAGCCCCGCCGCCCCCGGCCACCGCCGCCCCGCCGGCGTCGTCGCCCCCAGACACCCCTGCCAGCGCCGCCACTGCTGCCCCCACCTCTCCGGCCAGCCCGTTATCCAACACGTTGGCCGCATCGGTGCTGCTGGAGCCGTCCGAGGGCTGGGGGCCGCCGGCCGCGGGCGGGAGCAGGCGCTCGGGAGCAGCCTGGTGGACCAGCTTGTGCCACATGAGGTTCTCGATGAAGCCGAAGGTCTTGCCGCAGGCATCGCAGCCGTAGGGCTTCTCCGCCATGTGCGCCTCCTTGTGACTCATGACGTGGAAGAGATCCGGGAAGTGCTCGCCGCAGTCCGAGCAGGCGTAACTCAGTGCATCGGCGGCGCCCCCGGACGTGGCCGAGGCGCCCGGGCCACAGGCCCCCGCCGCGCCCTGGGTGGCGGGCAGACCGGCGGCCCCGGCCAGGGCGCAGGGCAGCTGGAGCCGGTGCACCTGGCGGTGCCGGGTGAGGCTCTGCGGGTAGCCGAAGACCTTGCCGCAGAGCTCGCACTTGTAGGGCCGCTCGCGGGTGTGCACGACGTGGTGCTTGCTCAGGTGGAAGGACTCGCGGAAGCGCTTCCCGCACACCGGGCACTGGTGCGGCTTTTCGCCCGTGTGGATGCGCTCGTGGCGCTTCAGGGTCTCGCGGCGCCCGAAGCCGCGCCCGCAGATGCCGCAGCAGAACGTCTTTCCGGGGACGCTGGCGCCGGAGGCTCCAGCCCCACTGGTCCCGGCCCCGCCGAGCAGCAGCGGGTGCGCCCCCAGGAGCGGGACGGGCACCGCGCCGTACACCACCGCCGCCGCGGCCGCCGCCGCCTTCTCGCTGTCGGTGGCCGGCGGGTCGGGGGGCAGGAGGTAGGGGCCCGGGGGGAAGGTGGGCGGGGGCTGCGGGACGGAGGCCGCCGCGTCCTTGGGCGCGTCGGGGGCCGCGGGCGGGGCGTGGGCAGCCTTGTGCCGGAGCAGGCTCTGCGGCGCCGAGTAGGACTTGCCGCACAGGTCGCAGGGGTACACGGGCCGGGGCCCCGCCGCGCCCGCGCCCGCGCCCGCGTGCGCCGCCTGGTGCTTGAGCAGGTAGGCCGCGTCGCGGAAGGCCTTCCCGCAGATGCCGCAGGGCAGGCGCAGCAGGTCGGCCGAGTGCGTCTTCACGTGCCGCTTGAGGCTCTCCCTGCGGTTGAAGCTCTTGCTGCACACGGAGCAGGAGAAGGGCTTCTCGCCCGTGTGGATGATCTGGTGCTGGTGGAGGTGGCTGGGCTTCTTGAACACCTTCCAGCAGAGCGTGCAGGCGAACGGGCCGTCGCCGCCCCCCGCCGCCGCCGGAGGGGGCACCCCCACCCCCACCCCCGCGGAGGCGGCGGGGGCCGCGTTCCCGTCGGCGGGGGCGGCGGGCGTGGCGGGCGCGGCCGGGGGGCCGGAGGACGCCGAGGTGGGGGCGGCGGGCGCGGGCAGGCCCAGCGGCGGGAGCGGCGCGCCGGGCGGCGGCGGGCCCCCCGCGGCCGGCGGCACGTCCTTGTGGCAGCGGCGGTGGCGGATGAGGCTGGAGACGTGGTTGTAGGTGCGGCCGCAGACGCCGCACTCGTAGGGCCGCTCCCCCGAGTGCACCAGCATGTGCTGCACCAGGTGCGAGGACTGCTTGAAGGACTTCTGGCACACGCCGCAGGGGAAGCGCCGCTCCATCAGGTACTTCAGCCTCCGGAAGTAGCCCTTGTCGTCCTTGGCGGGGTCGCAGGCCGCCCCCGCGGCGGGGCCCGGCGGCGTCTGCGAGGGCGCGGGGAGCGGCCCGGGGGTCCCCGTGGGAGCGGCCAGCCCCGGCGTCGCCCCCGGCCCGGACGCCGGCCCCCCGCGCTTGAGGTTCCCGAACAGGTGCTGGTGTCCCGAGAGGTCGACGATGCCCCACTGCGGGGCCGGGAAGGCGGCGTCAAAGAGCGGAGGGGGGGGCGCCCCGAAGGCGGGCGGCAGGGGCGGGTCGGGCTTCTTGGCTTGGGAGGAGGACGACGAGGACGACGAGGAGGAGGACGACGACGAGGAGGACGAGGACGGCGCCTCGGCCTTGGGTTTGAAGGTGGCCTGGGGCGGGTAGTCGTACTGCGGGGGCGGCGGCGGCGGCGGCGGCTGCGGCGGGGGCCCGGGCGCGCAGGGCAGCGCCGCCACCGCTTTGGCGTGCTCCCCGTACAGCTCCATGGGCTCGAAGCGCTGGTGGTTGAGGAACTCCAGGAAGTCGAAGGGGTAGCTCTGGAAGTGAACCCCGTCCTCGGCCCCCAGGCCGCTGCTCCCGCCGCCCCCGGCGCCGCCGCCCGCCGGGTTGGCCTCCATCCTGGGCGGGTGGGAGACAGGGGTGCCCTGCGGAGAGGAGGGCGGGGCTGAGGAGGCGGGCCGCGCGCGGGGCCGCCCCAGCTGTGGACACTGGAGGACACATCTACCGGCGGGAGCCTCAGGTCCCTCGGTCCTTCCACCCCAAAGAGCAGTCTTCCTCTGGGCTCCGCTGGCCCCACAGACTTTTCCCCTTGGCCTACCGCCTCCTTTCTGAGTCCTCTTTGCCCCTCCTCTCCCTCCTGTTTCTCTGATTCTTTCATATCTCCCTTTTTTTCTGGGGTCCTCACACACCTCTACCCATCCCACAGACCCTGTAGGCCCTGGTCTTCCTCTCCTCAGATTCTAATTCTTCCAGCTTCCCTGGCCTCTGCTTTCAGTGCCCTGTGCAAACTCTCTTAGGCCTCCACTCTGCTGGGTCCCCCAGGCCCTCTGTTCTGTGCCCCGCCCACACTAGCCCCAGCCCTCTGTTCTCAATCCCCTCAGGTTTTGCCTTTGTCAAACGATAATAATAGTTTCCATCAGAGCGGTTAAGAGGGTGGCCTCTGGAGCCAGAATACCAGATCTGCATCTAAGCCCCAAGCGCTCTCTAGCTGTGTGACCATGCACAAGTTCCTGAACCTCTCTGTGCCGGGATTTCCTCATCTAAGAATGGAGGCCACACAGCACCTCCCCATCTCATGGGGCTGCTGTGAGGCCCCAACAAGCTCCTGTGTGTGAGGCGGATGCTGCCCGGCACCCTGGGAGGGGGTCTAGTTATCACTCTCACTGCGAGTAACGCAAAGTCAGGACAAACCAAGACAGCTGGAGGGAAGTTAGTGAGGGGAGAGGGGGTTCTTTTACTAAGAGGGAGGAGACTGTGCTTGCCTGGGAAGAACACGCTACAACACGGCGGGGCTGGCACTGAGAGAGAAGGCAGCCTGACACAGCAGGAAACACGTGGGCCCCAGCCCTGGGCAGAGCTGGGTTCAAGTCCCATCTCCTTCTTGATCCACACTCTCTCCACTTCTGCAAGGGGGCAGTGACCCCCAGCAGGCAGGGGGACTTAAGGGGGCTGAAATAGGATGTGAGGAAACACAGACACTGGCAGAGCTCAGTCAGTCCCTGGAACTACCTGTACCTTCAGTGACATCACGCACCTGGGAAGAGCCTGATGGCAGATGCCCTGGGAGCATGGGTTCCTGTCCTCGCCCCTGGGAAGGTTGTCCTGCCCCCTCCGCAATGACAGGCATCCTCTGGGCACCTCCTTTACAGGACCTCTCATTCCAGACGACAGCTGTCTATGTCTGTCTGCACCCCACCCCCCCAACCTCGTCTCCTGCAGTTGATCTCAGACCCACCAGGGACCTCAGGAAATGCCTCCACTGAGCGGGTGGAGAGCAAGTGGGAGAAGGGCCTGCAAGGTCCGCCATGCTTCTTGGACGTCATCCCCCTCCAGTGGGAGACTGGCTCTGCGCCCAGCCCACCGCAGGGGTCAGTGGCGCCTTCCAAGGCCAGGGTCCATCAGCCCCCACCTGTGTGGCTGGCTCTCTCCCCAGCCAGGTGAAAGGTGAGTGTCTCCTCCACCCCGGAGGTCAATATTTTCAGCCTCCAGCTCTGGGTGTCCCTGGATGAGACTCAACATCCTGTGCCCCTCACCCCCCCAGTTAAGCTCATGTCCGGGAGGGGCAGAGGTGTGGCTGGGTGCCCCTGTGAGCCTGTGGCAGAACCTGCGTCTGGGAGGCAGCACTGGAGTGGGCTGGGGGCCTGGGGGAAAGCACATGGAGGAAGGGCGCAGGGGGTCGGGGAGCTGTTAGGGTGCAACGGTGGGGCAGGGGTCCTGCGGAGGAAGCCCCGCCCTGGCTTACCTCCATCAGAGCACATGTTAACAGCTAACACTGCAGGGGCGTTTCCCACAGGCCAGCACCCTTCCGAGCACATCACACGTCCTAACTCACTGGATCCCCACCACACCTCTATGAGACTATGACATGGGGACTGCTGTTATCCCCATGTGACAAAACAGAGGCACAGGGAGGGCAAGTGACTTGGCCAAGGTCTCAGAGCAAGTCTGTGGCTGGACCCCACCACCACCACCACATACACATAGGGCTGTTCCCTGAGGAGGAGGAAGGGCAAGGTGGAACTGTGGGGACAGGAGCCTTATTTGAGGGTGCTCTCTGGGTTAGGAGGTGGATTTATAGAAGGGGCCAGGTGGGAAGGGGAGGTGGTTACCATCCTGAACAGATGGGGCAGTGATGTGGTGAGGCCTTTCCCTCCTGCCTGGAATATTCTTCCCCAGACCTCAAGGCTCCCTCCCGTGCCTCCTTCAGGTCTCCGCTCAGATGTCATCTCCAAGAGAGGGGACACTCTCACCCCACCACTCACCAGCCTCTCATCCTGCTGTGTTTTTTTTCATTGCAGTCACTGCCACCAACTTATTGCGTATATTTCCTTTGCTGTATATTTACTGTCTGGTCTCCGCACCTAAGAGAGTCAGGACTTGGCCTATCTTGTCCACCATGGGCCCCTAGCGCCTAGCACAGCACCTGGCACAGTGTGGCTACTTGATAAATGCTTGCTAAAATGTGGGAATTAAACAGCACCCTCCCAAATCGCCGGAGGGTCTACAATGAAATCACAAGGGAAATTAGATGAACAAAAATGGAAAAGCAACATACCAAAACTTGCGAGGTGCAGCTAAAGCCATGTTCAGAGGTAAATTTATAGCTGTAAATGTCTACTGATAAATGTTTGTTGAATAAGCGAAAGGATGAGGCTATGTTGACCAGAACTACTGGAGGGAGGGAGGGAGGGAGGGGGACATTTAGCAGAGATGGAGCCGATATTGTCGGGGTGTCCCCAGGAGGATGAATTCTTGTGGGAGTGATGTTATGAAGAGGGCCTCGAGGGCAGGTGAGCAGATGCTGAAGGACTACTGCTGCTGAGAAAGGTGCAGGGGGTGTTACTGGGGGACAAAATTGATCAGGCTCACAATTATTTCCACTGGGAAATGAGAGACATTTCCTCTCTCAGGGGACCCAAGTCTTAAACTGCTGTCTTTCTAAGGGGAGATGTGTCATGGATTCCATGGAGAGAGTGGCATGATGGGGGGGGGGGGGTACCCCTCCCAAGGGCCAGAAGTCCCACAGCAACCGCAGTCACACTCATAACAACTCATGTTTATTGTTTGACCAGTTTCACATGTACCATCACCTTGATGCCTCATAACAGTCCTGTACCATTAACTGGACCCATTTTATAAGTAGGGAAACTGAGGAGAGGGGGGAGGGGTCATTTCCCTAAGGTCCTGTAGCCAGTGAAGGGGAAAGCAAGTATTGGATTCCAGGTCTCTCTGATGCCAGGACCTGTGGGCCATTCTGGTGCAACAAAGCTGCCTTGTGATGAAATTCTAGTCTGTAATAACAATAACAGTAACATAGAATAACATGTAACACTGAATGAGTGCTTTCCACATGCCAAGTACCCTTCTGAATGCTTTACATGTGTCGACTCAATGAATCTTCCCAATAACCGTCGAAGATGGTTAGGATTATCAACCCCATTTTACAGAGGAAGAGACGGAGGACCAGAGAGGTCAATTAATCTCCTAAAGTCATACCACTGACAAGCGGCAGGGCCAGTTGAAGACAAGCAGTGGGGTTCCACAGTACGTGCTGTTACCCTTACGACATGCTGTCTGTCTTTTCTTCTTTTTTTTGGCTGCACCCATGGCTTGTGGGATCTTAGTTCCCCAACCAGGGCTCAAACCTGGGCCCAGGGCAGTGAAAGCACAGAATCCTAATCACTGGACTACCAGGGAATTCCCATGCTGTCTTTCGATATCTCTCTCTAAAAAAAGAAAGCCCTCACTCCACCTTATACTGGAAATATGTTTTGCCCCATCCCCTTTCCTGATACCCAACCCCAGGACTAGCTGTTGGTATTTACTGAATGCTAACAAGCACCACACTAGGTGTCTTATGTGGCTGGTCTCAAACTTCACAAAAGACTCATAAATAAGCATTTAGGAGACAGGAGGACTAAGGCCAAACCATGTCACTGTCACTCCTCTGCTCAAAACCTGCAGTGACACCATCTCACAGTGGGTCAGAGATGACCTCTGCAGCCCCAGCAGCCTCCTGGCTGCTGCACCAACATGCCAGCTGCATTCCTGCCCCAGAGCCTTTGCACTGGCTGTTGCTCCTGCCTGGAAGGCTCTGACTCCCATCCATAGAGCTCTCACTCCCTCACCTCCTTCACGTCTTTGCTCAGATGCTGTCTTCTCAGTGAGATGCTCCAAGACCACGGTAACCCCCTGTCACCCAGAACAACATTCCTGTCTGCCCCAGCCTCCTTCGTTTCTCTCCTTTCCAATCAGCATCATTTGATAAACCATATGCTCTGTTTGTCTGTCCTGTTGTTGCTGGGCTCTCCCTCCATGAGGCAGGGTCCGCGCAGGCAAGATTTTGTATCTGTTTTGTTCACCGCTCTATCCCCAGGATCTAGAACAGGGCCTGTCTCGACAAGTACTTGTTAAATAAGTGAATGAATGAAGCCAAGGAAATAGGGAGTTGTTTGCTCAGAGCTACGCAGGCTGGTGGGATGCAGGGCCCATCCTCATAAGGATTTCACTCGCAGGGGAGGAGAGCCGTGAGGCAGCCCCTGGGGGCCCACAGCTGTCCAGGAGAGGAGCTGACACACAGGTGTAACTTTCTGGTGCCTGGCTTTCTGGGTGGACAAGAGGATCACAGGAATATCTTGAAGGAGGCTTTCCTGCCACCCCCCGACACTGCAGCCCCTATAACTCTATACTCTTATCCTGCTGTATTTTCTTCACATACACACATCTGTATCTTGCTTCTTAATCTTCTGCCCCATGAACTGGCATATGCACTCCACGAGGACAGGGGTTTTTGTCTGTTTTGTTCTCTGCTGCAACCCCAATGTGTAGTAGGTGTTCATTAAACAGTTGAACAAAGGAAAGAATGAGCAAATTAAGAACACTCTGGCCTCTGTAAAGCTGACAAAGGCCAGGTGATTGATCACAATGCCCTCACCTCTAAGGCCCTATGAGATCGAACTGTCCCTCCCTTTATTCTTCCCTTCAATTCCTCTGCTCCAACCTCAGTGGCGTCCCCTGCCGCCCCTCCTATCACTATGATCACGGCCACCTCAGGGCCTTTGCACATCCTCTTCCTCTGCCTGGAACAGTTCACCCAGATCTTTACATGGCTAAATCGCCTCTGCTAATTCAGGTTTCACCTCTGAAGTAGCTCATAAGGCTCTCAGAAAACCCAAAAAACAGCACTGATCTTGTTTGTTTGCTTGCTTTTGATCTGTCTTCTCAACTAGACTGTAAAGACCCACAGAACAAAACTCTGTGTCTCTCTCTTTCATGGCTGTACGCCCTGGACCTAGAACAGTGAATATTCATCCTGTGAAGAGCGAATGAATGAATATCTAGAAAAAAAAGAAGTCATGCCCTACTGGAGCTGGGCATCTTCCTCAGAGAGTCCAGGAGGAGGGAGTGAGAAGCGGCAGGTCAGGATGAGCGCTGTCAGGGCCAGGGGAAGAGGAGCATCCTGAGAGGAAAAGCCTCACGCAGGGCACTGTTCTGTGGGAGGACACCAGCCAGGAGCTGACCCGGAGGAGGGTGGGGTGGTAGTGTTTCATGGGAACCTGGGGCTAAACTGGCAGCTATTTCTACCTGAAGAGGGGAGAGGATGTGGCTGAGAGAGCACAAGTATAGAGGGAGCTGTTTATGGGGGGTGAGGGTGGGGGTGAGGGTGTCCGTGATTGAAATTAGGAGTATTCTCAAGGGGAATTACTGGCTGAGGGGGCGACTGGGGAAGGAAAAAAAGCATTCTTGGCCGCCGATCAGAATGCAAAGTATCTTTACACTAACGAATGGGGTGTCGGGGGTGGGGGTGGTTAGGAGCTTTGGGGGCTGTTGTGTGTGGACAGAGATAATGGGGGACAGATCTGCTGGAAAGCACGAATGCCACAGTCTTTGGAGGGAACCTACAAGGGATGCTAAAAGGAGGATTCACGGGTAGCTTCCCGTGGGGACGGGCAATGCCGGTGGCATCTGGGGGGCTGTCCTGCAGGAAGCAGTGACGGGGGGCTATGTAGACGGGCTCCTATGAGAAAGCCTTCGTGGGGGGCCCTGGCAGCAACATAGGAATCGCCACGAACGAGGGCGCTCTGGGAGCTGTCCTACCTGGGGGCATTAATGGGGAGATATCTGGAGTAGTCTTTTGGGGGAGCAGTCGTTGGGGGGCCCCTGGAGAGGGGCCGGGCGGGAGAAGCACTGATGCGAACGTTCCGGGGACCAGGGCGGGGCCCCCCGCCCACGTTGCCCCCGGGCCCCCGGGCCACGCGCCCCGTCACTCACCGGCGCCGGGGTCTCCGCCGGGAGGAGGCCGAGGAGGCGGAGGAGGCGCCGCCGCTCCGGGGAGACCCGAGGGCCCGACCGGAAGTGCCGCCCCCTCCCCCTCCCCGGCAGCCCCGCGCCGCCCGCCTGGCCGCCCGCCCGGAAGCGGAAATCGCTCCCGTCTCCGAGGCGCCGGCGTGGAGGAGCGGAAAGAGGAGGCGGCGGCGGCGACCGGGAAGGGGAAGTGCGCCTGCGCGCTGGCTCGGGAACGCGGGCGGGGGAAGCCTCGGCTGCTTCCGGTGGCGAGCTGAGCATAGTGCGCCTGCGCCCTCTGCGCCCGCCCGTTCTTAGGACACCGCCAACGTGCTCCGGACATCCGGTTAAGCCACGCCCTCATGTAAATTTCACGCTTAAGCCCCGCCCCGGCCCAATCACGCCAATTTCACATCTTAATTATCATAATCCCCGCCCATCGTCTCAGAATCCGTCCTCCTCGACCCAGGCCCGGGAAGTTTACCCTGTTCTTCCCCGCCTCCAATCCCCTACTCTCTAGAGCTCTGCCTCTTCCTCATAAGCTCCGCCTCTCAGAGCTCCTTAGGCCGAACCACGCCCCTCATTTAAGCCCCGCCCCTTCCGTCCCTAGCATTTAAGCCCCACCCTTCTCACAGCTTTTTTTGCTAAATTAATTCTGCTTCGCACTTCCGAAGCATCACCTGAAGTCATTGGGTCTCGAAGTACGGCTTGGAGACCTGCAGCCGCGGCATCACCAGGGAATTTGTTAAAGAAATGTAAATTCTCAGGCCCCCGGCCGCAGACTTCCTGACTCAGAGACCCTGGGGGTAGGGCCTAGGGTCCTGCGTTTTAAAATACGGTGCAGGTGATTCTGATGCAGGTTGAGGTCTCGAACCGCAGCTTTACCACACTTTACACGGCCCCTCTTATGTACTCTCTGTAAGCCTCACCCCTAGCTCAGCCCCACCTCACGCCGCTAAGCTCGGTTCTAGCCAGCCCTTCCTCCTAAGCTCGCCCTCTGCCAGGGACTTTCCTTCGTCACTCATCTTTTAGGTACCCCCTTCTCTACCCTTGCCCTGGAGCAACCACACCCAGCGCTCAGCGTCTTCGCAGTTCAAGTCCTACCTCTCCTAACGCCTCGCTCTACAGCAGTTTCCCCTTGAAGCCCCTCCCCTCAGGTAAACCCTATCCATGCCTTCTAAATGTTCTCAATTTCTGCCCGCCAACCCACACACAGCTCCTTAAGTCCCATCCCAGTTCTCAGCCAGCCCCGCCTGAGTCCTCAGCCCCGCCCCTCCAGGTCACTCCCCATCTACCTAAGCCCTACCAAAGTTGTCAGCCCAGCACGCAGCCCTCAGCTCAGTGTTTCCCTGCACACAGCGCCAGGACAAAGACATGGGCCAAAGAGGTGGCTGCAGAATTTCCGGGAATCTTGTTAGAACGGAGCCGCGCCGGGGATGGGGGGGGGGGGGGTGAGACCTAGAGTCACTTTTGCACAGAAGGGTCAATGTTTCACTTAAGAGTGCATATTTGGGGGAGTGATTTAGGGATATTGGGGTCTTCTGGAGATGGGAGAGGCGGCAAAGGCTTCCCCTAAGCCAGTCTTGAGAGCCAAGCTAATGCAGCACATGACGTGGGGATGGTGTAGCGGCGGAAGGACATTTGAAAGGAGGAGAAGAGAGGCGCCGGCCCTGGGATCGTCACCGAACACACACAGGAGGCCAGTAGGCAGAGATTTATTTCCACAGCCCCTGCCTCCACAGGCCTGTCAGTCCGTGGGAGGGGGGCAGAAGGCAGCAGGACCCAGAAGTGGAAGTTCTCACCCTCAACCCCCTCCCACAACGGCAAGACCACCAGACAAGCGGGGGTCCCGGTCTCCCTGCCCAGGCCCAGCGCCAGCTGAACGCCCAGCTCTAAACCTGGCCTGGGGAGCTGTGGCCGGGGGTGGGAGTCAAGCCGGCTCTTTCCCCTCCATTTCCTCCTCATCCGCCCCTGCTGTGGCCGGGATACCCTCGTCGTCCCACGGTGGTTCAGGCCCTGGGTTCGGAGGACACAGGGGTGCCTCCATGGCCTCGGGGTGCTTGCGTCTAGCATGGCGCCGGAGCGTGTTAGCCTCCGTGAAGCGCAGTCGGCAGACGGGGCACTGGTAGGGGCGCTCCCCGGAGTGGACGCGGTGGTGGTGGGCCAGCTCGCCGGCCTCTCGAAAGCGGCGGGGACAGAGCGGGCAGCGGAAGGGCCGCAGGCCGGCATGGATGTTGCAGTGCCGCCGCAGGTGGCTGGACCGCTTGAAGGTCTTGCCGCAATCCTTGCACTCGTGTGGCTTCAGCTCTGAGTGTGAGATGCTGTGACGCTCCAGGTCGGAGAGGTAGGGGAAGGCCCGAAGGCACACCGGGCAGAAGTGCGGGGCCTTCTTAGGGCCAGAGCCCTCGGACCCGCTTGCCACTGACCCTTCAGAGACTGTGTAGGGCACACCCTGATCATCGATCAACAGGAGGTCACTGCCACCGCCGCCGCCCACCGGGGCTGTCACCCCCTGCGCCAGTGGGGGCTCCTGCCCTGACTTGGGGGGGCGGCCCCGCTTGCGAGGGAGGGAGGCCTTGAGTGTCCGATTCGAGGAAGTGGCCCCCCCAGGACGTCGGCCTCGGCGGCCCCGGGGAACAGGAGGAGGTAAGGCCAGAGGTTTCTCTTCCTCCCCCGGCAAAGGCGAAGGCCACGGGTCTGGGCTGGGGGTGTCCATTGAGCAGTGGGGGGCTTGGGTCTGGGCACTGGAGCCGGGCTAAGAGGAGAGAGGGAGTAGCCGTCAGTGCAGGAGAGTCTAGCACAGCCCTTGTCCCCCAACACCTCGCCATCCCTGGGTCTGAGTTTGTCAGCCTGGGCGTGGGCGACATTCACGTGGATGCACAATTAAAGCCATGCAGATAATTCTGTACCAGTTAGTAAAACACTGCCCTGAGCCCCACAGTTGTCTCCCAGACCTCCCTTACCCCTCTTAGACATTCGCGGTCAACGAGAGCCAAAATAAAGAAAAATCTTCCAGGGAGGACAGAGTCCAACTGAGGGTGCAGGCCAGTATTTCGATCCTCAAAACAGAGAACCCACCATACAGAAGAGCCACAGAGGCTTCATAAATGTTCTTGTCCCTCCTCCTGACAGAAGTGGGAGAGGGAGAGAAGGGGGTCAGGATTGCAAGAAAGGGACTGGTCCCAGGTGATGTCTGCCCCTGAGCTGCCGATGAGGACATGCATCAGAGCTGTTAAAGAGTCTGGGCTCTGGAGCCAGACGTTCTGGGTTCGATTCCTGAGTCTGTCACTTACTCTCTGTGTGGTGGCCTTGCACAAGGTGCTCATCTCTCTCAGCCTCAGCTAAGCCTTTTGCAAAATAGGATGAATATTCCCACCTACTCACACAGACATGTCATGACGATAATACACACAAAGTGCTCAGGACACAGAAGTGCTTAGGAGATATAAGTTCTTATTACCACGGTGAGTAGCTAAGCCTCACACCAACCCTCTGAATAAAGGTACAATCACCTCCGTTTTGCAAATGGGGAAACCAAGGCACAGGAAAGTCAAGTCAGTTGCCCAAGCTCTCTCTGTGGTTAAGTGGCAGGGCCAAGACTTGATCTCATGGGCCCCAATGGCCCACGGAGTGAGAAGCAATGGACCCAAGAGACATCATGGGTCCCTTAGTCCTGCATCTGAATCCAGCTCTGCTGTTAATTAACAAGTGGCTTTGCCTCTCTGAGCCAGTTTCCATCGCTGTAAAATAACAGGGTTGTCGGTTGGCATCTGGTAAGCACCCAATAAACCACCATCACCAACACCACCATCAGCAGCAAAGCCTGGGACCATGAGACTGGGGTATAAAAAAGGGGAAGGGGAGGAAAGCACAGGTGCAGTTAGGATGAGGGGCTGCAGGTGCCACTGCACCCCACTGGAACAGGCACACAGACTGGGGTCCAGAGAAGAGCAGCCACTTTTCCATGACCACACGGCCCGCTCCGTTGGGGGTGCCTGGACTAGAATCCGGGTCTCTGGAACTGCGCCCCGGACCCTCGCCCTGCTCCACCCCGGTGCAGGCGCGCACCCGACGGCTGCGATCGCGCGGGGCGGGCCCTACGGGGGCGGCGGCCAATGAGCGGCGCCGGGCCGCGGACGGCGAGGGCCGCCAGGAAGGGGGTCTGCGCGCGCGCGCCCAGGCGGGCTGGCTCCGCGGGGCGCGAGGTCGGCGCGCGCTGCAGCGAACGCGGGAGCAGAAGCAGGTGGGGGGCGCGCTCCAGGAGCGCGCGGCCCCGGGCCTCCCCTCCCTCCGCTCCCCTCCCCCCCGCCCGGACCCCCGCCTCTCGGGTACCTCATTTGCATGTCGCCTGGACTCGCGAGTGTGCGCGCGCGGGGGCGCGGGGCCGGCGCGTGGGAAGGGGCGGGGGCGAGGGGGCCCTGCCCCTCGGCGACGCGCGCGCGCGGGACTGCCCCGCCCCTCGGCGCGGACGCCGGGCGGCCCGCCCCTCCCTCCCTCCCTCCCCTCCTCCCCGTCGGGCCCGCGCCCGCGGGGAACAAAGGGGGCGCCCTGGGTCCTAAGAGCCGGTCACGTCCCCGCCGGCGAGCCGCGCCCGCGCACCCGTCGCCCTCGCTGGCCACGAGCGGTAAATTACCCCACCAACACATCCCAAACACAGAGAAATGTCTTTCCTCCCACAAAGCGCCCAGCCTGGTGACCCAATCAAAGAAAGGTACCGAAAGGCTGAGGAGCGGGAAAATGGCCGCTCGTTCCCGTAATTAACATGGCGCCTGACGGGCTTCAGAGCCCACTGGAAGCCTTAGCACAAGATGGAGCCTGCTCTTTCCTCCTGTGTCTACCGCAGTCGGCGAACTTCGATCTCTCTCCTCTCCTGATGCAACTCTACATCCTACCCAGAAGGACTCTGAGGCCGCGAGAAAGGAATCAAATCGGCCCTCATCTATGTGAACACCCGCCAGAGTCGACGCCGCTGGAAGGAGACGGCGAGCGCTGAGCTCGTTGCCCTCAGTCTCGATGGCGCCGGGGGTCACCCTAAGCCCCACCCCTTCTCCATGCCCTCACCCAAGATGGCGCCACCCTGGCTTCTCTAACCTCCAGTAGCTGGGAGAGGGACGGGAAAGAGGGAGAAGGGAGGGCGGCGGGGAGGAGAGAAGCCAAGAAGGCGGGAGAAAGGGGGAGCGCGGGGGAGAAGGGAGCCGAGGCGGAAGTCGAGGGGCCCCCCGGGTGGAAGTGACGCTACCCCCGCTGCCCAAAATGTCGGCGCCCAGAGGGAGGTGTAAGTAATTAAAGAGGAAAGCCGACTGACTTTCCCGGCCTCCCGGGGCCGCCTCAGGGCTCCAGAACCCCCGCTCCGTAAGAGCAAGGTGGACTCGCCCGGCTGCGGGTCTGGCCAGACCTGCCCCCGCCTCGGGCGCCCGGGGCCGCACCTTTTAGGGACAGGGGGGAGGGGCACAAAAGGCTAGCTCCGGGGCCTGGGTCCTCGCGCTGACTGGGGAGGGGGGACCCAGCCCCGCGGGTGACGGGGCGGGGAGGAGGCGGGGCTTCGTGGCGGCCGGGGCGGAGCAATGGCTGGGAGGAGGCGGGGTGGGCGTGGTTTGGAGTGGAAGTGGGCGGGGCTGTGGTGGAAATGGGAGGTGCTTAGGCAAAGGGGCGAGGTTTGACAAAGGGGCGTGGCTTAGTGGTAGGCGGGCCCTAGGTTGCAGGGTTCTAATTCGGGCTGAGTGGGGTAAAGGGATTCAGTGCGGAGGTGGGAGGAGCTTAGGGTAGGAGGGTGGAGTTTGACTAGGGGCGTGTCTTTCAGGAAGTGGTGGGCATAGTGAGGGGGTGGGGTTTAAGAGTGTGATTTGGGGCGTCTTCGTGGAAATAGCAGGTCTTTATATTGCAGGTGAAATGGCTTAGGATGGGGAGGGTGTCAGCAAGGACTGAGATGGCAAGAGAGGTAGAGTGACGGGTGGTCTTGGAAAGGAAGGGGTTTACTTAAAGGTTTAGTTTAAAGGAAAACTCGAGTGGGGTTCAGGAGGCGGATCTTGCTGGGGAAGAGATGAGGGACTTCAAGAGGAAACTCGGAGGAACTTTGCAGACGGTAGTAATCAAAACAGCTTACCTCTTTTGCTGTGCGCAAGCGTCAGTAAGCCCGCGGCGCGCATGGCCACAACAGTGCTTAGTCCTCACCACCACTCCGTGAGGTAGGTCTTCCCAGTATCTCTATTTTGCAGATGGAGAGAGTATCAGCTGGTTTTATCCAAGGTTCCAGGACTAGCTCTGGTGGCCCCGGAAGGTTGACTCAAGTGCGCTTAGCCCCAGATCTTTTTCCTCCCATTGGCTAAGAATGTCAGTCTTTACCTGAAGGAGACTTTCATCTTCAAAGAAGAGTGGGAGTGGCTTTCAGAGGGGAAGGGGCTTGTCAAGGAATGTAAGAGGCTTCAGGAACAACCTGGAGACTTTGGAAAGAGTAGGCGGGACCTGAACGCGGGTGGGCGGGGCTTAGCCACATTGGGTGGGGCCTGGAGCGGAGCAGGAGTCCATTCACAAAGAAGGGGAGAGGCTTAAAAGCATTCGATGGCTTAGAAGCGACTTGGAAACGATCTGGAAGATAGGCAGATGAATGACGGAAGGGGTGGTAGGAGAGTGGGAGGGGATTAAAGAGCAGTGGGTGTGGCCTGGACGGATGGGCGTGGCTTAGAATGTAGTAGGCCGGGCCCCCAGGGACCGCTGGCAGGTCTGTGAGTCCAAGGAGCCTGACAGGGGAGGCGGATGGGGAAGTGGCTCCCTCAACCCCCTCCATGTCTCCCCGCTCCAGAGAGCGCCCACACCCGCCACTGCCCTCGCGCCGCACCACCATGGATGACGCCCCGCTGCCAGCGCCCCCAGTCCCTGCTCCGGCCCCGGCCCCAGCTCCGCCCGCTGCTGCTGCCCCCCGCGTCCCGTTTCACTGCAGTGAGTGTGGCAAGAGCTTCCGCTACCGCTCGGACCTGCGGCGCCACTTCGCTCGGCACACTGCGCTCAAACCCCACGCGTGTCCGCGCTGCGGCAAGGGCTTCAAGCACAGCTTCAACCTGGCCAACCACCTGCGCTCGCACACCGGCGAGCGGCCCTACCGCTGCTCCGCCTGCCCCAAGGGGTTCCGAGACTCCACCGGCCTGCTGCACCACCAGGTGAGTCCTGCAGGCGGGCCCCAGGCGGGCCTCCCTGGGCTGGACTCGCCCTAGGAGCCCCGGGGACCACCGATGGGCAACAGATAGCTGGCCTCTAAGAAAATTTCTGTCTGCCTCCCTCCCTCCCCATCGAGGCACCCCGACCAGTCAAAGCTTGAGGTGTTTCTCTTTCAGTCACCACCCAACCCAGGAACTAAAACATTCATGGTAAATCTGCCCCACCTGTATGTCCCCCCTCTCTCCCGTGCCCCTGCTCATATGCCAGCATCTGCAACTTTGTGCTTGTCATTCCATTACCGTTTTAAAAGATAGCTTTACCACGTATGTACTTAATTCCTTTACTCAGCGATTGTCTGAATGTTTTCCCTGCTCCCAACACCTGGGTTACCAAGGTGAAATCAATAAAATCCACGCCTTTCGAGAACTTACATTCCATTGAAAGTGGTCCATAGCCAGGTAGACCATCAGCAAGAAAGCAAATACACAGGCAAGGACGGTCTGGAAAGGGAGAAGAGTTGGGAAGGGAGTGAAAGCAACAACAGCCATAATAACCACCTAATACGTAGCAAGACAGAGGGGAGAGCTATGGGCTGCCACACACGGTGGAGGAAGGTCAGGGCAAGGTGATATTTGATCTGAGACCTGAGGGAAGAGCAGGAATCCACCACGGGAACAGCATTCCAGGCAAAGGGAACAGCAAGTGTGAAGGTCCTGAGTCTGGAGGGTCCAAAAGCATGCCAACGTGGCCGGATGCAGAAAACGAGGAAGAGAGGGTGGAAGCTAGATCCTGGCCCTGCGGACCTGACAGGGAGCTTCCTCCGCATCCCTCTGGGAGGCCGAGAATCTGTCCTGCGGGCTAGACCCTCAACCCTGACGCTGGGCTCTTCCTCCTGCCCTCCCAGGTCGTCCACACTGGTGAGAAGCCCTACTGCTGCCTAGTCTGCGAGCTCCGCTTCTCCTCGCGCTCCAGCCTGGGCCGCCATCTCAAGCGCCAGCACCGTGGGGTGCTCCCGTCACCCCTGCAGCCTGGCGCAGGCCTGCCCGCCCTGAGCGCTCCCTGCTCAGTCTGCTGCAACGTGGGGCCCTGCTCAGTGTGCGGGGGCGCGGGGGCCGGCGGCGGAGAGGGCCCAGAGGGGGCAGGTGCGGGCCCGGGGAGCTGGGGGCTGGCCGAGGCGGCGGCCGCTGCGGCGGCCTCGCTGCCCCCCTTTGCGTGCGGTGCCTGCGCGCGGCGCTTCGACCAGGGCCGCGAGCTGGCCGCCCACTGGGCTGCACACACCGACGTGAAGCCCTTCAAGTGCCCGCGCTGCGAGCGCGACTTCAACGCCCCTGCGCTGCTGGAGCGGCATAAGCTGACCCACGACCTGCAGGGTCCCGGCGCACCCCCCGCGCAGGCCTGGGTCTCCGGGGCTGGCGCCGGGCCTGAGACGGCCGGCGAGGGCGGCGCTGCGGAGGCGGGCGACAAGCAGCCGGCCTGGGACGGCGGGTTGCTCCTGGGCCGCGCCGGGGGCGGCGTGCCCGAGCTGGGGGGGCTGCTCCCCGAGGGCGGCGGGGAGGCCCCTGCGCCCGCGGCCGCGGCCGAGCCGTCGGAAGACACCCTCTACCAGTGCGACTGCGGGACCTTCTTCGCGTCGGCGGCGGCGCTGGCCAGCCACCTGGAGGCGCACTCGGGCCCCGCCACCTACGGCTGCGGCCACTGCGGGGCCCTGTACGCGGCGCTGGCCGCCCTGGAGGAGCACCGGCGCACCAGCCACGGCGAGGGCGGCGGTGCCGAGGCGGCGGCTGCGCCCGCCCCGGAGGGGGACCCCGCGCCTGGAGAGCCCGCGTCCGGCTCGGGCCGCGGCAAGAAGATCTTCGGCTGCTCCGAGTGCGAGAAGCTGTTCCGCTCGCCGCGGGACCTGGAGCGGCATGTGCTGGTGCACACCGGGGAGAAGCCGTTCCCGTGCCTGGAGTGCGGCAAGTTTTTCCGCCACGAGTGCTACCTCAAGCGCCACCGACTGCTGCACGGCACCGAGCGGCCCTTCCCCTGCCACATCTGCGGCAAGGGCTTCATCACGCTCAGCAACCTCTCCAGGCACCTGAAGCTGCACCGAGGCATGGACTGACGTGGCCAGGCCGTGCGCCCCTCCGCCCAACCACCCCTCCCAGGGGCCGGACTCAGGGCCCGGACCAGGGGGCCTAGGGACCCCGAGGGAGGCCTCCGCCCTCCAAATCCAGACGTAGGCCCCGAGATGAGGGGACCCTGGCTGGAGACATGGGGCCACCAAACACCCACACGGGCCCTTGAGCTGGGGGGCAGCAAATCAATGGAGACGCTCCTCAGCTTGAGGGCCCCGGAGCTACGGAGAGACTCCTAGACTCGAGGCCCCTGGAATACGTGCTGAGCATCCCCAAACCCGAGCTGCGGGGACCGAGGAACGAGAACTGGGTCTTCACAAGCACTTCTCACCGTGAGAGCCCTCTTAATAAGTGATGGGCACCCTCCCCCAAAGGAAAACTGCCCCTCTCCCTGAGAGCCATCATTCCAACGACCTTGATCTGGGGAATGGGGGGGAAACATGTCCCCGGATTTCCCTGGGTCCCCTCCAAATGCTACCCACCAGAGTCCCTGGTGCCCTCAAATAATGGATATAGCCGGAATCTGCCTCCCCCGACCCCCTTTATTCCCTATGCGGAAAGAGGACCAGGGTAGTTGCCCCCTGCCCTCAACTCCTTCCCCAGTTAGGACTCCCTCCTCCTCTACTGCGGAATGGATCGACCCTAATGATCTTCCCCATCCCCCAAAACTAGAATAGGCTGGTTCAAAATCCCCCCGCCCAGTAGGATGGACTGATCGAGATACACATACCCCCACCCCCGGCCCACTGGAATGGGCCGGTCCAGATGGCCGACTGCGCCCCATCCTCCTTAGAGTGAATACGGCAGACACTCCTCCCGTCCCTCTAGCGTGCGGGCTGGTCCACGTCATTTCCCATTATGTGAATTCAAGAGTGAGAGGTGGGGGACACCGGGGTATCCCTCCCGCTCTGCTGTAGCACCTGTTGGTCTTTACGTCTCTGTCAGTTTGTCTCTGTGTTTTCCCCAGCCCCAAGGGGAAGGGGGATTTGGCTAGGGGGTTTCCCCCTGTAAGCCTCGACCTCGCCCCCTCATCCCACTCCCCAGTGTCTCCTGGACCCCAATAAACCTTGTCCTGTCAGCCACTGCCGTCTCATTTTCTGATCCTTGGCTTTAGGGACAGGCCTCCTAAATAGAGACAGATCTTTCCTTCCTCTTGAGAAATTTCAAGTGCTTTAGACGGTGTATGACCCTTTTAATATCAGAGATGGTTTAGATCTCATCTGAGTGGAATCCTGCCTCAGAAACAAAATTCACCTCCGACAGGACATGCCCCCTGGGACCAGACACGCCGTTTAGAAACCTTCAATCCCATACGACACGCCCCCTAAAAACCAAACTGTTTACAGACTACGGTAAGAAGAGGCCCTGCCCCTTAGACTCTGTCTCCCAGGCAACCAGATTTGTACTTTAGCCGCTCCAGCCTTCCCCTAGATTAGGATCCGCCCATCTGAGGTTGGGCAGGCCCTTCAGATTGTCTCCTACGCGCTGGGTTACATTCCGGTACCGAGTGCCAGGCGCTGTAACCCCCTCTGGGGATCCAACAGTGAACAAAGTAACTGCTTAAAAAAACGAGTGGCTGGGCTGTGCCACCTTAGGTTGGGTGGTCCAGCAGGGAGGCGGGGGGTGCTTCTCTGCAGAGGTGGCATTTGATCTGAGACCAGAATGGCGAGGAGGGGTGGGCCAGATGGCCACCTGGATGAGCCCAGGAGGGGAGAGAGGGGTGAGATGAGGTAGAGAGGTAAGCAAGGGTCAGGTCACACAGACCCTGGTGGGCCAAGCTGGGCATTTGACTGTGCATTGTAGGCAATGCCAAGCAAGATTTTAAGTGTGAAGGAATGTGACCACTCTTGCACTTTCCAAGGGCCGCTCTGGCTGCTGAGTGCAAAAGGGCCTGGAGGGGGCAGAGTGAATGCAGCAGAGGCTACTGCAGTCCACCAGGAGAGGGGTGTGGGGGCCTGGAGCAGAGTGATGGACAGAAGCAGGCAGGCCCAAGATGAATTCTGGAGGTAGAATGTGCAAGCGTGTGTTGTGTGTACACATGTGTAATGGAAAGGGAGGACGGGCGGGTGGGGGGAGGGTATTGGTTTTTGCTGCCACTTTGTATTAAGACCAGAAAACAGAGAGAAAACAAGTTCGGGTAGAGGCTAGAGGGATCATGAGTTCCATCTTGAGCTTCTTAAATTTTACGATGCTTGGGAGACTGGCATGCTCTAATAAGGCTGAAGATGTGCACATCCCACTGACAGGCACAGACCCCCAAGAAACTCATGTTCACCTGCACCAGGAGACATGTATAAGAACATTCACAGCAGTGAAGTGTACAGCCCCAGACTAGAACAAAAGACATGCCCATTGCTATGGTCTGAATGTTTCTGTCCCCTCAAAATCCATACGTCGAAATCCTAACGCCCAATGTGATGGTATTTGGAGCTGGCGCCTTTGAAAGGTGCTTAAGTCATGAGGGTGGAGCCCTCATGAATGAGATTAGTGCCTTTGCAGAAGAAGCTTCAGAGTGACCCCCAGCCCCTTCCACCAGCTGAGGACACAGCAAGAAAGCACAGCTATGAACCAGGAAGAGGGCCCTCACCGGAAGGTGGCTGTGCTGGTACCTTGATCTTGGACTTTCCAGCTTCCAGAAGTGTGCGCAGTAATTTTCCGTTGTTTATAAGCCACCTGGTCTGTGGTATTTTGTTATAGCAGCCGGAACAGACTAAAGACATTCATCAACAATAGAGTGGATAAATAAATGATGGTATATTATGCCATGGACTACTATACAGCAAGAAAGCATGAGAATGAATGAGCACAGAGGCACACAGTCACATGAATGAAAGTTACAGAGAAGCAGGACTCAAGAAACCAGGTACATAGTGTACCATTCCATTTCTATAACATTCGAGCAAGCACAACTAAACTGTAATATTGCTTAGGATGCATTGTGGGTGTCAGCCATCTAGAAGAGCAAGGAAAGGTTTGGGGGTTTTTTTTGTTTTGTTTTGTTTCATAAAATCAGAACAGTGGAATTGGATGGGTTAAATTCGGGATGGGACATGGTGGAAACTTCTATGGGCTCTGGGGTGGCTGCCAACATTCCATTTCTTAATCTGGTGATTATTTTATAATTATTTGTGAAACTTTATGTTTTTATCGCACGCTTTTCATCTATGTCTTATATTTCACAAGGAAAAGCATTTAAGGGAGGGAGATAAGTTTCGAGGCAAACAAGTGAGAGTTTGGCATTCAAGAAAGACATTTTTGCCTGGAGATCTGCAACTGCCCACCTGAAAAGGCTCCAGGTCGGCCCCTGGGAAAGGTCAAGCTTAGAGATATTCCTCTGCACTCTGCCACCACTACTCAGGAAGGGGGACCAGACTCATCCCCCTGGGGTCCAAAAAAAAAAAAATTCTCCGCGTTGGAGAAACAAGACCCGCCTCCTTGGATACAGGCGCCTCCCCCGGGGACAAGATCCGCCCACTTGGAGACGAGCTCCGCCTCCAGAGCCGAGGGCCTGGAAAAGTGCCAGGGTTGTCATGGAGATGGCCGCCTGGCAGTGGGGTGTTGAATAGGGACCTCCCGCCTACCTCACCTCCACTCCAGTCCTTTCTCTTCGGAGGCGGTAACGAAAGGGACTCATCCCCTTTCCCGCGTGTCCCTCAGTGCCAGCTGGTGGGTTGGACCTCGTCCCGAACCCGTGACCCCGTGGCCCCATTTTATCGATGTGTTCATTGAGGCTTGGAGGCGCAGGGCGAGGATTTTACCCGGGGGGTGATCTCAACCTGTCCAGAGTATCAATTACTAGCCAGACGCTGGCGACTCCCACGCCTCTGTGGGCGGAGCTGACTCGCGCGCGCAGCCGGGAGCCAGCCACCTGCACCTCCAGCTCACCTGCTTTTCACATCGCCCCACCACGGCAGTCTTCTCCCCTTCCAGGGAGCCCCCCACTCCAAAATCTGAAGCCCGAGTTCGCCTCACTCCTCCTCACCCTTCGTGCCTCTTAATTCACCCACCAAGATTGCTCGATATGCGAGTCTCGCTGAAGGTAGAGCAGTTAAAGAGAAGCAAACCCCTGCCCTCATGGAGCTTATATTTCAGTGAAAGGGGAAATAAGTCATCGGTGGAAAACCGAAAAGCAGCCTAATGTTTGCGATAAGTCCTATACAATGTTGCAAATCAGGGCCGAGCAAGGACTAGAGGGTGACAGGAGAGTTGTGTTACTTTATGTTTATTTATTTATTTATTTATTTATTTATTTATTTATTTATTTACTTTCTGGCCGCACTTCACGGCTTGTGGGCTCTTAATTCTCACCCCACCAGGGATCAAGCCTGTGCCCCCTGCAGTGGAAGCGCAGCGTCCTAACCACTGGACCACCAGGGCATTCCCAGGAGGGCTATTTTAGCTAAGGTGGACGGGACAAGTGTCTCTGAGAAGATCTGTAAGAAGTGGGGGAAGTAAGGAAAACATTATGAATATCTAGGAGAAGGGCATTCCAGGCAGTGAACTGCAAGTGCAAAGGCCCTGCGTCCAAAAGAGCAGAGGACAGTGTGGATGGAGCAGAGAGAAAGAAAGGATTCCGTGGAAGGGAGCCTCCAGGGTTCAGACAGGTAGGGAGGGATGTGCAGGTGAGGAAGGTGGGGAGGAAGAGGTGAGAGCCGCTGGACGGTGTTTAGTGCAGAAGCGAAGGGATGTGCTTTCTAGGTGCTGGAGACTAAACGCGAGGGGGGGGGGGCTCGAAGTGGGGAAGCCAATGAGGAGGCGGTGGCGGTGGGAATGGCATCCAAGAAGGCAGCTCTGAGCCAATGAGCGCCAGGTCCCGCCCCTGCCCGAGGCGGGCCCCGCCCAGGCCCCCCCATCTCTCACCTGGACCCGGGCCCCGCCTCCTCCTGCTCCCCACCTCAGTCTCCCCTGCATCCGGCTGGGCCTCCGCGCGGGTCCCACAGGAATTTCTCTAAAACACTAATCGGATCATGTGACTCTGCAGCTTAAAACCTTTTCAGTGGCTTCTCAGTACACTCGGAATGCGTCCGGCGCTCAGCCTAGCCCAGGAGGCGGGGCACAGTTGCTCGTGCAGCTCCGGCCTCTCTCCACCACACTGGCCACCATTGATGCCCCCATCCAAAGCCCCAAATCTCCTCCAAGACACGCTGACCTCTCTGGAATTTCTTTCCCCTCACCCTCATTCCTGAATTCGTTTCTTCCTTTTATTTAGGAAAAAAAAATATTTTAAGGCTTTAAGATATAGATAATTAAATAATAACACACACACCCTAGGTATATATTCAAAAGAATTGAAAACAGCCATTAAAACAAAAACTTATTTGTAACAAATGTTTGTAACAATACTGTTCACAATAGCCAAAAAGTAGCAACAACCCAAGGTCCACGAACAAATGAATGGATAAACAAAATACAGTATATCCATACAATGGAATTTACTCAGCCTATAAAAAGCAATGAAGCAATGAAGCACTGACACATGCTATAACATGGATGAACCTTGAAAACGTTATGCTAAGTGAAAGAAGCCAGTCGTAAAAGACCACATACTGGATAACTCAGTTGATATGAAATATCCACAGTAGACAAACCCATAGAGACAGAAAGACGATTATTGGTTGCTAGGAACCGGGGTGGGGGGGGGGAGAAGGGAATGGGGAATGACAGAATCATGGATCCCGGTTTCTGTTTGGAGTGATGAACTTCTGGAACTAGATGGTGGAGATGATTGCACAATCTCGTGAATGTTCTTAATGTCACTGAATTGCACACTTCAAAATGGTTAAAATTGTAAATTTTATGTTACGTGTATTTTAACAAAAAATACACACGCACACACACATTGACTACCAGTTTTAAAACATGAGATACACCTGACTCCATAGACCTCCCCCGTCTCCTGATTGCCTCTCCCTTCTCAACCGTAACCCCTACCCCAAATTTGGTGCTAATTGTCTCCATGGATGTGTTTAGACTTTTGCTCCATATGTATATATCCTTTAAAATACAGCTTTACCGACCAGGTTTTTTAAAAACCATGCTTCTCACCGTCATTTCTCCCATCTCTTTATGAAATGCAAAGACAGACTCACTACTTTGAAACCTCTCAGTACCTCACTTTGCTGCTCTGTGAAATGGGAAACTAATGTTAAGTACTTCTTAACACAAGGAGGAACAAATGGGTTTGTATTTGTAAAGCACTTACAAGAGTAAGCTATCATTTATTTTCATTTTATTTATTTTTATTATCCCCCATTTGTTTCCTTTTCCTTTAAGTATGGCACGCATTCATGTGGTTTCAAATTCCAAAAGGACAAAAGGACAGAGTGTAGTAAGTTTCAGTCCTGGGACTTAGACAATGTTGCCAGTTTCTTCTCTCTCCTTCCAGTTCTCCCAGACACAACCTGCTGATAAGCCCAGATAGAACAGGCTGCAGGCTGTGCTCCACCTTCCGCTTTTTTCCTCCATTATCACTTGGAGCCTTTCCATATTTTTACACAGTGAACTTCTTCATTCTCTTTTTATGGACACATAGCATTCTGCTGGGTAGATCAATCACGATTTATCGCTCAAATCCCCAACTGATGGGCGTTTAGCGCATTTCCCATCTTTCCAAGTGATGCACAATACTGCAACCACTAACCTGGTACAGGCACCCTTTGTGGCATGTTTCCCAGTGGAGCTATCAGAAGGATAGTGGCTGTGTTGGTATATTTCTCTCTCATTTCCATTTGTTCCCTTCCCCAGTCCTAACCCTTGGCTTTCGTCCTGCAGGTTTCAGCCGAAACAGCATTGCCTCCAGGAAGCCTTCAGGGATTACTCTCACTCAGTGTCCTCTCTGCTCCCTGTAATCCCACCGCATCCGGTTTCCTGCTTTAGAGCACACTCTCCAGGAGGGCAATTGGATCTGAATCCGTCTGCCTCCTCCGTCAGATCGTGAGCTCCCTGAGGACAGGGTCCTGTCTTTGCCACCGCAGCTCCAGCACCAAGGACAGAGCTAACTCACAGTAGGTGCTCAGTAAACATTGGCGGCTTAGGATCAAGTGAATACATGTAGCAAAAGGAGTAACTGGTCTCAGAGTCAAGTGAATGCACGCGGGGTTTATCACAGAGAGGGAGACTGAGGCTCAGAAAAAGGAAAGTCGCTTGCTCAAGCAGCCACGTGAAGGCTGCAGTCAGGTTCTAGTCCAGGCTGCCGGTACTTTCCCTGAAGCCTCTGTCACTGCCTCATTCATCTCCTTTCCCGGCCACCCCCCTCGCCCAGCACAGTGCCTGGCACAGACAGACTGGACCTGATAAATGTGTATTTGTTGAAGGAATGAATGAATATGTGTGTCTGCTGGGGAGGGGAGGGAGCGAGGCTGAACCCAGCCCCCTCCTCCCTCGGGGAGCCCAGAGGACTGGGCCCCAGCCCCCTCCCCTTACAGGATCCAGGAGTCCAAGCTGCCCCCCCCCCCGCCCCCTGGGTCCCCTCGTCCACCCGCTTCCGGCTTCCCAGCCAGTCTTTCCTCTTTCAGGCTCCGACGAAAAGCCGGGTTTCCGGGGGGAAGGCTTAGCCGGTGACACCGAGCCCAACCTCCTCCACCCCCCACCACGCTCGGGGCCCTCCCTCCCCGCCACCACCGTCCGCACTCGGCCGGCCGCGGGGAAGGAAGAAAGGAGCAAAGGAGGCGGAGGTAAGAACCGGGCGCGCGGGCATCGGGGCCGAGCCCCAGGCCCTGGGCTCAGAAATCTGCACGGCCTCGACCCGTGGCCCCAGTTCTGCTGACCATGCCTGCGGGGAACCAAAGGCTGCGCCCAGCGCGGACATCGGCCCCCTCCCCGGGACCTAGGGCTCCTGACCCCCAGCAGCCCTCCTCGGGGGTCCAGGGCCCTGGCCCTCAGCCTCCTCCTCGCTGGAGATTTCGAGCAACTGGGCCCCAGCCCCCACCTTTCCCTTGTCTTAGGAACCCAGCCCCCTCCCCCAGCCCTCTCCACCACTGAGACCCAGGAATCCGTCCCCTGCACGTACAGAAGTCTGGATGCCGGACCCCAGTCATCTCCCAACCCCCCCTCCCCACCCCAACCTCAGCCCCAGGGACCCGGGTCCCTAGCCCCCTCCCTGCCCAGGAGTCTGGGCCCTCCTACTCCCGGCTTCTCCCAGCCTCTGGGACTGGGCACCCACACTCCATTTCCGGGGCCTCCTAATTTTAAATCCCACCCCCTCCACTCGGGCACCAAGGGCTGTTTCCCAGCCCCTCCCAATAGGTTCCAGCAGGGCCCCTGGAGAAAAAGCAGTTCGCTGACTTTGTCTGCCTCTGTCCCCTCTTCTGTCTGTCTCTGTCTTGTTTCTCCCTGTCTCTCTCGTCCTGCATCCTGCCATGGTTCCTCTGATCTCTGTGTTTGCACCATCTCTGCCTAAATCTCTTTGTTTTCTCTTCATCTCTGTCTCTGCTGGGTGTCCCCATCTCTCTCTCCTGCTTTCTGCCTCTCACCATCCTGTCTTTCTGTTTCTCCTCGTCTCTACCTCTTATCCCGGCCTTTTTCGTCTGTCTGTCTGTTCCTCCCTCCCTTGCCCGGCTAAATATCTGCCCCCCTCTGCATCTCCATGCCTCTCTGTCTCTGCTTCTCTCTCTGCATCCCCCCCCCCCCCCACCTCCCCAGATCTCTATCTCTTTTCTTTCTCTTTACAGGCATGGACCCGCAGCCTCCTCCACCAGCCCAGGGCAGCCCACCTCACCGGGGCCGTGGCCGGGGCCGTGGCCGAGGCCGTGGTAGAGGCCGAGGCCGTGGCAGGGGGGGCGCTGGAGCTCCTCGGGCACCGCTGCCCTGCCCCACCTGTGGCCGCCTCTTCCGCTTCCCCTACTACCTCTCCCGGCACCGGCTGAGCCACTCGGGCCTGCGGCCCCACGCCTGCCCTCTGTGCCCCAAGGCCTTCCGCCGGCCTGCGCACCTCTCGCGCCACCTGCGTGGCCACGGGCCGCAGCCCCCGCTGCGCTGCGCCGCCTGCCCCCGCACCTTCCCCGAGCCGGCCCAGCTCAGGCGCCACCTGGCCCAGGAGCACGCGGGCGGCGGGGTCGAGCTGGCCATCGAGAGGGCAGCCAAGGAGGCGGCCGAGTCCGGCTGGGGCGCGCAGGACAAGGGCGCCGAGCAGCCCACCTCTGCAGCTGCGGGAGCCGCGGAGGAGGAGGAGGCGGCGGCGGCGCGGCCCGAGACGTGGTCCGCGGGGGAGCCGGCCACGCTGGCGGCCGCCGCGAGCGCAGAGCCCCGCGAGTCGGAGGAGGAGGAGGCCGAGGCCGGGGCAGCGGAGCTGAGGGCCGAGCTGGCGCTGGCGGCCGGGCGGCAGGAGGAGAAGCAGGTCCTGCTCCAGGCCGACTGGACGCTGCTGTGCCTCCGCTGCCGAGAAGCCTTCGCCACCAAGGGCGAGCTCAAAGCGCACCCGTGTCTGCGCCCCGAGGGCGAACAGGAGGGCGAAGGGGGGCCCCCGCCCCGCCCCAAGCGCCACCAGTGCTCCATCTGCCTCAAGGCCTTCGCCAGGCCCTGGTCGCTGTCCCGCCACCGGCTGGTCCACTCCACCGACCGCCCCTTCGTGTGCACGGACTGCGGCCTGGCCTTCCGCCTCGCCTCCTACCTCCGCCAGCACCGCCGCGTCCACGGCGCGCTCAGCCTCCTGGCCCCGCTGCCCTCGGGCAAGAAGGACGACAAGGCGTCGGGCGGACGGACCTCAGGGAAGGGGCCCGAGGGGGGTGAAGGGGCGGAGTGCGGGGGGGCCTCGGAGGGTGGAGAAGGCGGGCAGAACGGAGGGGATGCCGCCCCGGCCCGGCCGCCTGCTGGGGAGCCCCGCTTCTGGTGCCCCGAGTGCGGCAAAGGTTTCCGGCGCCGGGCGCACCTGCGGCAGCACGGGGTGACCCACTCGGGGGCGCGGCCCTTCCAGTGCGTGCGCTGCCAGCGGGAGTTCAAGCGCCTGGCCGACCTGGCCCGCCACGCGCAGGTGCACGCGGGCGGCCCGGCCCCGCACCCCTGCCCGCACTGCTCACGGCGCTTCTCGCGCGCCTACAGCCTCCTGCGCCACCAACGCTGCCACCGCGCCGAGCTGGAGAGGGCCGCCGCCGCGCAGCAGGCGCTCCAGGCCCAGGCGCCCCCGCCGCCCCCGGCTGGCCAGGAGGAGGAAGGGCTCCCGCTGCCCGTCGCACACATCAAGGAAGAGCCTCCCTCCCCAGGGACCCCACCCCGGTCGCCGCCAGCACCCCCTGTCTTCCTCAGCGCCTCCTGTTTCGACAGCCAAGACCACTCAGCCTTCGAGATGGAGGAAGAAGAGATTGACAGCAAGGCTCACCTGCGGGGATTGGGGGGCCTGGCCTCCTGACCCGCAGACCCACCCTCAGCCCCGCTGTTTGACAAGCCCCCACCCCACCCCCGTTTGCAATATGGAGGAGAGAAGTTGAGGGAGAGGAACCTCCTCTGTGTACGCACCCCTCCCCTTCCAGCCCTCGACACTAAGGAGGGAGGGGGCTGGACCGCCCCTTCCTCCCCATCGCCCACCCCCAGGCCCCCTGATGCTGGTTAGAAACTGTTTGCCCCACCTGTGAAGGCAGGACGCTGATTCGGGAGGTGGAGGACATTGGCCAGAGGGATGGACACTGCAGGGGTGGGGGGGGGCCCGGTCTGGCTGTCCCCTGTTACACACACTGGACACCATCACCTCTTTGGAACTGCCAGACTGGGGGGTCCCCAGTGAGCAAAGGTCTGTTCCTGTCCCTTTGTCTGTCTGTGAATAAATGTGAGTTCGTGGAACTGGAGAGAGTGGGGCTGTCTGTGGGGGTGCGGGCTGGCTGAGGGTATCTGGGTGAGCAGGGATGTGTTCAGCAGGCTCGGAGCTTGGGTTTAGAGCAGGAAGGATGCAGCTACGCACATCAGCGACCGTTCGGCCCTCAGCCAAGCAAGAAACTCATGAGAAGAAACAGGAGTGCCATCTGCCCTGGGGGTTCTTTAGGGATCCCAACATGGAATCCCTGCATGCACTCATGCATCCAACATTGACCAGGCACAGGACTTCCCTGATGGCACAGTGGTTAGGAACCCACCTGCCAATGCAGGGGGCGCGGGTTCGATCCCTGGTCCGGGAAGATCCCACGTGCCTCGGAGCAACTAAGCCCATGCGCCACAACTGCTGAGCCTGCGCTCTAGAGCCCACAAGCCACAACTACTGAGCCCATGTGCCGCAACTACTGAAGCCCACGCGCCTAGAGCCCAGGCTCCACAAGAGAAGCCACCACAATGAGAAGCCTGCGCACCGCAACGAAGAGGAGCCCCCACTTGCTATCTCTAGAGAAAGCCCACACTCAGCAATGAAGACCCAACGCAGCCAAAAAACTAAAAAACGTTGACCAGGCACAGTGCTAGGCCCCAGGCATGCCGGGCAGAAGAAAGCCACTCTATGAGGAGCTGGAACTGTAGCTCTGCACAGTCTAACAAGGTTTAGCCCGTAGCCCCAAGCGGGGTTAAACTGGGAACAATATCAATACATTTACAATGAAATAATTAAAATGGAACAAGATTAAAAGTTCAGTTCCTCGGTCACACTGTTTCAAGTGCCCAGTATCCCCCTGTGGCTGGTGGCTACCCTACTGGACAGCACAGATCTAGAACATTCCATACCGTGAAAAGTTCCACTGGACCTCGCTGCCCTAGGTCATAAACCAGTCTGCAAGATGACATCAGGTATTGGTAAGGGCTTCCAAGAAAACTACAGGGCACTGTGAAGATGGAGCCCATGCGGAGGGCAGGGTCTCTGGGGAGATGACGTTTGATCTTTTGACCTGAATGAACAGGAGGGAGGGAACAGCAGGGGCAAAGGCCATGTGTGAGGTGGGTGTGGGCTACTATGTGTGAGAAACCGCAAGGAATTGGGGGTGGGGTGGGAAGCGTCATTTTGTACAAATCTTCCAGGGGTGTGTGTGTGTGTGTGTGTGTGTTTAACCCATTTGTTTAGGTCCTAGTAGTGGGGGAGCTGCGGGAGGATATCTCCCAGCCAATCCTTAAATTCCTTCTCTTTCCTCCTGTTGACATCCTGCCTTCCCCAGCTCTCACTTGCTCTATGCAGATAATGACAGCGACTACTTAGGTATCTTGACACCTATAAGGCCAGGCGAGAGAGGGGTGACATCATCCTTGTTTTCCAGGGCAACAAACTGAGGCTCCAGGAGGGAAGTCTGCTTCCCTGGTGTGATGAAAACACAGGCAGAGGGAGGGCGGGAAGGAAGCTGGAAAGAGGGGGGCTGAGAGTCAAGGAGGGGAGATGATGACCACCCAGAGCTTTGCAGAATTCCCTCTGTCCAAGACGCAACAAGACACATCTTATCGGAGCCCTTGGAACAGTGCCTGGCAGGTAGGAAGCACTCAGCACGTGCTAACCCATTTGATCACCCCTGTGTTCACTACCACCCCATGCCAGATGCTGGGGGCAAAGACCAGCTGAGCACCTGCCCTCATGGAGCTTACGGACCAGTGGGGAAGACAGACGAGAACCAAATATTGGCACAAATAAATTAGGGTTTCCAAATGAGCCCCATCCCCCAATGCACTAGCTCCTGCAAGAAGCTGTAACTTAACCTTGGGTGCTAAGGAGAAGGGGGGCTGGGATATGCGTTCCCTATATGCCAGCCACCTCTCTCCCCAGGAACCTTCAGTGGCTCCCTATTACCACATCCCCATGCGGGCCAGACACCTTTTCAGCACAATCTCATGGATAAAACTTGTTGAGGGAGGCCCCATGTATACAGCCCCATTTATAGAAGGGGCAAACTGAGGATTCAAGCTAAGAAGGCACTTGTCCTACTTCTGTGATCACTAATAGGAATTGAGCCCTTCGTATTAAAAAGTTATTCTGGGGAATTCCCCGGTGGTCCAGTGGTTAGGTCTCTGCACTCTCACTGCCAAGGTCCTGGGTTCAATCCCTGGGGGAGGAACTAAGATCCCACAAGAGATGAAAAAAAAAAAAAAGTTACTTTGTGGAAAGAGCTGAAGACAGTGGTTGGCACCTGGGAAGAAGTTCTTGCTGTTGTTACTTTGTTATTATTATTCTTCCAAGTTGGTATAGACATGATCTCAGGGAATCCTAGTTCCCCATGGGGAGCCAGGAAACATCCTCACCATTTTCTAGAGGTGGAAACAGCACTTGGAGCAGAAGTCTCTTGTCCAAAATCCCATAGCTAGGAAATGGTGGATGTGGGATTCGAGCCTAGACTGGACTAGCTCCATGCCCTGAACCCTACACCAGGCCCATATGACCTTCACAATCAGCTCCCAGTCACACCCACCCACCTTTCAAGCCCCCCCGACCTGCACACATTATGGTCTCCAAGCCCCAAGGCACCTCCCCGCGGGGACAGGTTTGCCCACCACCTCCCCCGACCCTACATGCTTACTCATCCTTAAGATGCTACAACCGAAGAGAAACATTCCTAGAACAAAATACAGAACTTATGGCAAGAAAAGAGCCTTAGAGATGGAGCCCAGTTCTCCCATTTTGCAGATGAGAAAACTGAGGCCCACGTATGTGGGACAGACGCAGGAAATGATAAAATAACCAAGGGATTGGTATCATTATAAAGCAGTGAGTAGTGGTGTTTGCGAATCTAACCCTATTGCTTGTCTTTCCCTGTGCTGAGCATCTAGCGCAGACCATCTCAACACACTTGTTCATAACAATACAAAACACATTTCTTGAGTATTTACCCTACGTCTTTTTCTAAGGAGATTTATGTGGATTAGTTCACTTAATCTTCACAATGGTATCATTAGATAGATACTATTACGGACTCTGTTTTTCCTTCTTAAGCAGCTTTGTTGAGGTGTCATCTACATTCCACAGAATTCGCTCATTTTAACGGTACCATTCAATGATTTTTAGTAAATTCACAGGACGGTGCAGCTACTTCCACAATCCAATTTTAGAACATTTCCATCACCCCAAAAAGATATCTTGTGCTCATTAATCGTCACTTCCCGTTTCCATCCCCAATTCCAGGCAACCACTAACATACTTTCTGTCTCTACAGATTTCCCTTTTCTGGATATTTCATAGACATGGATCATACGATACGTGGCCTTCTGTACATGGCCTCAATGTCTTCAGGGTCTATCCACGTTGTAAATTGTATCAGCACGTCATTACCTTATGGCTGAATAACATTCCATTGTCTGGACAGACCATGTTTCGTTTATCCGTTCGTCCAATGATGGACGTTTGGGTTGCATCCACTCTTTGGCTGTTATAAATAGTGCTGCTATAAACATGTGTGTACAAGTCTTCCTGTAGATGTATATTTCCATCTCTCTTGGGTAGATTCCCAGGAGCAGAATTGCTAGGGTGTGTGGCACATTTACGATGAACTTTTTAAGAAACTGCCAGGAAAAAAAAAAGAAGGAAAGAAAAAAAAAAGAAACTGCCAGACCATTTCCGACTTACAAAACATGAGGGCTTCCCAAGGGACTCTATTTTCCTGAGAAGGAAACTCAAGTACAGAGATGTGAGCTGACTTGCCCAAGGTTGCACAGCTAGTAAGTAGCAGCAGATCCCAATATGACCTCAGGCATTGTGGTCCCAAAGCCTGTGCCCCCACTCCTTTTTTTTTTTTTTTTTTCATTTTCCAGTTCTTTTTTTAATTGAGGTAAAACATAACATAAAATTTACCTTTTTAACCATTTACATGTACAGTTCAGTGACAATAAGGACCTTCACATGGTCATGTAACCATCACCATCCTCCATTTCCAGAACCTCTTCATCTTCCCCAACTGAAACTCTGTCCCCTTGAATAGTAATAACTCCCCGTTCCCCCTCCATCCGGCCGCTGGCAACCACCCTTCTACTTTCTGTCCCTGTGAATATGGCGACCCTAGGTACGTAAGGAAACACGCTCGCATTTTTCTTCTCTACTCTCCTACAACACGACTCACAGAATACTTCACCTCTGACACTTCCGGTCACCAAATGTGTGTGACATTTGGTCACCCATCAAGCAATTCTGCATCAAAGCTAGGTGTCTACAATTCAGTTCAGTCCTGGGGATAACGTCAGATCCCACAGGTGAAGGGCTCCATCCCACAGGACTCCATCGTCCCTCCCCAATTTCAGATGCCAATCAAAGTCTAGGCTGCTACCCATGCCAAAGCCTGTGCTTGTACCCCTTACACAAGGATTCATCCTTACCCTGTTCATTCATGAATCCATCCTAAACTCTTTGTTGAGCACCGCACGCTTAGAGGCAGGAGACACATCAGTGGAGAAGCAAACATGGTTACATTCCGGTAGGGGATGCAGATAAACAAATATACTCAAGACATCAATCCAACAAATACTTACTGACCTCCCCCTCTGTGCTGGGTAGCATCCTAGGTGCTGACTATCCACTGGCTAATGGCACAGACACAAATCCCTCCCCCTGTGGGGCGTCCATCCTGGTGGGAGGAGACAGACATGAAAACGTGGTGAGTATGTAAGCGATACAGCATCTTAGGAGGGGTTGCGTGCTGCGGGGCCGGGTGATGCAGGACAGGTGGGGGTGGGACAGAACTGCACGCCTGTCCACCCAGGAGCCAAAGAAGGGAGGCTTGCCGATAACAGGGCACGTGTCCCAGGGGAGGGCACAGCAGATGCAAAGGTCCTGAGGTGGGAATGTGACCGGTATGTTCAGGGAGCAGAGAGGCCAGCCTGAGTGGAGGGAGTGATGGGAGAGGAGATGAGGGGGGGGATGGGGTCCAGCTCCAGTAGCAACTCGCACAGACTCTGGTTTCTACTCCAAATAAAATGCAGATAGAACTCTGAAGGGATTTGCAAAGAGGCTGGCACGACCTGACCTCCCTTTTCCCTTTTAACATTTTATTATGAAAGCATTAACATGTATAGAAAATGGAAAGAATTATATCGTGAATACCTATACACTCACCCCTAGAGGCGACAGTTACCACTTTGCTCTATTTGCTATGTTATTTCTTCATAACAGACCTGTCTACCAATCCATCCTTTTATCCATCCATCCATCTTTTTTTTTTTTTTCTTTTTTAACCCGTGCCATGTGGCTTGCAGGATCTAAGTTCCCCGACCAGGGATTAAACCCGGGCCTCAACAGTGAAAGCACCATCATGGAACTCCGCATCCATCTTTTTAAAACTAGGTAAATTTTACTATCTGGAGCCGTTTTAGGTTCACAGAATAATGGAGTGGAAATACAGACGGTCTCCATCCAGCTATCCTTTAAAAATGCATTTCAAAGCAATTTGCAAACCTTAGTCCACATCACCGCCAAACACTTCCGCATGCATAGCATACCAAGATGTCAAACATTTATTTAACCTTCTTGTCCTTGATAAAATTTAAATTCAGTGAAATGCATGCATGTTACCTTACCATCTGATAAATTTTGAGAGACACGGAACACCTAAGTAGCAGAAATTCCTCCCCTGGTTTAACAGATTCCCTCTGGCTTCTGTTTGGAGGACAGACTGGGGGACTGTGGGAGCCAAAGTCCTCTTAGGCCCACCTGGCTTTCTTCTTAACTAACCTTTTTCTTTTAGAATCCTTTTAGATTTACATCTGTTGCTATGATGGTACAGAGCTGTCCTGTGAACCCCGGACCCAGGCTCCCCAAATGTTCTCATGTCCCTAACACACAAAAGCAAGAAACTAATACTGGCAGATTTCTATCCACCAAATGCAACCCTTTCCTCAGATTTCACTCACTGCTCCTAATGTCCTTCTGTCCCAGGATCCCACCCAGGACACCACGTGGCCTTACTTCCCACCTCCTGAATCTCCACTGGTCTGGGATCACCTTTCAGGCTTGCCTTGGTCTTTCACGACCCTGGCCGTTTTGAGGAATCCCTGGAAGACAGGCCACGCCCACGTGCCCGCCGCTCCCGGGATGCGCGTTACCCACGTGACAGTCACTGAAGATGTTAACCTGCCTCACCTGGCGGTTTCCACGCTGTGAAGCAGCCCCTCCTCCTTTCCAAACTCTTCTTTTTGTAAACAAGTCGCCGAGCGCAGCCCTCGCTGGAGGGGAGGGAGAGGAAGCTCCGCCCTCCGGAGGGGGAAGTATCCAGATACATTTTTAGGGGAATTCTGTCCCTTCTCCTTACCCTGTTTATTTATTCAATCATTTATTTATTTTTTGTTTGTTTTGGTGTGGTTTGTGTTTTTGGCCGTGCCACGCGGCTCTTGGGACCTTAGATCCCCAACCAGGGATCCAACCCGTTGACCCCTGCAGTGCAAGCTGGAGGCCTGACCACTGGACCACCCGGGAGGTCCCAAGCATTTATTTGTGTGGGTATGGACTCGCAGATGTTTCTTTCGTACGTTCGGTGATAATCAAACACGGCGTCCGCGCATATAAACAGGCTATATGACAGTCCAGTGCCCGCGTACCTGCTTCATGGACGCCCACCTGTGTTTGGATGCCAGGTGCCAGCAAGAGTGAGTGGAGCAAACACAGGGAACTCAGTATCTTGTAATAACCTATGAGGGAAAAGAATATATGCATAATCTGTGTATCATATATGTGTGTGTGAGTGTCACTGAAGCACTTTGCTGTACACCTGAAACTAACACAACACTGTAAATCAACTACACTTCCATTCAAAAACTAAAATCAAAACCAAAAGGAGAGAGAGAGAGAGAGAGAGACACTGAACCACGAGCCAGTGTGTGACGGGAGATGCGACTTCAGCCTGGTGATCAAGGAGGGCTTTTGGTCCAGAGGAGTTAGGGACCTGAGCACATGGGGGTCTCTGAGGCTCCAAGGGGGCCACCTGCCCACGGACATCCAGTCAGGCAGAACTACGCCCACCTATCCCGGGCACCAGCCCCACAGTAGCCTACAGTAGTCTCCACCCCCTGTTCCCAGTCCCCTGGGCGGGGGGTTTGGAATTCAGCCTCAGAGGTCAAGTCCCAATCCTCCGAGGCCCCTTATCTCGCCACGCCCGGCACTGGGCCTGGCACCGACCCGCGCTCCATAAATATTTGCAGCCACTCACCCGGCTGCCCGAGCCCCAGCTCCCTCCTGTGCCCTCCTCCCGAGCCAGTTCTTTGGTCTCGAGGAGGGAGGGGAGCGTTGGCGGACCCCGATGTGGAACCAGGGACGTGACCCACCCAAGGTCACCGGGAGAGGGAGGGCCGGAGAGAGAGAGCGAGCTGGCTGGGCAGCCTCCAGACTTCTAATAATAATGGGACAATAAGTTTAGCTACTCTGTATTATCTTGCCCATTCGCTGGTGTCAGGCACTTCACATGCATTTTCTGGTTTCATCTCCACAACAAGTCTGCTGGTTCCTAGCACAGATCACGCTGTCTCACCTCGTGGCCTGGGACGGGCATGCCTCTTTGCCTGGAATGACCCCTTCGCCCGTCCTCCAGGAGGCCCACCCTGCATCACATTTCTCTAGCCATCCCTTGTTGTAGGCAGAATTGTAAGGAGGCCCCTAAGGTCCCTGCTCCCTGGGTGGACACACACCTCTTCCCAGTTATTCCATCAGATGCTGATTTAGGCACTGCTGTGAAGGGACAGTGCAGCTGGAATTAAGGTTCCAAATCTCAGATAGGAATTGGGTCTTTGGTGGGCCCGGCCTCATCAGATGACTGCCCTAAAACAAACGGGGCTCTTCTTGGGAAAAGAGACTCAAAGCCTGAGGGAGGTTCAGCAGGAGGGAGATTCTCCGTCGCTGGCTTTGTAGGTGGAGGGGACCCCACAACAAGGAATGCAGGCAGCCTCTGAGAACAGAGCAGGTTCTGCCCGACAGAGAGCAAGGAGGCGGAAACCTCCCAGTCTACCCCAAGCAGAGAACCCAGTCAAACCAGCCTAGGCGCCTGACTGGCAACTGTGAGCTCCTAGCAGTGCTGTTTTAAGCAGCTACATTTGTGCTAATTTGTTACCAGCACACAAAACAAATGCAGTCTCTCTGTTTTGTTTCCTTGAGGCACTCACTGCCAAAGTAAGCTGGTTTCTTTGATGACTTCATTGCTTCAAGTCTGTCCATCTGTGTTGGTTTGCTAGGGCTTCCTTAACAAAGCACCACGAACCAGGTGGCTTACGACAGAAAAGTACTGTCTCACAGCTCTGGAGGCTGGAAGTCCAAGGTCGTGTGTGGGCAGGGCGTGCTCCCTCAGAGACCTGCAGGGGAACCTTCCTTGTCTCCTCCCGGCTTCTGGTTGTTGATCAGCAACCTCTGGCATTCCTCGGCTTGTAGACGCATCCCTTAGATCGCCACCTTCCTGGTCACATTGTGTTCTCCTTTGGGTTGCTGTCTTCACGTGGCCGTCTTACTGTGAGGACACCAGCAATAGTGGATTAGGGCCCACCTGCTCCAGCACAGCCCCCTCTTAACTAATTACATCTGCAATGCCCATCTCCAAATGAGGTCTGCCATGACCCTGAGGTGCTGGAGTCACCCATGACACCATCCCTACCCACACGTGTCATCAACCAGGGTGCAAACCGCAGCTGGGTTTTCCTGCTGGGTTCCTAGAGCCCAGAGCACAGCCAGGCACACAGTAGGTGCTTAACTTTTTTTGCAGTTGCTGTGAAATCACCTGATGGATTCTTTCTCTGAGCCTCTCTCCACGTCTTTCAAGTGGGGCTAGAAATACACAGCAAATAATTGCCCAACAGACGAATGAGGGAAGGATTATAACCTGCTCCACCCCCACTTTACAGAGGGGGAAACCGAGGCTCAGAAAGATAGAGTTGCTCAAGGTCACTGTCGCTGCCGCACTGGAGGGACCTGGGAGCCCTAACGCCTGTCCTTTCCCTCATCCCGTCTCTGACCAGCCACCTGCGGACACCTCCCAGTGGCTGAACCCAAGCAAAAGCCAAATGCAGCCTAGGTGACTCAGTCAGCCGGGGTCACCTGGACAGAGAGGAGAGAGATGGACAGAGGGTAGCCAGAAATGGTATTCACCCAGAGGGGGAGTCCTCACACTTGGGGAGGGCTTCCATCTTGCTCCCCAGAAGGACACACCAGTCTACACCCCCCCCCCCAGCTCTGCCCGAATCCCCATATCCCCACTTCCTAATTTCTGCCCATCCACTGGATGTCAGATGGAATCTCCCCTCAGTGCCCTGCTGTGGTGGGAATGGTGGGAGAGAGAGGTCTGCCCTAGATGCAGGCGGTAAGGGAATATTGCACACAGAAGATATAAAAGCAAGAATCAAACCCACTAAAAGTTTGATCTGCTTTTCATTTTTACTATGCACAGGCGATTGTAAACAAGGTTAGTGATAAAATACCCTTCCCTGCAAAACATCTTTTGTGGGTCTAAGTTCCGAGCATTTGGTGCAAATGTTACCGGGGAGTTTTAAATACATATATTTAAATACACAGATATACATTTCAAATGTAACAAATTCAGAAAAGGATGCTAAATTATTTGTTATATATGGGAGAGTTTCTTACAAAACATAATCTTACCATATGACCCAGTATTCACGCTTCTTGGTATTCACTCAAATAAGTCAAAAAGTTATGTCCGCACAAAAGCTTGCACATGGATGTTTATAGCAGCTTTATGGATAACTGCCCAAACTTGGAAGCAACCAAGGTGTCCATCAAGAGGTGAATGGATAAATAAACTGTGCTATATCCAGACAGTGGAAGATTACTCTGTAATAAAAAGAAATTAGCTATCAAGCCATGGAAAGACATGGAGGAAACTTGAATGCATATCCCTCGTTGAGAGAAGCCAACCTGAAAAGGCTGCATGCTGTGTGATTCCAACTACATGACATTCTGGAAAACACAGAACTATGGAGACAGGAAAAAGATCAGGGGTTGCCAGGAGATGGCAGGGGAGGGGTGAACAGGTGCAGCACAGAGGATTTTTAGGGCAGTGAAATGACTCTGTGTGATATTGTATTGGACACACGTCATGATACCTTTGTCCAAACCCACAGAATGTACGACACTAGAGGTGAGCCCTGATGTAAACTCTGGGCTCTGGGTGGTGACGAGGGGTCAATATAGGTTCCTCGATTGTAACATATGCACCACTGGTGGGGATGTTGGTAACATATGCAGCACTGGTGGGGATGTTGGTAACATATGCAGCACTGGTGGGGATGTTGGTAACGTATGCAGCACTGGTGGGGATGTTGGTAACGTATGCAGCACTGGTGGGGATGTTGGTAACGTATGCAGCACTGGTGGGGATGTTGGTAACGTATGCAGCACTGGTGGGGATGTTGGTAACGTATGCAGCACTGGTGGGGATGTTGGTGGTTGGGAGGCTATGATGGGTGGGGCTGGGAAGGCTGGGAACCTCCCACTCAATTTTGTTGTCAGCCTAAAAGCTCTGAAAAATAAGTTTATCAATTAAAAAAAAGATAAAAAACACAAGTCAAGAGGATATTGATGGTTCTTCCTTGAAAATGACTGAAACTCATTCTGTTACATACAGGAGGAGGGCTGTGAAAATGCCCTGGCGTCCAGTACGTCAGGTCGCTGGGGCCTCAGATCGGAATGCGTGCTTCATTGCGGCAGGGATTTATTTTTTATGGCTTCAATGAGATATAATTCCCATACTCCGCTACACACCCATTTAAAATGTACACCTCGGGGGCGTCCAGTGTCGCCACATGGTTGTGCAGCCATCACCATGATCAATTTCAGAACATTTGCATCACCCTAAAAAGAAGCACTGCACTGCTTAGGCATCGCCCCACTCCCAGTGACTCATCCCCTGGGCAACCACTCACCCCCTGCCCGTCTCTGAGATTTGCCTCTGAGCGTGGGAGTTGCTAACTTTGCTCTCTGTGTCCCCAGAACGTACAACCCTGCTGGATACACCCTAGTGGGCAGGGGCTCCGTCGTTAACTTTAACTAATCTGGGTTTTTCGTTTCAGTTTTTTTTTTTTTGGCTGCCCTGCCCAGCTTGTGGAATCTTAGTTCCCCGACCAGGATCAAACCCGGGACTACGGCAGTGAAAGCACCAAGTCCTAACCACTGGACCGCCAGGGAATTCCCTTTACCTGTTTTTGTTTAAGTTCCAGTCACGACTGGCTTCTGCTCAGAGGCCTCTTTCTCCCCAACTACTGTCCCATCAGGACCTTTCAGAGCCGCCTCTGGTAGAGCAGGTGACACCCTGCTTCATAATCGCCTGCATCCCTGTCCACGGCACCCTCTGGATGCCTCGGGGCAGGGACAGAATCTATCTGCTCAGCTCTGCCTCATCACACACCCCAGGAAATGTGTGTTGCTTTTGAATGGGAACAAGAACAGTCAGCATCCTCAACACACACGTGTCCCAGCTCCTGGCCCGCAGACTCGCAGCCCAGCAGAGAGGCCGGAGGGTGAGGCGTGGAGCCCAACTGTCCCCTTGCGAGTCCCGACTCCGCCGCTGACCCCCAGCGGGACGCCGGGCAAGAGATTTAATCTCGGCGAGCCTCCCTTTCCTCAACTATAAAACAGAGCTAATAATAGGACCTACCTCTCCCTGCTGCTGCGAGGATTAGCACAGGGGCTGGGAATACACAGAGTTCAGTAAATGCTAGCTATAATTATCGCTAAGCACGCGAGATTTGTGAAGCCACGAGACACGCACTTCACTTGGCCATCCGTCAGCCTCCTCGCTCCACGCACGTTTCCCGAGGAGAGGGAGAGAGAATCCAGGGTGCCCCTGGGAACTGTGAGTCCTTCCTTGTGACTGGGGTGTCGGGTGAGATGGGGTGGGGCGGCAGATAAGATGGGGCCGGTGCCAGCTGCAGGAGGCTCGGAGGCTAGAATGGGGAGCTTGGATTCCTTCCCAAGGGCAACGAACAGGGAACCAGGGGATGCTATGGAGAGGCTGCGGGACAAAAGATATCTCTGAGTATTAGAAAGATGCGCTCGGGGGTGATGGGGGCTCACTCCAGGGGGAGAGGCGGGAGTCCGGCAGGAGGCGGGGGTGATGGTCCACAGAGGAGAGGATGGGCCAGGACCTTGGCCTGCAGCCCAGTGGACACCAAGAATGCCACGATTCTGAGCCCACCGTCTCTAGATCTCTAGAGAGATCTGGCAGGGTCTGTAAATCTGGACATCAGTCGGTCAAATCCTGTGTTTCCATTTTTACAGACAAGAAAGAGAAACAAGGTGAAAGTAATTTTGATCATGTGTTTTCGTTCCCTCAGTACAGTGTATTCTTGTTATCGGCTGTTCTTCAATATAGTTTATTCTCCTTATGTGAAGTAGGAATGGTTTATAACATCATAGTCAACACTGAATAATTGATCCTGAACCGTCGCCCCTGAGGGAAATACGGGGTTAGTTGCCTGACAGACTTTGGTCACATGTGTTGTTGCTGTTGTTAATTGATTTATACATAACCTTGTTTTATGTGTGTTTCTGTTTAAAGGCACCTTGTCTAATGCATATTGTTGATTCAGTGATATTGAACTGACAGCCAACAGCGCTGTAACTCCTGCCCGGAGGAAGCTTACCTAAAATGCATTTTCTCCATAACGCCCAGCCCAGCCCTCTTAGGCTTAGGTCATGAGACAGCACTTGGGCTTTATGCTTGAGGGGGGTTTGAAACTGTAAAATCACCAACAAAAAGCACAATACTGAAAAAAAAAAAAAAAAAAAAGACACTCGTTTACAGGATTCAAGCCTGTTCAACCTTAGCTGAGAACACGCAGCCCAGTGTCCCGTCTGTGGCTGCTCTGCGCATGCCCGCGAAAGCGCGGTGATCTAGATTGGGGGTCACAGGCGCGTTTTAGCGGGTAGGCAAATTTGCAGATTTGGAATCCGCCAATGATGAGCTCGACTATATATCCAAAACATTATCCTGTCATCATGTAATTAATATAAATATCAGCAACGGATAGCTTACATTCTCTTTTTCGTGCTAAGTCTTTGAAATCCAGGGTCTATTTTGTATTCACAGCACATCTCAATTTGGACCAGACACGTTTCAAGTGCCAAAGAACCCCACACGGCTCGTGGCTTTCCTATCAGACAATGCAAGTCTCTATAGCTTTCTTCAGGTTCTCCAAGGGACCTGTGAACTCAAAAATAAAAATAAATAAGCAATGTCAGATACAGCCACCTTGGAGAGCTATGCAGCAATGTCTAAGAATCTCGCTGCACATTTTTCTTTCCACCCAGGAATTCCACTTTGAGGCCAGTGCCCCATGAAGTGCACCACTTAGCACAAGGCAACACGTATAAGAATATTCTTTGCACCCCTGCTTGAAAGAGGACGACAGTGGAGAAAAATAAAATGTCCATGCTTGGAAGACTGTACCCATACAGCACAGTACGGCCATACACTAGACTATTCAACATCTTTGCAAAAAAAAAAAAAAAGAACCTGAGCTCCGTGTAAGAACACAGATGAAACTCACAAACAGGGTTGAGCTGGTGAGGACAAAAGCAAGCTGCGGAAGGTCAGGGACGTGATACTATTTATACAACATTTAAAAACATGCAGGGCGATAGCTACGGCAGTTCTGGATTCATACATAAGTAGCAAAATTTTTTTTTTTTTAAACATGAAGAATAACAATCACCTACTTAGGGATAGTGGTTACTTCTGGGAGGGAACAGAAGGATTTGGAGAAGGGTAAGTACACAGAGGGTTTCAATTCTATTTGAAAAGTTGTATTTCTTCAGTGGGACAGTTGTGGACATGGAGGCGTCTATTATGGTTATCTGGGATATTTTTGGTGTGTGTGCCTGAAATATTCTTTTGCATGAGGAACCATAAGGTTTTGTGCTGCTGTGTGCCCTGGTCAGACAGACAGTGAGGGGGCATGTGTGGCCTGCCTGTGCCTGGAAGAATACTAGAACCATTATCATAGATAGCTGGTGAGGATTCAGTGAGATTCCTGGATGCGTGATAAAGCCCCCAGAACAGTACCTGGCCCGTTGCAACTGCCATCAGCCTCTTTGTTGATAGCAATCATATCATTAAGCAGTCGCTCTGTTCTAGGTGCTACGTTTAGTATTTTCATCCATTAGTTTCTTTAACAGTATCTATTCAGTGTATGTAGGAAGAAAGCCCCCTGCCCAGAGGCAACGGAGAGAAAATAACATGAGTGTGGTACACACAGGAAGGAGGGCAGCCCGGTCTTCACCATGTACCCGGATAACTGCTCACGGGCCAAGATTTGCAAGACTCGTTTGTCATCTTAGTCTTTCCAGACAAAACACATCGATTTAAGGTTACAGCTTTTCTTTTTCTTTTTATCTCTTTTTTTTTGGCCCAAGGATGGGGGTGGGGCAGGTGAGTAATCAACGGCAAAACCTTTTTTTTTTTTTTTTTTGGCCACACTGTGCACCTTCCGGGATCCTAGTTCCCAGGCCAGGAACCCCAGGCCCTCGGCAGTGAGAGCACCCAGCCCTAACCACTGGACCGCCAGGGAATTCCCCAGCTGCACAACCTTTGCAGTGCGGTTAATTCTTTATGTGATCTTTCAGCATACATTTTATTTGGAAAACTATATAAAGTATGTAAATAGTATATACTAGATATATACTAGGTATAAGATATATGGTAGTATATAGTATATATAATACATAACATATTTATATATAAGATAATTTACTGTTGTATTAGACACAATCATGTATTATAAATGTATACCATGTTACAAATGTTAAAGAACAACACTGGGTAGGATGAGCGATTGCTCCCATCTCCTAAGGAGGAAACTGAGGCACGGAGGCAGATGGACCCTTGGCTGGGGGACAGAGGCAGGAGAAGGTCACAGGAGGAGCCCTTGGGGGCTGGAGAGCAGCAGACCCAGGAGGGGGAGGCAGGAGGTCCAGAGGTCAGCTTTAACCAGGGGTTTGTGCGCCTCGGGGCCAGGGCTGGAGCCTCCCCCACCAGCACACCTGCCTCTCCAGGTCACTCGGGGTGACCCCGCAGGGCAGTGTTGCTAAATGGGGAGGTGCAAAGCTCCCCGGATCATCAGGGAGCCTCTGGGGGGGCTGGGGGGGGCTGGAGGCCTGCGGCACCCCCTCTCACCCTCCCCTTGAAGGACCCAGGTGGCCAGCTCTGCAGCCTGACCTTTCAGTTCCAGCCCAGCAGCTGCCCTGCACCCAGCAGCGCCAGGCCCCCAGGGGAGGGACTCAGCTCCAGCCTGCACCGCGTGGGGAGGGGCCGAGGGCAGCCTCGGGTCCCCAGACCGTCGAGGATCCCGGCTCTGCCTCTCACTGTCTGTGGGCCAGTACCTCTGCTGCTCCAGGGCTCAGTTTCCCCATCGCTAAATTGGAAGCCCTCGTTCTACTCCTCTAAGCCTTTGTAGGGAGGAGGCCACAAAGTCTTGAATGAATTAGAAAAAAAAAAAAAGTCAGGCCGTGACACCTGGTAAGCATTGAATGAAGAATCATCACTGCAGTATTTAATTTTGGTTTTAGTGTTTGAATAGGTAATATGCTGTGGGGGAAATTCAAATAATACAAAAGGCAGAGTGATCAAAACTTCCTCCAGAGGAATGTGTCGATATTGATGACTGACTCAACTAAAGCAGAAATAGAAAACTGGGAAAACTGGCAGACAAAGAATATAGACTATCAGCTTATTTTAAGGAATTATCGTTAGTGCCGTTCGATGTGATTGATAAAAGTTTTGCAGCTGAGCTTGAAATTTTCCTTCCTTTGATGGAAAGGTAAACCTGAGCATTGGGGCACAATTTCTCATGTCTGTAGTTTATTTGATCACTTTTAGCTTTTAATGAGGGAAAATTTCCAGCCAAAGCAAAAATAAAGAGTAAAGGAACTTCCTTGTTCTCAGCCACACGCGTGCTGTTGTTGTCTTCAAATCCCTACCCTCACTCAGCCCGTGATTTTCGGCTGCTGGAGTATTTGAAACCAAACACCAGGCAGCGTATCATTTCGCCCAGTAGGCTTCAATTTATCTTAAAATACTTGATCCCCCCCCAAAAAAAAAAGAGAGAAAGCGAGTATGGTAAAAAGTAACACTTGTGAAGTCTGATCAGTGGAGTGGAGGGTGTTCCCTGTGCTTTTCCTTCCACTGTTCTGTGCTTGCAACTTTCCACAAACCTCGAAAAGTCAAAGAGCAAAGGAAGCTCAGCCTCTGTCCCATGCACCAGCCCCCCCGGGCCCCGCCCAGGTTCCCAGGGCCAACGCAGGAGCCAGTTTCCTGGGGATCCTTCCAGAGGCCCAGCGACTGTTCTAGTTTTATTAATAGCAGGTTGTAGTAGTAGTGGAAATCCAACGGGGCAGGCGTCCGGGCTGAGTCACACAGGCCTGGCCCAGGTCACTCCACACCTCCTCCCCTCTGACCCCATGTCAGCCGATCGCTGCTCAGAGCCTCAGTTTCCTGCTCTGTAAACTGGGGATAAATCCCCACCCTTTTGGGTGACTGGGAGGATCCAGGGTAAAGGCCCAGCTTGGCTGAGCTGAGTACCTGAAAGAAGACTTTTCCCGAGTCTCTCTCAGCTATTAAGAGCTCCTGGATCTGAGGGAGGAGGGGCTGGGGGCCTGGAATCCTAGTCTGGGGGAGGAGGGGCTGGGGGCCGGGACCCCTGGGTCTGGGGGAGGAGGGGCTGGGGGCCGGGACCCCTGGTGCGACTGGGGAGGGCTGGGGGTGGGAACTCTTGGTATTAAGGCGCTTTGGGAGTGGTCTCCCTGGTTCCTGGAGGCCCGTGGAGGCAGGCGGACGCACAGAGCCCTGGGTCTCCCATCCCGGGTAAGCTGTATGAAGGGGCCGGTCTCCCCTTTGCCCGCTGCCCTCGTGCCCAGCCCTTGGGGGTTCACAATGTGTCTTGTCCCCTCTGTCCTGGGACCAGAGCCCAGAGTCGGAGCTGGTCTAAGTTTGGAAGGGGGAGGGAGGGGGGCAGCAGGTCGGAGGGGGTGAGGGAGGGGCGGGGGGGACAGGATGTCTCTGAGCTGTCACACACACCCCTGTCCTGGGCCCAGAGACAGGGAGGGACAAAAGGCTCCAAGAGAGAGTCAGAAACAAAGACAGGAGGGAGACGGAGAGACACTGGGGAGAGCAGACCAGCGCGTGGCACAAAGTGCAGACACCCTGAAAGACAGACAGACAGACAGCAGCCACAGTGGGAAGAGTGTGGGGACAGGATCGAGGGGCTGGGGACCAACAGACAGGGCGGGGAGACCCACCCTGAGTCCACCCCGTGAGCTGGGTGCTAGAAAGAGGGCAAGACAGACAGGGAGGTGTGGAGAGGGGACAGGCAGGCAGGGGAGTCTCTAGACGCAGACACAGAGGGACGCGGAGGCAGACCCTTCAGACGGGCTCCCAGGCCTTGGTTCTGCCCAGGGGCACAGTGGGCTCCGTAGGCAGGTAGTTGTCCGGGGAGCCCAGACCAAGGGTGCTTGCCCGAGGGCCAGCTGACACCAGGTGACCCTGAGATGGCACTCAGGGACCCCGAGAAGCAGGCGGATGGGGACCCGGAGGTGAGAGACGGGAGACAAGGGAGGGAGAGACAGAGACAGAGAGACAGAGAGAGATGCAGGAGATGGAGAGGGTCGCGGGCAGATGCAGAGATAAACACAGAGAGAAACGGAAGAGACAGGGAAACAGAGAAACATCAAAGGCCCAGAAGAACGTAAGCGGAGGACACACAGCAAGACCGACGCCCCCAGGGAAATGCACTCAGAAACAAAGAACAGGAAACCCAGGAAGAGAGGAGGGTGGAGAGAGAGACGGTGGAGTCAGGGGTGGTGTGGGCTGAGGAGGCGGCGCCCCGTGGGGCCGGGGGCTTGTGGGGGCTCCCACAGATGGCAGTGGGCAGGGTCACGGAGATGATCACCCATAACCCCGCCAGGACACAAAAACAGGTGGCCCGAGGCCGGGTGAGTCACTGTGACTCATCCTCCTCTCTGGGGACAGTGACCCCGTTCCCCCAGCCCCCCGTCTCAGCCAGGGGCTGGGCCTCCCATCCCCCCCCCCCCACTGCTCTCGGAGGGCCCCAGACTCACCGCCTCCTCACCTCTGTCCGTCTCCTGCAGGAGGACACAGCCACGGCCCTCCAGAGGCTCGTGGAGCTGACGGCCACCAGGGTGACCCCAGTGAGGACTCTGCGTGTCCAGTATCGCCTCATCCAAAAGCTGGGCTCCGGCTCCTACGGCCACGTGCTCCTTGCCCGGCCTCGCCAAGGGGGTGAGTTTGGCCACCGAAGGGCGCACTCCAGGATGTCCCCCTAATAGGGTTCTCAGAAGCCACTGAGACAGGGAGCATCTTTGAGGAGCTGATGAGGCCTCTTCTTGATGGGGTCTCAGAAAGTTAAGAGCTCTGTGATCTTCCAAGAAACGGAGCTCACCCAGAGAGGGTGAGAGACTTGCCTGAGGTCACACAGCGAGGCAGGAGCACGGCTTGGATTGAAATTCAAGTCGCCATGTCCCCTACTTTATGTGAGAGGAAACTGAGGTCCAGAGAGGGTAAGGCAGTCGTGCAAGACCACACAGCACTCTGTGGCAGAGCAGAAAGAGTCCTCAGGGAAGGTCTCCTCCAACCCCCACTTCGCAGACGGAGAAACGGAGAAACGCAAGGCACGGAGAGGTCAGACACTGTGCCCCACCCCTCTTGTTTTATGCATAAGACATCTGAGGCTCAGAGAGGTTGAGTGGCTTGCCTAGGGCCCCACAGCAAGATCCGAGCACCCTGAGTTCCCTCCTGCCCCTACCTCCCCGGCAGGTCCGGCTGTGGCTCTGAAGCTCTTACCTCGGGACTCGGTCCTGAGAACCACCTTCCTGAGAGAGTTCTGTGTGGGCCGCTGTGTCTCATCACATCCAGGCCTGCTCCAGACTCTGGCGGGACCCCTGGAGACCCCCCGACACTTCGCCTTTGCCCAGGAGTATGCGCCCTGTGGGGATCTCAGCGGGATGCTGCAGGAACGGGTGAGGCAGGCAGGCAGGGGCAGCGGCTGGACTGCTTAGCCCAGGTCTGACTTTGTCCCTCCCCCAATCCTGTCTCCAAAGCTTACCCGCCAAAGCAGTGCACAAACTAGCTCTGCCCTAAGCCCTCAAACCACCTCCTTATTTCTAATTCTCAATGCAATTCCACGACTAACCCCAACACTAATCCACCCAGCTGCTTGCCTGGACAGGGAGCTGGGATCGGGATTGAGGATGGATCAGGTCTCACGAGGGGGTAGGGATGGAGACAGAGATGGGATTTTAATTGGCATTGGGATTGGGGATGGGTGTGGGTGGAGTTGGGTGAGTTGAGTTTAGGGTTGATTATAGATTGGTCACGGGTTTGGAGGGGAGCATGGATGGTTGAGGATGTATACGTAGATTGAGTTGGAGAAGGGCTGAATGAAGTTCTCTCTAGAAAGACCAGGTCAGGACTGAATCCATGATATTCTGGGGGTACCTGAGTTTGAAGTTAGGGTGGGGCCATCTTTAAAAACAGACTTTGGATTTGAGATAAGGTTGGGGATAAACAGAAGGAAAGAAGCAAGGGAGGGAGAGAAGGAGGGAAAGAATGGGATGGATGGATGGATGGATGGATGGATGGATGGATGGATGGATGGATGGAAAGACTGGTGGATGGATGAATGGATGGATGTTTGGATGGATTGAAGGACAGAGGGATGAATGGATGGATGTTGAATATTAAATAACTAGACAAATTATTGAATTGCTGACCAGTTTCTGGAGTGGATATTGAGTGGAAACCCTGCTGTGTAGACTGTTGGATGGGTGACTGGTTTGATGGATGGATTGCTGTCTTGTTGCCTGGCTAGCTGCATGGATAGATCTATTAATCAACTGAGGAAATAAACTGTGGGACTTTAGAACTGGGTCTGAGTTAGAGATGGGACCTAAGTTAGTATGGGACTAACCACGGGATTAAGTGTGGGGTCTGGATTTTCACTGGAGATCTGGGTGATCAGTTTAGAGGAGACAAGAAATGTAAGGAGTGAGTTTGAGTGTTAGGACAAAGTCTGATGGAAGTTAAAGAGCTTCTGGTCAGATTTGGGGTTCCAGTGAGAACATCTGGGGTACATATGCGGGGTCGACTTGCAGTTGAGGATGATCTGGAGGTGTGGGGGGTGTTTGGGGGGCATCAGAGGTCGCCAGTGGTCTGGGGATTTGGATTCTTGAGCCACAAGAAGCAACATAAAGAAGAAAGCAAGGCAGCCTGACCTTCATCCTCTCCCTCTGACCCCCCCGCAGGGCCTCCCAGAGCTGCTGGTGAAGCGGGTGGTGGCCCAGCTGGCTGGAGCCCTGGACTTCCTCCACAGCCGGGGGCTGGTCCACGCGGACGTCAAGCCAGACAACGTGCTGGTCTTTGACCCTGTCTGCAGCCGTGTGGCCCTGGGTGACCTGGGTCTGACCCGGCCTGAGGGCAGTCCAACCCCTGCCCCCCCAGGGCCACTGCCCTCCGCCCCACCCGAGCTCTGCCTCCTGCTACCCCCTGCCACCCTGCCACTGCGCCCAGCAGTGGACTCCTGGGGGCTGGGGGTGCTTCTCTTCTGCGCGGCCACTGCCTGTTTCCCTTGGGACGTGGCGCTGGCCCCTGACCCCGAGTTCGAGGCCTTTGCTGGCTGGATGACCAGCAGGCCCCAGCCGCCTCAACCACCCCCTCCTTGGGACCAGTTCGCGCCCCCGGCTCTGGCACTGCTCCAGGGGCTTCTGGACCTGAATCATGAGACCAGAAGCGCCCCACTGGCTGTCCTGGATTTCCTGGGGGATGACTGGGGGTTAAAGGGGAACAAAGAGAGACCTGGGGGCTTGGGGAATACGTCCAGCGAAGATAGGGAGGGGGAGGAGGAGGGGGGAGCAAGCCTGGAAGAGTGGTCCGAGGAGGAGGAGGACCATGACAAAGGTGGCGGGAGGATGGGGACAGATGGGGGAGAGCCCTGACCAGGTGCCTGGGACAGGTGGCTGGAGCCTGGGCCAACGGCCCCTCCCCCAGCCCCCATGGCCACCTGGATGGAGAGACAGCTGCTTCCGGGAGGACAGAGATGGAACACATTACATCTCTCCCAGCTGAAGGCTGGACTTAGGTTCACAATTCCCCTCTCAACTGAGGTCCTGGGAGTCCCGAACCCCCAGTACCTCCTCCCTCAGACCTAGGGGTCCAAAGCCCGACCTCTCCTTCAGACCCAGGAATTCAGACCCCCAACTCCTCCTCCCTCAGACCCAGTGGTCTTAGCCCCCTTCTCTCTCAAGGACCCTTCCTTTCCCTTCTGTCCAGGACATGTCTTCTTGAAGGAAGGTTCTATTACCCCTGTAGATGCATTTCTGCCCTGTGGGGACACGTTGGGTGTTTATGGACTTCTGATATGGTCACTCCTCTCCTCTAAGACCTTAGGTGACTCCCACTGGCCATGGCACCAGATCTAGGCTTTCCAGATCCAACACCATGGAAACCTCTCCTTCCACCTCTCCCACTTCCCTGGGCTCTGGGTGACGTCAGGGAGTCATTCATCCTTTCCGGACCTAAGCTGACACACACACGCACACTCTCCTGCCTGCAGACATTTGCACACCCTGTGCTCTCCCCTGAGAATGCCTTTTTCCCAACTCCAGGCCTCCAGAAAGTAGACCCCGCCCCGGGGGCTACTCCGGCTCGTCCAGAACTTGAAGCCCAGTGATCTGTGCCTCCTTTTGCATCTCCCCTCTCAGGCCGTCCAGGATGGACTTGGTCTTTTTCACCTGTACATCCTTTTGGGTTCTGCCCCCGCATGGCGAGCCTCCCGGGCCAGCTCCCTGAGACCACGCACACCGTGGTGTGCGAGGTCCCGTCCACGCCGAGGGCCAGCCCGATGCCCCCCCATCCCAGCACACAGCCCCCTAGCTTGGGAAGCTTCCCGCCCGCAGGGCAGGGGCTGCCTGGATCTGATGCCACGTCCCCCGCCCACAGCACACGCACCGGGACCTGCTTCCTTCCTGGGAACCCGGCCTGCGTGCTGTCTAGATTTAAAAACCTGAGTTCACGCCATACAACGGGGCGTCCTGGGACACATAAAGGTGGTTGGTGGACATGGGAAGCGTTTAGGGTCTGACTGATGGTTCATGTCTGCGTTTGGACAAAGGCACGGATGGCTGGGTAAGGGATTCCCCTGGCGGGGAGCTGGGTGAGGGGACGTGGGAGCTCAACGCAGCTGTCCTGTACGTCCGGAACGGATTCTGAAATAAAAAGTGAACCTAAAAAGAATCGAGTGAATGCACGTCGGTGATCGCGCGCTAAACCTGACGGGGTGGGAGCAGCCCTCCAGCCCCCCTGCCCCCCCTCCTCCTTCAGCCCTGGGGATCCCCGCCTGCACCCCACCCCCCACATCTGACGTCTGCGGTTTCAGAACGGGGCCGCCCCTCCCTTCTCTCCCCCCCCTCAGGGCCCTGACTTCCCAGCTGCTGCCCCACCTGCTCCCCTCCGCCCCCAGTCTGAGGTCACGTCTCACGGCATCATTCTGGAATCTTGTTGTCTCATCCTTTCCCCACACGGGACCCCAGTGTCTCCTCCCCTGGACACCCCTCACCAAACACTTGTGTCTGACCTGTCAGTGGGGCACGGATGGGGCAGCTGAATGGGGTCAAGGCAGGGGAAAGCTGGAGAAATGACTTCACCCTCTATAGGAGGCCTGGACCCCTGGGTCTGAGGGAGGAGGGGTGGGGGCCCGGACCCCTGGGTCTGAGGGAGGAGGGGCCGGGGGCCCGGACCCCTGGGTCTGAGGGAGGAGGGCTGGGGGTCTGGACCCCTGGGTCTGAGGGAGGAGGGATGGGGGCCGGGACCCCTGGGTCTGAGGGAGGAGGAGCCGGGGGCCCGGACCCCTGGGTCTGAGGGAGGAGGGGCTGGGGTCTGGTCTGAGGGAGGAGGGCTGGGCTCCTGGGCTGGGACGTCTGTCCGCTGGAGCCAGTTCTGGGAGACAACGCACGGTGTCGCTCTGCCCCTAGTGAGGTGGGAGGGGCGAGGCCTGGGGCGGGGCTACGACCCCCTAGGTGGGGGCGGGGTCTTGCTGCAGGGCAGGCCTCTGCTGGCACCGGCTCTAAGTGCTGGGCACTGACCACAGCGGGCAGCCGAAGGGTCAAGCAAGCCTTGGAGAAGGTGAGGTCTGGAGGCTGGAGCCTGGGTCAGGAGGCGGTAAGGGTCAAACGGCCTGAGGTGGGCAGTGCCTGAGAGTGGAGCTACGCAGGTGGTCAGAGTCCTGGGTCCTCAGAGGACCAGGGGCTCGTTGCAGAGCTTGAGACAGTAGAGTGGTTGAGTGTCAGGGACACAGAGTCCGGGGCTGGGGGGGTCCCAAGATGTGCGAGTTGTATGAGGTCCTGGGAGAGGGGTCGGCTGGATGTCGGGCCTCCTGGATCGGCGGGAGGTGGGGCTGGGGCTGTGAGACCCCACCTGAGGGCCTGGCGACGCGGCGAGCAATCCCAAGTGCTTGCGCCCACCCAGGACCCGGTGCGCGCAGCCCGCCCTCCGCAGGCCCTGGGGGCAGAGAGCACCTGTTTGCTCCTAGGAGACTGAGGCTGCTCATCCACCCCCAGGGCCCAAGTCTGTTTGCTTTGGAAACAAGGTGGGGGGGTGTCTCGAGTTATCTGGTTCATCTTTCATCCTCAGGCCATCAGGTGGCGCAGGGATGTGGGGGCGGGGCAAGGGACAGCGTGGCCTCAGGCTTGACCTCACCCCAACCAGCCACGGGTCTCCCGGCTCCACAGACGCCTCGGATAACGAGGGAAACTGAGTCACCACGGCCCGAGCCCGGGAGCGTCCACCCTCCTCCTCAGACCCAGGAGTCCAGGACCCGAGCCCCTCCTCCCTTGGCCCCTGCTCTGGCAGGACCTGAGTCCCGGGCACCCTCTCTTCGGCCCTTGCAGAGATGCGCGGGAAACCGTCAGAGGAGAAACAGGTGGAGATGGGGGCTGCGGAGAACGGCACTGAGGAGGACCTGGGGGGCCTCACGGCAGAGGAGCTGCGGCAGGGCCAGGAGGCGGCCCTGACGCTGGAGGACATGATGGCGCTGAGCGCCCAGACCCTGGTCCGAGCCGAGGTGGACGAGCTCTACCAGCAAGTGCGTCCCCTGGGCCAGGGCCGCTTTGGCCGGGTCCTGCTGGTCACCCACCGTCAGAAAGGTACTGGGGCCCGGGAACAGAGGCGGCGGGCAGGGGTGTGGGCCCAGGCGGAAGCTGGCCGAGGCTGGGGAGTCTGTAAACCTCAATCCCATCCTGCCTCTGCCCCTTCCAGGCTGTGTGTTCTTGGTAAGTCTCCTACCCTCTCTGAACCTCAGCCTCCTCCTCTGAACATGGGGGTGACGATTCCTTCTCTGAGAGAACTGTGATTCTCCGGGGAGATGTCCGTGGCTCTAGTTGCTGGGGACAGCGGGGAGGAACACAGAGCCCCCCCCCACCCCGTGGCCCTCGCATGTGGCCGGCTTCGTGGTCACTGTGGGGGCGATGCCGAGCTGAGCCGCCTGCCAGGCGTTAGCAAGGCCCGCACACGGTGGGTGTGCAGGACCCGCTCCCCACCCCGATCCGGTCACCACCTTCTAAGGAGACTGGGGGGCTCTGCCCTGTCCAGCCCCGGAGCTAAGCCAGCCCGGCCTTCAGGGAGCTCCCAGCACGCATGGGGAGAGGGTGTGTTAGTTTCCTGTGGTTGTCATAACACAGTGCCACAGGCTGGGGGGCTCACAGGTCTGGAGGCGGGCCTCGGAGATCAAAGGGCCGGCATGGCTGGTTTCTCCTGAGGCCTCTCTCCTTGGGTCGCAGACGTCCATCTTCTCCCTGCATCCTCACACCGTCTCCTCTGTGTGCACGTCTGTATCCAAATTTCCTTCTCTTATAAGGACACCAGTCATACAGGACTAAGGACCACCCAAATGATCTCATTTTACCTCTTTTGAGACCCTATCTCCAGGGAACTCCCTGGCAGTTCAGTGGTTAGGAATCTGTGCTTTCATTGCTGTGGGCCTGGGTTCAATGCCTGGTTGGGGAGCTAAGATCCCGCAAGCCCACGCCGTGTGGCTTGGCCAAAAAACAAAACAAAAACCCTATCTCCAAATACAGTCATATTCCGTGACGCTGAGGGTGAGAACTTTAGCATATGAATTTTGCGGGGGCACGTCGGTGGGGTGAGGACACAAGTCAGCCCATGACAGAGAAAGATGCAAAGAGATGCAGACCTGGGTCGTCACAGAACTTGGAGGCATGAGCTGAGCGATGAGGGGGAGCAGAGGCTTTGTAAGGGCCTCGCCCACCTGTGCTTCCTGTGACGCGCACCTTGAGGCCTGCAGGATGCCCTCCCCCCGGGGCTGGGCGGTGCCGGGGCATGGAGTTGTAGCTGCCCCTGAGAGGCTCACGGCACGGTGGGGAGAACAGATCCTCAAACTTGAAGGCGGCATGTGCTCGACGGTGGGAACTCAGGGCGTTGCCCACGCACAGAATGGACACTGCTGCACCCAGCTGGGGAAGGGGAGGAGAATGGTTAGCATTTTAGGTAAGGACACGACCTGCCCCCATCACACATGGCCTCTTGGTGGGCAAGGTTGGGCCCTGGCAGCTGGTGACTCAAAAGTAGAAGAAATCATATGATATTTGCTTTTCTGTGTCTGACTGACTTCACTTAGTATGATCATCTCTAGGTCCATCTACGTTGCTGCAAATGGCATCATTTCATTCTTTTTTATGGCTGAGTAACATTCCATTGTGTGTATACACACACTCCCCCCCCATATCTTTATCGATTCATCCATCTGTTGATGGACATTTAGGTTGCTTCCATGTCTTGGCTGTTACAAATAGTGCTGCTATATATATTGGGGTGCATGTATCTTTTCGAATTAGAGTTCTCTCCTGGTATATATGCCTAGGAGTGGGACTGCAGGATCATATGGTAACTCTGTTTTTAGTTTTTTAAGGACCGTAATGGAAAAGGAAAAAAAATAAAGAAATCTGAAGAAACCAGAGTTTCTGCCCTCTGGGAGCTTACATTCTAGGAAGTTGTTTCTGCGTGTGGTAAAATTCACAATAATTCCTTAGTGGGGCCTAATACCCAGTACAGGGTGTCTTTTCCCCCAGTTGCCGCAAACATGGCTTTCTGGCATGGGTTTGCTGGAACAAGGGGCCCAATAAGGTCTCTGGAGGTTCCAAGTTCAGTTTTCATGATACCGTCCTGCTTGCTCCAAGACAGCAGAGTAGAAACTCACTAAATGCTGTCATCACCACCACCACCACCACCACCACAGGTGGCGTTTCGGTGGCCACGCTATTTTACGGCAGGCCTGGCAGGGGGCAGGAGTTGGAGGAGGCGGTGGGGGGGGGCACATGGGAGGCAGTGCAGGCCGAGGGGCAGCAGGGCTGGCCCTAGGCACGTGCACCTCCCACCCCCGCCCCTGCTCCCCCAGGCACAGCCCTGGCCCTGAAGCAGCTCCCGAAGGCCTCCACCACCCTCCGCGGCTTCCTGTACGAGTTCTGTGTGGGCCTCTCCCTGGGCTCGCACTCGGCCATCGTGGAGGCCTACGGCATTGGCGTGGAGTCCGCCGACTCCTACAGCTTCCTGACCGAGCCTGTCCTGCACGGGGACCTCATCGCCCTCATCCAGCCCAAGGTGGGTCGGCCTCCCAGGGCTCAGGGGTCTCACGTGGACATCCCTGCCCAACCCGGGCCTCAGGAATCACTTTCACTGCGTCGTGACTCAGGTAGCCCTGCAGAGGCCCCACTGGGCCCGCAGGTCTCGTGGAACCGTGAGGCCTCTGTGGAGTTCCCGGCCGCCACAGAGCCAACACTGCACCCTACTGAGGTTCACCGAGCCTCACGGGCTCACGCCAGGCCCCGCCGGGCTCACATAAGGCCTCACCAGGGCCAACCTATTTGAGGTCCTCCGCCCCACGGGCCCGCTCCCTGGGGCCGAGGACAAGCGCTACGGCTCCGTTGCCTTCTGGCCGGCCGGGCAGGCGGTGGACCCTGACGCCTGTCCCCCACAGGTGGGCCTTCCGCAGCCGGCAGCCCAGCGCTGTGTGGCCCAGCTGGCCTCGGCCCTGGAGCACATCCACTCCCTCGGCCTGGTGTACCGGGACCTCAAGCCGGAGAACGTCCTGGTGTGCGACCCAGCCTGCCGGAGGGTCAAGCTGACCGACTTCGGCCACACGCGGCCCCGCGGGACCCTGCTGCGCCTGGCCGGGCCGCCCATCCCCTACACGGCCCCCGAGCTCTGCGGCCCGCCGCCCCTCCCCGAGGGCCTGCCCATCCAGCCCGCCCTGGACGCGTGGGCGCTGGGCGTGCTGCTCTTCTGCCTTCTCACTGGCTACTTCCCCTGGGACCAGCCCCTGGCCGAGGCCGACCCCTTCTACGAGGACTTCGTCATCTGGCAGGCCTCGGGCCAGCCCCGGGACCGTCCTCGGCCCTGGTTCGGCCTGACGCCCGTGGCGGACACTCTCCTGTGGGGCCTGCTGGACCCTCACCCCCGAAGGAGGAGCCCCGTGAGCTCCGTCCGGGACTACCTGGGCCAGCCCTGGCGGCAGCGGGAGGGGGAGGCTGAGGAGGTGCCCCAGGCGGACGAAGGGGATGAGGGGGACCTGGCGTGAGACGGGCGGGGGCGGCCTGGGCCCAGCCCCGCCTGGGGAGGCTCCGGAAGGGAACCCGCGCCCCCATCCTGCCATCTCCCCCTCACTCACGGGTGGCTGTGGCTGCTCTGCTGTCGGCTGGTCTCTGTCTCATGACTTCCCCCCTTCTGTCCTTATTTCCCACGTTGGCCGTCTGTCTGCTGCCGTGGTGGCGGGGGGTCCCCGAGAACACCCCCGTGTCTGCCCACACCCGCTCCATCTTCCCCTGGCCTTGGCACCCGCTTCGCCTCCCGCCAACCTCACTGAGCCAGGCCGCCCCCCACCACACGGCACTCCCAGCCCCCTACACTGCTCTGCTTTCCCTTCCTCTGTGACACTCCCGCCCTTCCAGGCGTCGGGTCTATGTATTCGTCATGGGTATTCTGTGTGTCCTGCTGGAACGCGGGCTCCCAGAGGCCCGGGATCTCAGCCTGTCCTGCTCTCCGCTGGATCCCACGTAGCAGGGCTGCCCTGCCCCGTGCAGGTGGCCCACAGGTGCCTGTTGAGTAGACGGGCCCACCTGGGTCCGCACCACCTCCCTCCGCGTACGCCTGTCTTCCTGCCCTCGTCTTCTGTGTCTTGCCAGCTTCCACTCCCTGCCCAACTCCCTCTGCCCCCTTTCTTCCTTCCCACGTGCTGTGCCCACGCCCCCTTGGTAACGTGATTTGTCTTCTTTCCCTCCCCAAATGCTTGCTGCAAATAAAGTCCATCTGGCACTTAGGTCCCTGTGATACTGTCGGTCTGTCAGCCTGGGAAAGAGAAGGCCGGCGTGTGTGCATGTGTGTGCGCGTATGCACACCCTGGAGCGTGGAGGAGAGCCAGAGACAGAGAAGGAGGAAGGGAGAGAGAGACAGAGGAAAAGAGAGACACAGAGAGGCAGAAAGAATGGCAGACGGTGGTCCCACGGGGCGGTCCTGCAAGATGCTGGCTCCGCATGTGCATTTGTGAGTGTGCCTGGAAGTGAGTGGGTCGGCCTTGTTTGCACGTACTCTGCACAGATGTGTGTGAGAAGGAGAGGGTTAAACACGAGAGCTGGGCAGGGTCTGGCTGCCTGTAGGTGGGTAGGAACTTGTGTGTGTATTTCTGGGTCCATGAGCATCTGAGCTCATGCGTGTGTGCAAATAATGGTGTGTGTGTGGGGGGAGACATGAGGCTTTGACTGTGTCTCACCCTATGAGGGTGACGCGAGTGTGTGGGTGTCGTGCATCTACGAGCATCGGCGCCCGTAACCGTGTGGCCGTGCGTGTGAGGGCAGAGAATGGAAGTGAGTGCCTCTCACGGTGCGCAGTCGCTGGCTCCACATTTGTGTGTCTGTGAAGCCTTGAGCCTGCGTGTGGTGTGGGGTGTGTGTGTGTGTGTGTGTGTGGTGGGGTGTGCTGTGTGTGGGGGGTGGGGGGGGTGCATGTGTGTGTGCATGTGTGTGTGTGTGTCTGTGTGTGTGTAGCAGGGGGAAGATGAGGCGCAGGCGCAGCTGCCAGCCACCCCCTGGGCCCCCCTCACCTTCACACCTTCCCCCTCTCATCCCAGCCCTTCCTGGCAGCTGCTCTGTTTGCAAACACTCTCTTTTCCTCTCCGTGCCCTCCTTGGCCGCCGGCCCAGAGACAGGCTACAACTCAGGGCTGGATCATGTGTCACTCTCTCCCTGGCCCCCGCACCCCCCAGGGCCCCTGCTGTGGCCGCCAAGGTGTCGCCTGGCAGGGGGTGGGGGGGTGGGGGGCTGGAGGCAGCCTGTGTGGAAAGGCGCCCAAGGACCCTTTCAATCTAACTTCAATCCAGAGACCTGGGGACATGGGCCCCTGTCCCCGGCAATCCCGGTTAGCTTCCTGGAGTCGGGGTTGTTGGAGACAATAAGACGGTGGTGCGGTGGGGGGGGCGTCAGCAGGGCCTCCTGCAGCCTTAGCCGTGAATCTGAAATAGCCCAAGCAGTCAAGCCAAGAATGTGGCCCAAAGAAGCTGGAGGCGGCTGGGCGGGGGTGGGGCGGAGGCGGGGGCGTGGGGAGGAGTGGGGCGGGGCACCGAGGGCACTCCCCGGCGGCGGCTGGGGATTAGCTGGGCGCTGATAGCGGCCCAGGGGCAGGGCGGGAGGGAGCGCCGGGGGTGGACGCGCTGCTGCTAACCAGGCACTTCATTACAGGACTCATAACACGAAGAACCCTAACACTCTACACGAGGGGAGTCGCTCACCCCTCGGGCACCTCCCTCCGGGTGGCACGTCCTGACAGCGGCGCTGCAGGGGGTCCTTTAGGTCCTCCCCACGTCAGGGGTGGACGCAGGTGGCCCAGAGCGGCCGAGGTGCGTGCCTGAGCTCACACGGCAGGTGGCAGGTCGGGCAGAGGGAGGACTGGAATCCAGGCCAGCTCTTCGACTGTCCGAGGTCTACGCGCTTACACGGCAGGCGTGTCCTGCAGCCGTCGGGACCTGGGGGCCTGAGCACGTGGGTGCGAGTGTGACAGAGTAAGCATGAGTGAGTGTGTGGGTGTGTGTTGGAGCACCTGCATGGACAGGAAGGTCGAAAAGCTTTCAGAGCCAGGCAGTGGCCGAGGTGGGAAGACAGACAGTAACCTGTGCTGGCGAGGAGGTGGAGACGTCGGAGCCCTCCCACGGGGCGGCTGGAATGTAAAGCGCGGCGCAGCCGCTTTGGAAGACCGCCTGGCACTTCCTCAAAATATTCGTTAACTGTGGAGTTACCAGGTGGCCGGGCGATTCTGCTCCTGGGGAGGTGCCCACAGGAAATAAAAACACGCATCCACACAAACGTTCACGGCAACACTGCCCACAGCAGCCAAAGAGTGGAAGCAACACAAACGTCAAACCACTGACAAAGGTGGTCTAGGGAATTCCCTGGCGGTCCAGTAGTCAGGACTCCACGCTTTCATTGCTGAGGGTGCGGGTTCAGTCCCTGGTCAGGGAACTAAGATCCCACAAGCCACGCAGCACAGCTCCCCCCCCCCACCCAAATAAAAGAGATGTGGTCTATGCATACAGAGTATTACTCGGCCATCAAAGGGAAGGAAGTGCTGGCACACGCTACGTCACAGACGAACCTCAAAAACACGGAGCCAGTCACAGAAGACAATCTATGGTAGAATCCTGAGTATCCACAGAGGAAGAAAGATTAGCGCTTGCCAGGGGAAATGGGGAGTGACTGCTCATGGGTACAGGTTCTCTTTTTGGGGGTGGTGATGGTGGTGGAAAAGCTCTAAAATTAGATTGTGCTGAATGTTGCACAATTCTCTGAATATGTTAAAAGTCACCGATGTGTACATGTAAAAAGGCTGAATTTTGGATCAATCTAGAGATTATCATACTAAGTGAAGTAAGTCAGGGAAAGACAAATATCATATGATACCCCTTATATGTGGAATCTAAAAAAAAATGATATAAATGAATTAATGTACAAAACAGAAACAGACTCCCAGACTTAGAAAACAAACTTATGGTTCCCAAAGGGGAAGGGGGGGAAGGGATAAATTAGGAATTTGGGATTAAAATACAGACACCACTATATATAAAATGGATAAACAACAAGTTCCTACTGTACAGCACAGGGAACTATACTCACTGTCTTGTAATAACCTATAATGGAAAAGGATCTAAAAAAGAATATATATATATATATTCTAACTATATATATACATATATATACGTATAACTGAATCACTTTGCTGTATACCTGAAATTAACACATTGTAAATCAACTATATGTCAATAAAATTTTTTTAAAGGCTGAAATTGGCATGTAAATTTCATCTCAATGAGGCTGTGTAAAAAAAACCAAAACAGGCATTTCCAAGGTGAGCTTGATTGGGTTCCTTTCCTCCTCTGAGCCTCTGAGTTCACATTAAAAAGAAAAGGAAAAAGGAAAAACCCTGCCCTTTTTCTAAGATAGCTCTGAATTCGAGACCTAGTCATCACATAGGAGCTGTTCATGTCTCTCTCCATTTTACAGATGAGACCGTCAAGGCCTCTACTTTCCAAAGACCTTAAAGCTAAAAGCTGGCAGAATCTGATTCCAAAGTCTTTGGTCTTAACTCCACACTCACCCCCCCCCCACCCCCAAGTGTACCTGGGCCTGTGATCTCCAAGGAAGTTCTGGCTACACCCCAGCTGGGGAACCCCAAGCATACAAGCAGGACCAGTTATAAAATTTGTGGGTGTCCAGTACAAAATGAAAACGTGGGACTTCCCTGGTTGTCCAGTGGGTAAGACTCTGTGCTCCCAGTGCAGGGGGCCTGGGTTCGATCCCTGGCCAGGGAACTAGATCCTGCATGCCGCAACTAAGAGTCCGCATGCTGCAACAAACATCCTGCATGCTGCATCTAGGACCCGGCACAGCCAAATAAATAAATAAATATTAAAAAAAAAAAAAAAAGGAAAGAAAACGCAGGGTTTCTCGTTTAAAAAAAAAAAAGGTTTCCCCCTCCCTGCCCTCCCTGCATTTGGTACTGAATGTCATGCTCCCTGGGCACCAGGAAAATCACTGGCAGACCCTCAAGAGGTAGGGGATCACGGAGCCTGCCTGCAGGTGGACAGCCAGGGATCCAGCCGCTGGACCCTAGAAGGGAAGTGGGACTTTGCATGAGGCCCTGCTCCCAGCGCCCAGAGCACGCTTCCTTGTCCCATCGACCTCAAATCACAGAATCATCCATTGCAAAACACAAAATTAAAAATCACGATGTGCAGGACTTCCCTGGTGGTCCGGTGGTTCCAGTGCAGGGGTCAGGTTCCAGTCGGGTTCAACCCCTGGTCAGGGACCTAGATCCCATCGGCCGCACAGCGCGGCCAAAAAAGAACCCCCAAAACCACGAGGCACATCAGATCGGCTACCGGCCCCAGAGCATTCAAGCTGTGGGGCTACAGCCAACACCCTCCTTGCAGGAAAGCGTGTACCTGGGACCCAGAAGGGGGCCAGCTTTTCAAGGCCTCAGAGACTCTGTCCTCTGCATCACTTCATTTTTAGTTCTGCTTGAGGACAGACATGCAAATGACCTGGGCAGCACCCACCACCCCACCTGCACCCCCAACCCCTGACCTTGTTAAAAAGCAGATACTCATCCGGTGGGTCTGGGTGGAGCCTGAAATTCTGCTTTTCTAACCAGCTCCCAGGGAAGGTCGAGGCTTCTGATCCATGGGTGACACTTCTGAGGTGGAAGGAATTGTGAGAACATGGTTTTAGAGTATTGACCCTGCGTCCCAGCTAAATGCTCATTAATGCTAAATTTGTCTGCTTGATTCCTTGCGGTTTTCTATGTGGTCAGTCATGTCGCCTGTGGGAAACGACAGGTCTGTGTCCCCCTTTCCACCCTTTAACTGATTAAGGATGTTCCCTCTGCTCCTACTTTGCAGAGTGTGTGTGTGTGCCTGTTTGTAAACCATGAATGGGTGTTAATTTTGTCAAATGTTTTCTCTGCGTCAAGCTTGCTAGGCCTCTGCAGCTACTGTTTTGGGCTTGTTGCAAGCTGGCAGGCACAGGATCGGGCTCAGATGTCCTGTGGGAGGTGTCCAGGGTCAGGGCCAGCAGTAGGTGGGGGCTGGCCACTCACCCTGGCCACAGGCCCCGGGGCCAGATGTTTGGGCTTAGCTGCCCGGCCAAGCAGGGATAGAGTGACCGGATAATTAAACACCCGCTTCTTCAGGGCTGGCAGAAGGCGGCAGAGGGTGGAGGGACCTTGGGCCTGCGTGCCCAATAGCACCCCCAACCCTGGCTTGCGGAGGGGGGCCGGGAGCCTGAACCTTCAGTGGGGCCCTCTGGGGTGACCTGGAGCTGGGGTGCACCTGCTGCCACCTGGGAATGAAAAAGGGTACCTCCTGCTTCCAAGTCGGGGCGCCATCCTTGGAGCCCCGACTAGCCAGGACAGCAAGGGGAATGCAGGCAGAAGCCCTCCCCAGGTTACCAGTCAGCAGTTATGTAAGTCTTAGAGCTTAATGAGACCCAGGGAATGGGAATTCTCAGCGTGCTCCTTCATCTGTTGGTGGGGCAGACGGTTCACCTATCAAGACCCCCGGACACTATCCCTCCCCACCCCCAGCAGGTAACTGGACCCCGCTGGCCTTTGCAGGACTGTGGGGGCGCCAGCTCCATGACCTTCCAGGACCTCTAAGCCAGGCTCCAGTCTGGGGAGAGGGGGGAGGAGGGAATGGTTTCCTGCCTGAGGCTGCAGGAGCCAGAATAGGAGTTGGGGAGGGTCCTTCCAAGACAGCCACTAGTTTACAAGCTGAGGCCCAGAGAGAAAGCCGCCCACCTAAGGACACTCAGTGAGGGGCCGTCATGGAAGCCCTAACCTGGAACCCAGGCCAAGTCTGCAGCTGAGGAATCTGCACTGAGTTCTGAGTCCCTGCAGCTCTGTTCTGTGGCCTTAGGCAAGGGGCGTGCCCTCTCTGAGCCTTAACGCTGTTTCTGAAACGGGGGTCAAGTTCCTCCCTCAAAGGGCTATAGTGAGGGCAGGAGGTAGGGCATTAAGAGCCCACACTGTGTCGGGCACACAGAAGCACGGTTGGGAGCGGTCACGACCACTGTTGTTAACCGAGCACTTGTGCCAAGCTCTGTCCTCACCTGCACGAACTCATCTAATCCGCACAACCACCCCAGGAGGCAGGCACCACCACTATCCCCATTGTAGAGGTGGAAAAACTGAGGCTCGAGAAAGGAGATTAACTGCCAGAGTCCCACAGCCAGGACATGGCCTCGAATCCAGGATAGTCTGATTTGGGCAGGTAATATCTCATGACCAAGGGCCCTGGCTCAGACAGGCCTGGGTACCAATCATGACTCTACTACACGCTCCCTGAGTGACTTGGGGCACATGACCAGACATCTCTGTGCCTGAGGGCCCTGATCTGTAACATGGGGCTACATACAATAAGAACTAGCACATAATGAGCCCTTCTCAGAAGCCAGGCCCTGTGCTAAGCACTCCCACATTGCCTAGTCTGTCAGTTAATCACCACAGCAGCCCGGTGAGGTCGATACTGTTATTATCCCCCTTCTGGAGATGGGGAAACTCCGACCAAGAAGTTCAGTAACTGGCTCAGGGTGCTGCCCGTAAGGGCTCAAACTCAGGTATTTAGGCTCCAGAGCTCATCCCCTCCCTGCTGAGCGGTGGAAACAGAACCCTCCTCAGCGGGTGTTCATGAAGATAGAATGACATCATGCACGCAGAGTCCTCAAAACACAGCCTGACCCACAGGAGCTGCCCAGCCAATGTTAGTCATTATTATTAGTATTACACGCTCGGTCACTCAAAAGAGATTAATGGAGGGTGCACTGTGTGCGAGGCTCCGTTTCAAGAGCTGGGCATACACCTGTGAACAAGGCGGAGACGTCTGCCCTCGGGCCTCATCGTGGCCGTCACCACTGCCACCATGATTAGCACCGTCGTGAGCACCACTGCCTCCGCCACCGCGCTCGTCTCCATGACCACCCTCGCCAGCATCACCACCTCCATCGTGGTCGCCAGCACCACCACAGTGACCGTCGTCACCAGGCTCTCCATCACCATCACCTCGCCACCACGACCACCTTCACCACCACCACCACCTGCATCCCCGCCGTCACTATCCCCACGCTCATCTGCACCGTCATGATCACCACCACACGCATCACCACTGCCACCGTCATCCTCACCATCTTGCATGGTGCCTGTGGTTTTCACAAACAGATCAATCTTGTGATTCCATGTCCCTTAGTCCCCCCAGAAACACCATTCACATTTTGTTTTTAATCAGACATTTTGGTTTGGGAGTGGCTTAAGTCCCTGGGACCCCAGATAAGGTCACACATCTCCCCGCAGAGGCCTCTCTTCCTCCTCTGGGGTGGTAGTGGTTGGGGCTGGTGTGCTGGGAGGCCAGGCCACCTCCGCCAGTCTCTTTACAACCTCGCCCAGCTGCCCCAGACCCTGGGCAGCCTCCACGAGCTGGGTCAACCCCAGTCCCAGCGCCTGGCGCTCCTGCTGGTCCCGCTCCAGGGCCTGGGCCAGCCTCTGCAGCTGGCTACCCACATCCCTCACAGCGGCCACCAGCTCTACCAGGGCAGGTGGCTCACAAGCCATGACCCTTACAGGTGGCACTGGGGCCTCACACGGGCCAAGGGGGCCTGGGCTCTGACTAGGAGTTGGCCCTAGGATTTGGCGGTCAGGGCGAGGTTGATCCAAGGGGTGGGCTATAGGGGACAGGTGGAGGTCAGGGGTCACAGTGGGGTCAGAGGCCGAGCGTGGAGTCGGCCTAGGTGGAGAGGTGAGTTTAGGGCTCTGGCTTGTGGGTGGCTGGAAGTTCTCCGTGGACAGTGTGTCCGTGCTTGGGGCTGGAGACGGCCTGGAGGGGCTGGACTCTGAGGCTGGAGAGGTCTCTAGGCTCCACATCTGGGACGTGGAGGGGTGAGGGGCCCCAGTGAAGGTCAACCGGGGCTGTGGGCTGGGCTTGACTGTTGGTGCTTGAGAGGACAAGGGAAGTTCTGTTCCCATGGAAGTTAGAAGGGACTTGACAGTGACTATAGGAGTTGAGGTGGGGTCAGGAGTCACGGTGGGGTGAGTAGTGGTGGTGAGGTGAGGGGTCATGGCAGGGTAAGGAGTGGTGATGGGGTGAGGGGTCGTGGTGGGGTGAGGGGTCGTGGTTGGGTAATGGGTGGTGATGGGGTGAGGGGTTGTGGTGGGTTGAGGGGTCGTACCTGGGTAAGGGGTCAAGGTGGGTTGAGGGGTCGTGGTGGGTTGAGGTGTCGTAGCTGGGTAACGAGTCGTGGTGGGTTGAGGGGTCGTGGTTGGGTAAGGGGTTGTGATGGGTTGAGCAGTGGTGATGGAAGGAGGGGTCGTGGTGGGTTGAACGGTCGTAGCTGGGTAAGGGGTCGTGGTGGGTTGAGAGGTTGTGGTGGGTGGAGGGGTCGTAGTGGGTTGAGGGGTTGTAGCTGGGTAAGGGGTCATGGTGGGTTGATGGGTCGTGGTAGGTTGAGGGGTCGTGGTTGGGTAATGGGTGGTGATGGGGTGAGGGGTTGTGGTGGGTTGAGGGGTCGTAGCTGGGTAAGGGGTCGTGGTGGGTTGAGGGGTCGTGGTGGGTTGAGGGGTTGTGGTGGGTTGAGGGGTCGTGGTGGGTTGAGGGGTCGTAGCTGGGTAAGGGGTCGTGGTGGGTTGAGGGGTCGTAGCTGGGCAAGGGGTCGTGGTGGGTTGAGGGGTCGTAGCTGGGTAAGGGGTCGTGGTGGCTTGAGGGGTCGTAGCTGGGTAAGGGGTCGTGGTGGGTTGAGGGGTCGTAGCTGGGTAAGGGGTCGAGGTGGGTTGAGGGGTCGTAGCTGGGTAAGGGGTCGAGGTGGGTTGAGGGGTCATAGCTGGGTAAGGGGTCGTGGTGGGTTGAGGGGTCGTAGCTGGGTGAGGGGTCGTGGTGGGTTGAGGGGTCGTAGCTGGGTAAGGGGTCGAGGTGGGGTAAGGGGTTGTGATGGGCTGAGCGGTGGTGACGGGAGGAGGGGTCGTGGTGGGGTGAGGAGCTGAGGTAGAACGAGGGCCGGGGGTGCGGTGAGGGGTCGTGGTGGGGTGAGAGGTCGCGGTAGGGTGGGGGGTCGCGGTGGAGTGAGGGAGGGCAGCGGCGTGGGGGCTTGTGGAGGGGCCTGGGGGACTAGGCGGCTCTGGACGCGTGCTGGGGGACGGAGAGGCTGGGCCGGGCCCCGGTGTGGGCTCTGAGGCGGGGGGAGGGCGCGTCACCGCCGCAGGGGCAGCGGGGTCAGAGGCCAGGTCCGCGGGCGTGCTGGGCGGCGGTGCGGGTGAAAGCCCAGGGCTGGGCGCCGGGCCCGCGGCGGCACCAGGGGCGGCCGCGGTACCGCCAGGGGCCGTCCAGGCGCGGTGAGAGTCCGTCCGGGAGGCCGGGTCTGGGCCGGGCGGCGAGGTGGCGGGAAGGTCAGAGGTCGCCTCTCGCGGGGACGCTGCGGTGGGGGTGAGCTGCGGCGCGGAGCCCGAGGTCAGCAGCGGGCCCGGGGGTCCCGGCGAGGCGGAGGGAGCTGGGGAAGGGGCGGGGGGCGCCGTCCGTGCGGCGGTGGGCCGCGGCCGGCGCTCGGGCCAACGTCTCCTCAGGGAACCTGCGGGAGGAAAGGCGGACGGCCGAGGTCAGGCTGCCCCGCCCACCCCGCGGCGAGGCCCGCCCTCCGGGGTGGGCCCACCCATGGAAAGGCACAGAGCCTCGTGACGTCATGGGTCGCCAGCAGACTTCGCCCGGCCCTAGTGCCCCACCTCCCCGAAGCCTCCGATGTCTCCAGGCGCCACCTGGCGTCCTCCCCTCTGGGGCATGAGGAGATGGGCGGACAGGGGAGAGAAGGGATGTGGAGGGGTACCCCAGGATGTAGGAGGGAGCGGAAACGTGGGAGGGATGCAGGATGGTGGAGCGGGGGTTGGAGGGGGTGTGGGAGGATGCAGGAGAGAGTCTGGGGAATGTGGGGTATGTGGAGGGGTACCTGGGATGCAAGAGGGGGCCGAAGGGCAGAGATGGGATGAAGGGAGATAAAGAGGGGTAGGGGAGTGGGAGATGCTGGGGGGTGCAGAAGCATGAGCGGGAATGCAGGAGGGTTTGGAAGGGTAATCTCAGTAGGCCAAATGTCTTTACGCCATATTTAAAAAAAAAATCAAAATTAATGCAAAAAGTCGACAGTGAACAAAACATCAAAATTTTAATCCAAGACAGGATCCGACCTACCTCACTGTAATCCCGCCTAAAATTGGCTCTGTCAGGTCCTCGTGAGGTAGGTCAGATCCCAACTTTAGCTAAAATTTTTACTTACTTCATCGCGGATTGTTTTTGCATTGTTTCTATTTTTTAACCTATGGTATTAAGATTTTATTTATCTTCATTCCTAAGTGTTTGGAATGCCCCCAGATTTTAAGCCAGAGTAAAGTGAGAAGCCTTACCCTCTTCTGGGCCCTGCTTCCAGGTAGATGGAAATTTTAAGCTCTTATTACAGATGCAAGAAATGAGGCCAAGAGGGTAACTTGCCCGAGGTCACACAGACACAGTTTGAAAGTTTCAGGGACAAGATCTGAACCCAAGTCCTTTACATACAGAGTCTAGGCCATTAAGTATCACTTTCTCAGAGATGGAAGTGTTCTGTGGTAGCCACTGGTCATCTGTGGCTTCCGAGCACTGGAAATATAGCTAGTTCAACTAAGGAACCGAATGTTTCCTTTCTCAAGTGTTTTTTTTTTTTTAACCTTTGAATGGATTAATTAAAAAATGTTTTTTTAATTGAAGTATAGTTGATTTACAACGTTATGTTAGTTTCAGGAGTACAGCAGAGTGATTCAGTTACACACACACATACACACACACACACACACACACACACATTCTGTTTCAGACTCTTCCCTTATAGGTTATTACAAAATATTGAGTATAGTTCCATGTGCTATACAGTAGGTCCTTCCTTTCTCAAATTTTTGATTCACTTAAATAGCCACCTGCGTCAGTAGCTACCATATTGAACAGCACAGCTCCACAGAATTCCACTTTTATGCAGGGTCTTTGAGGTGTATCGCATCTCCCTGCAGGGTCAGGGGACCCCTTAAGAAAAGGGCTTGGCCTCCAGCCGGGCTGCCTGGATATAAACCCCAGCTCCGTTGCTTCCTAGCTGGGTAACCGTGGGCAAGTGACTTGACTGCCTCGAATCTCAGTTTCTTCCCCATCTGTAAACCGTGGATGAACCACATACCTCCCTTGTAGAGTAATTGTGAGGCTTCAGAGCAACCATGTGTGTGCAGAGCACTGACGCAATGCCTAGCACATAATAAGCATGCTCATGACTAGTTATATTGCCATAGTCATTGATGTCTGTGCCTCAATTTCTCTCATCTGTGAAATGCGCACAATTATAGCACTTACATCACTCATGTAGGGCTCATGTGGTTGCTATGAGGACTAGCATATATAAACATGTAAACACTAATACACATAAAGTGCATAGAGTAATGCCTGATACATGGTATATTGCTTGATAATGGCTAACGGCTCCTAGTTGTTTGAAGCATCTCAGCTTAGTTCGATATTATAGGGGCTCAGATACCTAAAGCGGTACTGATTTTTAATTTCTCAGACCCAAAGTGCAGACAGCTAAGCTAATCATACTCCCCTGTACGTTGTCATCTGTAGTCGCTGCAATGTCTCCTCTTGTTTTACTTTTTCTTCTCTTTAACCCCAATCTCCATCCCCCTCATCCTTTCCCATAGGTACCTCCAGTCTAATGTGTTTCATATATAGCCTTAAACATATGTATCCTTAAACAATATAGAATGCAAAGATGTGCTTATGTTAATACGTGTGACATGTATTTTTGTGTCTGTGCTTTTTTAATTTCTGCAAATAGCATTCTGCTGGCAATCTCATTCTGTTTCTGACCTTCCCCTCAATATTATGTTGTTAACACCTATCCATGTTGGTGTGGATATAGCTTGTCATTGCTTTAGCTATTGCGTCGAATTCCACCACATGTAACCACTGCATTTCCCTTATTCGTTAACTTACTGTCGGACACAACTTGCTTCCAACTCCCTAATACATCCTTACACATATTCCCTTATAAGCCTGGGCAAGAATCTCTCTGGAATATAGATCTAGGAGCAAGATTGCTCAGTGATAATGTATAATCATATTTCATTTCACTAAACACCACTAGGTTGTGTTTACTGAATCGCTATATCCAGTGGGGATGGCTGTCTCCTCACATCCTCACCTATACTTGGTATTATCTACCTTTCAAAATTTGTTCCATGCTTGTCACTGTTTTAATTTGAATATCCTGATCCATTATGAGTGTGAGCATTTCTAGTAATACTCATTGGGCATTTGGGCGACTTCCGCAAATCACCTGTGTGTATCTTTTGCCCATTCTCTTATAGGATTTCCTATCATTTTCTTATTGATTTGTCAGAGTGATTTATATGGTATAGGTTAGGGTTTCTCAACCTCGGCACTGTTGACACCTGGGGCTGGATGATTCTTTGTTGTGGGGAATACCTTGTGCACTGGAGGATGTGTAACAACATCCCTGGCCTTCAGGGTACCAGTAGCCTTCCTGCTTCCAATCATGACAACCCAAAATGTCTTCAGATGCTGCCAGCTGCCCCTAGTTGAAGACCACTGGTGTAGACAATAACCCCTTGTTTCAGGATATAGTTCTGCCAGGTCACTACTGGGAAATTTGGAGCCTACCTCTCCATTCCACCACACAAACACCCTGGCCCCCTTGCCCCAGCCACATGCCTCACCTGTGTCCCCATGGACCCTTGGAGCTAGAGAGGTATGGCCTGGGCTCCTGGTGGTGCCAGTGGTGCCAGGGGGTCCAGGTATGGCTGCGGTGGGGGTCCCCTTGGCTGGGACCCCTCCTGAAGGTGTGTCCCACGTCCAGGAAGGCTCATAACCATCCTTATCACCTTGAGAGATATGGGGAGAACTAAGTAATAACTGTGTTCTGAAGATTTCTTTCCAAGATGCTGGGTTTTAGGAGGATTCCATCAAGAACACAAATTGAAGCTGTCTTCCTGTTAAAACGTCAGCCCACCAAGTACAGGAATCCTTGGGTCCGTGTGTACTTGAAACATTCTCTCGAATGGCCACATGCTCATTCATGGTCTGTTAGTGTGTGATGGACTGGAGTTTTTTTAACTAAAATATACACTGAAAAAAGGAAGCAGCGCTGCAAGTTATAGCCCTTGTGAGGCCCAATCACATCCCTTCCTTCTGTCAGAGGCGCCGCTGCCTGGAATTCACTTAATAGTTCCCAAGCACGCCTTTACACCTTAGCTATACAGGTGGGACTCCCTAACGCTATATTGTTTCTACAGGCCTTAGCTTCCTACAGCGAGGAAGACTGCACACTTACACACATACAGCAAACATCCTCTCACAGCCTGCTGTGTGGCTGCGTTCCTTCCTAGCCGGGTGAGCAAGTCACTTCACTTCTCCATGACTCTGTTTCCTCACCTGTATGACGGGTATTGTGAGGGCACCTACTCCATGGGGTTGCAGGGCTGGCAAGTGATAAACTGTCCTTTCAGTTAAATGCATATAACTGTACTTCCTTCTCTTTTTTTTAACCTTGTGTAATATTCTATCGTGTGAACACACAACCGCTGATTTATCTATGCCTCTGTGGATGGGTGGTTCTGTTGTGGTCGATGGTTTGCTGTTACAGATCCAGTTGCAGTGGATTCTTCATGCGTGAGAATTCCTCAGCACCTAATTGTGGGACTGCTGTGAGGAAGGCACATGCATCTCTCTAGATGTCAAACTGCCCTCCCAAGTAAGTGCAGATTCTCAGGCCAACCTTTCTCCCACACCCTTGCCACTGAGAGACATTTTAATTTTTGGCAATCTCATGGGGAGCTGGTGGGCGAAGAAGCTGCAATTTTGCTACAGATGACCAAACTGAAGCCCAGAGAGGGCAAGGAATTTTCCTAAGGTCACATAGCTAAGGAGCAGCATTGGGCTTCAGACCCAGCAGGTCTACCTGGTTCTGAATGGGGACCTCTTTCCCTCTAGGGGCAGATCTCCTGGCTCTCACCTCACTCCTTCCCTGGTGAGCTTTTATTTAGAATTTGATCCCAAGGCCACTCCCCCCTTCCCCTTGAGGAGGTTACACCCTGCTCTATGCTTCCTGGGTTCTTCAGAGCGAATTTTGTCATAGGCTCCTTCCTAGTCTCCGTGGCTGGAGCGGTTATGAGTGTGAATTCTGCAGTTTGAATCCAAGCCCTGCCCTTTGCTGCCCTGACCTCTCTGGACCTCAGTTTCCCTACATGTGAAACAGGGTTAAGGAGAGCACTCATCTTACAATGTTCCATGGGGAGGAGGTGAGTTAAACCATGGGATGCGCTTCGGGAAATTCCCTGGCAGTCCGGTGGTTAGGACTCTGCGCTTTCACTGCAGGCAAAATGAGATCCCACATGATGCACGACGGGGCCAAAACAACCAACCATGGGATGCACTTAGACAGTGCCTGGCACATGGAAAGTATTCAAGGAATATTAGCCATCACTGGTACCGCTATCATCATGCAACCTCTGAATGTAATCTGGCACTTAATCTTGGCTGGCCTCCCCTCTGCGCAGCCATGACATACAGTGGTATCCCGTCGCCATGAGTCAGTCATCCCACCTTCCCCGCTGGGGGTGGGAATTCCATTAGAAACGGCTGTCCTGTCTGTCTGCATAGCCTCATCCACTCCCGTGGCTGCGAATTCCCTCCTCCCAGGCGCTCCCTGGAGCTCCAGGAGTGCATCTCATGTCTCCACGTGGCCATGTCAAACGCTCCACCAATGGAGCTCTTACTATTCCCACTCTGGATCCTTGGCACACACCCTGCAGGGTGCCCTGGTCCAGTAAAAGGCGGGCCCCATCCCCTACCTTCCTCTCTCCTCAACCCTCCCACTCAACCTGTCACTCGAACCCATCAGCTCAACCTCCAGAATGTAGCTTGAACACCTGCACTTCTCTCTCAGCCAACACTGCCACCCTGGTTGAGACCACTGTCACCTCTGCATGGACGTCCTGGTCTCCCTGCATGCACACTTGCTCCCACATTCATCCCCCGCTGCCACATCCTGAGTGACTGCTTTGAATATACGCGTGGGGGACTTGCCTGGTGGCCCAGAGGTTAGGGCTCTGTGTGTCCACTGCAGGGGACAAGGGTTCGATCCCTGGTCAGGGAACTAAGATCCTGCAAGCCAGGCAGTGTGGCACCGCCCCCCAAAGAAGAAAGAAAATACACGTGATCACCTCCTCCCTAACTTAAAATGCTCCACATCGAATAAAACCCAGATGCTGCCCTCACCCCCCATCACTCTCCCCCTGCCTGGCTCACTCCACTCAAGCCAGGCCAGCATCCTTGCTGTTCTCCCAAGGTCCCACCCCAGGGCCTTTGCACATGCTGCTCCCTCTGCTTGAAATGTTCCTTTAGCTCCCTCCAGGCTCCCCATCACAGAAGACATCTTTACAATGGACCACAGACATCACCTCCTGCCAGCATCCCCTGCAACCACTCCACTTCTGCCCCAGGGACCTCGCTGCTGTTTCCTGAACCAGCTAAGCACACTCCCACCTCAGGACCTTTGGCTGTGCTGTCCGCTCTCTACAGAACACTCTCCAACCAGATATTTTGCGTGGCTCTCTCCCTCTCCTTCTTGAGGCAGTCGCTTAACTAGCACTTTCTTAGAAAGTCCTCTCTTGACCGTCCTACTCTTAGCCCCCCGTCCCCTCCCTTGCTCTGTCCATCACTGCTGTGTTCCCAGGGGTTGGGACTCATGCCTGCCACACAGCAAAATTTCAGACATGAATTAATGTCTGTATCTCCACATTCCATCATCCAGGAAGCCTCAAGAAATGTTGCTTCAGTGAAATGGAAAGTGAAAATCCAACCTTCATAAGCCTCCAGCTTCATCTCCTGTACCCTTTCTCTAGACTTACACGGCAGTCTCTCACTTGTTCGTTCATTCATTCATTCAGCAAGTATGTAAAAAGTCTCTACTAAGTCTCTACAACACTGATCCCGTGGTAGACAGAATAACGCCCCCCAAAGATGTCCAAGCCCTAATCCCCAGAACATGTGAATATGTTACCTTTCATGGCAAAAGGGACTTTGCAGATATGATTAAGGGTCCAGACCTTGAAATGAAGAGATTATCCTATATTAATCCAAGTGGACCCAATCTAAACACACAAATCCTTAAAATGAGAGAATCTATCCCAGCTGTAGTGACAAAGATGTAAAGACAAAACAAGGCCCAGAGACAGATGCAATGTTGCTGGCTTTGAAGATGGAGGAAGGGGCTATGCACCAAGGAATTCAGGGGCCTCTAAAAGGTAGAAAAGGCAAAGGAACGATACTCCCCTTCAGCGTCAGAAGGAATATAGCCGTCGACACTTTGGTTTTAGCTAGTGAGACCCCAGTGGGACTTCTGACCTCCAGAACTGCAAAATAATAAACTTGTGTTGTCTTTAAGCCCCTAATGTGTGGTGGTGTTATGGCAACAACCGACATAGCTAAACACGAGAGAGCTGAAAGTCTAGCAGAGATGACATGCCCCAGACAGGCAATGCAGTTTTCTCAGCTCCGGCCTCTGCTCCTCCTGGTGTCGGCTGGTGGAACGATACCCTCTCTTCTGCGAGGTTCTTCCCAATTGCTCTACTAGAAATAATCACTCGTCCCTGGGATCCTGCAGCTGTTGTTCATTTACAGTAAATAACTCAACCACCAACGTTTTGCGGTTTTTAATGATTTCACACACATTTTGCTCATTGGATTGGGACCTGAGGTCACCCAGCTCACTGCTCTAATCCCAGCGGAGCCACAGCTGGAACCCAGCGAGCTGGACTCCAAAATTCACACTTGCGATTTCAGTAATTCCAGCATCTTTCCCAATCCAGTGAGCAAACTGTGCGCGACATCGTTTAAAATGCATCTCAATTGTTGCTCCTAAGTTTCACTTCTCTGAGCCTCATTTTTTTCCCCAGCCTGAAACACAGGGGCAACACCGGGACCTATGTCACCCAGTCGGTGGAATTATGCGTTCCGGGCACTGTCCTTGACTCTTTCCAGGGACCCTGGGACTGTGTTTTTTGCTTGCTATTTTTTTTTCCGGAGGAAGAAACTGAGGCTCAGAGAAGCGGAGTCACTTTTTTCATGGACACCTTGCTAACAAGGAAAGCAATTCCTGTCTGTCGTTTCCCCTCTCCCCATCCCGCCCCCCCCCCAAGTCTTCCCACGGCTAAGGAAGCCCCGAGATGTCCGCCGCGCAGTTCCCGGCGCCCCTGCACAGCCCCTCCCCCGCCCGAGGAAGAGGAGCTCCGGGGGGTGCGGACCCGCCGCGCTCACGGCCGCCGGCGCCCGGCCCCTGACCGCCTCTGCCGCGAGGGGGCGCTGCGGGGCAGGGAGGCGGCGCCCGGCTGCAGAAAGCCGAGGCTCAGGGATCCTGGCCGCCCCGCACCGAGGAGCAGCACCTCTGGAAACTGAGCCCCGACTCACAACTGGGGTCCCCGCACCCCAGATCGCGGCGCCTCCGAGACTCGCTCCGCTCCGCCCATCCCCGCCTGCACGAACCCGGACCCCAAGCCGGACGCCACCCTGCGCGACCACCGCCCGCTTCTCCCTTTCTTATTGCCGCGGCATGGGCCAGCCGGCCAATCAGGAGACGCGCCGCGCCCGTGACGTCACACGGCGCGGGGCGATGGGTGTCTGCCCCGCCCACCCCTCCATCCGAGGCCCCGCCCCCTCGCCGAGGCCCACGGAGGGCGCATGCGTGCTCAGCGTGCGGAAAAAGGCGGGAAACGGCGCGAGGGGCGGGGTCCTGCGGAGAGGGAGCGAAATGCGCGGCGACACCTGGGGAGTGGGGGGGCGACCGCCGCGAGGGCAGGGGCGGGGGAGCCGGGAGGGCATGTCCCCCACGCGGGGCATGGGGGGATGGGGACTCAGCGAAAAGGAGGAGGAGACGGAGAGAAGGGAGAGGGGAGAACCGACCCCGGGCGGGAGTCGAGTGGGAAGCAGAGGCGAGGGCGCGGCGGTGAGAGCGGGAGGAAGGAAGGCTCGGAGGGGAGATGCGGAGGAGCTGGCCGCGAGGAACAGGGAGACGCAGGGGTGACGAGGTGCGCGCTCGGTGGGGAGGGGCTGGCGAGCGACGCAGGGGGACAGAGAGAGAGAAAAGAGGGACGCGGAGCTGAAGAGAGAAACCGACTGTGGGAAACAGTGAGACACGGAGAAGATGCGCGTGAGAAAGAAAGGAAAGTAGAAAGGGGAGGCCGCGGGAAGAGAAACTGGCTGAGAAATGCAGGGAGAGATAGAGATGGGGGGGGGGAGTGAGATGTGGAAAACGAAAGAAAAAAGAGCCAGAGGCAGAGGGGAGAAGAGAAAGAGAAGCTGACCGTGGGGAAAAAAGAGAGACAGAAATGAGGAGAGTGTGAACTTGAAAGGAAAAAAAAATGAGAAAGGTGGTGAGAAAGGGAAACGGCTGGTGAAAAAAATAAGAGTGCTTGAGAGGAGGAGGGTGAGAAATTGAAAGGAAAAAAAGAGAGAGAATGTGAGAGAGCAGCAGGGGCGATCAAGAGAGAGCCTGCGCAGGGATGGAACAGAGATCTCACACGCAGACACGCACACAGACATACGCACACAGACACACACGCACAGACACACACACACAGACACACACACGCACACAGACACACACACATGCACACAGACACGCACACAGACACACACACACACATGCACACAGACACACACACGCACACAGACACACACACGCACACAGACACACACACGCACACAGACACGCACACAGACACACGCACACACACACACAGACACACAGACACACACACGCACACAGACACACGCACGCGCACACACACACGCACACAGACGCACACGCACACAGACGCACACACACAGACACACACACAGATGGAAGGAGGGAAACGGGCGACAGCGACACAGAGGCTGCGGGGCAGAGGAGGGGGAGTTGTGGGGCTGGAGGCCGCCCCCACTGGCCAGAGGAAGGGGGTCCGGCTGGGGACAGAACCCTCATCTGGATGTCCCCACCCCGCCTCTGAGCCGCAGCCCGACCCAGACCAGGACGTGAGCTGGGAGAACAGGGTTGAGGGGCTCCGGTGGGGAGACCACGTGGTGCCGGGGTGGGCCTTGGCCGGCGGGTCTGGGGGGCTCTCCGTCGAGGCTCTGGATGGAGGGGCTCCCGTATCACGGCTGACTCCCCGAGGCCCTGGTCGGTTTTCGGGAGGACGGTGGGCCCGGGCTTCGCTGAGCCTGGTCTGATTCTCAGAGAATCACATGGCAGGGGGGTGGGGGTGGGGGTGGGGTCTCCTCCTGGAGGCTCTGGAGGACATAATTACTGTTGAGTCCAAGGAGGGAATGTTTTTAGGGTCTCTGGAGCCCAGGAAAACCTGCCTGCGGTCTCTGAGACACAGGCCAGCGCATTTAGGAGGGTCTTTCTGGAAGCCCTGCGGGGAGGCGCACAGCGGTTTATGGAGGCCCCTCCCCACCCCCGCCCATGCCCCTCACCTGTGCTCGGAAGGCACCTCGTTGCTGGGGAGGGAGCTCCTGGGCTCCCAGTGGTGCCCCAGGAGACAGTGCGTGCAGGCACCGCTGCAGCGGTGGTCCCCTTGGCCAGGTCCTCTCCCGAGGTGGGGTCCCAGGTCCAGGGGGGATAGTCCTCCTCGTCTGCGTAGCCTGGGGAGAAATCAGGGAAGGGGAGAGCCCCGACCCGTCTCAGAGGTCCTTGCTGCTGCTCCAACGTCCCCTTCTGGGCTCTCCTGGCATGACTCTGGGCCCCCACCCCCATGCCACCCCAATTCCTCGGCCGCTGGCCCCCGTCTCTCCCTCCTCACCAGTGCAGGTGAGCCCCACGTCCTCCTCGTGGTCGCAGTTGTGCTGTCCCCACGGCCCTGCGGGGCAGTCACTCAGCGAGGCCTCGCTGCCCTTGCAGCCCACGTCATCCAGCCAGATGGGCCCGGTGCCGGGGCCATAGTGGGTTTTGCCCACGCGGGGCCGGACCCTACCGCAGCCCAGCTCCCAGCAGGCCACCATGCCATCCCGCAGGTCCCAGCCGTCATCACACACGGTCCCCCAGCGTCCGGCGTGCCACACCTCCAGCCGCCCGGCACACCGGTTGGGCCCATCCGCGAGGCGGACCCGGAATAGGCCTGCGGGTAGATGGCCCCGATCAGGAGGGGTCCGCAGGGGACAGGAGGGGTCGCCTCCCCCTTCTCGTTCCTTCTGCTTACCTGATCCCCCAGTGGGGGAGGGGGGTGGGTCTCTGGATGACTCTGGAGAGCCTTCTCCTGGGATCTCGGCCGATGGCTCCCTGGTGGCCTCAGAGGTCACTGCTCGGGGACCCTGGGTGGTCGGCGTTGCCAGGGTCTTAGGGGTCCGTTCCCGGGGGGGCCGGGGCGTCCGCGTTGCTGTGGTGTGTGAGGTCCGTCTGTGAGGGGCCTCCGTGGTCAGCCTGGTGGTAGACTCGGAGGTCAGTCTTCGGGAGGCCTCCGTGGTCAGGGTGGTGGTTGCCCGTGAGGTCAGTTCTGGGGGACTCTGGGTGCCCAGGGCCCTGGAGTGCTTAGTGGTTGGCATCACGGGGGGCTGAGTGGTCGGTCTCTTTGCGTTTTTGGTCACCCACTTCTTTGTGCTTTTGGGCATCTTCCCTGGGGTCTTGGCAGTGGTTTTCTCAGGAGCGCTGGGGGTCCGCCTCACAGAGGGCTTGGTGGCCAGCTCACCTGGGAGCCAGGCGTCCGGGTCTCTACCCAGGCCAGGGATCCAGCTCCAACTGAAGGGGTCTGAGATGGAGTCCAGGCCGGGGGTTCCTGGGAGACAGGAGGGGAGGACGGCGGAGACAGCAGACATTATGATCGTCTGACCAGGCCTCTCGTTCTCTCTCCTCTTCCCCTGTAGGCAACCACCAAGTTCCCACGCATTCATCCACGTCACCGATGTCTACGGAGCATCTCCTAGGATCTAGGCCCAGTGGCAGACCCGGGGCATGGGGTGGCCAGCCACACCCAGCACCATCCTGCCTCTGGGCACTTACAGTCCTGATGTAACTGTCCCCCTTCACCCCCTCACACCGACCCCTCCTCTCCACCCGCCCAGCCGCTGCCTTGTTTCCTGACGGGTCTCCCCCTGCTCCCCCATTCCTCCTCCCCCCCCGCCCGCCACTGCTGCCATGCCCAGCTCTCACCGGCCTACCAGGGTGGTACCAGGTCACTCCCCAGCTCAAAACCCTTCTGTGGCTCCTGTGGCCCTCAGGAGGAGAGGGAAAGGGGGAAAGTGCCTTAGCTTCGGGCAGAATGGTTGACTCCATCCTCCCAACCGTCACGGCTCACCTTACATTTTTTTCATCAGCACAGGGAAGGTTGCAGATGTTGTAGGTGATGCCAAGGGTTACTGATACAGGACAAGGGTTAATCTTGCCCAAAGAAAGGTTTGGCCCTTTGCCACTGGCTGCTAGGGGGAACCTCCAAACACTTGCAACATCCTGCCTGGTAAGACTGTGTTGTTTCCCTGGCAGCGGGGGCGGGGGCAGGGCCACCCAGATCATCTCTGCTGACAGTGTGACTTATGGGCCGCCAGTGGGCCGCCAGCCACATTTCATGATGCAGCTTCTATAAACACTTTGACGCCAAGGCTGGGGGAGCGCCCCTGGCTGGTAATACTGCACGTTTGGTCACACGTTGTTGCTGGGAGAATTAAGTGAGGGAGCGCCACGAGGGTCTCTCCTGGACCCAGCCCCACGTGCCTCTTTCCTCAGCTGATTCTAATCTGGGTCCTTTCACTGCAGTAAACCATGCTCCTGGGTTTGACAGCTTTTCTTTTTTCTTTTTTTAAGATTTTTTTTTTTTTTTGATGTGGACCATTTTTAAAGTCTTTACTGAATGTTACAATATTGCTACTGTTTTACTTTTGGATTTTTTGGCCTGAGACATGTGGGATCTTAGCTCCCCCACCAGGGATCAAACCCTCACCCTCTGCATTGGAAGGCGAAGTCTTAACCACTAGACCGCCAGACAGTTTTTCTGATTGTTGTGAGTCCTTCTAGAAAACTATGGAACCTGAGGGTGGTCTTGGGGACCTCCCAAATGATAACGTGTCACACGGGTTTGCAGCGATTTGCCGGTACGTCTCTTTCCCTCAGTGAACTATGAGCCTCTCAGAGGCCAGGGCTGCATTCGTTGCATTCTGAGGACACCTAGCTCAGCGTCTGGCACTGGATAAATAACAGCAAATGAACGAACACGGGCCAAGCCTGAGTCTACTTCGGCTGGCCCTCCCCTCACATTGGCTTCTTCCCATCTCCCGTGCCCCTGTGCCTGCTTCCTTTCATCTTGGGGAGGACAGAGCTCCCCTCTAGATGGGAGACTTCCTTATTTCTTGGCAGGAAGAAGAGGAGGAAGAATCCCAGCTGTGCCACTTAGTTGCTGTGTGACCTTGGGCAAGTTACTAAACCTCTCTGTGCCTCAGCATCTTCATCAGTAAAATGGGCATAACATCCACCAATTTGGACTTATCATGAGCTGTGAATGTGGTCACATGTGCGAAAACAGCCCCCCCCCGGGGGGGGCAGGGGCTGAGGGGGTGGGCGTTCAATCCATGTCAGTGCCATGTTAGTTCCTGTTGCCTCCTCCAGGAAGCCCTCCCAGGGCCAGCGGATGGCCAGGGCCTCCTTACCAGTGCAGGTGACTCCAACGTCCTCATTGTGAGCACAGTTGTGCTTCCCCCACGGAGCGGCGGGGCAGTCGGCCAGGGAGGCCTCGGTCCCCGTACACCTCACGTCGTCCAGCCAGATGGGGCCGGCGCCCCAGCCGAAGCGGCCGGCAGCAGGGTCTGGCTGCCAAGGTCCCCCGCAGCCCAGCTCCCGGCAGACCACAGCCGAGTCCCGCAGGTCCCAGCTGTCGTCACACACGGTCCCCCAGCGCCCGCCGTGCCACACCTCCAGCCGGCCTGAGCACCTGCTGGGCCCGGCCACCAGGCGCAGCTGGGGGGACCCTGGGGTGGGAGAGACCCAAAGAATTTGAGTCAGGACTTCCTCCACCTTCCCTTTCCATTCATCTGCCCTTCCTTCCCAGCTGCAAGCGTACCTCCAGGCCTGTGCTGCACCATCGCCTGCATCAGGCACAGGGACAAAGAGTCAGGATAGGGGCTTCCCTGGCAGTCCAGCGGTTAGGACTCTGCGCTTTCACTGACAAGGGCCCAGGTTCAATCCCTGGTCTGGGAACTAAGATCCCACAAGCTGGTGGTGGTGATGGCTGCACGACCCTGTGAGCGTATTTTATACAACTGAACTGTGTGCTTAAAAATGGTTAAAATGGGGTACTCCCTGGTGGTCCAGTGGTTGGGACTCTGCGCTTCCACTGCAGGGGGCGTGGTGGGTTCGATCCCTGGTCGGGGAAGTAAGATTCCGCATGCCGGGCGGCATAGCCCAAAAAACAGAAAATGGTTAAAATGGTCAATTTTATGTTGCGTAGATTTTGCCATAATTAAAAAAAAAAATAAAGTGGGCTCTGGAACAAACAGCCTTCACTCGAGTCCTGGCTTTCCTACTTTTTAGCTGCGCAGCCTCACTGGAAACCAGACGGTACCTACACGGCAGGTGGCTGGGAGCGTTACCTGATGAAGGGGCTTGGAACAGCACTGGTCACATGAGCCAGTGGGAGCTGAGTCCGTGGAAGTTGTTATCATTAATATTATTACTCAGAAGAAGGGGAAGGAGGCCTCTGCTAATAGGGATCACGTTCCCACTTTTTCAGCCTTTGGGAACCTTGAGGAGACGGCTTTTTAATTGATGTACCTGATGCTCTGACATCTCAGGGCCTTGATGGTGCTGGAGGGGTTGCTAATTCCCAGAGGCAGGAAACGGCTGGAGGGCGCCCTTCATAGGAAATCAGCCCACCCGGAGCCCACCCCACCACCTCCCGTCAGGCTCACACACCCCACCCACCCCGTCGCCCCGGGGCTGGTACCTGACAACCGGGGGCAGCCCCTAGGCTCCAGAACCCACTGAAATGATTCAGCCAGCCAACGCGGAGTCATCTCACCCTGCCCCGTCCAGTCCTCCGCATGAAGCCACACGCGAGGCCTTGCCCATGTCCACCCCCTCGTTCCCGCTGCCTCCTGCTGGACACTGGTGCTTCCCTGTGTGGCCCTGGGTCGTGTGGGGCTGTGCCCCCTCCTCTGGGGAAACGTGAGAAACCAACTCTCTTTGCAATGACAGTATCCTCACCTATTGGCCTCCCATACCTAACAATAAAGCCTCTATTTTATTTTATTATTTTATTTTTATTATTGTTATTTTTGGCCATCCTGTGCAGTACCTGGGATCTTAGCTCCCTGACCAAGGATCCAGCCCAGGCCCCCTGCAGTGGAAGTGCAGAGTCTTAACCACGGGACCACCAGAAAAGTTCCTAAAGCCTTTATTTTAAAACAACATCACTGATCTAGTTCTTTTGATATTTATGAGAAGGAGGCAGCCTTGTGAGTTTCAGGACAGCCAGACCAGAGCATTAAACCAAGCAGGGGCCTTCTGAGTGTGGGCGCATCTCCTCCCCTTCAGCCTTCCCTTTCCCTGAGACAGTCTGAGCAGGGAGGGAGGGCACCTGGGGGCTGTGGGGAGTGGGGGCCAGGAAACAGAAGCTAAGCCCCTACTCAGCAATAAAAAAAGAAAAAAATAATGCTATTTGCAGCAACATGGATGGACCTAGAGATCCTGATACTGAGTGAAGTAAGTCAGACACAGAAAGACAAATATCATATGTCATCGCTTATATGTGGAGAGTAAACAATAAGGGGGGGTTCAAGTGACCTTACAAAGCAGAAGTAGACTCACAGATGCAGAAAACAAACGTATGGTTCCCAGGGGGTGGGGGGGAGGGGAGGAGAGATAAATTGGGAGATTGGGACTGACATATGCACACCACTATATATAAAATAGGTAACTAATAAGGACCTGCTGTATAGCATAGGGAACTCTATTAATACCCTGTAATGGCCTACATGGGAAAAGAATAGAAGAAGAAGGATTGAAGAAGAACCTGACTCCGACGGGGAGCGGGGAGAAGGGGGGAGGGGAGAAGGAGAAGGAGCAGCCGCAGCAACAGCTAAGCCCCGCACCTGGGCTCAGGGGAGCAGGAGGGACTCACCAGCCTCTGGCCCGGGCTCCCGAGGGGCAGTAGGGGAGGCCGGCGGAGGTGAGATGCCTGCTGTCCACGGGGCCTGGCTCACCGTGCGGGTCGGGGGCCTGGATGCAGCCTCCCTGGGCCTGGAGCTGCTGCTGTCCACCACGGGGGCCGTGGGAGGGACATATCCGAGAGGCATACCTAGGGCACCAGAGGGAAGAGCTGACCACCACCCGCCGCTGTGCTAGAGGCGGCGCTCCACACCCGCCATCCCAGGACTACCAATGCAGGGCGAGGTTTCACCGTTGAGTGTGCCATGGGGCAGATGGGCAGTCTGGACAGAGGGAGTGGGGGGCCCTGGGACACACATTAGGAAAACACACAAGACCCCCCAGTTCTTTCCTCTCGAGGTACCCCCCCCTTGGCCTCTCCCCCAGGGCCCCTCACCATCACACACGGCCCCAGCGTCCTCCCGGTGATGACAGTCATGCTGGCCCCAGGGCCGAGCTGGGCAGAAGCGCAAGGCCGTCTCATTTCCCCGGCAGCGAAGATCATCCAGCAGGATGGGTCCGGCCCCCTCCCCAAAGAAGGCGCCTCCGGGGGCGGCCAGAGCACCCCCGCAGCCCAGCTCGCGGCAGGCTACGGCAGCGTCCCGCAGGTCCCAGCCATCGTCACACACCGACCCCCAGCGCCCGCCGTGCCACACCTCCAGCCGGCCCGCACATCCGTGGGGGCCATCGGCCAGACGCAGCCGGGGGGCTGGGCCTGGACGTGGGGAGAGGGAGGAAAACAGAGAGATGGGAAACTGCGATGGATGCTTTAGGCCACGCACGCGGGAAACCGGGATGGACAAGCAGGTACTAAGGCATGCACGCAGGTGACCAGGAGAGTAGGTACAGGCCACGGGCTCAGGTGACCAGGATGCATGGACAGGGACAGGCTATGTGTGGGATCCTGCTTCACACCAAGATGGGACTGGAAAGCAGACTTCCATCTTCAGTTTGCAAGTGGGGAAAAGGCTCTGAGCTGGGGAGTCACTCTCCAAGAGTCCAACACTGGTCTATCTGCCGCCCCATGTCCCTGCCTCCCCTGGGAACACTGGCCCTGATGCCCTCCACCCACCTCCCCAGGCAAGTCCCCACTCCCAGCTGCCTTCTCGAGGCCTGTGAAGCAGGGCCTCTCAGCCTCAGCACCCCTGACGTGGGGGTCAGTCATTTGCTGTGGGGGGCTGTCCCATGCACTGTGGGATGTCCAGCCGTGTCCCTGGGCTCCACCCCCCAGATGCCAGCAGCACCCTCACTGCCCCAGTCCACCGATCTGTGCCCCAACCTGTGGCCCCCTGGTCTCCATCCCCACCACACCCTACACACCAGATACTCAGATCCATCTTTGCAGCAGGACAGACCCCAGCGGTCAAGTTCTGGGTCATTTGCTTTACAACTCTGAGCCTCTGTCCTGCATCTGCGAAGGGTGGGGCGAGGACATCCACCCGGGAGGCCGTGCATGGGCGGGGCTGAGGCTCCGAGTGGGCTCCCAGCTTCCTCTGTAGCTCCCTCTCCCTCTTCCCATCCACCGACAGAAGCATTTCCTGCCCTCGGCGCGGGTGAGCGGGCAGGCGACTGCAATCGGCCTGCAGCCCTTGAACTTTCCCACCCCACACCTGTGGGCCGCCCCCGCCCTGTGCCGGCTGCGCCCTGCGGCACGAGGACTAAAAGTCAGGAGAGCGAGGACTGGGTCCGCCCGGTGTGGATGGGCTTAATGAATATGCGCAGAAAGAAGAAAGGAAGGATGGAGAAATAAAGGAAAGCAAGGAGGGAGAGAGGGAGAGAGGGGGTGGGGGAGAGGACTGGAGAGCTCCTTAAAGTCGTGACGTCCGCGAGTGGGGAGGGGCCGTGGCCCTGGGGGAGGGGTCTGGGGAGGCGGGCACGTACCGGTGCAGACCAGTCCTGCGTCCTCGCTGTGGTCACAGTTGCTGCGGCCCCAGGGGCTTCGGGGACAGTCCCGCAGGGCCTGCTCTCCGCCTCCGCACCCCACGTCGTCCATCCACACGGGCCCCGCGCCCGGGCCGAACCGGGCCCCCCCGGGGGCGGCCAGCACGCCCCCGCAGCCCAGCTCGCGGCAGGCCACGGCGGCGTCCCGCAGGTCCCAGCCGTCGTCGCACACGGTGCCCCAGCGCCCGCCGTGCCACACCTCCAGGCGGCCCGCGCAGCCGTGGGGGCCGGAGACCAGGCGCAGCCGCTCTGGGGGGCGGGCGGGGAGAGGGGCGGTCAGAGGCCTCGTGGCAGGCAGCTGGGGACACGCGGGTTCAAGCACCCTCATGTTCAGCCTGGGGAAACTGAGGCCCCGAGGGAGCAGCGGCCGGGGATGTGCCTGCTGCCGGCCGTTCGGGGAAGAGCCAAGATCTGAACAGGGCAGGGGACCTGGGTCCCGGCAGTGGACCCTGACGGGGTATCCTGCCGGCGGCAAGGGTGGGGGACGGTGCAGGGAGAAGACTGGAGCCTGGGCCTGACTCTGAATCCCCGGGGATGCGGTGCCCCTCCTCCCCCACCCCCACCCCCGCACCTGGGGGGGGGTCCCCAGTTCGGTCCAGCGGGGTCTAGGGCCTCCCCCCGTCCAGACTTGCAGAGGGGAGGCCTGCCGCGGACTTACCCTGGCGGGGGGCTCCGGCAGTCAGCAAAGGGGCCCTAGTGGACTTGGCCGGCTTGGGCGGCCGGGGGATCTTCTTCCGGGAGCCGCCCTGGAGGGTCCCGGCTGAGCGGGGGGCTGGGCAAGGAGACAGCAGGGAGGGAGGTCGGCAGCTGCACCACGTGGGGCTGCAGGTCGGTCCCGAGAGTCCCCAGGGGTCTGAAGGGGGCGGCGGTGGGGGCCCTCAGAATTGCGGAGGAGAAGGGCCTCTGTCCCTTCCCCCTCACAGCCGAAGCAGGAGACACGGCACGGGTGGGGGGCTCACCAGGCGTCACCGGGGGCTCCTCAGAGCCAGGGCTCAGCTCCCCAGACAGCCCCGGCCAGGGGTCCCCATCCAGGACTGAAGGTGAGTCGTCCCGATCCCTGGAGTCCGACACACGCTGACCTTCGGGAGAGCAGCGTGTGGCTGGACCACACTGGCTCTGTTTTGTCAGCCCCATCTCAGGCCCGTGGGCCTAACCGCCCCTCCTGCCTCGAGGAACCACCCAAGCCAGATAGGTTCCCTATCAACTTTTACCCTTGCCCTTCTGTGATATGAAAACAGGAAAGATGCCTTTTGCTGACACAGATGATTGACGGCCCATGAGGAATAATGGTCATGAGACCTCCTGGGGGGAGGAAACCATGCTTCTCCCTTGGTAGTCAGACTCTGTCTCTAGCATCGGCCCCTTTAAATCTTCCTGCACCCCTTGTGGTGGCGCGCAGCACAGCTGCAAATAAATGCCTCTGCATCACAGTTCTCCCAATCCATCCTGCTGGTATGAGTTCCCCACAATAAACTTCATAGTTGTACTTTACAGAGTTGCCTACTTTATTGGTCTCAAAGTTCCTTCTCAGTTTGGAGGATATTATTCAATATCCCTGCCATGCAATACCCAGGTGCCATAGGGAGGGCGGGCCCTGAGTGAGGCAGGGGCTGAGCCCTCCAGGGCAGTGGTAAGTCCTAGCTTTGCAGGGGGTATCAGGGGTGGGGTGTCCGGACTTCTGGATTCTCGGTTACTGGGCTGAGGACTCAGGTCTCTGGGCCATCTCTGAAACAGTGCCCCTCGGAGGGGGTCGAGGGCCCCTTACCCGCACAGACGACGCCCGCGTCCTCCTCGTGGGAGCAGATGTGGGCCTTCCAGCCGCGGTGGGGGCAGAGGCCCAGCTGCCGCTCGCCCCCCCGGCAGGCCAGCTCGCTCAGCCACACGGGCCCCGCGCCCTCCCCGAAGAAGGCGCCTCCAGGGGCGGCCAGCGCACCCCCGCAGCCCAGCTCGCGGCAGGCCACGGCGGCGTCCCGCAGGTCCCAGCCATCATCGCACACGGTGCCCCAGCGCCCGCCGTGCCACACCTCCAGGCGGCCCGCGCACCCATGGGGGCCGTCGGCCAGACGCAGCCGCTCTGGGGGGGGACAGAGGAAAGGCTGTGACATCCTGGAGACCCTGGGGCCGGGGGGACAGCAGGGGCCGGGGGCTGTCCTACAGAGCACCACCGGGAGGCCGGTGTCCTGGCGGCTAATGGGGAGACCAACTCCGGGGTGCCCAGGGGAGCAGTGGGGCCCTGTAGGAAGCAGGAGGCCATCACCCAGGTGGTCCTGGGGAACGTGATGCCTGAAGTCATAGGCGGATGGGGGCAGCCGGGGTGCCACCAGAGGGTGAGGCTGGGCACGGGGTAAGGCCAGATGGAAGAAGCGTTTGGGGCCACTTACCAACAGCCTGGATCCCCATCAGAGCCACTGGAAGGGAGGTTGGAGGGGTGGACAGAGTGAGGGCCTCACGCCTCTGCACCAGAAACCCCGCTGCAGGGAAGCAGGACTCTGGGCCGAGGGCCTGGCAGGGTTCGGGTCCTTGAGGTGGGCGGGGCCCCAGATGACTCTGGTCAGGGCAGGAGGCAAGACCTCTGTGCTCCTCCAGGGGCCGGGCTAAAGGTCAAATGAGGGGTGACCCCCTCCCCAACAGGATCAGGGCTGGTGGGGGGGGGCAGGTAGGTCCCTGGGGCTCCTAAGAGGGTAGGACTGGGGGTGCCAGAGGCTGGGTCCCTGGGGGATCAGGCAAGGGAGGGCCAGTTGTCCTGTATCCCCCAAGCAACAGGGAAGAGGCCTTGGAAGTCTGAGGCTCTCCAGTGGGTGAGCTCAGGGGTCAGAGGGTGGGGCCCAGGCCCCTGAGTCCCCGAGGAGAAGGGGTCACTCACCAAGGAGGCAGGGCAAGACCCTCATGGTTGCAGAGCCGGGACAGGGATGGGGTGAAAGGGGAGAGGAGCAGGAGAGGGGAGGAGGTGGCCGGAGGGAGGGAGGGAGGGAGGGAGGGAAGCTCCTGCCGGAGGCGCCCTGGACCCGGGGAGGCGCAGGCAAGGGCTGAACGCTTTGCCAGGAGGAAGAGAGGCTGCCGAGGAGGCAGCAGGGGACAGGAGGGGGGCGGGGAGGGGGCTGGCCGGCAGCTGCGGCCTGGGGAGGAGGGCGGTGGCAGGCGGGAGGGAGGGTGTCCAACAGCAAACACCCACACTCGGGAGCCAGCCGGCCAGGCGCGCTGTGCTTAGAGGTGCCTGGGGGGCGGCAGGCTGCAGGGAAGGATCTGGGCATGGGCGCATGTGGGGGGACAGGGGTACGTGGGCAGGGTGCCCACCCATCTGCCTCCTCTCTAGTCCAGCTAGGGAAGCATGCTGGGATCAGAGGGCATCGAGCGTGCATTCACATCAGCTGCCAGGGTTAGGGACCTGGCACATCTGGGTCTCCTGGTGCAGCAAGAGGGCTTGCAGCCAGACACTAGGAAGGACTTCCTGGATTGGGAAAGGAGACGGAGAAACTGCTCTCTCCATTCCCCCTGATGGATCTGCATGCAAAAGTCCCCAGCCCCCTCTCTGAGGGAGCCGTGGTTGAACGTATGTGTCTCCCAAGGAAACTGGGGTCAGGAGGTGGGGAGGACCAAGGGTCACGGCTTGGGTGAGGGAGGGCGACTGCACACACACTCACACACACACACACACACACACACACACGTGCTCGTGCTCTCGCTCGCTCTCTCTGCACTAAGCAGCTGTGAGGTGGAAAAAATTCGGTAATGGGGAGCGTGAGTCAGAGGGCTGGCTGGGAGCGGGGCTGCCGTGAGCTCATCGCCTCCCCTGCCCCCAGTCCAGCATCTCTGCCCGACAACTAATGTCAACCTCAGGGAAGGAGGAGCCAGACAGAAGGGGGGGTTCAGAGACAGACTGGAAAAGGCATCAGAGAGAGGAAGTCTGGCCACACAACAGTTTCAGGCTTTATTAACAAACGGGTGTAAAAAACCAGATGGGTCTGGCCACTCGTCTCAGCTCTCACCTTCCCAGGGAGGAGCTGGCCAGGTGGGCAGCCCTGTGCCCACCACCCCCCTCCCTCCCCTGGGGCTCTCTCGACACAGACAACCCTCCCCTGCCAAGGCTCCCCTCACCCTCCCTGCCTCTGCAGCCTCAGCCTCTCTAAGCACAGGCATCAACCTCCACCCCATTCCCTGGGGTCCTTGTCTCGGTTTGGGGTGCCCCTGGCCAAGTCCTAACCCTGGTGGGGGGGAGGGAGAGACTTGCTTGGCCTCCTCTCCTCCAGCCCCATGTCTCTCCCAGGCCCCTAGCACAAGCGGCACCAGCTTGGCAGAAAGGCAGACGGATGGGGAGAGTTCTCAGTGCAGACAGAATCTGAGGCAGGGGTTAGATGGGTTGACCCCTCTGAGAAGTTCAAACACTATAGACAGATGCCAGACTGTGGTGGGTCTCCTGCCCTCTGCAGGCCTCAGTCTCTGGGCCCAGGGCGGGCTGGGGATTCACAGAGGGACGGTGAGAGAGCGCCTGCACACAGCAGGTGCTCACTAAGCGCTGGTTCTCCTCCCTCCAGGGTCTGGAGTCACAGTTCCTTGCTGAACTCCCTCACCAGTGTGTAGCCCATGCAGCCCCAGCTGCCCTCGGCCTGGTAGCCGCAGCCCTCCAGCATTCCAGCCACACCCCACGCTGCCACGGCCACCGGGACGACGAGCCGGGCCCGGGGCTCCCCCATGCCACCTGCCCAGGCTCGGGCCCGGGACTCAGCAAAGGCCAGCAGCCGCCTGCCCACGCCTCGGCGACGGTGCCAGCGAGACACAGAGAGGCGGGTGACCCGGGCGCCATCGCCAGCGCTGGAGCCTGGGGCCAGGGCCAGGACCCCGCACACATCCCCTGAGCCCCGTACTGCCACCCAGGGCCCCCCCAGGCCGCCCGGCGGGGGCAGCGAGCCCCACCGGGCCCGCAGGCCCAGCTTCATGGCCGCCACGGCCAGGAACACAGGCAGGAGGAGGGCCAGGGCAAAGGAGGCCAGGACGAAGCGCAGGCCGCTGCTGGCCGCCGCCAGGAGGAGCAGGGCCGGGGGCCGCGTCAGGGCGTGGAGGGCCACTCGGTTCTCCGTGTCCTTCACGCCAGCCTGTGGGCAGGAGGAGCAGTCAGAGTGGGGGTCTCCCGTGGGCAGCAGGGACTGGGGGAGGAGGCAGGCCCTGCCCGGGAGGGATGGGGAGGGGGCTGCCAGAGGAGAAGGGATGGCAGTGAGTTGGGGCCTGTGGCAGAGGGGCTGGGACCGCACGGCAGGCGGCAGGCACGCTGGGCTCTGAATGAGTCAGCGGGTGAAGCAGGAGCTGAGGGGCTCTCAGTTCAGTGCAGATGCAGGCGTGAGGCACAAGGGAAGGCTGAACGGAGGCGCTGCCCCAAGCAAGACGTCAAGCTGGGGGGGCCTGGGGGGCCTCGAGTGCCAGGCTGAGGCCCAAGGGCTCTACTTGGAACAGCAGGAGGCTCGGGCGCAGGGCAGACTGGAAGTGGGGAGGATAGGGCGGGAGTTGGTGTGTGGTCCGCTCCACAGCCCTCCAGCGGTTAAAACCCTTTTTGATCCCCAGGGTAGGGAGGAGGCACTGGAGAAAGGAGGGCCCAAGGCAGCAAGTCTCACAGCACGAGATTGCTCTCCAGTGTCTCGGGAAGGCAGCGAAGCCACTCACAATGCTGCCCCTGCCCCCTCCCAGGCTCCCTGGTGTCCTCGCCCCCCCCCCAAGCTCACTGGTGCCCACTCACGCTGTCCCCGCCCCCTCCCAGGCTCGCGGGTGTCTGAGCTCCCCCTCTCTGGTACCCTCCCACGCCCTCCCCCAGGCTCCCCGGTGTCCCCGCCCCCCAGGCTCATTGGTATTCCCTCACTCTGTCCCTGCCCCCTCCCAGGCTCACTGGTGTCCTGCCCAGCCCCACCCCCGCCCCCGGCGCCCCTGCCCGCTCTCACCTTCAGCATCTCCAGCACTAAGGGTTTCTCATCTTCCCTCATCTCCCGCACCGACAGGTGGCTGGGGGCCATGGCAGCCCCCAGACTCCCGCGCCCCCAAGGGAGCAGGCGTGCACCTGGCGAAAGCAAGCTGGTCAGCGTCAAGAGGGCCCCTCTCGTCCCCAAAGCGCCCCAGAGCTGCGGACCAAGAAGCAGCATGTCCCAGGTCAGGACACTGAGAACGCTCGAGGCCCCAAGCGAGGTCCGAGACAGGACAGGTTTCCCCGTCAACCCACCGACCTTTCTAAAGTCTCTCGGGATGCCCCCCGCCCCGGCCCCCAGTGGTGTCCAGCGATCTACGCTTAAGTGCCTGGTGCACGCCAACACCTGCCACACCAGGCTCCCTCCCAGGTTCCGGGGCTGCCCTGGGGGTGAGCGAAACTATCCCCGCAGCCAGGGACTGGACCGCGGTCCCCACCCCTCTGTCCCACAATCGCCCCCGAACGGCGTCTGTCGCAGGAACAAGGACTTGCAAGCACCTCTTCGCTTTTGACAAGGTGCGAGGAAAGCAGGGTCGGGAAGGGGTCGCCGGCGGAAGTGACGTCAGACTCGCGCGTGGGGGGGGCGGTGCCTACACTAGGCCTTAGCAACCGTTGCCAAGTTTCTGGCAGGGGATGGCGGGGAGCGTGAGCGAGAGTCCGGGCGCGGGCTGGGACTGGATTACGGCAGGGAGCGGCGACCCTGCAAGGGAAGGAGCAATGGAGAAAGGGGGCCTGCAGGATGCGGGCGGGGAAGGGAGCAGGATGGAGGGGATGGGAGCGGTGGACCCAGCGGGATGGGGGCGGGGAGCGGTACTCACCCGGCCGCGCTGAACGCAAAGTGGCTTCCAGAGGTCCCCAGGTTGCTAAGCAACCTGACCGCGGGGGTGGGGGCGGAGTGGCGAACTCAGTGGGTCAATTCTCACTGGCTCCAGGGCCTTCGCGGGAGGGGCCGCGTCGGCATCTTGAGCCCACTGGCTCCCAAACTGCCCCACCCCAACCCACCCGGGCTCTCAGTGACATCCGAGATAAGCATTCCCACCAACCCACCCATTTTTCCGTGAGAGGAGGGGTGGGGTGACTTACAGCGAACAAGTGGCAGAACCAGGATCCTAGATTCCAACGCCTCCCCCATATAGTGACCGTTGCATCCCTTTTTTTTAATGGACAAACCGAGCCCCAAATAGGAGAAGTGGCTGGCCTCAAGATGCAAAGCAAGTCACCTGTGAACCAGGAAGCAAGAGATGAGACTCCAAGTTCCCAAGTGGTGGCTATGGCCCTGATATTGACCTCCCACTCCACAAATAAAAACACAGGAGAGAAGATTCTGGTCTTTATTAGCAAGCCCAGCCTGCAGCTCCCCTCCCCTCCGCTCAGCCCAGCCCAGGTGGACAGTTAGTCAGGGTCTCTGTGTGGGGCGGGAAGAGGTACCAGTGGTTCTACTCAAAACGTGTGCACCAGCTGGACGGCGGGCAGAGTCTGGACAATCTGGATGGAGGGCAGGCCCTGTGGGGTCATGCCCCCAGGTGCAGCTCCTGCAGGGACCACTTGTACCATCTGGGAGGCAGGAGCTGCAGGAACACCCGCGGGAGCAGAGGCTGGGCCGGGAGGTGGTGGGGCCAGCAGCTGCAGGGCCGCGGCGCCCCCCCCAGCGCTGCCATTCTCAAGCAGCTCGGTGGCCGGGGCACTGCGGATAATGAGCAGTTTCTGTCCCGGCGGGCCAGGGGCTGGCGGCTCAGCCAGCCCAGAGGGTAAGGTCTCGACCTCCTGCACACACAGCTGGGCCTGCTCCCCATCAGCCCCGCTCAGCACCAGGACACTCTGCAACCCCTCCTCCGTCTGCAGCGTTTCAAAGAGCACGTCCTGGACCACACCCGTGCTGGCCTCACTGTCACCAGCCTCCCCCGGGCCGGCGTCTGCCAGCAACTCCTCGGCCGCCCCACTCTGAACCACCAGCAGATTTGGAGCCTCCGTGGTGACGGCTCCCCCACTGGAACTGGACAGCTGACCCGTCACAGGCTGGAGCTGGACCGTGGTCACCTCCTGGGCCGGCTGGAGCTGGACCGTGGTCACCTCCTGGGCCGGCTGGAGCTGGACCGTGGTCAGTTCCGGGGCCGGCCGAAGGGGCTGAAGCTGGACCCCACTCACTTCCTGCGGCCCCGACTCCCCACCCCCCACATTCTGCAAAACTATGAGGCTCTGCCCTCCTGCGCTGGCCGCAGTGTTGCTCCCTCCCTGCACCCCTAGCCCCCCAGGACCTGGCAGCCAGACTAGCCCAGCCCCCTGCCCAGCCTTCCCCACGGCCCGTGGGCCCTGCCTGGAGGAGGGCAGCAAGATGAGCTTGGCGGGGGCGGGGGGGGCGGGGGGCTGCACGCTGCTGGGGATCAGCTGTAGGCCCTGAGCAGTCTGCACCAGAAGGAACGTCTGGGAGTTGGGGGCTGCCTGGCTGGTGGCCGCGGCCGTCCCCCCTGCCACCTCTAGGGAGAGCGTGGCCTGGAGGTGGGGGAGGATGTGGACATCTTGGGTGGCTGATGGGGTGGGGGCCGCAGCCAGAGGGGCAGGAGGCTGGGGGCCGGCGGCAGGGGCTGTGGGGCCAGAAGTGGCGTTGGCCGGGGCATGCGTCCTCAGGTGCCGCTGCAGGTAGGCGGCCATGACGAAGCTGCGGCCACAGATGGGGCAGGCGAAGGGGCGCTCGGCCGAGTGGGTGCGCTGGTGCAGCAGCAGGTTGGACGAGTGCGTGAAGGTCTTGGGGCAGAGCGGGCAGCGGAAGGGCCGCTCGCCCGTGTGCACGCGCTGGTGCTGCCGCAAGTTGGAGGTCTGAGCGAAGCTCTTGCCGCACACGCCGCAGGCGTGGGGCCGCTCGCCCGTGTGCACGTGCCGGTGGCGCCGCAAGCACGACGTGTTGCGGAAGGCTTTGCCGCACTCCCCGCAGGCGTAGGGCCGCTCGCCCGAGTGCAGCCGCAGGTGGTACTGGTAGTGCGATGACCACTTGAAGGTGAGGCCACACTGGCCGCACGTGAAGGCCCGCAGGCCCGTGTGCACGCGCTGGTGGATGGCCAGCAGGGACGAGCGCTTGAAGGCCTTGCCACACTCGCCGCACTGGTAGGGCCGCTCGCCCGTGTGGTCCCGCAGGTGGTAGCGCAGCCCCGAGGAGCCCTTGAAGGCCTTGCCACACTCGGCGCATTTGTAGGGCCGCTCCGCCGGAGCTGGCGCGGGCGCGGGCGGGCCGGGGGCGAGCGGCTCCTGTGGGCAGGTGACCTCGGCGGCCTCGGCCTGCGGTGGCGGGCGCCCGGCCGCCGCCTCCTCCACGTGGCACTGCTGGTGAGCCAGGAGGCTGGCCAGCTGCGGGAAGGCGCCGTCACAGCTGCCGCAGCGGAACGCCTGCCCTCCCGCAGCCCCGTGGCTGTGCTGGTGGCGGGAGAGGCCGGCCACCGTCCGGAAGGACTTCCCACAGGGGAGGCAGGCGAAGCCAGGGGCAGCGGTGGCGGGAGGGGGCTGCGGCAGGGGGGACGGCGGGGACAGCGAGGGCGGCGGGGGAGGGTCGGCCTTGGGCATCTCGGGGGGCGCGTCGGCGGGCGGGGGCGGCGCCTCCGGCCCGGGGCAGGGCTGGTGCTCCAAGAGCAGCTCCTCGCTGCCGAAGCCCAGCTCGCACCCGTCACAGCGGTACACCAGCTCCACCGTGGTCTCCGCCGCGGCCAGAAAGAGCTCGGGCACCACGGGCGGGGGCGCCGGCGGCGGGGGCGCCGGCGGGCTGGGGGGCGGGAGGTGCCGCTGCAGGTAGGCCTCCGAGACCAAGACCTTGCCGCCCGGCTCCCGCGACGGAGGGGCGGGGGCGGCGACCGGGGCGGGGGCGGGGGCGGCGGCGCTGCCGTGGGTGCGCTGGTGCAGCAGCAGGTTGGACGAGTGCGTGAAGGTCTTGGGGCAGAGCGGGCAGCGGAAGGGCCGCTCGCCCGTGTGCACGCGCTGGTGCTGCCGCAGGTTGGTGCTCTGCGTGAAGCTCTTGCCGCACACGCCGCAGGTGTAGGGCCGCTCGCCCGTGTGCACGTGCCGGTGGCGCCGCAAGCTGGAGGAGTTCTTGAAGGCCTTGGGGCAGTCTGGGCAGGGGTAGGGCCTCTCGCCCGTGTGCTGCCGCAGGTGGTACTGGTAGTGGGACGACCACTTGAAGGCCAGGCCGCACTGGCCGCAAGTGAAGGCCCGCAGGCCCGTGTGCACGCTGCGGTGGATCTGCAGCAGCGACGAGCGCTTGAAGGCTTTGGGGCAGTCGGGGCACTGGTAGGGCCGCTCGCCCGTGTGGCCCCGCTGGTGGTAGAGCAGGGCCGAGGAGCCCTTGAAGGCCTTGGGGCAGTCGGGGCACTTGTAGGGCCGCTCGCCCGTGTGCGTGCGCTGGTGGTGCAGGAGCCGGGAGGACCAGCGGAAGGACTTGCCGCACTCCCCACACTCGTACTGGGCCGTCGAAGCGGGAGCTGCGGGGCCGGGCTTCTCCCCGGCCCCCTCTGCGGTAGAGGCCGGTGCCATGTCCCCGTGGGAGCCAACCATCACACCTGAGGAGGGATTCCGGGTCAGGGGAGGGCGGGCACTCCCCCCATCTCCACCCACACTCTGGATTATCTCAAGCCCAAACCCACAGGCGGGCCCTTTAAGAGGCAGGGGGCACCTCCCTCAGGATTAGGGCTTCCTATGGTCCAGGTCAGCCCCGGAGGGGCTGTCCATGATGGAGGACTCTGGGTGCTAAAAGGGAAACTTATAGCAACTTGAGAGGAGCTGGTCACCCCCCTGATGCCGGCCATCCCCTCCAGGAGACTGGACCACTGGATGTGGCCTTTCTGAGGCCAGGCACTGCCTTCAGGGCTATGCTCAGTCCCTCTAAAGACAGACAGTGCTCTTGAAGAAGCCTGGGATCTCCAGCACCCTAGCTTCAGATCCTTCAGTCCTCTCCCTCTAAAGACCTCATCCCCATCCTGCCTCAATACCCCCACCCACTGCCACACCCCAGACCCTTTCACTACAGACAAAGCCTCTGTGCGCACCCTCTCTCCATCACCACTTGCTCTTGGTACCCTGACCCAGAATCCCTAGACTCAACCAGATCTACGACCCACTGATCCTGTGGGCTCTGCATCCTCCACCCCTCAACCATGTCCTCACTGTCCCCCTTACCCAGCACAGATGCTGCTGGTGGCTGGAAACCACCTGGCCTCAGCCTCCTTCTGCATTCATGCCCAAGAACCTCAAAGCTGCCTCCCCAGATGCTCATACTGCACTTCTCTGGTCCATTCACCCACCCCACCAGGTGATACTTGGCATGTTTCTTCTCCCCTCAAACCTCTCTCCTATCCCCTCTTGCTCTTAGCAGGTGACCTTGCCATTGATCTTGTCGCTTAGAAAATAAAAGCAACCAGAGGAGAACATTCCCACGTTCCAACAACTACACTGGTGGTTCTCAACTGGGCAATGGAATCTCCCCAACCCCAGGGGACATGTGGCAAGGCACATCACCTGGTTGTTCTCTGGCTGTCGACCGGAGGGGCAGGTGCCACTGGCATCTAGCAGGCAGAGGCAAGGGAAGCCGCTCAGCATCCTACAGGGCACAGCACAGCCCCACCCACCCCCAAGAGCAAAGACCAATCTGCTCAAAATGCCAGCAGTGCTGGTGCTGCGAAACCCTGCACTACCCCTTCCCACACGCCTGCCTCTGGGCCAAAGACTCTGATTTTCCCCACCTCCTGGTTCATTCCCATCAGTGCACCTACAAGCTAGGTCTCGCATCTTTAAAAAAACAAAAACCCTTCACCCCACTTCCTCCGCCAGCTATGGCCTCATTTCTGTCTCCTTGCATCAAAGCCACTTAAAAGTGCCATCAGTACATGCTCTTTCCCATCTCAAACCCTGTCAGTCAGATCCCTCCCTCCCCCCACCCTCTCATGGCACTAAATCTGGTGGTCTCTGCTCAGTAGTCAATGGACGCCTTAGTCTCTCTCTCCTTAAACCATCCCCTTGGCTTCTGGGACACTGCGCTCCTCACCTGCCACTGCTTCTCAGTTTCGGGTGCTAGTCCTACTTGTGAATGCAGGAGAGACCAGGGCTCTGTCAACCCTCCTCTTCTGCATCCACACTCTCTCTGAAGTCCTCACCCACTCCTGGGACTTCACAAACGGGACAGTTCCAAAACTGATCTCCACCTGACATCTGTCCTTTGAAACCTACACCCCTGCTAGACTACGCCACTTGGATGCCTAATGGCATCCTCAGAACTTAACACGCCTAAAACCCAACTCCAGTTTTCACTCCTGCTCTCTCCCCTCTCTGTACCCACCCAAACATCTCTTTCACCCCCAGTCCTCTCTAGCTCTGAAAACACCTTTATTCTTCCTCAAGCCAAAAGTCCCAGGGCATTCACACCTCCTCTCTTTCTCTCACTCTCCATGACCAGTCTGTCAGCCTGTTCCCCTATTCCAGCAGGAGCATCCTTGGAATCTGGCCACTTCCCACCAAGTCCCCCTTACCACCTTTGCCCAGGACACCAACATCTCCCTCCTAGGCAACAGCAACCGCTTCCTGACAGCTCTCCTAGTTTCCACCCTTACTCTTCCTATCCCCAGTCTGTTCCCAACACAGAGGCTGAATGGAAACTGCCAACACAGATGGACCATTTGTGTTAAATCTTTCCACAGCTCCCATTTGAGAGCAGAAGACAAATCCCTTACAAGAATCTAAAGACTTCCCACGACCTATAGCCTCCTCCCCTCCCTGACTGTCCTCCTTCTAGCCTCTCTCCAGCCCTCACAGCACTCTGGTCACAGGGGCGGGTCAGGCATGCGTGCTCCCACCTGGGGCCCTGCCTAGGACCCCCTTCCCTCCAATGTCCAGTAAGCTCCCTCCCTCACCTCCAAGGTTTGCTGAAATGTCACCTCGGAGAAGTATTCCCTGACCACCCTACTTAACTTTGCAACCCCTCCCAACACGCGGCAGTCTCTTTCTCTGCCTTCTTTTTTTCTCCATAGGGCTTAACACCTTCTAACCTACTTTATAATCAGTTTCCCAGTATCAGCACTGTTGAGGTTTGAGGCTGGACAGGGGGCTGTTTCCTGCACTGCAAGTTGGTTAGCAGTATCCCCAGCTTCTGTCCACTAGATGCTAGTGGCATCTTGTTCACTGCTGCATCCCAGCGCCTGGAATAACGTCTGGCACAGAGTGAGTGCTCAGTGAACATATCTTGAATGAAAGAAAGCTAGGCATTCCTTTGCACAGGCCATAAAGATTCCCTTTAAAAAGATGAGCGTCCCCTTTAAAATGTAAGCAAGTCTTTTTAAAAGGCTATCCCAGGAAGCTGCACGTGTCTTTCAGAAGGCCAGCATGCCTTAAATAGGAGACATCCGTGCTCTGGAAGGGCCCGGACCTATTTTACCCGGTAAAGAACACCCCCTTCAAAAGGCCGGGCCACACCCTCCCATCAGGCCCACTTCCCCTTTAAGAGGATCCTGTGCCTGCACCCCCATATCCACCTTTGTTGAGCTAAACTAGGGGCTACTTTAAAGCCACCAGGATTCAAAAGCTTTTCCTTCAGTGTCTGGGATACTGTCACCGGCCTTGAATTCATTCTCGGGAGGCGGGGAGTAACGGAAGAGGGAAGTTCTGGTAAATTGCACAACCTGCCCCGCCCCTTTAAAAAGCAGCCCCTTGCCCTTTAAGAGGGAGGAGCCGCCCCGGCGGACAGAAGTCGGAGGTGAAGTAGCGCCCTTCTCTTTAAGGCATCCCTTCCGGTTTCACGTTCGCCGTTTCCCCAGCGTCTCCGCCCTCCGGTGCCTCCCCCACCCCCGCCCCTCCGGGCTCTCACCTGCGGCCCCGACCGGGGAACGAGCGGGGGAGACCCAGGGCCTTCCCGCGGGGGTCGACGGGAAGGCGGGGCTCCGGCAGCGGCGGTGCAGGAATGGGGGCCGGGGAGGGGGCGGGGGCTCGCTCCCTCCCAGCGGCCCCCGGCGCGAGACACCCAACCTTTATCAGTGGCCTCTCGCGCACACAAACCCCGACGTCGCCGTCAGTGCGTCAGGACGCCACGTGCGCAGAGGCCCCGCCCCCATACCCCCATTGGCCGTTGGCCGCCGCGGCAGTTCCCGGCGCTGGCGACACGAGGCATCCTGGGAGTTGTAGTTCTCCTGGGACCCTGACCACCCCATCCCTGAGGCGGTCACAGGGGTCGGCCCACGGCTGGGGAAATCCGAGTCGGGACGCAGGGTTGCACGTTCCCCTTTGTTAGCATAGGTTCCCTCTCGTCTGCGATAGAATCCTCCCCCGCAGCGCGGTTCCCAAGCAGGCGTCGCCCACCAGCGGTGTGGTCACTCCTGGCCTGGCCCCACGCCCAGGCCGTCGGGGCTCCCGTTTCCCTCGCTGGGGGAACGGAGGCCCGCGGTGCTTCCCGCCCCCGAGGAGACTCCACGTGCTTGCGGCTCCCGGGTGTCCGGCGCACGCTCGCGAGTGCGGCTGCTGGGGAACCTGGGCCCTGCTGTGCAGGGGGCTGCCCAGGGGACCAGGGACCCCAGCCTCCTTCGCAGCCTGGGGGCTTAGGGGAATGCGGGGCTGTCCTGAATCCCCTCTCCCTCCTTCCCACGTTCAGCCTCACCAGCCTTGGCCTCTAAGCCAAACCGATTTTTCTGCGGGTCATCCAACCCAGCTTCTCAGCCATGGCACCGGCGACGTTTGGGCCGATCTTTTTTTGCTTGAGGGCTGTCTTGTGCCTTGTAGGCTGGTTCGCAGCATCCTGGCCTCCACCCACTGGAGGCCGGTAGCCCTCCCTCTCCACCCGGCTCTCCTCCACCACACCTTATGACGGGTCTCCAGACCTGGCCTCAAGTCCCCTGGTCGGGAACCACTGTTCCGAGGCAGTCCTCTTCAGCGCGACGGCTACCCCTGCCGCGTCCCTTGTCAACTCCTACTGGAAAGCCCCTAGGCTAGGTGGGGTCCCGTTACGTGCTCAGTGACAGTCATCTCTGTTCCACGACAGAGAGATGGGGTCTGCCTTTGCCACCCAGGTGTCCCCAACAACCAACAAGGCGCCCTATCAGAAGCTGGCGGCACTCTGCTGAATGAGTGAATGTTTACAGCCTCAGTTTCCCAAGGCCGCCAGGCAGGCTGGGACTCAGGCGTGCTCTGAGCTGTTGGACCTGTCTCTGCTCTGCAGGGTCTTTATGAAATCTCCAGTGAATTCATGCATATAAAACCCTCGGCTTCCAGCTCAGCCCAAACATTCCTCTCACTTCAGCTTCTCCCTGCCGTGCCAGCTTCCTTTAGCTGCCAGAGGCACAGGGAGTGGGAGTGGGGGTGGGGGTGTGTGGAGGGACACCTGAGCAGAGTTCTGAGCTGTTAAGGGGTAAAGAGGGAAAGGCTAGGAAAAGCGGAGCCTGCAGGCCCTGCCCCCTGGGGTCTGTATCCAAGGCTCCTCAACACACCAGGCCCCTCCCCCTAAGGAAGCCTTGGGGATGGAGGGAGGATCCCCTGTGAGCATCTGGATCCCAGTTGCCTGCTGCCTCTTTGGGGAGGGAAAAAATAAGTGGTGCAGATTTGACAGGCTCATTTTCAAAACAGCAGTAACAGCCCTGTGGGGCAAGTGAAGGGACGCTAACCCGTGTCTGGCTCTCCAGGGACACGGATGCGAGGAGTTGTCCCGCCATCCATCCCTGAGCTGGACCCCTCATGGAGACTTGTATGTGGAGTCCTCTGCAGCTGGCACAGATATCACAGGAAGTCATCAGAGGCACCCAGTCCAGGCTCTGTAGTGTCCAGACCCTCAGTTCCTGACCCAGGACTCTCCCCAGGTCTTGCCCTAAGAGCTGGGACATAGTGACTGGGGCTGGGGTGGGGGGCACCAAAAGTTCTGCCCCAGTGCGTTTACAAAATCTACAGGGGTGGCAATAAACAAGACATAATAAATAACACATGTCCTATGCTGATAGGACATCTCTGAGATGTTGATAGGACATCGCAGAGAAAAAATACAGCAGGAGAGATGGGTTGGGGGCATGTCCAGGGCTGGGGCAGTGGGTGAAAACTCAATGTGGGACCAAGCAAACAACTGGATGAACAGCAGGGATTGAACCCGTGCCCCCTGCCATGGAAGCATGGAGTTTTAACCACTGCACGGGCAGGGAAGATCCTCCAGGCACTCTTATTTCTGGCCAACAACACCCCGCCCGAGGTGATTTTGGGAGGACTGATCCCCTCCAACTAGATCAGGCATCTCATCCAGCCCCAGTCCCTCTGAGCCCCCCAGCTTGCCAGCCAGGTGAACCATTCTTCCCAGGGGGGACAGGGATGGAAGTGGGGACTGCATTCTTTGAAGGTGGCCAAGACCTACCCAACCCTTCCAGGGGAACAAGGTTGTCACTCATGCCCCAAAGGCCCTGTGTGCATGTGGGGACGTCTCCCCATCCCAGCCAAAAATATTGGAAAGAGTCTGCACCCCATCCTGAGGAAGTAGTTGAAGGAGAGGAGAAACCCTGGTGGGAAGTGGGGAGCCTGGCCTTTTCCTCTTCCCCACTCTCCCCTGCCCAACACTGCCAGCCACACTCCACATAGTGTGGCACGTGTCCCACACTTTCAGAGCAGTCCAGCTCAAGGCAGCTCTGCCAGGACCAGAGTCTGGGCCCTGCCCCCTTCGGTTACAGAGTGGGGAAGGGGCTCAGGGCCCACGCATTGTGCCCCCACCAATGCTCCTGGACCCCAGACACCCAAGCCCTTCAACCAACTTCCCTTCCCTCTGGAAGGAGGGGGGGGTGTCCTGGTGTGTGGACATTTGGTTCTGGTCCATCACCTTGGTGACAGCACAGCCTGTGCTCACTAGAGAAGGTAAGATTAGGGCCTGGGGCAACCCAGGGAGAAGGGACCTCTCCCTGGAGCCCTGTCACCCAACCCCACAGAGGCGGTATCTGGAGCAAAGAGAGGACTCCCAGGGCCAGAGACTAAAAATAAAATATCCTTTCTGACATAAGTGGAGTAAAAAGAGCAGAGATGCACTTTAAGTGGGGGTGGCACATGGGGGTGGGGTTAGGGGGCAAGCAAGAGAAGTCCCCAAGTCACAGCTGTTCGCTGTCCCAGGAAGAGAGAGCCAAGGGGCCGGCCTGTGCCTCCCACAGACTGTGGCTGCTCCTTTCCAACATTTCTGGGGGCTCTCGTGGGTGCCCCAGCCTGCCCTGCCCTGCCAGGCCTCTCCACATGGAAGGGGCATCATCCCCAGTTCACTGGAGTTGGGGGGGCCGTAAATAAAGGCTCTCTGAAGGTTCTTGGCCAGGCACAGAGCTGGAGGTGATTCCTGCAGCCAGGAAGTGACTTAACTGGGAGTGTCTCCAGCCCCAGGGTCCACCTCCAGCCGAGGCCTATCTAGCAGGTCTCACACGCATGGTCAGCGGCCCATGGAGGCAGGCCAGGGCATGGGAGCCAGAGGAGACTCCTCATCCAACCTGGGGGAAACCAGGACAGACTCCCTGGAGGAGGACAGTTCACAGGGTCCCATCTATGTGGGGAAAACAGACCCTTCTGG